>NC_138781.1:74942425-75649683 GCF_965178545.1 Coloeus monedula
TTCTTGCTTCCCTAGAAAATTGGGCTGTGACATCCCTCTGAAATTGCATAGGTCAATTGTGAAAAGTAGGTAAGAGGAGCAGTTTACATTTTAATGGGCACTACCAGCACAAATCATGCTGAATTATTCATTTGGAAACAGTGTATGAAATGGGTAACACAACACACTTCTTTGGGGTCATTTGGGGAAAGATTTCTTAAAACATAGCTCAGAACCTGCATGTCAGAGAGATGTCAAAAATGATGCTCACATATGTGTCAAATGCATGGTGATACCTCCATTAACAGTGGCTTCCCCGCACAGAAAAAAGCATAGTGTGTCTTCATGTAGATAAGCAGACCTATTTCCATTTTTATTGAGGAGGAAATGGTGTTGCACGGAGGCAAAACGACTTATCTGCGGTTGCCCTTAATGGGAGCTGGACAGGGCACAAAAGCAGGTTCCCCACTTCCCAGCTTATCTCCTGCGTGCCCCAGTTTCTCCAATGATTCCAAAACATTGCCTCCCAGTCAGCTGCAGAGATTTCCCAGTAAACAAAGTTACTTCATGTAGTCACATGCAGGATCCCTAAAGGATTTTTTTTTTTTTAAGGCTATGATTTATAATAGCCCCTTTTCAAGGACTAGCTGTGCTTAGGTGAGGTTAAATCAACGATTATTCCGAAGTCCTGTTTTCAGTGCAGGCTCTCTGGATGGTTGCTGATTTTGTTCCATTTAAAGCATTTTGTGGCATGAACTCACTTTGTTTCTGCCCACATCACTGCATTCCTGGGATGTTTTTCACAGGCCTTAGCAAGATCATCTGACAGCAACTAGTGAGGTCAATGAACTTTATACACAATTAAACACTTGAAGCTGGGAGAATTAATTGTTATTTTTTTCCCCTGCAAAGTTAGGGAAGGATACACGGTACGTTATAGTCTGTAACAGAGTCAATGTTATGTGTGGTAATCAAGCTAGTTTCACATGATTTAATGCCGAACAGAGTCAGAAAATGATTGCATCCTTTACATGGGCCTCACAGAGCAGTCACCACCCACACTGTTTATTCAGACTCGGAGCTCTGCCATTCACTGTTTAAGCCAGAGGAGGAAAAAAATCCCTTCGTGAATGCTCTTGAAGCCATGTATTCTCAGCGCAAAGCGGAGCTGGGGGGAGGAATCCAAATAAGGTCCTTCCAATTGCCACAGTTGTACAGAGGTGAGATTTTCTTCGATCCTCCAGTGCCACAGTAAAGGAAGGATTATTTGGAGCTGGTGATATTGGGGCGAATCAAACTAAGCATTTGTTGATGCCACTAAAATTTCCAGAGACAGCTGGGTAGCTTTTCTTCTCCCGGCTTTCCCATCTGTTACTACCTGAACAAAGAGGTAAAGTTACCTCCTCTGCTCTGTGCAAAATTGGTAGGGTTTGCTGAAAAGTCATGTGGTGGTGTGGATTTTGTTCAGCTTGTTTCTTTCAAGAGTGAGTAGTTTTTCTGCTGTCTTATGCCTTAACTTTTTTGGGAAGAGAAGTGTTTGAGAAACACTTTGCTCCCTCATGCCTACCCATCTGTTACAAAGGAAGCTCTAACCAGGAAAGGTTGTGAGTGAGTATGCAAGACATCTATGACAGCCTAGTAAAATTTTATATGCATCCAGTGATAGTGTTTTTACTCCTTCTATAGCTAAACTGATCTCATCAGGAAGGCTTTTGCTACTCTTCCATTGATATCTTTGCTTTTACAGTTCTTCATGTTTCTTCTGCGTAATCCTGTTCCTTTTAAAAAGGGATTCCTCACTTCCCCAGACACTTACATTTTAAAGTTTCTACAGATCTAAGCTACTCTTTTAAATTTATATCTGCAAGTTTCTGAGGTTATAGAAATGCCAAGAGCGTATCATCAGTTAGTCTAGAGACATAAACTAGAACACCACCAACACCACCACCCCCACTAATTTTATGCAGCATTTAAACTTTTCATGCTAAGTGCTGGCTAATCTGAGTGGCAAGCATGAGCTGTTTGGTTCCTCATCTGAGACTGGTTCTGTGGTGTGCTCTATTCAATGCATAATTTTGGGTCCCTGGGCAGGAGATTTTGTTAGTCCTCTCCCCATCCTTTACTTAATCCTCTGTAAGGTGGCTTTTTATTCCACTCTGATTTGTTTTAAGTAAAAGAAACAAGTATTCCCTTGCTCAGTAAACTCCATCTTATGATAATAATTGTGTCATGTGTAGCGATGTAGCGTTAGACTGGTATCTTCTTGTTTTCTTACTGCCTTGAAATGTTTCAAGACCCACTTGGTTTGTGTATTCCCTTGGCTAGAATAATTTTATTCCAAGCTCAGGTATCTCATCCATTTTTCCATTTAAGAACTGATCATGAGATGTGCAATAGCCATGTCCACGTGCTTTTGTTCTTCTTGCCAAACTCTTGCTTCATAAATTAGAGCTTAGCCACGGTAAACCCAGGGATCTGGAGTGTCCTCCAGGTTGCTATCTAAAAATACCTAGGGCATTTTTCCAGTCCACCAATATCTAATAAAATGGATTTGCTCATTGTAGTTAAACATTATGGGTGGAATTCTTCTTGGAGGAGCATAAACGGAGCTCTCATTGACTTTAGTTGGTGCGGATCAGGGAATAAAACCTGGCCAAAGTGTCTCCCATTGGGAACTTAAGGGGCACAGTGAGCTTACAGAGAGCACAGTGACTATTTTAGTCATTGTTTTCCTTGTTACTCAAAGCACTTACTTAAAGCAATGCCTGGAGGGAAAGAAAGATAATTATCCCCAAACAGAAACCTCTTTAGATATAGTAAGGGTTATTGAAGCAGTATTTGTATTTCCAGCATAAGGCTGCTTTCCCACTTGCCTTTGAGATGTGACAGAAATGTTCCTCTCCTCCCGCCAGTGAATACGTTGCTAATACAGAATTCATTGGTACCAGAATTACACTTCTATTTCCACACTGGGTCAGCTGAGTACTTTTAACCCATGTTTGCCTCATTTGTCAGCAGCCTGAAAATTGCAGTATGTAATATTTTGGCTTGGTCAGCCTCGGTCAAACAGCCAATTGCACCTTCATCCCAGCCCCATGTACTTTGATAACAGGTACCCCTTCAAATCAGCTGACTTGAGAGGAGGAAAATTGTTATTTGCTTTGTGAAGTGAGTGAACTTGATGTAGGAGTCTCTGTGGGATTAAATATCTTTATAGATACAAAATAATCATGTTTGATATGGAAAAGTGAGTCACCCAATGGTTTTGGTTTTTTCCTAGTCGTCGCTGGAGTCTTTCCACTTTCTTCCCAGAGCTGTCAGCATTATGGGGTCAGAGAGGAGCGCATAAAATCTTTGTCCAACTCAAACCAATGAGGGTAGTAATTAGTAACTGCACAGCTCAGTGGTGCCCAGAGCCTATTTAGATCATGGCACAAACTACTGAATAGCTCCTCAGGGCTGTTCCTTGAGCCAGCTCTGCCCCTGGGCCATGGGCAGGCACTGCCAGGCTGAGCTTGCACATCCTTCTTTTACACAGCCCCATCCTGCCTATAACTGCATTTCAGTTTCTGTCCTCTGTGATCACAGCTCTATTAACTCTCTTGAAGGCTCAGGGAGCTGGAAAACTGATTTTTCTGTTACTCACTGCTTATCATAGGCCCTGCCCCACTGGTATTTGCATGCCCTGCACAACTCTGTACCACTAAAATGTAGGCAGTTAGATGTAGATGTAGGCAGATGTCATTTTACAGCTAATACTGCCCAAAATTGCAAATAAATTCAAAGAAAATCTCAGCAATTGCTCTGAGGCCACCAGTGGCCAGTGGCCACCTTACTCTGCAAAGAGTATCTTACTTACTGCTTCTGAAATGTTGAGACAGCTGGATTTATTGCTGAATCCTGGCAGTCACCTGTCCAGCTGTGGTCACCTGAAGCCTCTTCTGACAGATAGGGCTTATTTGACTTCCCTTTGTCAGCTGGAGAACAAAGTCCTTGCAAGCTGGGATTGAGAGTGGTGCTTGTTTGTGGTAACTCACAGCCCCTTGACTCCTGACAAGCGCTGCCCCTACGTGCTGCAGCAAAGGTGCTCTTTGCCTTCAGCTACGTGACAGCAGGATTAAACCTAGACTGAATAGAAGTCTTTCAAGTGGTCTAGAAAGCTCTGTGTTGCTCTTAAAATGTTATAATATGCTAACGGAGCCTCAGCTGAGTCTCTCTACCTTCTGATTCCCACCTTCGAGCAAATGCCTTCAAGAAGACTGTGCTGGGACAAGACCTGTGTGCCCTTTGCCTCCTCCCCCAGTTTCTTTAGAAAGGGACAGACACACTTAAGCCTGGAGAAGTGCAGGATGTGCCCCACAGGTCTCTTCTGAGGACAGTCTGTGTTTCTGGAAACCAGATTTGTGTTGCATTGTGCAAGGTGTAGGTAGCACTGTTAACTCTTATTTCTTCTTGGCTATCTGAAATTGTGAAAAAAAATCCCTCAAATGCAATGTTGCTTGCAATTTATCACATAGAATTATAGAATCATAGAAGGTTAAGGGGTTGGAATGGACCTTAAAAATCATCTAGTCCCAACCCCCCTGCCATGGGCAGGGACACCCCCCGCCAGACCAGGTTGCTCAAGGCCTTGTCCAACCTGGCCTTTAACACTACCAGGGTTGGGGCATGCACAACCTTCTGGGCAACCTGTTCCAGTGACTCACCACCCTCACAGCCAAGAATTTCTTCCTACTTTCCAACCTAAATTTCCCCTCCTTCAATTTGTGCCCACTACTCCTTGTTGTATCACTACAGTTCCTGATGAAGGGTCCCCTCCAGCTTCCCTGTAGGCCCCTTCAGATACTGGAAGTTTGCTATGAGGTCTGCATTCAACCTTCTCTTCTCCAGGCTGAACAGCCCCAAATCAGATTGTCTTTGAAGGGAAGGTGGTCCAGTCCTCTAATCAGCTTTGTGTCCCTCCCAACAGTTCCATGTCCTTTAACACTGAGGACCCCAGGGCTGGATGCAGCCTGGATACTCCAGGTGGGGTCTCACCAGAGCAGAGTAGAGGGGGAGAATCACCTCCTTTGACCTGCTGGCCTCACTGCTTTGGATGAGGCCCAGGATTCCCTTGGCTTTCTGGGCTGTGAGCCCACACTGCTGGCTCATGTTGAGTTTTTCATCAGCCATCACCCCCAAGTCCTTCTCCACAGGGCTGCTCTAAACATTTCTCAGCCTGTGGGTGTGCCTGGGATTGCCCTGACCCCTGTGCAGGACCCTGCACTTGGCTTTGTTGAACCTCAGGAGGTTTGCACAGGCCCACCCCTCTGGCCTGTCTGGGTCCCTCTGGATGCCATCCCTTCCCTCCAGCTGTTGACCACCCCACACAGCTTGGTGTTGTCAGTGAACTTGCCAAGGGTGCCCTCAGTCCCACTGTCCATGTCACCAACAGGATGTTGAACAGTATCAGCCCCAGGACCAGCCCCTGAGGGACACCACTGGTCACTGGTCTCCCTGTGGACAATGAGCCGATGACCACAACTCTGTGTGCAGCCATCCAGCCAGTTCTTTATCCCCAAGTGGTCCATCCATCAAATCCATATCTCCAGTTTGGAGACAAGGCTGTCACACAGGACAGTGTCAAACACTTTGCATAAATCCAGGTAGATTATGTCAGTTCCTTTGCCCCATCCACCCGTGCTGTAGCCCCATCCAAGAAGGTCACCAAATTCATCAAGCATGATTTCCCCTTTGTAAAGCCACGTTGGCTGTTACCAACCACCTCTTTGTTTTCCGTGGGCCTCAGTCTAGTTTCCAGGAGAATGTGCTCCATGATCAGGCATAGGAAAACATCTCCATGGTCTGTTTTGTTGTCCCATTCCATGAGCTTTGCCTTCTCTCCCTCAGGACAGAAGCTGCTTTGCCAAATACTCTTTTGTAGCTGCACAGCTATGGATACCAGCTTTGGATACCAACACACTGTAAGGGCTGTTCATGCTTCTCCACTGGAAAAATGAAGTGAGTCTGAGGTGTCCCTCCCAACCTGGCAGTGCTGGTAGGAGCACTGGTTGAGCCTGGGACGTATCATAAAGGCCAGACAAGCAGTAGCTTGTGGAGTTCACTGGTCCCACAGGTCCCTGCCAAGGGTTAAGTGTGGGCATTTTTAAAGTGTGTTTCTGAATCGGGATGCTTGCTTGTTTTGGAGACTGATTTATTTCCTCCTGTACGTGTTTGGGATCAGAGCACTTGTTTCCTCTGACTCCTGATGTCTCTGTGGTCTCTTTGGACTGCAGCTCTGTGAGGAAGGGACTCTTAGTTTGCTGAGAAGCTGGCACGGTAAGGCTTCTTGGCATCACCATAGCCCAGAAGATCAATAATAATAAATAGTGGAGACATTTCAGATGCCTTAAATCAGTCATATGGAAAAAGAGTTTGTGTTCCCTATGGCTACAATGTGGATGCCTGACGTAGGTCAGGAGATTGTGTTAGGAGTCAAAATGCTAGATGTGCATCTGAAAATCCTTGCTTTTGGATGGCAGAAGCTGGGGAGTGGGGGTGGAGGTGGGATTTAAGCCCCTTGATTCTGTATAAATATAGCTCTGTGGTTTAATGTGCACAGCAGTAGCTCTGTGGTTTATCATTTACTGAGAACTATGCTTTTCTAAGAAAATGCTCTCTTCCTGGTGCATATCTAAGCCAAGGCCTCTGCTGTCATTTCGTAAACTGTAAGGATTACTCTTTAAAATAGCTGTTTGGTAGCAATGAGGCCAAACAATTGCCCGATTCACGCTGCAGGTGAGTTTAACAGAAATCATATTGACTAAAGGTAGTCTGAGCAAGACAGCAGTGTTGCATTTGAGTATTTGCCAAGAAAAACCTGTAAGTTCCTAAAACTAGCTACAAGGACAAAGGATTAGCCTGTCCTTCCAAGTCTGTAAATAAGGTCCTCAGACACTTTTTCCACTTGCTAACATGAACACTGGCTGTTTATATTTTTCAAAGAAAAAATTGAAAAATCCCATGATTTTGTAGATAGCAAAGAGTAAGCTTTGCAGTTGCTCGGCTACCAGCATGTGGGTAATTTGATGTTCTTTTCTAATCAGGAATGCATTGTGAAACTGCTGTTCCTTGCAGTAAAAGGTCACAGCGTTTTTAATTTCTATTCGCTGTTTGTATTTTTCTAATAAATCACACCCTCCGATAAACCAAATGACTGGAACCACGGAGCAAATGAAACTTTGAAACAAACCTTTCCTGTCGCACATGTATGGATCCTGAATTTCAAAAAAAAGGTGTTTTTTCAGTGAAGAAGCCTTTTCAGCTTTGGTAGGCAGGCTAGATTAAGAAAATAAAGGGTGCATACTGTATAGCTGAATTCGAGCTGCCAGAGTATTTTGTGGTGCTTGTTTGTAAGCACAGATATTTAGTTTCAGAATTAGTACAAGGCCTGAGTAGCTGACAACCCAAGCTGTTATGGCTACATCCACAATGCAGAAATATATCCGAGTGCAAGTTCCAAAAAGTATAGCTTGATATTTATAATACTGATAAAAAGTATCATCTGGTCTATCTGTTCAGGAAAGACCAAAACCACTGCTTTGTCACTGGGTTTTGTGCAATGCAACTCCCATTAAATGCTTCCATATAATGGATTATTGGTAGACAGTTCTTTATTCTCTTTTCTTTCTTCTGTCCCTTCCTTAAAAAGAGAAGCAATCTGACTTTTATAGCTAAGGGCTTGCCTGTTTTCAGATAATGGGTGTTGAACTGGTGGAAAACTGGAACAAGGCGAGATTGAATCAGACTCAGAACTTCGTTTTGTCTCTGCTGGGTCACGCAGCGGGACAGAGCTTGGGTGCGGGAGGGACTGCATCCAGGCTGGAACTCCCTGGCTCTGAGCTGCTTGGCTTCACCTCTCCCTGTCATTCCCCTGCCGCTTAAGAAAATATTTCCATTTGTTCTCTCCAGGTACTTTATGGCAGTGCGACGTGGCCAGAGAATGCAGTCCTCCCTCTGTGAGAGGGGCAGGACATATGTCCTTTGTTTCAGTCGCTCGCTGCTTCTGGTGTTGAGCAGGCAGTCTCAGCTCTGGCATCTCTTGAGTACTTGCCTTTGCAAGCTTAGGGTTCGTTTGGTTGGAGAGGGTTTTTTTGGATGTCCTGTTGCTGTAACTTACGGATAATTTTTTCCCTTAATGAAAAGAAGAGGAAAAGAGAAGACATATGCTTTGTTTTGCAGATTCAGCTGAGACACAAAGGGTGCATTGTTCTGACCTTCCCAGCATGCTGGTAAATTTTTTATATTGGCAAAAAGGGCCTGGACCTCAGAAGTCCTGAACACTTCTGGTTTCCCATACAAGAGCTGGGACCTGCAGCGTGAGCCAGAACAAAGTCTGGGAGCTGTGGCTGGCCGAGTGAGCATGTGCTGGCAGCCTGCAGGATAGAGAATTTTCTGGGGTGGCAGAGGAACTTCCCAGCATAGCTTCCCCTCTCCCCTGAGCATTGCTGCCCACTAGGCAATTCGATAGAGCTCTATAGGAAATATTTGAGGCTCTACAAGTGCTATTTGCAGGCATCTGACTTGCCCTGCTGTGCTCTATGTGTCCCCAGCAAGCTGCCTGCCTCACCTCACGTGCTGCAGCACTAGGCATGGTGCCGCCGAGCGCTGGCTCTAAAGCTGTCAGGAAGATGCCTGGCTCTGATTTAGTGTCCTGGACCCCATGTATATGTCATGAGCGAGTTTGGTGCAGCAGAGAGCTACATGCATGAGTTGGTGGGAAACCTGCCTTGCAGCCAGAAATCCTGGTAACTTTGGGGGGTCCCAGGAGGTCTGGAAGGATCCAAGCAGCTGAGCACAGCTGTGCTCAGGGTAGTGGGGGTTGAGCTCCTTTGCAGCACTGACCCTCAGCTAATAAGGCCTAAGACAGGAGGATCGGACAAAGGTGGCCCAAGTATTATGTTCATTTTCTCCTTGCAGTTGTTTTCTGGCAGCCGAAATGATTCCCTGAAGCAAGAGGTGTCATTTAAAACAGAGCAATGGTGAGTGCACGGATGCATCACTGGAGTTCAGAGGCAGCCTCCTACATCTGATTGTAACTTCGATTCACTTACAGGAGGGAAGGGCCCCATCCTCACTCATGGGGTTTGTTGCCTTGATCAGAGGCATCTGGTTAAACTGCTGCTTTGCACTTCACCTATTCTTCGAAGTTTCAGAGGGAAGAAAATCTCTCTGCAGAAGATGCGCAGCAGAGCTCGCTGGTGTTTAACCCTGTGTGTCAGACCTTGCAAGAGAAGAGCAAAGGATATACTTTACTTCCTCTGGTGGGATATTTTCATGCACCTTGTGCTCCTTCAGAGGAACAACTTGCTTTTTAGTTTTATGTGGAACCAACTTCTACCATGAAATGTTTCGCCTACATCCTTCCTCCCTTCCTCTGGGGTACACCTCTGCAGACCCAGGATTAGGGCTTTGGCTGCAGCAGCAGGAATGATTCAGGCTTGTGCTGAGACCTGTCCTGTTTCTGCTTTCTGCAGGAGCCTCTGAGAGGAGAGCCCCACTTTTGCCTCCCGTGGGAAATGCTGACAGGGCCATTGGAGCCAGCAAGCCCTGGGATGCCTCTGCCTGCCCCCCCTGTTTCCCCAGGGCCACTGTGATTCCTAGTCCCTGCCCACTGCCCCAGGAGGGATGATGCAGGTGCTTCTGGTCCCTTCCTGTCCCATCTCAGCGGTGGGCAGAGCATGAACCCAAACAGAGGTATCTCCATCAAGGCACAGGGACTGCCGAGAGCCTGGTAAGGGCTGGGACAGAGGTAACCATAGATGGCTCTGATTCATTTGGCTTCCTGTCTCTCTCTAAGAAAAGGATGTAAATAGCCAAGAGCAGGGGATTCCAGTGAAAAGAGCAGGCGGGTGTCATGCGGTGCTGTGCTGTGCCAGCTGTGGCACTCAGCCTCACGGAAAGCCGGTAGTGGTGAAAGCTGGGGTTCTCAGAAGTGGAGGAGGCATGGGCTGCTGCTGCGCCGCATCGCCCCATCGCATCAGAGAGGCTTCCTGCACGCGGAGGAGATCGTGGAAGGAAGAACCTCTGCAGTGCCAGCGACCTCACCCCTGCTTGCAGAAGGGGTGCACCCTCACCTCTGTGCCCTGAGCAGTGGTGGTGCTCCTGGTGCCCTCGCAGCCAGGCAGGCATCCCTGTGTTTTGGCCAGCCCCCTGAGTGGGGGAGGTCCCAAAGGATTGACGGCTGGAACTGCAGTGACATTTTTCATGGGAACTTCATGTCTTGGGGCCACTGGTAGGGTAACATGGGCAAGCTTTGTGTCCATACTTGGTGCTCATACCCATGCCCATGAGTGCTGAACAGCTGCCTCCTTATAGAAACACAGACTCTCATCACCAGTGTTTTCTGTGTTCCCAATGCAACAGCAAATTGCAATGACCCTGCAGAGAGAGGCTCACACACCAGCATCCCGCTACCAAAGCCAGGCTGATCACTCTGGTCTTGAGGATATTGTCTGGGTGGTATCCCGAGCCCAGCTGTGCTGGAGACACGGCAGCAAGGCGGTAAGCTCCGTATCCCCAGCTCCTGTCACACATCAGGCTCACAGTCACCAGCTGGCTAAAGACACACCAGCAGTAGTGCCTTCACCCATCTGGCTCCATAGCCCTTCTTCCTATTGCTGTTTCCTTGCACTCAGAAGGAGAATGCTGAGGAGGCAATCCAAGTAAAGATGGCACAAAGGGGTTTCAGTTTTGTAGCACCAGCAAGTGTGTGCCTTTAATTGATGTAACACTGTCAAGGGACTTGAGGGGCATCAGGCACCCACTGCTCACTGGCAGGCAACACACATGAGTGTTCACCCACCTGGCTTACCTGTGGCGATAATTTCTGTATAAATCCAACAGCCCAGTACTGTTTGGATGAGGAAGCAGGGAGGATGGCTTGGAATGGTGCTGGAATTTCCTATTTGGTGTCCAGCTCCATGCTCTGGTGTCAGGGAGAGCATCACCTCTTTAATCAATTGTCTTTAAGGCTGTTACATACATGTTCCTCTTGTATGAAGACAGGCTGAGAGAGTTGGGGTTGCTCCATCTAGAAAAGAGAAGGCTCTAGGGAGTCCTTACAGCAGCCTTGCAGTACTTAAAAGGGGCCTCCAAGAAAACTGGAGAGAGACTTCTTACAAGCACATGTAGGGATAGGACAAAGGGTGATGAATAGATATGAGGAAGAAATTCCTTACTGTGAGGGTGGTGAGGCACTGGCACAGGTTGCCCAGAGAAGTTGTGGATGCCCCATCCCTGGAAGTGTTCAAGGCCAGGCTGGATGCAGCTTTGAACAATCTGGTCTAGTGGAAGGTGTTCCTGCTTGTGGCAGGGAGGTTGGAACTGGGTGATTTTTAAGGTCTCTACCAACCCAAACCATTCTATGGTTCTGTGATTCCATATGTAAAAGATGCAAACAATACAAGAGCTGGGAGCAGAACTGAGGCCCAAGGCAGTAATCTGGTGCAGGATTTGAGATCTTTTTTGGAGTGCAGCTTTCTGAGACAAGGTTGCAGTAACAAAGTTTGTGTCACTTTTGGGACCAGAGTATGGTTCATAGGGGACAGGGTTGTTAATACAGCTCTTCTTTTTTAGAAGTAGCTGCATATATAAGTGGAACTCAAAGAACTAATTTCTTTTCTATTTTCTATACCATAAGCTTAAAATTTTCTTTGTCGATGGTGAAGTGGCAAGCAGGAGAAGGTGAGAAACTCAGTGCTTTTTACAGGGAGCAGTAACCTCATACAAAATACATCCAAGGCACAGAAGAAAAGCAGGGGCAGGTAAGGATGAACTAGCTACATCTTCTAAGAGAGTGCTGTGGGGATGCTTCAAGGTTATAGATAAACCTGTTCACCCATAATGAAACAATCAATGCAACAGATACTAGCACCCCCACCCCCCCCCCTAAAATTTCACATACAGATCGGTTATTTAGGAATATATTTGCTAGTAGCAGACACAGTTAATCAAGGTGATCTCCTTTCCCCACCATCTTATCTTCACTTCCCTGCCAATGCACTCCTTTCCCTTTTCAGGCTGCTTAAAATGGATTCTGCTGTCTTCCTGTTTCAAGCTCCACCTGTGTTTAATTAGATATTGGATAACCTGGGTTGTTGTATTACAAACATCTAGGACAAAAGTCTAGAAAAACTAATCAGTCATAGGTCAAAGAGCAACAGTTCCAATTTTAAGCCAAGTGAAGTGACAGGAGGTATAGAGAAAGATACCTGAAAAATCAGGACAATTGTTTAAAAAAACCCTAAAATAAGTAAACCCTGTTGCTTGTATCTACTGGCTTGTAACATATTTGAGATTACATAAAGTAGCAAACATATAAAATGATCTTTCTCAGAGACATATGAAAATTAATAATTTTTACAAGAGACTCTTTTACATTCCCTTCTTGCTGTTCTACAGTACATTTTAGATACACAAGGTAAATCTTTCTTGCAAAAGCAAAGGATAAAGAAATTATTTTCCTTTAAATGCTCATGCTGGTTTTGGAATAAAGGAAGGAAAGCACAGGGTGCACATCTGTAAAGGGACTGCTCCAGTGATAATACAGCATTTCTATGGCCTAAGGTACCACACAGGGAGTGTGGGGATCTGCAGTTTGCTGCTACTCCAGTGATGGATAGTGCGATGGTTTCTCAGCAGCAGTGGTATCTTTATAACATTCCTGCCCTAGTGGATGGTGGCAGGAAACAGATGCTCTTGTGGGCATCCATTCTTTGTTGCCATTCATGCTGGATCTCACAGTTGTTCCTGGGCGAGGGCATCTGCTGCTCCATCATAGGGATTGTTCCTCCCTCTGTCTCAACAAATTAGCTGTGAGCTCTGAAAACACTACAGCAGGAGGAGCATGCTGCATTTTCTCCTCAGGATATTCAAACCCACAGTGCTGGGTTTGAAATGAAGTGCAATAGTGGGCTGCAATCCCTTTGGGCTTGGAGAGGAATGATTCCCAGTCTTCCCATATCCCTGCAGAGTGGGGTGAGCCGAACCCAGACCCCCTGGATTAGATCAGAGAAGTAGTTTTGGAAGGAAGAGGAAAGCACAGGCCTCTGGGTTATATTTTTCTTTGAAGGAAAGTAAGTGCTTCCAAATGTAAGTGTCTGAACTCCCTGAGGACAGAGGCATTGCTCTGCAATCCTGAGTTAACCCCACACTTTGGCCTTGGGGTGAGGGCATGGTTTGTCTCCCACATTTTCCCTAGGTTAGCTCATCACTCAGCCAGCTGATTTCCACTAAGTCTTTCCCTAAACGTTTAAAACTCCCTCTGCTCCAAGCAGGGAAACCCCAACCCTACATGTGGGTCTGGCCAGACTCAAAGGCGAGCTGCTTGCAAGGCTTGAGGCTGTCATGAATAAGGTTCTCCCAAGACAAGGTGGATAGGCATGTGTAGTGCCAGGGGCTGATTAGAGAGCCTGTGGTTTTGGCACCATCTGCTTGGGTATGTGAAGATGTCCTTAGCTGAAAGAAATCTTTCTCAAGATCTCCATGCCACAGGATTTTGTTTTACTAGCTGCAGGCCCCGTGCAACCCATGCTTTGTCTACAGCTGGTGAGCCTTGACATTCATTGCAAAACCTTCCAGCCTTCAGATGCTAAAATTCGTGGCTCTTTCCCCCTGCCCACCCTAAGATTACAGCAGCCCAGTGGAAGGATCCTTCCTTCTGTAACACCCACCAGGCTCTCCCTCCTTGCAGAGCTGTCACTCTATGGCTGAACTCTCTTGCCTTTGATTTTTTTCCTTTGGAAAGGGGCTCAGTTCTAATGACAGAAGCTCTGGCAGTCATAAACATCATCTGCTGACCCAAAAGCTCTCCTGCCGTGCGTACGCTGCTCCTTAAGAACTTGTGGTCTCCTTTCACTGCAAGGGCTCAGTGAGTCAGCAAAGTTCCTTGGAGTGCTCATGTGCCTTCACTAAGAGCTTTGTAAATACTGGACTTTGTTTTTGCAAAACAGCCGAGTAAAAGTTATCTGTTTATGATGTGATACCTGCAGTTGTATCTAAATACCTTGCAGCTTGTGTTTGTAAGGCTTGGCACAGTTCCTCAGCCACCAGACCAACCCCAGTGCAGCTTTGCATGCCTTCTGCCTTGAGATGAAGAGCAGGTCTTACATTGCCACCTGCAACCTGGCTGGGAAATAAGTTTGCTAGAGGGTAGTTAAACTTGTTTCTGATCTGTGGGAAAGAGTAAGATTCTCCTTAGATCTGTAGAGGTTAGGGAGTAGGGTGTAGAGGTGGCTATTAACTCACCTGGCCTACTTGCCTGTGTGTCGTGTAAATTTCACCCACACGTTCATTTGCTAAGCCTGGAAGATTTTATATTGCAATGTTTGGAGCCACAAAGGGAGGGGAAAAAGAAGCATCCCCAGGTGGGCCCAGAAATATATTCCAGATGATCGGCGCAGGTGACGGATCACGGTGATAGGCTTGTCTCCCAGATCACTTTTGTTGTTCTTTCTTGAGTTTTCCCATGTGTCTCTGAGCTGTGGAACCTTTCCGAACCATGCTGTGCCACTCCTGTGTGGGGCTGTGGTGTGCAGGTTCCAAGCTACCTATGGGCCTGGAAATACAAGAGCAAGTCAGGACAGACAAACAGAACATTGTGCTGTGCTCTCTTACCCCAGCAGTCTCATGCATGGCTCCCAAATGTAGTGTTTCCCCATGGATAGGCCTTTCATGCACCTTTCACTGGCTTGGGACCGTAGAAAAAGGCATTCAGCTTTTCCCACCAGGCTCCTGTGGTGATTTCTAAATCCCTTACTAACTGAATATATGTCTTTTTGGTTTCCCCCCATGTTTTATACTTGCATTAACGCTGCTTCTGTATGCTCTTTAGTATTAAATGCCCTTCTATCTAGACTAGTAGTTTTAGGCTTTTCTTGTCACGAACTTGCCTGTGGAACTGTGGCTGTCTTTTTATAAAACAATCTTTTTGTCAGTTATTTATTTTGTTAATTTTGTTGCCCCTCAGTCACGCCAATACGTCAAGTTTGAGGATACTGACGCATTTAAATTTATTTCATACATTTCCGTGGTTGATGTTTGGTTCTACTTGATCCTAATATGGTCATCATTATGCACAGCCACCTGCTAATTCTTCAATCTGTAAACTTTTTTTTACTTTTTGTCTGTCCGAATGAGGTCAGTACTCATCTCAAGTGTGCCGGGTGCATGACCGTCTAAGGTATTTTTTGAATGACCACATGAGATCTCCAGCAAATATCTCTGAGGCTGAAGTCACCAATGATGGTAATTCCCCTCTCTGCACATTACAAACAGATGGTTGAGGAGATGTTCCATTCACTGGTAAAATTTGTTCTGTAACAGATGCCTGCCAGCTGCCATTCCCTGCCCTGCTGCATGATTTTGTAGAGCTAACGAGATTAAGAAACTGTTGAAATTGATTTTTGCTTCTAAATACAGCAGATACGATTCTGAAAATGCAGGGAGGCTCTGTCTCAGATGGTGCGGGCTGGCGCAACTCCAGTGAAAAGTCAGTGGAGCTGAACCACTCCGCATTGGCCACGGTGCTGCCTTGAAGAGCAGCGCTCTTAAATGAAAGCATCGGCATTAAGAAATCAACAACAAAAAGAAGTTTCCCAAGTAGAACAACAGCACAAAACTGGGATGAAGGGAGAGTTTGGGGCAGTTTAAAAAACTATTCTTCGCTCCTACCCGCAGTACAAGACTGCTGACACATCTTGAAAAATGGCTTTCACTGGAAACTCTGGTGCATCACATAGCTCACTGCTCAGCCTCGGTGCCATGGCAGGAGGTTGTTTTGCAGCCTTCGAACTTGCTCGCTCATGAATCAACACTTCCCACCTGTAGCCACTGGGGCCGAAGCCACAAAACCTCCCAGGCTGAAATCCTTCTGCTGATAAAAATCTAGATTGAACTCGGCATGAAGCTGTGGAAGAATGCAGATGTGTATTTTGAGAATCCATGGTCAGGCTTTGAACAATCAGATGAGTATTAAGAGAAAAAAAATTGCAGTAGTTTAAAAATAACAGATCTACTGCATGGCAGCCATAAAAGGAGATTTTAAGGAAAGGAATAGAAAATCATGCCAGATGAACGCATTAGGAACAGCAGTTGATACGGCATGTACTAATGACAACATATATATCCCCTTCCTCTCCAAAATACATGTGAGAACCTTGCAGGAGCAGCCAGAGCACACCGTTTAAGCTCCATTAGTACAACATTCACCACATCTTCTTACCACTGCAGGCTTTTGCTGAACATTACTTCAGTTGCTTATGCCTCCAGACAAAATTTAAGCTCGGGTCAAAGCTGTAAGCAGTTCTTAATTGAACAATCCAACTTAAAGCATTACAGGCTGTTTGAAAGCCTCTGTGACCTGACAGATTTGAATACTGAGAAACATGACATCAGAATGACCTTTCCTTCCGCACTGTTCTCACAGCTCCTTTCTTCTCAGTAGATACGTGAATCTCTACTGTCTTCTTAGTCTTAGTACCTGATACGCTGAGTTTGTTCCATCCGTGCATCCATCCATCCATCCATCCATCCATCCCACTAGCACCTCTAGTTGCAGGGTCATGTATTCCCTCTCCTCTGTTTTGTAAAGGGATGAGAAGACAGCGCTGGGTCTCGGCAGCATTCCCCAGCTATCCGGACACTGCCATGGGCTTCTCAAACACCCTTGTTCCCAGAGAACAGGACTCTGAGGTCTGTCGTGGTGTGAGGTGATTGACAAAAGAGTTCAGGCCTGCCGTCACCACCCCGCAAACCCAGCCCATCTTAAATCACAGCCTGCTGCCTACATCAAAAGTCATTTGTGAAGAGCACAGTTGCTCCTCTGTAACTGATCTACATGGAGCAGGTCATCAGCTGCTTATGAGCTTTCCTTCTGTTTTTCTTTTTTTTTCTCAAAAAAACCCCACAGTATGAAGTAATGTTAGAAATAAATAGTCTCATCTTTCTCCCCTAATTATAGAAAGAGGAGCCTTGTTAGGCTACATGTGATTTTCAGTGTCAGCTCCTCACCTGGGAGTTCAAGTGGGTTTCCTACAAGTTACAGTAATTTGGTTCAGCAAAACCTGAAATGAAACGCTTTATTTTCTGCAAATCCACAGGATGATCTTTGAATACTGAGCTTTTCTCAAGGTGACTTTGAAAGCTATCTTCCTTGCCCCAGCAATGAGATCTCTGTGCATGGCGTACAGCTGTGATAATCCCTGGAGAGTTTTGTCCAAGCCAAGAAATTAAGAGCCCTGTCTAATGGGGTCACCGGCTGCTAATGAAGTTGCACGTTCATAAACTACAGCTACAGCCCTCAAGGGAAACTCCCCGTCATCCCTGCTTTGGGAGATGCAGTTTGTCTGTGTCATAGGAGCTCATAGGACCTGTGAGAGCTGCTGGAGGCAATCTGCTGTGTGGGCTTTATTTTTAACCCCACCTCCCCAACCCTTAAGCAGGTTCTTCTTTCATTCACAAATTGAATTGAACAGAGTTTTAATTTTGGTGCCTGTGTCAATTTGTCAGCAGTAGTCAAACGAGAGAAGAGTTATCCAGGTTTTTTCCTCCTGTGGAGGATCAAACAACAAATCTGTGTAGGGAATTCCTGATGGAGAAGCCTAAAAGGAAGATTATGAATTTTCAAAGCCGTGGCCTTGTAAACCAAGCGTCTCTGCAGACATCGTGGAACAAGAGCTCATTAGGAATAATCATCTAAAACCTGACTGAAATCTCTGTAGCTTTCTGACTTACACCAGATGAAGATCTGATCCATTTACCTAGTTTTAAGTCCAAACACACGTTCTTGTGGTGGAGACATAATTTCCTTTGCATGCTGTAATCACTGCTCTGCACTGTGACAAGCAAATATTTATTGGGCTTTGCAGGGCTCAGCAAGAGCTTATAGCACATTTCTTTATAGCATTTGTTTTGCTATACATGATGTATATTTTGGTGGGTTTGCTGGTGCTTTATTTGATGCTCAAGATCAATCATTTCTGAAACACAAGTGTGACATCTTGGGAAAAGTAACTTCCACTTCCTCAGTACTAATCTATCAGGTTGACTTTATTTCCGTCACAGCATACCAAGAGCAAACAACTTCCTACTGCTCCGTGCTTTTCAGTTAAATGCCTTTTCCAAAAGGTTAGGGAAATGCTTGTGTCATGGAAAAAACAAAATCCAGTTATGCAGAAAATAAAGAGGTGCAGTGGATCAGGCTTAATTGAGCACTTAACAGGCTCAGACTAGCCTGAGCCTGCATTAACTGAACCACTGAATCCATCCAAGCTGAACAGTTGTAGAGCATTTGGGCTGTGCAGTTAAGATACACTTCAGCATGGGGTTCTTTATCTGCAGGTAGTAGCACATAACCACCTGGGCAGCCCCCTGGAAATGACTCCCAGCATGGGCAGGGCAGAGGGGCGTTTTGCATCTGCACAAGGCAAGCTGCTCTCAGGGTCTCTGCGTATGATATCCCCCCTCTGCCTCTCTCAGGGTACAGCTAAGGTTGTTCCTTGTGCTTTTCTCTTTTTTTTCTCAAGTCTTTGTTGTATGAAACAGGTGTTGGGGGATGTTCTCAGGATTTCAGGTGGCTTGGAGGCAGAAGGGCTAGTGGATGACTTCGTCCTTCCTACAAGACCTTCTCTCTCACATGCCTCTGATGTCTCACTAGTGTGATGCTACTTCCCTTTCAAAGGAGCTGGTGTCTCAGTCATTGTGGGAATTGCCCCACAAATCCCCACCTGACTGGAAATAGTGCTTCTCAAGCTGAAAATAGTGCTTCTCAAGCTGAGAGTTAGTTTTTGCTAACTAGACACTGTTACAGCTGTTGGTCATTCTGCAGTACTTTCTGCTAGACTTTATTTTTGAGCTGGGGAAAAAACCCCAGCCCTGTGCACACTGTTAGATCAGACAGGTGATAATGTGCCTGTTTTAGGTGATCAAAAAGATAATTGGTATCATTACTATGCCTGCAGATAATTTAGGATTCATTAAAGTAAGTGTTCAGGGGGGAAAAGTGCGTGATTGCAGTTTTACATCGTGGTTATTACGGCATCCCTGGCTCTAGCAGGCAAATCAGGAACATTTTAGCTCAGCATTTTCTGGATTGTAGGGATCTATCTGTTGGCTTAGGCTTTGCAAAAATATAAGTGGTATTTACAATTGCACTTGGCAACGAGCTGCTTTTTTCTGATACAAATCCAAATGCTAGGGTTATAATTACTGTGAATGTTGCATCCTGCAATCTGGAAACATAAGCAACATGCATTGGTCTGGTCTTCCCAAAGAAATTGTTGAGGGCTGCAGTGACCATCCCTGAGGAATCTTCCCATGGCCCTGAATTATGTAGTAAGCCCACATCTATGTAATCTCCTCTCGATACTGTTTCATTTTGCATGCAGTAACTGTATTAGACACCATTGCAGATTGACTCTGCAGGCTCATGCTGGTCCAGACATAAGATGTGGGATTCATCATCTTCCAAGGACTTATTTTAAATACTTAAAACAAAATGGAAGTCTTCTTCAATAGGGGAGAGATGCACTTGAAAATTGATGCTCTTTTATAGAGTAGACTTGCAGGTCATGTTTTACTCCTTGTAGTGATTAAGGGAGAGAACAGACCTTGATTCTTGGGAGTAGTAGCATAAGGATTACACAAGTCTTTTTTGTGTAAGGCCTGATCTTGACAGTGATCTGTGTAGATGCATACCAGATCAAGCCAGAGCAAAGCCAGATAGGCAGCCAACACCTAGAGACCTAAAAAAATATTACATCAATGCTCACGGTGACTGAGAGGGGTTGCCTAAATTTGGGGCTGGCGTGCCTCAGACAACAGCTAAACTTATGAATCACTTGTGGACCTGTCTGTATGCTGTTGGCATTGAAGGGTTCCTTGTTGCCAGCTGCCAAGAGGTAATCCTGCATGAGGGATGGACGATGGACACCTCACAGACCAAAACAGCACTGGAAATCTACTGGACTCAGTGGATGAAAACTGAAGCTAAAACCGCAGCCGAAAGTTTGGGCCAGGCTATAAATAAAGTACCTGAGTAAACTGAGGAGAAATTGTTTTTAAAGGAATAGAGCAGAGGGAGAGAGCCATGTACATGCCTTGTGCTTCAGTGTTGGGATGCAGCTTGGTTGAGTCTTTTTTCTGGTGGGTAATACAGTGTGTGCTTGCAAAAATACATTTGAACAAACATGGATGCTACACAATGTTAATGGGATGGGGGTTTTTTCCCATAAGCAATTTGGTAAGTTTTTCTTTAAAATTTGATTAACAACAGTCTGTGTAATTGGTGAATTTCCTATGCCAAACACTTTGTGTTACAAACATATAGTCACAGAAAAGTAAGAGATTCTTACACAAGACACAGGTAAAGTCATAGTCTTTATTTTATCTATAAGGAAAAAGTCCCCTGAAAACTAACCAGGTCTCAAAATACTCTTCTCTAGAGTTTGGTTTTGCAGTCTATTATGAATTTGACACAGCAGAAAAATTTTCAGCTAAAGATAGAGGGGATTTTATTCAGACAGACTTGCTCTTTCTGTCCTGTGTGTCCCTACATGTGTATTTATATATATGTCATTTAGAGAAGAAAAAGATGAACTATTACCCTCTTTGCTGAACTATACCCTAGTTAGCAAAGACTAACTCTCAGCTTGAGAAACATTATTTTCAGCTTGAGAACTTAGCTTTGTAATAAACTCAAACTAAAGTGAACCCAGAGGAAGACAGCCACTGCAGGTAGAGTCTCATTTCCAACTTCTTCTATAAACAGACTCTTTTCTTCCATTATTTAAAACTGCTCAGCTGCTTCTCTGCAAGAAAACAGCAAAGGCAATTGAGCACAGTCTTGGTCACGTAAGTGGCTCTTGTCTAAAAAGCTAGTTCATATTCAATGCTGTCCTAGTTTTTCTTTTCTCAATCCCATAAAGGTCCTTTTCAGAAGAAATTCCAATTGATGAGCACTGGAATCAGTGTGTGAGCAGAAAAGTACAATATATAGCATACTGCTATAAAATTACAGATAAATATTTACATAGCTTTTCATGTCCCTTCACATTCTTTTAAGCTCACATTCTTTTTCTCTAATCTTCATTTGACCATTTCAAGCATGACTAACATACTTTGAATTATTTTTACACTTCCAACATCTACTCTGTAAAAACAGTGAACATGAAGGTGCAGGTGGCTGAGCTGAGTTCAAAAGATTCATTTGCCGAGAAGAACTAGGACTTTCCAACTGTATTTCTGTACTTGAGTTTCTTAATAAAGCCACTGTGTTATCCTGAACTTAGGCGAACTCCATGGTTACGGTGGTGTCGATTAACCATAGTGTCAAAGAATCACTCAGCCTGAAGCAGCCAATACAGGGATTTTTATTTTCCTCTCCTCTTTATCCAAGCATGGAAAAAGGGGCAGGTTGCTACATATTCTTGTTACACCTTATCTAAATATATTGATCACTTCCTCTGGACTCTTATCTGTTTGCTCTGCAGTGGCTGTGGTTCATTCACACTGGGATTTGCAGGGAAGCTGAATGGATTCAGCCACGTGAGAGGTACTGGTGGGCTGGTTAAGGCCGGGTGACACTGTGCCTGGCTTCTCTTTTGTTTCATCTGGCTGGTTGTTTGACATCCGCCAGCCTCTCTGTTCATTAAGGCGGCGTGATGAATGGAAGGCAGCGAGTGTAATTGGGGCAGTTAGGGCCACCTGGTTCATAACTATAACAAATATCCACTAGTGCATCTCTTTCAGCACCACATGCACCACTGAAGTGCAAACTGGGTGATAGTGAATGGAAATCTTAAACTGATGTGAAGATTCTAGTAGTTTCCAGAGTCATGCTGGCTTCTCTTGCCCCAGCCTTTTTAAGGCCCATAAAAGAACCTTTTCAAAGGTAGGCTTCCCCCAGTAACAGAGACTACATTCATGTAGCATTATTGTGCAGAAGACATATGGTTCTGCTAGTTTTTTTACACTGGGATAACGTCATTAGAGTAGATCCTGCACTGCCCCAAGGGTGGGTGTACCCAGCTGTACAGAATTGAGCTGGTGGGTGGCACAGTGGTTTTTGTTCCATTCGTGCAACACGTGTGTGGTACAGGTGATGTACTGGGGAAGGCAGGAGAAAGGTCTCTTGTACCACTGGTAATCCTTGTGCAGAGAGGGCAGGAAGTTCAGCCCACAAGACTTAAACACCAACTAATTTAAATACCAGCTGATTTAACACCAACTTCGCACTTAATGCTCCCAAGACTATGCCTTTTCCTGAGCTGAGCTCTGCCAGACCTGACTTGAGCAGGACTACAGTGGGCAGAGATGTGGTGCTGTCTCTAGTTGGAAGCACAGACATCCTATTGGTGCACAGGACTGGATAACAGTGACTCGTAGATGTGACCTTGGCCTCAGCACTGATCAGTGGAAGCAGTGCTCACAGTGTATGGGAACAGCCCCGCGCTGGCCAGTGACGATAATGTCTTCAGCAGACTTTGCATTGTGAAGCGGTTAATGAATTCTTTTGTAGTGAAAGGCTGGATTCAATAAAATGTTTCTGGGGCAAGTTACCATAGCCTGCCATACTACAGTGTGTCAGGCAGACCCTTTTTTTTTCCCTTTTCATTTATTTTTTTTTCCCCTTTTAATTTTAAATTGAGTGCAGCTGACTGCCTCCAATGCTGTTAACAATGGCACTTCTTTCCCTAGGACAATGTAACATTTAAAACAGATAAAAGCTCATGTGGGGCCAATAAAAGTTTGCCCCCATCCTCATTCCTGTAGGGCTGGTTTCCTCATCGTTAACATTTTAAGTAGCAGGCACTATGAATATGAATATAAGTGACTTTTACATGCTATTACTCATCAGTGGGTAACTCCGAACAGGCATCACTGGAGGTATGTGCCCAATCTCAAAGAAACTTTGTGGCCCAGCAGCAGGGGAGCAGTGCTGTGTGAGATGAATCCTCAGGGGAAAATGGGAAGTCAGTAGGTGAATAACTGGGGGTCCAGAGTGGCATGGCAGCCCAGCTGCCCCAGTCCAGCAAGAGTAGCAAAATGGGAAGAAACACACAGGCGACACTCAGCAGCCTGTGTGCTCCTTCTGGTGGCTGATGGAGAGGGAGCAAGTCAGTGGGTTCCCGTTCCAGATTTTCCATCTGAATTGCTTGTGCAGGTTGGGTTAGGGGTCCAAATGAAACCCTCTGAGTGTTGGTCTTTTGTCCATAGCAGGGACAAGGAGAGGCATATGGCTTGCATACCTTCTTGGATGGACAGTATGCATTGAATACTAACAAAAATCATTAGTAGCAACATTATAATTTTGAAGGCACTATAAAAGCGTTAGGTTTTATAAATGCACTTTAAGGTGACTTCTTTCCTGATCAGTTTCTGTGTGATATGTATGAGCTTGTACACAATCACTCTGATTTCTCTTTCAGTCAGCAAACTAGTTTTAAAGTAGTCTGTGTGTTGCAGGGATGTGTGTTTTGACTGTCCTCCCTGCAGAACTTAATCCAGAACATCCATGACTTTTCCTTCCTGAATCTTCCTTTGCCTTTGGTGATTTTTGGATTAAGCTCCATGTTGCTTTGTGTATTCATGCATCTCTGTGAAAGATGTATTCATGCATCTCTGTGAAATTTATTTATTTAAAATGTTTTTAAAGCCTTGATCAGTGCTATGATGAGAAAGTGCCTCTGTTCCTTTCCTCCATGTGCCTCCTAGTCTCCTTGGTACTTGGTTCCCACCTCAATTGCTGTTGTCTGTAGCTACCAAACCTGCCCAGCTCCGGGGGTTGAGCCCCTTCTCTGCCTTTCCCACAAAAAACACACATCAGTAACAGGACCAAAGAGTTGGTGCATCATGCACTGTTTATGCTTACAAATTTAGAAATATGATTGCTCCCCACCAGTGTTTACTAATTACATATTCCAGCCAAAGCAGGAATGAGTCATTTTTACATTGCTCATAGAAAATTAAAAAAGGCTTAAACACCCACAAAATTTGCTTACTCTTCAGGTGTAGCCCCCGGAAGGGTGAGGACAGCTTCCGCCGTATTCTGGTTGGAAACATCACTGACATGACTGTTGGGAAGTT
Source organism: Coloeus monedula (assembly GCF_965178545.1). NCBI lineage: Eukaryota > Metazoa > Chordata > Aves > Passeriformes > Corvidae > Coloeus > Coloeus monedula. The sequence goes on from NC_138781.1 coordinate 74,966,528, forward strand.
GAACAGTCCCAAACCAGTGACAGGTGATGTGCAAAAAAATATGGAAAAACGACATGAGGTCAGATCCTGAGGACGATTTTTTAAAAAAGGCTGGTTGCAAAAAATGTGCTTGACTTCAGTAAGGCCTTTTCATGATGTCGCCCGACAACTCTACGTGGTGCTTGTAGAATTAAGCCAGTCTTTATCCACAAAGATAGGAAGTCAGATCTTTTGATGCACTAGTGGCTGTCAGCAAACTGGTACAGATGGTCGTTTTGTTCCAGAACAACATGCACAAAAGTATCCCAGAGATGCAGCTCAAAATACCCACATTGCTCTCGTGTGTCAGTCCCTCTCTTTCCATTATTGCAAAATGACTCACAGGCTTGAAAAGGCAAACATTGATCAAAAGACCGAAGGGTGATTTACTGGTGCAGGATGGGACAAGATGTTGTTTTAGCCCAACAAACAGTAACTTCATTTAGAAGTATTGCCAAGGGAGTCCGAGGCGGTGCTTGCTTACTAAATTGGGTAAAATACAGGGATTTCACCAAATGCAAATGACAATGAACAATATGTATGACTCAATATATCCGCTATGCTTTCAATGTGCAGTCAGGGGGTGGTATAGCTGACCTTTTAAAGTGATGCTTTTCAAACCACATTGTTGTGATTATCAAAGTGTTCATTTTAGAGTACAATATTTGGACACACTCCTGTTAATTTTCTCGTGTATCATTTGAAGGCTGTTTTCCCCTCTGTTTGTAAGAAAAGCACTTCCAGGCAACCCCTAGAGTGTCATACATTTATTTCTATGTCTAACCAGGGAGTGAAACTTGCCATCAGTTCTCTGAGGCTTGACACACACCTCTGGAGTACTTCAAGTCACGTATGGAATTAGCTAAAATAAGTTTGATGGTGATTTTGTGAGACCTTCCTGTGTGCCAGAAATAGTCTTCAAGAACAATGTAGGGCGAGAAATATTCTTTGCTCTTTAGCCTCGGCTTCCTCCTATCTAAAAGCTGTCGGTGGCATCTCTGGCCGTGCAGAGCAGATCCCAGAATGGCTGTGGGGTGATTCCAATTTTGCAGTACTGTAAGGGAAAGAAAATAATCTGGCATCAGATTTATAAATTTAAGTGTAGAAAAGGCTGAAAAAAATAGAACAATCACAGCTCATAGTCAGCCCAAGGCCAGCAAGCAGACTGGAACAAGGCCCCCGCAAATCCAAGAGAGGCAGTTTTGCTGGGATGCATTTCCTCTCCGTCCTCCATCAGCCAAGCCAAAAACTTAACAGGAAAAAAATAAAAAGGAAGCCGTACAGAGCAATTTGGCTGCACAACTGGCTGCACTCATCACAGATAAATAGCCTGGGCTCAGCTTCTCCGTGGTGTGGGGACTCAGTGCGGTGCTCAGGGGCTGGGCGACACGCTGCCTCTGTGACCAGCAATAGCCACTACCCTGCTTCCCACAGCACTGCTCATCCCTGAGCAGTCACCCCTCTGGCCTGAGGGGTCTGGCACAGGCTGGGCCCACCACAAGTAAAGCACAGCTCTCCTGGAGCATGAGCTGCGATGTTGAGATGCCCCATCGGGTGAAAAGTTAAGTACTAAAATATAGCAGAATTTTCTATTGGGTTGAGGATGCCTTATTTTGATCATGGAGGTCAGACACAGACATGGGAATTCCCCCAAGCTGGTTTATTTGCAGATTTGTTCAGACAGTTTCTTTCTTTCTTTTTCTTTTTCTTTTTTTTTTTTTTTTTTTTTTTTTTTTTTGTGACAAATCAGCCTGTTTTTTATAATAATCTCATCTTGAAACTTGAGAGGAAGGGAATATATGGGTGAGCAGCTAATATCAGTGAGTTCTGGAAACTCCCTTTTTATGGTCTCTCTCATTTAGCAGCGTTTTGATACTTTCATTGCATTAAAAACTTATATGACGAGACTGACAATAAATTAACTTCATCTCTTCCAGTAAAATTAGCTTTAGATCACACTAAGTTTGAGAAAAGCACTACTAAATAGTAATAATATACAGACAACAGGGCTTTGATCTAATATATCATGCAGAAATAAAGCATTGGCGGTGTTACGATCCGAGAAGGCAAAGATATTTTCCTTCTTCTTTACTGATTATTCCCCTGCTTCAAATATTATTTTAAAAGTGTATATGTAGGATCTAGTGACTTGTAGATGCAAACATTGGTTTAAAATTAATTTTAAAATATCTCTTTATGCAAAGCAATATATTTACTGATTTAAGTCATACCCATCTGGACATGTTTATCAAAATCAATCCTTGTCTACTATAAGCCATTTGCTGCCATTGCCACCCACTGGCCAGGGACAAACAACCATCCTGTTACTGACCCAGATCGACAAATATCCTGATTAAACAGACACATCTTGCTACACATCCAACTGCTTCCTATTCAGCATCTTGCCTCTAACACAAAATCTGGCCATCTTTGTACAAAATTTATTTACTGTTTTATCTTTAAAACATAAGTCATAGTCTGGGAAGGAGGGGGCAGGGGGAGCCTGTTCTGCAGACCGCAAACTCTGATCTGATAGTTTCATCCTTCTGTCATCTCTTTAAATGTAGTATCTAAAACCTGAAGGATCTCATCCTTTTAAGTTTCTGTTAGATGAGATACAGTTTTGGCAATATATAGTAAAATAATGAAACTGAATTACAGACTGTAGGGAGCCATTTTTCTCACATAGGGGTCAGCATATATGGTAATACTTTGGATTAAGGATGAAATTACTACAGGACTGTAATAACTAACCTTGTTAATCTCTTCTCATTTTCTTAAGAGTAGTTCACAAAGAAATATTACAGCAATCACAGCTTAATATTGGAATCCTTCTCTGCTTTAATCACAGTCCTTTATATACTGTGATTTTATGTGTTATTTTGTCCTAATATTGCTAACAATTTTATTAATCATGTCTGTTGTTGGTTGGTTTACCACTTTCCTTCACAAATGATTTTAGGGCCCAATATTTATGCCTTTGAAACAAATTTGAAAAACTGATACAAAAATGATTCTTCTTAGAGGAGCTGCTCTTCACTTAGGTACCCATAAACAAAAGCTAAATCAGGCCCTTGGACTTCTCTTCCCTGCACCTTTCGGTACCATACCAGGTTCATACCACCAATGCTGAGACAGCCTTCTCTACAAATGAAAGGCAAAGAAAGGCGATAATGTTTTGTTCTCTGCATCATTAGTAAGGGGAAGGAGGAGAAGAACTTAGCAGAACAACTGCATCTTTTGTTTTTAAGTTCTTTGGAACAATTCTGCCAGGCAGCGCGTTTTCCCTCTGTTTCATTTGTCTTTGTTATTATCCTATCTAATTAAAATTCTGCAGTGCCGTCATGAAATTGTTGTCCGTTTAAGGTCACAAACAGCTTCTGTCCTAATGAAATATGAATTGCATTAGTTAATTGAATTGTGCACTTATTGTGTGTTGTGAATGCACTGAGCACACTTATATTCTTAACATATACTGAGCATTTTTATCAGTTTAGGCAGTGTGTGGACATAGAAAATGCTGCTATCATTCTTTGCATCACAATAGGGAGATTTAATTGGCAATAGACAGAACTAAGAAGTGTTTGTGAAGGACAAGAACTCTAAGATCTCACACAGGCATCTGCTAGCTGGGATGAGATCGGCTCTTCTCATCCACCGCCAGTGGTCTGGGGTCAGGGCACAGTCCCGAGCGGAAAACTCGAATAAACCCTTATTATGCACGGTGTCTCTGTGATGCCTGTCAAGATAGGAAGAACCAAGGGAGAGTAACGAAACATCTGTGGCCTTCTGCAGCAGGAGGCTTTCTGGGTTAAATGAACCTCGTAATTGAAACCCTCAGTGCATGGTCCAGACTGTTCTCTTCCAGAGTCTGCCTGGTCTCTGTGCAGATACTACCCCCACAGCCCTGGTAACACAACAAGCTGAGCTCTGGGGTCCTTTTCACAGCTGGGAGGTGCTCTCTTTGAACTGTGGGAAGGTTCACTTTAGGATGTTGAGGACCTGATCACCTCAGGGCTGTGGATGAAGCAGGTGCTTACAGGAAGTTCAGGCTCTGGCACTTAGCCTTTACAACGTGTAAGATGGATGTTTTGCATCGGTAACCACTCAGTGGTGGACTTTACTAATGAACCAGACTATTTTGGAGGATGGTCATTAGCTGGGAAAACAGTAACAGAATACTAGATTTAGTTTCCGTGCACGGGTCTTGATTTTTCACCTAGTTCTTCCGCCTGTTCAGCATTATACGTACACTCACGTGTTGTCGTATATATGTGTAACATGCATATGTATATTCATATACATATATGTATATCAACAGTGTTTAGCTGTTGGATTTATTTACAGGGAAAGTATCTTTGGATTCTGCGTAATATTTCTGTAAGGTAGTAAATCTGAATATTCCAGATATTCTTGAACTTGACAGGTGTGGAGAGGTATCTTTTGTTCTGTCAAATAGTGCCTCCCTTAGCTCGAAATGGTACTTCATTCAACAGTAGGCTGAAAGAAAAGATAAGCAATGTTCAGGTTGAAGAGTTGTTGAGAAATTTCTTCTTCTTCTTGTCATTTTCCACTCAAAAACCGAGGTGATATGCAAATAGCATTTTCTTTTACTACAGCAAACTAATGCAGGAATATAAAACCACTTAAGATAAACACAGCTGAAAATTGACTTGCCACAATACATAATTCCCAAAGGGAAATTCCATGACCCTTTTTACAAGAAAAACAGAGAAGAGTGTCTGTGCTTGATCTCAGCAGGCATGGACAACCCCTTTGTGGGGACTTCCCAGCTCTGAGCGCATGCAGAGGCACTTGTTATTTCCCACTGTGGGTGATCCTCCGCAGCTGCTGTAGCACTCACCTTCCAGGAACACTTCTCCATGGGCCCCAGACAAGAACTTTGTTACCTCCTCCCACAGATGCTGCACTGAGATAGAGAGACTAAATGAGGGATTCTGGTTCAGGTAGGTAGGCAAGGACTTTCCCTATATGCTCAACAGAGGGGAAGAGAGGTTTTTTCAGAGGGCAGTGTGGAGGATAGCCACGTTAGGTGGCTGCTTCTCTGAATCACCTGGAAGAGTTTCGTTCTCAGTCATTGTAATTACTGAAAGTAAGGAGACCTGCCTCTGGGTGTAGTTGTTGCATTACAGAAGTGCTTCAAACAGATGAGTTTCCTGCACTCTCCAAGTCACCCCGAGACAGTCATACCTGCTTGAACTTCTCGCTGAGGAGTTTCCCACCTAGTGTCCGTATCACTTGGTTCTCTCCTCTCTCTCTCTGAGTTTTCTGCATTGGCCACAGTACTGAGAGCTGTAGCTGAGCAACTGCTGAATGTCCCTGCCCGCATGAAAGGGTTCAGGAGGTGATTAAGAAGGGGTGGGTGTCTGTAATGGTTTGGTGAAGTGCGTCCTGACAGATTCACAGGCAGTGGGCAAATGACTGAGAGTGAAAGTGGTGGGATGGGGCGTGAAGGGTGATTGGCAGTGGTTGCTTAGTGGTCTGAAAAGGGGTGAGTGAAAGTACTTGGGGGAGGGGAGTTTGGGAAGCACGGCTGATGGTGAGAAAGACACTACTGCATTACCCCGTGGCATGCTACAGGTGTACAAGCTGCATTCTCTTCCATGAAGCAGTTTTAAAAGACTTGATGTCATTAAAAATGCTCACGTACTTCTATCTAAATTATATAATGTAGTGCTGCATAATTAAGCAGGGGAGGAAATGAAAGAGATTCAAGGAAGGCTGAAAAATAAAAATAAACTGAGGAGTCCTCTAGGGAGAGTAGAGAAGAAGCAAAGACTGATAGTCCTGCAGGCTGATGTGATTTTGCTGTCCTCTGTAGCACCACCACATCAAGGGAGACAGACAGTGTCCCTGCTCCTACGGGTGGCCTTCCATGAGGATGCCTGTGCTCAGCCTGGCCCTCTGCCCCAGAACCATCAGCCAGATGTCTGTGGCCTCTTCCAGCATTCACTCCAGCCTCAAACAGAGCAGGAATGCAGGGATGGTGCTCAGAGCAGCCGGGAAGAGCGTCCTCCCCTGCTGTGATTAATTCAGTTAAAAACCCATGACTGACCCATCACAGTGTCTGTGGCTGGACAAAGGAGTGAAGGTGGCCCTACGTAAACAGCAGCATTTTAAACCCTGGCACATGGTTAAATTCCGTAGTGTTACCAGGTTTTTAGCTTTATTTTCAGTTAAGTAAAGAACAGAGCTATCTTTTTTTTTTTTTTTTTTTTAAATACAGCCTCATCCCTTTATGTTGCTGTCATTATATGTTGAATTATTATTCCTTCCATTTGGATAAAGCACATAAACAAAATTTAATTTTTTTCTGTTTACTTTTTAGTTTTCATTAAATAGTTTATGAAAATGCTCCTTTTAAGATTAAAGAACTCGCCCATTTTAAAATTCTGGTTTGAACTTCTTTTATCAACCTTTTATTATGCCTTGCATTTAACTTACAGCTTTTTTCTTTAATATTAAATAATCCCATTAGTTTTCCTGATAAAAAGACATACTGGAATTTTTTCTTAAGTTAAAGGTACTATGTTGCTCAGTTTTTTTCAAATTTCTATAAAAATCTTACTTTAGGAATCCATGAATTTTGTCTCAATCACAGTCTTTTTGTTAGAAGAACATGAAAAAAATTAGCAGGAAGTCTTTATAAACACTGAAGGACACAAAAATCCCCTGCTCAGCTAATACATAATTATTAAAAATTGTCCTTCATTATTGGAATCATGATCAGTCTAGCACAGACTGTGTCTGGGCCTGTGTTGGTCACCACCTGCTTCAAATGAAGGCAAAGAAATGCCACAAGAGGTGGATTTAGGATAGTGTCATCTCCCATCCTCCCCCCTGTCTTGCATAGTCCTTTTGAAGACTTCACACTAATCCCAAAAATCAGAGATTGATTTAATCCTTCAAAAAAAAGCCTTCCATTATAATTATTATAATAATAACAACTATTAGTACTATTATTATTATTGCCACCATTATTATTACTACTACTATTACTGTAGTAATATTACTATTATTATTTGGACTGTTAACAGCTTTTGTTTACTGTAGAAGTATTTGCTTACTCTTTGAAGCTCACTAAACTCACGTCTCAGCATTCTGTAGCAATTATCTAATTTAAATACTTTATATAATAAAATTGTCTAATTGAGGATGGCATGCAAAAGTATGCTGTCTTACCAGCTTTGAATTTCCTGTGCTTCCTTATGTTATTGAAATCCCTCTATTTCTTGCATGATGAGGACCGGGAGTGCTAAATCTCCATCTGCACGTTCTCTCTCCCTGTCACTCATTGACTCCTTGTTCAGTTAGATGGCTACATTCCCAAATGGCTTGTTCCAGTGCTCTCCCTATTGAAAAGTTTTCTGTATTCTTAGAGTCTTATTGCTCTACTCTGATTCCTGTCAAATAAAGAGTGCAGAAAATTCAAACACAATTTTCAGAAAATGTTTCTTAAATCCCAACAGCTTTAATTAAATTATTATCAATGCAATGATTATTAATGCATTAAAATTTTAGACATGGGATCAGGAATTTTAACTGGTTTCCTGTGTCTCCCCATCCAAATTGTAGCTTTATAGTATATTTCCTGGCCCAAGACTTCCAATATTGGCACCTGCCTAACTTCAGACAACCAAGGCAGGAGGTCCCCACTGCAAGACTCAGTCTACTTGGGTTTAGGAATCTAACTTGAAAGCATATTTTTTGAAGATTTAGGTGAGTGGGATACATTACAGTGACAATGAGAAAGAATTTGCATAGGCCATACAGTACTAGCAGTTGTTTGCCCAGCCAAAAGCCAAACATTTTATTAACACAAGTAGATAAAAAGACAGTAACTCTTACTTTGAGTATGGAACTGATTAAAATATCTTACCTTAAGGACCATTGATCTGACACAGCTTCTGCTTCTTTACTTTCAAATGTTCTGAAGTCCCACAAATGGCTGTGACAAATTGAGGAAGCTCAGAAGCTGAAAGGTCATCTGGGAGGGGAGGGGTGGCTTTCAGACACGAGCTGGCCAAGGCTTTGCTTTAAGAAGCCAGTCTCCCGATGGCTGCAGAGTGGAGGGTCAGATCGTCCTTCTCTGGCAGACAGTGCAACTCTTTGCAACTAAAGATGATTTTTGCCATCAGAGATGGTCAGAATGAGCCTGGTGAGACTAACACCCCCAGCTGTCCCTAGGAACACGGTCATGACGAACACGAGCTCAGCAAGCTTCTTAATTTCAGCCAAAATAATGGATATCATGAGGCACTGGATGAGCTTTTCTTACCAGTAAGAGAAACTGTCTGGGAAGTAACATCATTTGGCTAGACAGAAAACTCTGGTCCAAGACAGGGCAAATGGCTTTGACTCAGCCGTTCCCAGTTTCATATGCAAGTCTGATGAAGCATTGAGATCTGTGCCAGTTCTCAGTGTGGCCAGAACAGACTGTTCAAGAAGGTGTTTTAGTTTGTTAGATAGAGTAACTGAGTAAAGGAGAGCCTAGAAAATGGAGAGGACCAGAACAGAAGTAGATCCTGCAAATAAGCCAGAAGTTATGAGCGTCTGGGGAACATATTAGTCAGATATGTCTATTAAAGACATCTGTATATATGGCTGCATCTTGTGAATTCAGAGAACATGATGCCAATTGCAACCATTGGAGAGTCGTAATTTTGGTAAATGTATAAAAGGGAATTCAGGAAAACTGGGAAGGTATCAGAAAAAGGAGTTGAATAGCGTTAACTATTTAGACAAATGTAACAACCTTAAAAGTAAAAATCAATCAGAGTATTTTGCCATGGAGGATGATTTTAATAGCAATGGGTGGTAGGGAAATGTAGTGGAACAACATCATTATCCACCTACAAACTGTTCAGGAAAGAAAGACTGGGCCACGGAGGCAGAGGAAATACAGCTGTATAGAAGGGTAACATGAACATTATTTAACTGAATTGTAAGTGGGAAGGGCTATGCAACTGAATCTCTGAAGACAAATAAATAAATGCTAAACTAGAAATTCCAAAGCATTTTTACAACTTTTGAAAAGTAAAGACATTAGCAGGTCTTTGTTGCTAATATCCAGCTTAAGAAAAGCAAACAGAATGAGCATTTTTGAACTCAAAAGAATTGTTAACAGAATTGTGGTAATGGGGACTTGAGCTACTCCCCTAAGCTTGGCCAAATAGATGAGAAGGCACACAAATTAGAAGAGCAATTTTCTTAACACTTGGCGCAACACTATCTTGGAAAAATTAGAGACGGAAGGATGAAACTGCTCTTAATTAGGGTATTAATCACAAACTGATGGTTGCTAACTCACTGAGTACTAACACTTAGGTGTACCAGAAACCTAATTCGGTATGGCAGTTCAGGGATCAAACTTTCACCTCTTCAAGGTGATGCTCTTTTTGTTTTCTTTAACCTCTGTGACATAAGTATGTATTTTAACATGTAAAAAATTCAACAAAGAGCAACTTCATCTTCCTCCTCTTAAATCTACTCTTAAAAATTGGCCAGAGGTGAAGTAATAAACACAGCTTTATGAGCTGCTCCTCCTCCTGGGAGCATGAAAGCCTTCAGAGAACTTCTCATATGGCTCAGCCACTACCAGCTCCTTGATAATTCATACAGGTGTACCACACCTTCCACATAGGAGGTTTCTGCATGCAGGTCTACAGCTGTGCAGTGCCCAGGTATCCCTGCTTTCTGAGCCTGGTTTTGTGTCAGCTTCACAGCAAACCTGACACAGCTGATGTTGGAATAAACCTTGTTTTAAACATTGCTACTTGACCCCTGCTTGCTTCTAGAGGAACACCACCTTGACTTGGGTTTATTCAAAGACACAAACTGGGTCTTGGGCTATCACCGAGTACTAGGCAGGGCCAGTCTTCACTGCAGGCTAATGCTGTGTCACAGCACAACCTTGAAGAGTCCCTTTGGCACAATGCCTGTGGTGACTTGGCAATTGCATCCACCTAGGCTACACTCAGCGTTGTGGCAGCCAGCTGCAGTTAAAACCTGCTGGGACCATGGCTCTAGCATGATTAGCTGGCATGATGACAATCACGTGTTTGTCTCCACTAACTTCTGCTTCATAGACAGGAATAAGCAATATACCATCAAGGAAAGGCATAACTTGTGTAGGGACAAATGCTTTGTGGAAACTGCAAGGCAGCACTGAATGCCTGAAAGTGAATAGTGGAAAGAGAAGTAATGAAGGAAGCAAGGTTAAGCAGCCAGAGGAAGAAGGAATCACACAAGAAATGGCTGAAGAAACACGCACCAGAAGGAAAGCGAGTACATGAACAAAGCATATAAAAAGCCCCCAATATGTGAAAGAAGTGCAAGTTCAGAGGTACAATTTTGGAGTGAACACAGATGGCAAAATTAGACTGAAACCAACATAGAGGGTCAGGTAGGCATGAGAAGAGACTCACTGACCCTTGCATGGTTCTTACATATGTAGAAAGGCCATTTGGATGGGACAGAAAACATTAGGCAAAAAGGATGCAAAGCAGCAGTGTATTTTTTTCCAATCAAAAGCCATCTATAACCTGTGCTGAAAATGTCTTTTTTCTTCAAGCATATTAACAGTTTAATACATGATAGTATCACTGGCGACACTGAGAACACTGGCCTTTAATGAATCAATAGATTTGTTTCATCTTTAACTAATTTGAACCTTTAATCTTCTTGCTTGTACAAATTCTTCTTCCTTCAGGTCAAAGTATTAAATAGGCTCAAAAAGTAAATAAGGAAATAAATACCAGAAACCCAGTGGGGAACATTGAAATTAAAGTTTTCTTATAGTCAAATCAACCTAATGCTGTGATTACCAGCTCAGTTCAGCTTCTTTCCCTCACCCCCTCCCCCCAACTCTATGGCTAAAGCTATGGGAGTAAATGGCCTAAAAAAGGAAGGTGCTTTGGTTTTCTTTTAGTTTCTTGATGCTTGGATCACTGTAGATTGAGGTTGAGGATCTTTGTATTTTAACTGCTCTTATTATGGACATACAGAAACCTTTACAACACAGATATGTAAAATAGCCCAAAACATTGGTCTGCAAATTTTCCCTGATGCTTCATTCCTGGCTTGCACTCTACTGTGCTGATGCATCTGACTTTTTTTATGGATATAAGTTATACTGGTGCAAACCCTTCTGTAGACAAAATCTTGCTGATATAACTGTCTCCCACCAGCACAACGTATTTCAGTTAATGAGTCAGAATACACTTTGATATCAGTATAAATGGTTCCTACTGGGGGGAGGATTGCTTCTTTACTGTTAGAAGTGTAGATAAGTTCTGAACTTTCCTCTTCCCTTACTTGTTCTTAAATCAATCAAACCCATATCTATTATTTCTAATCCAGAAATAATACAGCTTATTTTCATCACATTTTTGTCTGCTGGTCCCTGTCTGTGTGCACGCTTCGATTGTACGGTCATCAGAAAAGCGTATATCTAAAATCTTCTTGAAAGCAGAAGTTTTGTTTCAAGTGACGGTAACCGCAGGATCAAACACCTCCAATCTTAAAAGAAAAAGAAACAAAACTGACTCAAAAGTTTGAAGCTAACAAATGGTTTGTAGCTGACTGAGACACTTGTATTTAATATTGAGGAAGCAATGACTTTCTGGTCTCCAGTGGAGCATCTCCTAACCAGACAGACAGGCACACAACAAAATGAAGTCTTAATGCCGAGAACTTCTTAAGAACAGTACAATAACATTCTGGCAGGCTGGGCTCCCTTGGCTCATGCACTCACTGAAATTTGAATGTCTTTTTCAGTTTAGCATGATGCTTGGCAAATTTCCCAACCTTACATTAACTGGGAAAGGAAGACAGGAGAAGCTGGTACGTTCAGTGAATCTTTGAAGAAGCTTCTTTGCAGTTTGCTCGTAGCAAAAGTTGGCTGCAAAACAGTGTAGAAGTGTCGGGACTGCAGCTTAGCTAGCTTGAAAAGGGTTTATCTGACTTGCATCCAGGCACCAAGATGCTCAGATACCACAGCAATGTGTGTGGTATAAGAACCTAGATAGAAAGTGATTAGATAGCAAATCAGACAGAATTTTGCATGTGATTTCCTGGGTTTGTCTAAATTTACAGCAGCAACAGTTAATTATAGGAGGTTCTGAAGGCTCCTGGGTGGGCTTATGGCACTTAATACATTGGATTCCGGCCATAAATTGCCAGCCAAGTTACCACTGTGGCAGGAAGCCCCTATTGATGCAAAGCTGATGGAAACCATCCTTGGGCCTTCCCACTTAAGGATAGAAGCAGCAGATATCAGTGATGGAAGATCTAGGGGGAGAAGAATTCTTCTGGCAGCAATGGCAGAACTCCAAGGAAAAGAGCATCGAGATGTGCATGGGACATCACCCGAAGTGGGACAGATGCGTGAGGTGAATGCACACAGGAGTTACTTGTGGTCATCCTCTAGATGATTTCTGTACCTACTTCCAGATCTAGTGCCTCTCCTTCCACCACACGTGAATTCCTCAGCCCTTGTAATCACTTCCTCTGGCTCTTAAGCAAGGGCAGCTCTTTAATTGCAGATTAATGCGTTAATGAAATTCTTGAGGCTACGTTGAAGTGACTGGGCAAGAGAGATCAGGCTTTCAGCAGCAGCTGCTGGCACAAGAGTCACAGCTCACATTGCTCTAAGGGGAAGCAGCATCCGTCATTTTTTCTCTGGTAGTGCCTCAGGGCACATCTACATGGCAGGGCACTGCAAAGGGATTCTGGAGCTGCCTCTGAGCAGTGGTTGTGCTAGTTTCACAGCAGGAATATTCAGCCTGCCTGGAGTACTATTCTAATATACCCCCTGCGTTTGCACCCTCATCCCTGCCCCTGAGGTGGCTTGATGAGTGCAAGGTGTGCACTCTCTTCCCCTCTGCTGTGTCGTCCCACCTGCTCTTAGAAGTATTAAAAAAATAAATTACGACATTTATGAAGGACTTTATATCAATTTTGATTGTGGGGTCTTACTTATTTTAGAAATTGGGGAAGCTTTCAAGGCTGATTTCATAGGTGATGCTTTTTTTTTTTCTTGGCTGACAGTCCTGATTTTGTTTTATATTCTTTCCTTTGAGTATCTGAAATTTTGCATGAAATTTCTCCTCACTTGGAAACACCAACACGTGAAGTAATTACCAATCTTTCCTGCCTAAGTTAACAGCACTCTCCTTCCTTGTGCTCTTAGTTCAAGGTCACAATGATAGAATTCAATCCTTCATGAATTTTCATCCGACTTGCTGTCCACAAAAATTGTTGATTAAAAGATCCAATTTCCATTGGCATTCTGCCTTTCAAAGGATGTCAACAGGAAATATAAATGTGCAGCCCTTTGTGAATGATCTGCAAGGACATGCAGGCTTATGAAAAAAAAAAAGCAGCAGTTAGCTAAATCCTTTAGTTTCTGTTTTGAATGACTGGCCATAGGAATGCAGGCTAAGCTGTATTTCAGCTGTTCCCAAGGATGTGTATGTGTAACTTGTTGATAGTGGTTGGTACATCAGGCTCCAGTGACAGCTACGTGACCACTCTGATGATCACTGTCCTGTAGCAGAACCAGCCCCTGCCTCCCCTCAAGAACACCAGGCATGAAAGAAAACAAAGAGGGATCTGTTTATTCAGAGGACTGGCACTCATACCTCCTGCTTTTTATTGAGAAAAGAGAGATCCTAGGTCATTTCAGCGCTCACTCTATTCTTCCAGCAACCATTAGGTTGTGAGGAACTGCATGACTTGCTCCAGCAATTGATGTGAATTTCTGATACTTGGGAGAGCTGAGACTTTTGCCATACAGGACCTGTGGGGAATCTGATTGATAGGAGCAAAACTCAACACCCAGAACACCAGCTTACTTCATTGGGGACTACCCATTACCAACAAAAGGAAAGGAAAACCCACCACAGTCTTAAAGTTTCAGCGTTATGTTTTTTAAATCTTACCAGTGTCCAAGGTATATGTCTTTCACAGTAAAAATTACTTGGAGTGTGCTGTGAATGCACAGACACAGATCAGTGCTGAACATCTGGTTAAAATAAATTACAGTCTTATTTTGCAAATAAAAGTTCCTAGGGTCTACATGACAAAGTCTGGCCAGCACAACTATCTCATGGGGAAAAAATCACATCCCTAGCCTACAAAGATAACTATTTTGGCATGATTCCCTTCCCCACTATGTAGACTTGCGCCGACTTAGACCAGAGAGGAGTCCTTTTGCCAGTTTAACTCACATGGTTTGGGAGGTAATTCAACCATGCTGGCAGACTCCTGCAGCTGGTATAAGCCATGTTTCCATCGAGGAATATGGCCAGAACAGTGACACCAGCAAACCCCCTGAAGTACTTAAAGAATAGCACTTTTTCTTCTGCCACCAGTGTCTAATATTTTTCCATTTTAAAGCTTCCTGCTGAAAGGAAACACACAGAATTTGTGCCCTTCCTTATATCATCAACACGTTATTTCTTGTTACAGAAGAACTAAAGTATACATATGGATAGAAGGTGTGTTGCTTTCCAGCATCCTGGTGGTACTTGCCTTTGGATGGGAGATCCCAGTTCTCCTGCAGGATGCCTGTTACATGTTTTGGTGTTGGATTTGGAGATCGAGAGGCAGAGATGGTTTGCCTTTTATTAGGTCTTCATATTTTGGTTTTGCAGGGTGGCATTTAAATAAATCTAAGGGTCACAGTTAATGAATTACAACTGTGTATGCAAATGAATTTGAGCTGTTTTGAATAACAAAACAAAGTCCTTTAGTCTGCTTGTGACTTGGTTTGTATTTTTACACTCTAACTGGTCCTTTTTTTTCATGTGGTCCCTGTTAGCTCTTACCTGATAACATTTGCCAAAGGACTTTCTGGATGAACCCAAAAATCAAAGATTTACCAGTCTACCTTAACCTATGAGCCCCCTGTCCATAAGGCAAGGCAACGCATAAAGCTGTCTTGGCTTAAAAGTTCACCTCTTTTGACAACAGTTTTCACCTGTCCCACTTAATTAATTTTGTCCAAATTTCTACTTGCCTCAGTCTACACAGAATCTGCTCATTCCTTTCCCTGCTCCTTCACCCTCCATTTCTCTCCCAGGTCTCAACGTTTTTGCTCAAGCAAACAGGGCAGAAAGGACAAAAAGTGGGAGGGGGAGGCACCCAATTAAAAACAATCTCTTCTGAGCAGATGCAGACCTGGAACTTCCCCTTATTTTAATTTCCCATTATCACTTAGCTGTGAATTGATGAGAACACGGAGCAAGACACCAAGAGGCCCCATTCTCATGTGCGCCACATTGGAAGGGGAGAATTTTCAGTGTTCCATCAGACTGCCAGGACCTGTCTGCCTCCCACAGCTCCTGGTGGGAGGGCTGACTTTGGAAATGGCAAAAGACACCAATGACCAAAAAATGCTGCCTCTTCTCTGCCTCGAGTAAGGCTTTTCCAGGTGAGCAGAAATGGTCTGAGCCGCTAATGAGGTCTAGGCTGCCAAAGAAAACACATGGGCAAATTCGTATTTTCCAGGTGGCTGGTGGTAGAAATGTAACTGTCCATTGAAGTCTACAGCATAGCCTTTTTTTGCACTTACTCATTAAATTGCAGATTTATTGTGAGGTTACTTTAGCGTAATGTTAGCTGTGTTGTCTCACTGGCCCTGTAAATCAGTTGCTTGTCACAAGATTTAGAAAAAAAACGAGTGCCTGCTTCAAGTCACACGAGGAATGGGTGGCGCTTCCACATGGCCTGGTGCTGCTGGAGCACCATGGAGCGCCATGGAGCACCATGGAACAGCCAGGCCACCACTCCAGCTCTGTGCTACTCTTGCTCAACGCTGAGCACGAGGTTGTCAAGCCAAAGGGCTTTGGATCAGAACTGAGTGTTGAAATAACAAACATGAGATGGAACATATCCCTGAGGGATGTTAAAATAAGCAGCAGAAAAACGCATGACTGGTCCCTCGTGGTGCAGTCGATGGGACAACCTGCTCAGACCAGTTGGATTTCACCCATCTGGTTCACACGTGCACTCAGCCCTTTCTGGCCAAGGCCACCCTGAGCCAGGTCCCTCCCCAAGCTGACAGCTTCGCCACCTTGCTGTCCTCTCTCTGCCTTCGCTCATACCTGTGCCTTGAGGCCGGCACCGCTGGATGTGCTTGTTAAATGAAAGCTTCCGTGGCCCTGAGGACAAACACTGTGCCACAGCACTCTGACCACTTCTACAAGCAGCTACTTTCATTTCCCGTTTCCCAGGCAGTTACATGATTTAACTCTTCTGCGGCAGCCCAAGAGCAGCACGGGCAGCTGGAGCAGGCAGGGAATATAACAGGGGATGTGTTCACATTTCCCTCTACTGTCAGTGCAGGACCCACTGCAGAGAATCTTCAGAGGTGCTCTTTTAAATTAGCTGGGCTATTTGCAGTATAAGGGCACTCATATTGAAAGCCAGTTACAAGCAAGACAGAGATTTTAAGCAAGATTTAGAGAAAAACAGGCCTGTGTTGACATTCAAGCCCATTTTGTCATTATTTTTTTAAAGCTATTCTGAAGATTTGACAGAGGTCTTAATGCATCCAGCCTCTTTTCGGAAGATGCAGGTGTAAGAGTGATGTTACAGGGTGAGATGAGTCTCCCCAGCAGGTCTGTGACACTTGCTCTCTCCTTCAGAGTGATTCACAAATCCACAAATGGGTGCCACTAAATTTACTGTTGTGTGTGAATGTAAACTCTTTAGAATGGGTTTGATAAATTGGGGAAGAATGTGGCCCACTAATGAGTTGGTCTTAGTGCAACTGACATTCATGTGTTGGGACACATTTGTTTTCTAGGTAGAACGGTTTCTAGCACTCTGTTTAAGTAAGATACCTCCAGAAAATAAAACTATATGAACCAGCAAATTCTTTGAGTAGGATTATCAACCACAAAAGATCTGAAAATTGTGAAGCATCAAATAGAGCAGCTTTGACCATGTTGTTAGAACACAGTATTTTGTCCAGAAGGCCTTCTTGCCTTCTTTTTCTCATAATTGCTAATAGTGCTCCCTCAGAAGTGGCACCCATCAAATACCACCAGCTAGCTGCTGCAGTGACATAACAGCTGTTATCCTGATGCCAGAAATACCTCATTTTATAGCGTGGGCCTTTCCAGGAATAAGAGAACAAGGTCTGGGCTTTTGCATATTGCAGAACCACATCTAAATGAATTAAGTAGAGACGCCAAGACTAAATTACTGAAACAGTTCTCATGCTGACTTGGTTTGACAAGAATGTGGCCTAGTCTGAGCACCGGATGGATTTCCATCCAAGCTGAATGATCAACACCTTACAAATCCTGTGTTTAAAGAGGTGGCTTGACTATTCCTCAAAGCCTGGATTTACTCTTCGTCTCACAGGGGTCTGGAGGAAATCTGCCTGCCAGCAGGGTCACTCTTTAGGAGCACAGACGGGGGGACTAGTCATTCCATTACGATAACCACTCACATTTATATATTTCTAAGCATATGCATCACTTCTCATGAGCAAACCTAACCACTCGCTCCTTAGATGTCTCCATCTGAGTGACATGTTTAGTAAGTCATGCAAATAATATTTCCACTGATGCCAGTTCACACAGCCTTACAGTGAGTGCCTGGCAAGACTAGGACCTGCAAAATCACACGCTCACCAATGCAGAAATTTATACAAATAGATAGTAAGGACAAGGAACAAAGTTAGGCAAGACTACTGTGATGAAAACCAGTTTTGTCCAAAGTCGGAAACCTCAGACACCACTGGACAAACAAAAGTATATGCAGCCAGCATCTAACACATCAGCTGCAGACCTAAGACTGTGTCAGGGCTTGCAGAAACAGAGAATTCAAAACAGAATCATAGAATCATAGCAGACTGGACAAGACTCTAACATCATTGAGTCCAACCGTTAACCTAGCACTGCTGTGTTCACCAGTGAACCATGTCTCCAAAACAGACCCATTTCTACCACAAGCAAAGGTGAAGGGGGAAAGAAAAAAAAAACCAAATAGGAATCGGTTCAGGGGCTCACATGCCAAAGCCACTCACTAGGCCGGTTCTTTTTCCATGATCAGCAGGGTTTGTGTGGTGACACCTTCTTTCCTTCCCATTATAATTTGATAATATGCACCTGGCAGGACTACCAGCATGTCGGCACTCCCAGGTGTAAAAAGATATCGGCCTCTCTAAAGATACGGACCTTGTGAAATGCCACACCTCGGCACAACACAGCCAAGGGCTGAGCTGCCCTTATTTGCATGTACTCACGACTTAGTCTTGCATAAAAGACCCATAAACTCTTTGGGAAAAGAACAGCTACACATTTGTCTACTTCTTGTGTTCCAAGAACTTTTCTCGTTAGCTGCAAGATGACATTTTAATGAGGTTTCACTGCATAGAAAACATGGGACGATTTAACCAGCTCTGTCCGCCCCCTCCCTCCCTCCCCAAACTCTTTCTGAAATGAGTTACCATGCAGGAACAAAAGCTTTTATGAGAATTTATGTCATTCGTGTGGAGGCAGGGGTGAGGGAAAAGTCATTCAGCTGCTAAGCCTTGGCATCAGAGTGTATGCCATTCCCTCTCCTGCCCCGTACTGGGTGGCAAAGTGGCCTTGTTCAGACCTGTGCGAGTTTCTTCAAAAGCCGGGAGCTAGTGTGTGTTTGTTTGTTTGTTTTGGAGTCACAGAGAGGGCAGCGTAAAATAGCTGCGAGGCAATTCCCGTTCAGTAAAATGGAAGTCTCACTGGCTCTTCATTCAATACAATGTGGCTCAAGAGGATATCCTGCCAACCCAATGATAACGAGGGAAATAAAGTCACTTCCTCACCAGCTGTTTGATTCAGGTAGAAAAAGGAAGCGTTTACTTCCTCATGTTTGCTCTCCCTGCCGCCCCCTCAGTCAGAAATTGCCTTCTCCCTCCAGATTTTCAGTAAGGAGCCGTCAGATCTGTAATGCTTCTCTGGGCTCAGCCTGTGGGCAGTACGTCCTCCTCTGTGACCGAGGAGCTGTGCCTTGCCTCTCGGGCCAGGGTGCAGGCTGAGCTGCAAAAGGACTGAGGCTGAACAAACTTGGCTCATTCCACAAGCAAAGAATGCCCGTGTAATTAAAGATGACATTTGTTTCTTGGATCAGAGCTGCCGAATTTGGGCCAGCGGAAGAGCAGGATAGTGTGATCTCTTTGTTTTGAGACTGCCCTGACTCAGTGCACTATTACGCCTCCTAATCCTCCCAGAGTGACAAATTCCACTTCTGTCCTGGGCTCCCTGCAAATCCCAGGAACTCTAACCAGGAACATGCTCTGTCCTCCCTATATATAGACCAGTGGGCAAGAAGGCAGTATGGGGCAGTCCTCCTTGGGGCAACCCTCCTGGCTTCAAATCAAGCACAGGTAGGAGAAGCAGGCATCTCAGGTGCTTTGGTGCCTAAGAGGAGCTTAGGCAGAGCATCATTCCCTTCCCCGTTGCCACCTTTCTTGCTTCATGGAAACAGTCAACACCAAGTTTCACAGTAAACCAGCAATGGACTGATTTGACTTAATAAAAGCTTCTTAAGAAATGACTTTTTAAAACCTTACAGAGCTGAATGAAGAGTTCTTTTCCATGTAATTTTTAACAGCCCTGATATAATTTTACATCCAGGATATAACTTCCCATTAAATTTTGAAGGTCTTAAAAGCAAGGTCTGCAATGATTTTCTTTCCAATTGTGTAAGACTTCCAAAAAGGTTGACCAAGCCAGAACTTGCCTCAGTCTATTTGCCAAGGGGACCCTTGCTTTCATTATAAAGAGTGCTTTTCAAAG
This sequence comes from Coloeus monedula, assembly GCF_965178545.1. Taxonomy (NCBI): domain Eukaryota; kingdom Metazoa; phylum Chordata; class Aves; order Passeriformes; family Corvidae; genus Coloeus; species Coloeus monedula. Next base: position 74,986,363 of record NC_138781.1, read on the forward strand.
GACATCAAGTGTTTCAAACAGTTTTCCTAATCTTATTTATTTTAGCTGAGATTCTCTTATTTTAAACAGAGCAGTTTAGGTGACAAAAATCCAGTGACAAATACATGGCTTTACAGAAGACAAAACCTTATGAAACAGTTAAGATTCTGTTTAGGGTTCTCTTTGTGCTAAAATAGTTTTCAGCAACGGGTCATACTTCCCTCCTCCCACCCCCCTTGTTTTAGTACATAAAATGGACATGTGTTTATTTAAAACAGGTTTGAAACTTAAACAAATAGTGACAGGCTGTTCAAACAAGCTTCGGAAATAGGCCTAATCAGGATGTTTGAGAAGGGGAGGGGGAACGATCATAAAGAGCTACTTGTAATATATAGTGCAGACACCATTAGGTTGGGTTCATGTTATTGTTGTAATAATCTCGGACAAAAAAGTACTGCATGCTGCACATTTTTTGTTAACATTCCTCTTTTGAGCCATAGGTTATGCCATATTTTTGTCTTGTATCCAAGTTTTACTGTTCCCCTCCGTCCATCTCCATACCCAATACCAGGAGCTCTATGGAATCATTGAAAATGGTCTCACAGAAAAACTGGGAGGAATGTTCCTGAACTGGGATAGAAGGGAGGCACAAAATCTGCTCATTTTGATATTCATACTGGGTATGCATCTACCGTCATGAATATACAGAAGTGAGACCTTCCCCACAGAAAGAAACCATGAAAACCTTAACGTTAAAGTGTTTCCATGACTTGCATTTCCATGAGGGTTTTTTTTTTTCATTTCCTCTCTTTTCCACCCATAATAATATCACCAAGTGTTGAACTTTACCCTTGTTGTATTTTTATAAGGCCTGATCTTGCACTCCTTATACAGACAAGGCTCCTGTGGAAGACAGTGAGTCTGTACTGGCGACAACAGGATTTAGCCCAGTCTGTAACATTTTAGGATATTGTGTTACTTCATAGCCTTAAGGAGAAATAAAGCAGCTTTCCAAAGAGCTGCACAGCAAACTGAGTGTGCTTTTTCAGCTCTGCAACAGCACAGCAGAATATTAAGGCCAGAGTTTGCAAATGTCTATGTCAAAAAACAGGCAGCTAAGCAAAAGTTGCCAGTTTCTCTCTGAAATGAAGAGTTTGCATTAAAACATTCCATCCCCCCCACAAAAGGTTAAGCTGCTTTCGCTTAAGAATATACCTTTGGAAACCCAAGTTGGAAAATTATTGCCTAGAGGAACAAGCATTGAGAAATAGCAAGAGGCAGACGTGTTTTCACGTCACTCAGTTGGCCAAAGCCTGTGGCTGTTCTGTTACCAAGTCTTACCGACTTACATCCACTCTGACCTCCAACATGCACCAACATTACTTAATATAATAACTTACTCTGGAAGTAAATATCTGTTATTTATTTGAATATCACTCAACATCTAGTGAATAGAAGTCAAAATATTAAAAACCTTACACGCCCTCTCGTGGTAAAACCACAAATGCTCCTATTCTGTTAACAACTAGAGATGCCTGATGAGGGAAGCTAATTTAACTACAGAATTTGATTATCATTAACTCAGTTGGAAGGTTTACATCAATAATGGACACCTTTCTCTCCTCAATTCCTGCTTTAAGCCATAACAATATATGCATTTTTAGAAGGCAGGTTACCTCCTAGCATAATAACACTGCAAAACAGCTAAAGGCACTATGACTTTAATAGAGAATGTTAACTTCTACCAAAATTGGGAAGTCTAGGGTAATAAAAGGAGAGACAAAAGCCATCATGTTAGATAGCTGTTTCATGGTTTTTTTTCAATAGCTTGGGAGCAGACCTTAATTGGCTGCACAGTAAAAGAGTTGCCATAAATGATGATGCTATCAGTTTTGTCACATTTTTAGTCATTCAGCTTGGCTATTTACTGCTTTCGTGCCATACAGTATGATTTATCTGTCTCTCAGGAATGCTCTGGAGCGTCATGCTTGTTAGGAATTGCAGCCTGAAAGAAAGGCACTACGTGCAGAGTATGACCAATCCAATCATTAGCCCGGTCAAATCCCACTGTATTTATGAGTCACAAAAACTTTTTCTTTGCTACTTAAACAGCCGTTCCATTTGGTGCCTACGTGCATGACCAGGTTTTCCTGGAGCATATGACCACGGCATCACCCTTTTTGATGACACTTGTGAAAGATTATCATAGGTGTAACACAACCTGAACACCTTCAGTTCATATGGAAGAAACATCTGTGGCTACTATACAAAGTCTTCTGAGCCCATCCCAAGGGAACCAAACAAATACAGCGTTGTTTTCAATGAAGCTGATCTGCAATATAGATGCCCCATGTCCAGTGGAAATGAAAGATTTGGAGAATGAAAGTTCATCTACTTCCCTTTGTGTATGTTTGTACAGACAACATTTAGGACCCAAAATAGTGGTAACTTGTATTTAAAAATACTGCTTCTGTCTTTTCTGTTAGACTGGGCATGCCTAAAGGAGCAGCCACAACCATAAGTAGTTTCAGCAATATTTGTAAAGAAATAGGCAGGAGAACTTTTTTTTAAGCATGAAAAACTGAGCTCCCAAATCACTAATTCATAGGTTTGTGTGGTCTTCTTGTGCCAGCGGGATTGCTGGTTGACGACTGAGAGTGAAGAAATTGCCTTCATTTCCCCATCCCCCCTTCCCCAAAAGAAACAGTGACTGCAATTCTGATACTCCTTTTCTCATTTTTCTAGGATGCCTTTGTGGAGTTGTATGGCAACAGTATGAGGCCTTTGTTCGATTTCTCCTGGATCTCTCTGAAGACTATCCTGAGTCTGGTTCTGGTGGGAGCTTGCATCACTCTTGGCGCTTATCTCGGACATAAGTAGAGTCACCCAGTTTATTGTGGATTACAAAAGTCTTTCAAAACAACAAAATAATATTTTTTTTTCTGTAGCACAATATTTTATGAGCAAAGCAACTTCCCAGCGAAAGATTAAATCAGCTATTACTGCCAAAGGAAATATCATTTATTTTTACATTGCCGGAAAATTATTTATTAAAAGATATTTACATTTTAACCTGCTATTTTCAGAACCTCAGCAAGCTGTATCTGTCATCACATCATGTTGTTATTCTTAACTTTAATGAGCCCCAGAGTATTTTACGTTCTTTTTTTTTTTTTAATTAATGCCGCTGGCTGGATTATTTTATCTCTGAAGAGCGAATATACTGACAAAGACCTACCTGCTTACACTTACAAGGGCAGTTACTTGAGCTGCTAAAAACTGCCAAATGGTGTTGAATTTTCTAGCATTTTCCAGGAGGGATCTGAAAGACAAGGTCAGCATGAACAAAGTCCTCACCCTGTCCTGCTGGCAAGAACTGACGTAGTAAACAATTCAATATGGTACATATGTGGAGTCAAGAAAGAAGCTTCTTGAAGGACACTTGGCTATCCCTACAGGAGAACAGTTGGAAATATGATTGCCTATGCCTTTTAAACATGTGTTTTCAAGTTAACCAGCTGTGCCATCACATCATAGTCACAATACCCACACATGTCAACTGGTTTTTTTTAATAGAAGTGTGAAGTTAAATCTTTGGGGCTTGCAGGAGATTGCTGTTCCAATGATTTTCTCAGCAGCAAAATGTTTTTTGTGGCTACTGACACGGAAACATCAGGAGACCTTAAGTGCCTGCTTCAACAGAGCAGAGCTGGAGTCTGAAGACCTGACCTGTGTCCCACTTTAGTGGGCTCATATCTGCAACTAATCCTGCTTACTTACAGCGTTCCTCCGGGGGTTTGAAACCAATTAGATGTGGTCTCTAAATCCCGGAAAGTTGAAAAATATCTTAATTTTATTTGGCAAAAAGCAGACCTCAGCTAAGTTACAGATTAGCTCTGACTATCCTTGTTTATCAAACTGGACACCAAAATCAAGTTCATTTTCATAACAGGAAAGTGAGATTTATCATCCTGCCCCTCGCTCTCAAAATTATTTCATGCTAACAATTTCCTAAGACTGTCTACAGAAGAAAAGATGATGAAGAAACTCAAAATCCTCTCTGGACAGAGACTCTTTGACACCTCGCTTGTGCAGGTGCCTACTGTCATCTCAAGTGAAAATAGGCTGAAGGAAAAGGGGGAGTGGGAGGTGTGAAGTCATCTGCTCCTGTTACAAAATGCACCGCAAGTAAAATTAATGCAGAGTACATAATACAGTTTTATAAACAGACCTGTGTTCTGAAACCAGATGTGTCAATGCCTTTTAAAGCAGGGCTTTCCATGAGCTTGACGGGGACCAAGAGTCCCCCGGAAACCGAAGACTCTGAAGTGTCAAGTCCCAGGGCCTGCTCTGAGGCATGGAAATGTCCATCTTCAAATGTTTTAAGTCCTGCGCTTCTATTTTTTCTATGGAACTTTTGAAATCTGGGATTAGTGGGTAAATGGACGTCCAGATGTAAAAGGAAAGTTTGCAAAGCTCTGGATAAAATGTACCGTACAATACATAAGTGCTCAAAGGGTGAAAAACATACAGTGAATAAACTGTAGCTCCAACCTCAAGATTTCAGCTGAATAACTTTGTGGCATTATATGCAAAATATCTCCAGTAACTCGGGAATGTAATATGTTCAATGTTAAGGCTGTAGTTGATGTTGTGTCTTCAAAGCTGCTTTTATGTTTGGTTTTTTTAAGAGTTGTACATCTCAGCATTTTTATTGCTATTTAGTCGTGGCACCTACACTTTGTATGAGCAAAGATGGAGTGAGCTTACATTTCAGATTTGAAATTACTTAATTTTATAGAAATGTAGAAAGGAAATATTTCTAAGAACACAAAAATGTGAACTATGTTTTATTAAAGGAAAAGGAAAAAGAAAAATCCCACCATCAAACAAAAACTACCTGCAGTGCTTTCAGAGTGCTTCTGTAAGAAGTGGGCATGCTCATGTAGGGTTTTTATGAAAAATATTTCAAATCAGAGGAACTGAGGAGTATTGTGGATTGAGTGTGGGCTTTTTTTTTTTCTCAGCTTACAAACTGAATTTGTCTGCAGCCAATTGCATAACTGGAATTGGCTGGTATTGAGCTTATGTTTCATTTCACAATCTAGTCTTCGTTTCAATTTGTGCCCATATGCCCATTAAAGTTTATGAACTATTAGACCTCAAATTGTTTCAATATTGTTTATTTTATTAAAGGTTTACATTGTCAAAAGTAGTAAAAATACCAATTCCTGTGCTGCTATAATACCAGGATAATTTGAATGGGGTTTCTGTTTTTAATACCTTCCAATGGCTAAAGTTTTTTAAAGCTGCTTTACAAATAATATGAAAATGACACATGATACACAATTAAATAAATACTGAGGATTTTGTGTTCTGTTGTGTCTACTCACTGGACTTCCCAGTGTATTTGTTAGTACCAGGCAAAAAGAAGAGTCATGATGACTGTTGATGATTTTATTAAAGAGCTAATGGAGTTTTCCCATCCTGACTGCAGAATAGTACAATATTGTGGCTGCATTAGGTATTATGATAGTTGATCATACATTTATTAAGAAAACATATTAGAAACTTTGAATGTATATAAAAGCTTGAACCTCTTAAATAAAATCCTCTCTTCTCACTCTTGCATTTCTTTTGCAATAATTCCTGTCTTTTCTACTCTTCATTACACTTCCATGTAAGATTTTTTTTCCACAAAATGCCTTACAGACTTCCATGCTCAAAGACTATGCTTCAGTGAAAACCCATCCTCTGTCACTATGTAGGCACAGACATCTGACCATTCTCACCATATCCAAATTGTAAAGAAAAAAAAAATTAAAAAGAGGGATACTTCTGAAGTGTTTAAGTGTGGAGAATCAGAGGTCAAAAAGGAAGGAAGAGGTCAAGAAGTGGAGGGAAATAGAGAGATCACTGAAGTATCTCCCTAGTTAAAGATGAGTGTTACCTGGAATTTGTTTATTTTTCATCCTTTCCATTGAAAAAGGATGATACAAGGGCAGAGAAAAAGTTTACAAAGACCCCACAATTATTTTTCACTATAGAACTTTGTTAATCTGAAGGCAGTTTTTTAAAACAGAAAATGTATAGGTATTGAAGAGAAGTACTGGATTTTGCTATATTCAACTTAGGTGTCCTTAAATATTTTTCACTCAATTTTTTAAGAAAATAATGAAAGTATTTTGCTTCTGAAAAAATATTCCATAGGATCACCTGAGACCTGTCATAAATCAGTAACTTAGGAACAGATGAAAAAATTCTGCAAGTATTCTGAACTCAGAGGTGATACAGAGGATATTTCTTAATGGAACAAGCACTGGATCCACCAAAGGACTAATGGGGCTGTGGAGGTAACAGAGACTATACAGATGAGAAAGGGAGCTGGAAGATACGGAGAATGACATTGGTATGTAAGAAAATCTTCAGTTTCATATGTTGCAGGAGTTTACCCAGGATGGTCAGAACATAATTGTTAACTAAAAGCAGCTACAAATGTGTGCACTACATGGCTATGATTACTAAAAACTTGCGATTACAAAATTACGTGTAAATTATTGTAAAATTATCTAGTCTATAAAAGTTCATCAGTTTGCTGTTGTGATTGGGGATTATATAGCCTGAGTAGTTTTGCACTGAAAAGGAACAATAGTGAGAACAGAAGTCTGAAACCAGATGTGCAAAGGCAACACAAAGGTGATGCAGTTCAAAGAGCACAGTCCCAGTCCCCCCAATCCACGCAGTCTCCCCAGCTGAGGCAGCGAGAGTCTGGACTGCATGCTTTGACCCTGAAGCATAACACTGCTTAGCTGTGCACCTGCACTTCACAAACCTATTGATTAAAAGTATAATGAGCTAGCATGTTTAAAGCCTTTCTTCTTTTTCTGCTCTCCATCTCTGAACAAACTAGCAAAATTGTTCATTTCTATTATGAGCTTATGGCTCAGTACTATATGAAAAATTATACATACTTTAATTTATGGGTATAAAAATTTTTTCTCACTGCAAAATCCCAGCTTTATTTTTCATTCCTATCTCTCTTTCCAACAAGGCTAAATATGAGGAAGACAAAAGAGCTAATTTAATCTGTATTTGGTTTAAATCACACTTCTATACTAAATTAATGCAGTTTCATCACACAGTGAAATTATCTTCAAAAAGTAATACAGCATTAAGAGTTCCACAAAAACTATATATTTTTATAATTTAAATAGCGGGTTTTTTTCTTTTTCTTCTGAATATTTGAATTTTAATTATCACCAGCATAAATGTACATAAGCAGATATTGTTTATCTAGTACCTTTGGATGATGTATGTATGGTAATGTAGTTTGTCAGTTTATCATCATTTAATATGATTATGTTGTTGTCTTTAAAATGTTATAAGAACATGCTGCCATTAAACTTTCCATGTCTGTCTAGTTTCTATTGTGAAAAAATAATAAAAGCACACTGTGAGATACTTGTTTTGCATTTGCATTGTTTAGGATTTGTTGATAAAAAGCTATTCAAACATTTTGAGTGTAGTCCCATAAATGACATGTAATGTTTCCTTCCTGATAGTTCTGTTCACCTGTTCTGCTCAACAGTGGCCAGTACTCACCAGTCTGATGTAGTGGCCCAGGTTTGAGTAGCTTTTGCTGTGTGAAATACAGCCCACAGGTGTAGCCTGTGCTTTGGGGCCCAAGGACAGTGTCACCCTTTCTGCCCTCCTATTCATTTGATGCCTTGCAGAAAGCACAGCAAGGCTCTTCTATTTGTTTGCTAAAACTGGTTTCCATTCTTGCAAACAGGAGCTGGAAATGCACATTAGCAAGTTTCAACAAGAGCAAAAAAAATATTTTTGTTACTGCTGAAGGCTTCCTACAGTTATGACTGGTTTCCAAAAAGTGTTTAGGTATTTTGCTTCTTACAGGCTCACGTTACCAAGCCCTTGATTCACAGTGGTTGCCTCTTACCTTCTGTGGTTTTAACTCAGGTAGAACATAGCTGAATGTGTTCAAGTAATGAGTATTTAACTGCTTTAAGAATTTACCCAGCTTCTTGAGTGGGTTTTGCAGCCATATGTGTGCACTGTGCTGTCATGAATGCACTTTTTATGAGTGCCTGAAGTTCGCAGTTTAATGCTTTTCAAGCACAATTCAGGCACGTGCAGAACATCTACCCCTCTATCTGTGTCCATGAAGACAGAGGCGGTGGAGGAAGTCAACCTGAAACTGAAAGAAGAAGCAACAGCAACAGAATGCAATGCATGGACTCTGTCCTCTGGGCTCTGGGATTCAACTGCCCAGCACAGAGCAAGGTTACTAAATTCTTTGCAAGGTAGAAGGTAAACCACTTTGCAGTGGGGCAAGTACTACCATTTCTCTCTGCCATTATTCTGTGAAAAAAGAAGACAAGGACTTGGGGGAGAGCAGCCCCAGTACTGCATTTTTTCTAGCTAAAATCTAACAAAGGAAGATGGGATTAAGTTTCCACAGGGAATTCAGCAAAACTAGGTAAATTAGTTCAGAGATTCTTCTCTTTCTGCCCAGTCAGATAACTGCAATTTTTCTAAAAAGCTAATGGATTAGCATCTGTGATTAAATGCTTACCTTATCACTGGGACCAAGCACAGTGAGCAGATGGGGAGAACAGAAGAGGTCTGGTGCATAAAGATAAAATGAACATTAGACTTGATAACAAAGGTGAATTTTGGCTGTCTGAAAATCAGGTAGGAGCACACTAAAACAAAAGAAATTTTGCTAGGCCAAAGCCAGAAAGCTCCCTTCTCAAAACATTCCTGAGTGGCACTGTAAGTCTCCACAGAAGCTGCACGAGCCAGGGTCAATCCACCATAAACCCCTGTTGCAGGAAGTTTACTTACAGCAATGAGGAAAGCATTTGGTCAACTTGACCCAGTAGGGGAGAGCTTACACTGGAGAAGCACTTTGTGTAATGAAATTATATAAATGCATGCCATAGAACTATTTTATAATCTTTCAAAAAACACTCTTTTAGTCAAGTATCATGAATCCCAAAATTGGATTTATTGTTCCACTGACCCACAATAATCAGTCTTATGAACTGATGAGCATATCTGATGCAAACACATAAAAGTCAATGCATGCAGTCTACATACTAGGGTGGCAACAGCTTTGATAGACCCTTAATCTTTGTCTTTGTTGGGGCACCTACAGCAGAAATTGGGAAAGGAGAAAATGCTGTCTTCAGCACTAAAACGGACAAAACCCCTAGACTGTACGTTACTGCTGCAGTGGAAATAATCATCCCTGATTTACTAAATGTTATTCAAAAAAACCCCGAAAACAAGTCACTTGTCAAAAAGCCTCTTGCTGTCTTCTGGGTTCAACCCTCGAAGTCACTAGTGAGACAACACACACCTCCAGCTGCCCGAGCGTGAATGCTTGGCATTCAAACTGCACAGCCTTTCACAGAATCACAGAATGGCCTGGGTAGGGAGGGACCTTCAAAGATCATCTAGTCCACCCCCCTGCCATGGGCAGTGACACCTTCCACTAGATGAGGTTGCACACAGCCTCTGGCCTCAAACACTTCCAGGGATGGGATATTCACATACGACGGGATAGTTTGAAAAGAAAGCAAAAGAAAACAGCAAAAGATTGGAAAGTGAATCCACAAGTCACATAAAAAGCCCTAACAGGCATGAAGGCATTTTGGAAATGCACTTCTTTTAAGATGGGATGGCTGAAAAAGCTGAGAGGCATCACGTTTCCCTACTTCTTACTGTGTCATCCCACAGCATTGCCAATGGCAAACCAAAGAGACTTTGGCTAAAGAGCTCCTCTTCCTGGCCCACACCACTTCCACTGCCCTTCTCCCAAGCAAACAACCGAGGAACCCACTGGCAGGGCCCAGCAATGCCAAACACGTCAGCCAACCTCAGACACAAGTTTTGGCAAGCCCACTTCCAGAGAGTAAAGATGCCAGCACCCTGTAATACACCAGGCAGGCGGAGCAGGGCCACGGAGCTGCAGGATAATTAATGCTGCCTTTCAGCGGGGAGCTGGGGCACAGACGTGCTCTGTAATGTTTGCATCGGAGCCCGGCCAGGAGCCTGGGCTGTCTGCTCCAGTGCCCAGATGCTGTGGCCTGAAAGGGACCACTGCCTGCACTGCTCTGTCCTTCGACAATTCTGCTTGAAGTCAAACCTGGCAGCAAACCAAAGTGTTCTCTCATGAGACTGTAAATTAATGTTGCTGAAGGAAGCTGGCTAGTAGTTCATGTGGCTCTGGGCTTGCTTTACATCTGGTGTCAAACTCTGAATTCCCTCTACAGCTAGGAATAAAACAGGTGAGGTGCCTGGGCCACTCAGCACCCCCTACACATTACTAATTTCCTTTCATCCAGGCCTTTAAAAAAAAAATCCCCGATCATGCTACAGTTTTGAAATGTTATAGGGTTGGGTGGTTTGCTTTTTTTTTTTTACTTGAAAAAGCAGCTGTTATTTCTCTCCAGGCTTTGCAAACATTCTTCCTATTAAGTAACTCATTTACTGCTAGCAGCAGGCACAGCTTCCTCCAACTCGCAACTCGAAAAGAAGCTGATACCTTTTACACTTGAAAAACGTGGCCATGGAAAAGAAACAGATGTATTTTAAACAAAGATGCTCATTTTCAGCTCCTCCTCACTCCTTCGCCTCACAGACCAGGTACTTAACAAGCCCTTCACTCCAGCTGCCTACCACCTAAATCAGCACGATTCTTTATCCCAGTGTTTTCATTAGGGACACAAAATCAATCCTTAACCAAGGACAAATAGCACTGCTTCCAGTTACATCCAAATAACAGCTTCCAGTTCTGGAATTAGACATCAGTGATGTTACTTTGTAGCTGCTTCCTTGCTTTCTGCCAAGATGGAGGGGGAAAGGAAGGGCACTCCAAAGGTCATAAAAGATATTCAAGAAGTATAAAAAGATAAATTTATACAGCTATCTCCAACAACAGATGAGACAGCATCCAAGGTTCAGATAGGCCTAACCTCCTCTTCACACACTTTTCAAAGCATGCTACCCCACTTGAGAACTACTCCCATCATTATCTACTGGGAAACTCCCATCAATATTAACAGGAGCTAGGAAGAAATATTTTAGTATTTGCACTGATAGCTGCAGAACAGCTTTAACTGCTATATAAAGCTATTCAAATACCTGAGAAAAGCCTGCATTTTTCTTCAAATGTCTACTTTTCTTTAAGTTCAGGTTGATTGTGGTGGGAAGCTATGTGGCAGGGTGAAAAATCAGCCAGCCATACCAAATATTGCTCATCCCTTATGAAGAGAAACCCCAGCTGTCCCTTGCAAGCCCTGAAAGCAACATCAAAATCCATAGCAGAGTCAGAAAGGTGTTAGGAAAATGGATCATGACACACAGCTGTAACGTGTGTTACAAGTGAGCACGGCGCATGCAAGCAGAGAGGTGCCCTGCTCTAAGCAGTACCCTTTTTTTGCTTATTTTGCATGCTTGACAAGTGATGTTTTACCTCATGCTTTCCCAAGTCTTTCTGGAAGTAATTTCTCCATGTGTCGCCAGAATGCCACCAACAAGGGTATGATCAAAAAGTCTCCACTTGCTTGCCTTAAATTTAATGTTCAGGTTCTCTCCTACTGCAGAAATTTTATTTAAAAAAAAAATAGAAATTAAGTCAAATATTTTTTTTTTTTTGTTTAGTAGATACTTGGAAAGAATTAGCTAGTCAAAAAAATATGTCACTTTTGGCAAACAGAAGTATACACACCCACATTAAAAAAAATCATTCTGTCCTTCATTTTCAGCTGTATGTCCACTGCTGAATCATCCTTTAATTACAGCTGACAATTGCACAGATGTCTCCAATGCAGTTTGCTCATAAAGACACATTCACTGCAATGAGATACATGACAGACTTCACACTTAACAGTTGTCAACATAACTTCATTAATGTGTCTTGAGTATCCACTTGTCCACCCCCACCCACTTCAAAACCAAAATTAAAGCCCGCTTTTCTTCTGTCATCACATCCTCCAACAACTATCACCACTCACTCAAGTGTTAGGAAAATAAGTCACCACTTTTTCCATAATCCTCATCAAAAATTGCTACTTCCAACAAAAGCAGTGTACAAACAAACTCAAAGTCACAAATGAAAGAAGCCATTTTCATTTCCCAAAGACCACATCTATTTCTCTTCTTGACCTATCCAATTAAGTGGTATGATTCACCGATGACTAGTAGCACAAACATACATTCATGTCTTCAGTTCTGTCAAAACATTACAAAATTAGCAGAGAGCAGCTACTGTTGTAAATTTAATGATGTACCTATGATGACTGTAGCTGGCAAAACAAATATTCCAGCATTATAAAAGCCCTTTCAATACATAAATATTTCCTCTAAAAATAAGCTTGCACACTTAGAAGGCATTATCTTTATTGTGTAGAAAAGACCTAAATGTTCTCACTTATGAATGTCAGACAAGCTATTTTATGTATATGTGGGGCAGCAGCCCCAGTGCAGACAACAAATGGGATTCTAAACAAGGAGAACGCCCATGTTTCATATTTGTCTACACAGGGATTGAGATCATGATGGAACATGTCTATAGATGGAGCCAATTATCTGAAAACAAGAGATGTTCACAGATTTCAGTTTTTGATTAGAGACATTTATCAGTCAAAGCTACTTGTGACTCATGCTAAGATTAAGTTTTATATTAGAACAAAGAATTAAACTACCTCTTGGTATCATTATCAAAAAGACTGATATTCAACCTGCACTCATGAATTTTGCCAACTTTGCCATAAAGGTCTCTCAACAAGGACTTGGTTACAACACTGCTCAGTTTTCATACACTCACAGGAATAGAAACAAAAATGTTAAACTCTGGTACCTCTTTGTGAGTATTTGAACTGAGGGAAGATTCTAAGGTAGAGGAAGTAGGGTTCAGTAGGTCCTCCCTATTCATACTGGCCTTTGGATTTTGCCAGATGTTTGCATCTTTAAATGCTAGACAGAGCTAAAGGTGTTGTGAGCCTTGTAAGGGTCAAGCCTTTGGTAACCTTCAGAGCCAGGAGAGAACTACAACCTGAAGGGAATATCGATGCTAGGAGCTGGAGCACCAACAGAGGGAAATTTCCCTTCTTATTCAATTTAGGCTTAGAGGGAGTCCCTTTGAGTCCCTCCACTGATGTCTCACTGTGCTTCTTTGCTATCTCCCCTCTTTTGCACTGCAGACCTGTGCACATACACAGCTGTAACTTCAGTCCCCAGTGCCAAAGAATGTCATCCTTATTGTCACCCATGTCTCCCCATCACTGGCTATATAAGAGAGAGCATTCATCATCACAGATACGTGTCCTCATGAAACAATCAATGCTGTGAGAAAACTTCTTCCCTGAGTTTCCCTCTCTCCTCCAGCTTCCCTTGTTTGGTGGGAAGATGGAACACAGTAAGAAAAGGAAATTGTACAGCTGCAAGTTCCCCAGTAAAACTTGGAATAGCTCTTCAATGGAAAAAAAAAACATCCATAAGAGTTATAAAATCACTCTAATACTATTGATACACTAATGATGTATCTGTATTGCTGGAAGTGTGTGGTAAACATTTCTTTGTAAATGTGATTTGAATGTATGTAGGCAGTACTGTAAGAAAAATTTGAATTCTGGCAAATGAAGACTTTCTATTACTCTGTATACTCAGCTAAGTAGAAATTTAAAATTATACACGGCAACATGAGGAAAAAAAAGCAGTCAGACTGACAAAAGTGGAGGGGTTTGTTTGGTTTAAAATGCCAAAAATTCCATCTAAATGAAAAACCTTAATATATTAACTATGATGCTGTTATTCTACCTGTATAATCAGTTTAATGCCTCTGAAGATTTAAAGAACACTGTAGTAATTATGTGATTTCATCTTAATGCCAGCTTTAAAATGAAGGGGGAAAATCACTTCTGTATGCCTCACAGAAACAAATAATTGCTTTAAATCCATCTTCCTTGAAAGCAAGCTGAAAACTCTCCAGTTTCAAAACAGAGAGATCAATCTTATGTAATTTGTCTGGTTTCTAATTATTAAGATAATTCGTAATAAAAAGCTGGAGGGGGTAGAATTAGGTGCTAGGGCAAGATGTTTGGGCACACATCAACCACCAAAATGGATTGAGATCAGATGAAAAAGAGAGAACAGAACAGCTATTAAACTTCTGCCTTGTCTTCACTGGGGCTGTTGTTAGAAACTTGGAGTACAGCTGCACTTAATGAGTTTGTGTAAAAGCAGACATTATACAAATGGGAGAAAGTAGGAACTTCATCCAATTAGATAAGAGAGTTGGCCAGCAGCCTCCAATGAACTGAAAAGCTCTTCCAACTTCAGGGATGAGAGCTAATTATAACTCTGTTTTTGTGTGTGTACAATGCTACTAAATTATGAAGAAATATTGTTCTGTCAAAAAACTATGTTGTATGTACTGACTTGATTATTACAGATAGAGGATTTGCCAGAGACAGGGCTGGAAAATGATTAGCCTTCATAAAAAGAGAAGTCATTCTGCCATCATACTTCAGGCTTCCCTTCTTGAGTTTCTCCCAAAATTTGGGCAATCGGGTGGAATGGCAAGAATTTCTATTTCTTCCTCTTGGTACTTAGAATGCAAGGAAGAGAGGCTGACATAGGTAATTATGTGCCTGTTAAGAAAGGTAGCTCAAGAGATGATCACTATTGAAGCTAACTCACAAACCCGAGAACGCTTTCCTTTATTTTTCCTTTTTTTTTTTTTTAATACACAATAAGATGAAGAAACAGAAATAAGCTACATATGAATGGGTACAAAGGCTCTCATTTTTGCCTGATAACAATTAAATACCTTGTTCAGAGAGTAGACTGAGGTACAGAGAAAACAAGGAAATGATGTTCCATCTCCTCCTCCTTCGTCACTCCCAAACATGCCTCCTTAACACACGATGTCACAACTACTTAGGGTGTGCAATTCCCAGTAGCCATGGCCCAAACACCTTTCTGGGCTCCGTGGCAAATTAAGTCCCCCAGCCAGCTCCAGACTGTCCATCAAGCTGGGCAATTTTCAGGAAATAAATGACATTTTATATAAGGGAAAAAATGTGTGAGAGGGCATGTGCTCACTCCTCCCTGCATGCTGAGGGCAGCAGGGAGAGGAAGTGAAATTAGATAATTTATTGACTTAATATTAGAAAACAGGTTCAGACTCTGGACTTCATTCATGTCTCCTTTGGAAGAAGGGCTTATGAGGACTGCAAAACAATGTCACTCCTTATAGCCAAACACCCAGGTTCTGTGCTTACTCACAACCTGTGCACACTGTCCTTATGAGCATGAAGTGCAGTTTTGCTTTCTTTTCAGGACAAGGTAGAGCCACTGGTACTCCCTGAAAGAAGCCAGAAAAACAAGATGGAAAAATCCCAGAGCAGACAGAGCACACCAGAAGGCTGAGACTGCTAATGGGACAGCTGTAAACAAGGATGAAAGACTCAAGGATTAAAAAGGGCAGTGGGAAGAGTCCAGAACAGCACTGTGCTTAAATCTATCCAAGCCATACTTCCAAAGTAATATATTTTACTTCAATTATCCTTGAAGCAAATAAAGAAATTAACTTAGATTTAAATCATCAGTAAGATAACCTCTCAAGAGACTTTCCGCAGTCTTTCAGACTTTGAAGGAAGACTACCAGTGCCAGTCCTAAAACTAACAGAGGCAAGACAGAGTTTTAAGGCTCCTAAACACAGATTCAGCATGCCAATTCTGAAATGCTAAATAAAAGCATTGGTGTCTTATTAAACGAAAAGCAAATCACCAAGAAATCAGCTTTCAGGAATCTACTGAACCGCCACATTGTACTTGCTCAGAAAATTACCCAGCAGTTTTTTCTGTTTAAGCAAAACACAAATCAGTTTTTCTTAGCAAATGCAGGAGCCAAACTCTTCTATTGTGAGGGTTTCAATAGACACTCAAATAACTTTGACAGCAGCATGGAGGGGGAAGGGTGTCTCTGACCCAGTTTCTGTATTACAGCGTCGCTTGGATGATGCTGGTACAGTGTTCACAGCAGAACCTCTTTTCTTCAATTTTCCTCTCCTCCTTGCCCACCATCACTTTGTTTAAATAATCCACAGATGTTATCATGGGCACAAGAATATGGTTAATTGAGCTTAATGATTGCTGGCAGCTTCTTATATGCATTCAGCTGGTGATTCTTCAGCAGAGAGCCCTTTACACAGTGCGAGAGGAAAATCTGTTTATTTCTTTGGCTTTCTCATTTCATGGCCATTCTGAAAGCAGAGTTCTCATTTTTTCCTAAGATCTTAGCCCAAATCCTCTTAACACACCATGGGAAATTCTGAAGGTCAGGCCCTCTTCACCCAGTGGAACCTAAATGATTTTTTTCTAGGGTCTTCACCAAGAAGTTTCTTGCTACTTCTCACACCACTGATCCAGGAGAAGATTCAATTGCTCCTTTTTGTAGAACAACAAAAGCCTACAGAGGCAGGGAAGTGGACTACTGAATGAGTGGATAAATGCATGAAAGAAAGGTTCCACATACCCAGGCAGCAGGGAAATGGGGACTCCACGTGTGCAGACACCTAAGGGCAGTGTCCCTGCCAGGAACCCAGGCAAGAGATGTGACAGATGAACTGGGATGAAAATACTGAAAATTTAAGCAAGAGGGGCAAAACCCAAAGGGTGCACATAAAGCTAAAGTCACAAGTTTTTTTCTCACAGCAAGGGCTGAAATACACTTCTGAGTCTGAACATGGACAATGAAAAATTTCTCTTAAAAAAAATCTTACTGCTAGCCATGTTTCAATATGGTTTTCAACAGATCTTGAATTATTATGAACCCTTGCTTGTCTGCTTTCATATGTCACAAACCATCAGTAAACTGACAGCTCTCTGGCAGACTTTCAAGCATCTTCAAAAATACAAAACCAATCTTGCCTTTAATGTTTTTTCTCTACTTCCAGCTCCTAAACCAAAATCTAATTCAGAGATTTGAAAAGAGCAGAATCAGAAATAGATTTTCACAAATGTCCTGATAAAGAAAGCTGAAAGTAAAGAGTTACACTGTCAAAAACAATGGTATATTGGCAAAAGAAAAGCAGGGACAATTTTATGTCAGACTGTAGGCTGCACAGTGGTGTATGCCACAGCCAGGGGTAACCAGCCTTTGAGAAGCCCACAAATAATTCTGCTATTCATAGACTGGGATTACGCCAGGTGGATCCCAGCAGAAGTGCACGAATGTGGGAGCTACTGCACAATGAGAAGCCAGGCAGTGGCAGGAGGTGAGCCAGAAAAAACTGCTAAGGAGATCCCTGTTCTACTGGACAGTAAAGCAGCTGAAGTCACAAGGAGCTGCTGTCATCAGCCATAAGACCTCTTCCCAGCTCTCTCCCTCTCACTTTCCTTGGCTCATGAGTGTTGTTCAAAGTGCTGTGCATGTTATTAGGGTTAAGGAGACTGGTCACACTTGCACTAATCAGTTACACTCAAAAGGCAAAAAGACTAAGACTGGAGAGAGGAAAGCCTGAAAAAAAAAGATGTAGTTTTTATTTTCCCATCAACTATACATTTGCATTCTCATTCCACTGGAGAAACCAGGTCTCTTTTTTGCTTTCTTCCCAGGTTTTCTTCTTTTTATTTTTTTGTTTACACTAGGGGAAAAGACCAATTGGAACATTTGCATTATAAATCTAACCCCTTTTTGTTTGAATCCAATAAATTTTACTTCACTTTCTCAAAATAAATACATTTTCTGCAAATATCTTGTATCATTTGAAAACTCATGTTTGTTAAGAAAATACTGGTGGTGAAAACTTTTGATCATTTCTAGTGATTCCTTCTTTATGAGGATTGTGGCACTTCCCTGGAAAACGTTAGCTAGTACTTCAGTACTGTTAACTTCCCTCAGGTGACAGAATCATAATTTCCTCTGCTGCCAGAGACTTGACTTTGGGCTATTCATTTTGCCTTTGTGTTCCTCAAATCCAGCTATAAAATGGGTATAAAACTTGTACTTTACAGAAGCACAACGGGCATGAAACCACTCATTATTTGAAGCTTTTGCATACCGTGGAGGAAGAAAGTATAGAATACATAAAAACCCACTTGAATTAGGCTTTATAAAGATGCTGGGAGGATGATGGACCTGACTGAATTACTGGGCACAACTGAGCAAAGCAGTGCTGCTTCCTGAATGACTAAAGCCTTAAGATTCTCTTATGCTTGCAAATAGCACTACAAAATCTCTAATGGGTTACAGATAGGCAGGATTGCTGTTCTATATCTCAGACAGAGGGCAAGAATTATTCTGCTGCTCAACAGGCTACAAACATGCAGTGGCTCGTGCAGACCAAAAGGAAAAGCAGCCAGTACCACAGAGTCAAGACTGACGAAATAAACACCATCATTCCAAAAGCACTTTAATTTTATCTCCAGTGGAAAAGCCAGGCTCTGCCTTTCTTTGCCAATGGTATATGAAGCTGATGCAGTGTGCCTGTGATGTCACTTCAACACTGGACATTTGTAGCTCTACTCCTGCAACTTAAAGCATGTTTTCTGAACGTAGCCTTAGCTAAAAAAACCCTTTCCTGGCAAGAACTGGTCTCATTCACTTGCTGGTCTTTGACATCCCTCATCTAGATTCAGAGTGGTCTGTTTGTCTTTTTCTGAAGGTGGAAACACAGGCCAGAGCTGAGCTCGACATGGCAAGGCCGGTAGCATCCCATACAGACACACATTAACAGGGAACAGCTGAGAGCCCAGTGCCCTCGTGCTCCTCTGCCAATTATCAGCAGTACCTGGTATCAGAGCTAGCTGTTCAGGGGGAAAAGGGAGAAAAACTGAGAAAAAGTGAAGCTGATGATTAAGGAGTAAAGAATGGCAGATGAAACTAAAAATAGTCCCCTCGGCAGTTGTAAAGGAAATTCGTTTGACAGGAGGCTGCTTCTTTTGTCGAGAGCGGTTTGTTATGCAAGAGACGATACCAACACCGGCTCTTCTTATCTGGGTTGTCAGTTTAACTGACAAAAAGGAGCAGGGTTAACATCTCTGGAGCCACTGCCAGTCTCAACATTTGTTTGTTTTCATGCGTGTCCGTGTTTTAAGAGGCAGCCCGGGGATTAACACCGTCCAGAAACTGTGGTGCAAGCTCGGTTAGGCAATTCCACAAAAATCTTCAGAGTACTTACTCGTCATTAAAGGCAACAACTGAGCCCCTGTCTGCTGCTGGTTTTGTTCCCCTGCCTCCTGCTTCAGCCATCACATGGTGACTTTTCTGCACAACAGAAAACTGAATGCCCACAGGTTTTTCCAAGCACAGGCAGCAGAGGACAACCTTGCCCCTACTCTGCTTTTCCAGTTCTCAAGGTAGATGACTCAGAACGTGCAGAGCCTCCTGGATACAAGAAAATGAAAAACTAAACCAAAGAAAGTTGTTTCGTTTCATCCCCCACCCCCCCCCCACTCCTTCCTGATGCTGAGCCTTCAATAGCACTTACACCTCTATGTGCGAAGGTAAGAAGTAGGAAGGAAGAGGCTTTAAAAGACACCACTTTAACACCTCCTCTCTTACAGAAGAGAAGCCACCGTAAAACCAGGGGGAGGAGAAATAAAAGTGAGGCAATCAGGAGCTTGCTGGCCAATTGCCCACGAGTGCAGGTGAGTCTGTATGTTCCTCGTTCACGTGCCTTCTGGCATGCCTGAAAGCTTTTGGAGAGAGCCTGGTGGTCACGGCTGCCTATATCTGCCTGTGAGGAGGTAAGGAAATCGCAGCCTGTCCAAGTTAAACACGTTAAAGCCAGGACTTCCAAAAACTCAAGTGACCCACATAGGGTGTGTGGGAGTGAGCACTTGGGTATGATGTAGGTGCAAGGGAAAACAACTCTTATTTGTCTTCTTTTCATCGGACTTCCCTGAAACATTCGTTTTTAGACCCAGTATGGTGCACTAAACCGTAGGTTATTAGAAACAGGAGTCTCTCCTCTACTCCTATTTTTGGAGGAAATGTTCATCAGCATAAAGACAGCAATGCAGAAGTCCCGTATCCTTGGTGGGTAACTGAAATCATCCTCTCTGTCCCAAACACCAAGGTGTTTGGTAGAAAAATTAGCAGAAAAGATAAAATGGTGGAAAAGTAAATACCAGCTTTTTACTTCAGGTTTTAAATGTGCGCTGTGTTGAAATATCGTGGGCTTCTTTTGTAAACTAACTTAGAAATAACTTGATCCATTTCTCATTCAGTGCAGGAAGACCTCGGTGGCAGATTCTGCCCTAAACCAAACCCACCTGCCATGAACTGCTTGGGCCACAGGATGCCACTGTTGCATTTCTTTTTCAGGAGGTCGAAAGAAAGCACGACAAATTGTTTGCATGAACTGGACACCTAAATTTAATTCCCCTTTTCCTTCTTAACACATACAATTGCCAATGTTTAGCGCTCCAGACAGACCAACCAGATGTAAATAGCTCAGAGCCGCCCAGGAATATGTGTTTTCTTCAGGAACAAAATGTTTGAATACCTTTTAAGGCTCGATTACTGAACCCAGCACCTCTGTAGCTTCATAAATTTTCTATCCACGAGAAATCTTTCCAATGACTGCCCCAAGTGTTGCCTCCAACCCTGATACTTTTGACCACAAAACAAATACCCTGTTTTTGGATTTTATCTGTGTCTGGATGAGAAAAGAAAAACACTAGATGGGAAAGCAGATTAAATCAGAGAGAAGGCAGGCTGCTCGTAATTCCTACCTCTTGTGAAAGAGCAAGAGCCCCTACTATGTTAATAAAACTTCATAAATATTTTACTAATATAAAATGGAATGCAATGTACTCATGCCAAGAGACAGGGAAGTGGCCTGAGCTCCCAGATTGCTGCTCTTGCTGCAATTTTGTGCAATTTGCAAACTGGCATACAGAATCAGAAGCCCAGGACTACTGAGACCTCTGGGATGGTCGACAAAAGCACCGCACAAAGGTCCACCAGTGTGAATTTAAGAGTAGTCAAGACTGCAGAGATCTACACAGGGTCTAAAAGTCCTCTGAAAGCAAATTTCTGTCCTGAAATATTTTCACATTTAAGTGGTAAATTATTACAGAAAACTAAGTATGGGGTTGCAGACAGTTTCCAAGATCTACACAGACAAGGGTTCCCCCAAGTTCAGCACAACACAGATGGAAATTGTGAGAATGGGCTGTTAAGAAATGAGGGAGAAATTTTAATGCTAACAGTCTCTCAGATTTCAAAAGCCATTTTGGTTTTGCTCAATATTTTAGAAGGGAAAAAATGGCTTTAGCCTACTATAACTCCATTTAGGAACAGGGAAAAAGAAGATTAATGATAAGGTTTCAGATACATCTTGGGTGGCCAGCAACAAAAGAACTTGAGGAAAGCCAGCATGAAAGTGACAGCTGTGGTGATGCAGAGTATTACTGAGGCTGGTGTTACAGCTCTGTTCTTCAAGCTGATGTAAATATGAAGGGGCCCACAGATAACAGCCTTTTAGGATTCAAGGTTTCAAAAGAAACATCCTCACTACCTTCAGCCTGTTTCGGATGTGTCCCAGAAACTGGCTATTCCTCAGTCAGGGTCTAGATTCAGTGAGACAAAATCCCACTTTTCAGAAAGCCGTGTTGTAAGATCTCTAAACCAGAACTAGACAATTAGTAAGAAGATGCTGGGAAGGACTCAGCCTTGTCAGAGAAACAACTACCAACCAACCAATTCACACATTTCCGAAGACAACAATAAAAGAAGCTCAAGGACTGGTTCCATTGCTTTTAAAAATTAGTATTTGTAGTATCACACACCAAGGATACAACATTAATATTAAAACAGTCATGACTCTTTACATTTCTTTTGCTGAAAAATTTTTAGTGTTGAGATTTTTTTTTTGTCATTAGCAGGAAAAAATTGACCACACATAACCAATTACTTTGTTCCCAAACTGAATTTACCTCCCATTCCAAAGACCAGGGATTTCAAAATCTCCTTAAGAAAGGAAAAAAAAAAAAAAAAAAAAAAAAGCCTTCAATCCAAATTCTTTTCTTGTTGTTTATAACAATAAACAACAGATTTCATATAAAAGCAACAGCACAAGGGTAGAAAATAGTGTTCCAGAGCTAATTTTAGTCCTGCTGATCTCAGGAGCTTAGTGTTCCTGTCAGACTGAACAGACTCCAGTGGTGCCCTGCCTGCCTGCCTGCCTGCCTGGTTGGAGAAATCCGTCCCTGGAGATCTATTTATAGCACCTTGTACCCTGTACCTAGATTAGGTTTTAGGTTTTTTGTTTTGTTTTGTTGTATTTTGTTTTGTTAGACTGGAGCATGTGTCCAGGACTACACTGATCCAAGACATAGATGTGACCTACTCAAGTAAATTACCAGGAAAAAAAAAAACAGTTCACACTTCATTTTCTGTACATCAGTCCCTCTGGACTTCATCAGCTAGCCAAAATTCAGTCCCAAAGGTTTTTTCTATTACAAAGAGAAATTGATGACAGAATCAAGTGTATGTTTGATACAAACCTATCTGCTTACATACAACACAGCATCCTTTCACCTGCAATAAAGAACAAATGATCTGATCTTTTTCCTTGGTGGTTGTCATTTAAATTTAGCCAGTACCATATCTAATCTCTTCATGATTTTCTCCTTAGAAACACATTCCTACTCCTACATTTGGATGTTTCTCCCTAGTCAGCATCATTTTCTGTTGCTTGTTTCACTGGTTCTTATGTCATATATAGGCAACTCCAGCAGTCAATACCTATCTTGCATTTTCTTTATGAGTTTCCAGGGAAGAACCCTTATGTCATAAAGTTAAGGTTTTTTATGTAGATCTCACCTTGTAATTCTTCATTGGTTGTGACCCTCTTACTTCAGCTACCTGGTTCCATAATGACTTTAAACACTTCTAAACACTTACTTTGCCCACCTGCTGCACTGAATTTTACCCAGTCCATAATAGCATCCCTTCAATTCCACCCAGTCTTCCATCAAACCAAAATGGCCTTAACTTGAACCCTTTCAGCCCAGAACGAGAAATACTTTAACAAAACTACTAGTGATACTGCAAACAGTGGCTGTCAAGGATACTCTTATATTTCAGCCCCTCCAAAACGTCTGTTTCCTGTCATGTCTCCTTGCGATTTTTTGACTGTTTGTATGAAACCTGCCCACCAGAAGGCAGACATAATTCCTCATGCCCCCCCATCAAGAGCAGATATCCTCTGCTGGATGCAAATGATGAATCTATTTCCCAAATATTTGTCATCTAGAGAGGAGAACAGAGTTCATGCAGGCACCCTAATCTTTAGGGTAAAATCTGCCAAACTAGCTTAAACAGCTTTTAAATAGAAACAGTAGGAATTAGAAACAAACAAAGCTACAAAACAGTAAAACACTCCTGCTGTTAGGCTGCCTTTGCTAGCCAGATGACAGCCCCAAACTGAGAAGGCTGATGGGTAGTGGTGTCTCAAACTGCAACTTCACATCAGGGCTTCAGTTACAGTCACCACTCACTGCTGCCAAGAGAGGTAGCCCTCTTCCCCCATCCCTCCCCTAGTTTCTTCCCTGTGGGACATGTGCTTCTGCCAAGTCCTTGCTCCAGTGCACATTTGATTGCAGCACAAAGCCAATTCAACTCACTAAAACAGCAGAAAGTAAATTGGTTTTGGCTAGAAAGCAAGCAGAATTGGATTATTATGTGATCAAGCAAACACTAGGGTTGGTGCACGACAGAGAAGAAGATGAACTGAAGTGTACAGCTGAAGGCAGGAACAGCAGAAGAGGTCTAGGCAAGGTGAGAATGGTAAACAGCAAAAGAAGCTGTTAACAGAGCGCAGCCAGAGCAGGGAATCACACTCTTACCACAGTTCAAAACACGTGCTTTGAGCATTCAGTTCCTGTAGCTGTCTCCTCATTTCAGGTGCAGCAGCCCCTCTGATACCTGCATGTTACTTACAGGGGATTTGGGATTTAGCTCTGCCATGGGACTGCACTAACTTAAGCCCAAACTCACGAAGCACTGGTACTCCAAACACGCTGCTGTGAAAGTCCTAGGAAGGAAAGGGATTTTCTGCTCCCAGCTCTTGTGCAGGACAGCACCACAGCCTAGGGAAGCTTTCCAAAGCTCAAGATTAGCCGGGCACAGTGTCATGTTAACACCACCGTCCTGTTTCCCAGGCACAGACTGCTTTTGTGTACAGGACCGCACAACCAACAAGCCATTTGTTGCAATGCTGGTTCAAGAGCCAGTCCAAACTCTTTCCAAAAAGAGATTATAAACACCAACAGAAAGCATCCTGAGGACACCAGCACATTGTTCCTCTGTAAGAGAAACATCACAGGCTGGCAGTGAGGCGACAAAGCCCCTGCAGATACACCACAGGGAGGGCTTTCAGCAGAGCACCAAGAAAGGAGACTGCATGCATTCAAACGGTTGTTTATCCAAAACATGGTTCTGCACCAGAGGAGAGTTTATCTGCTTACCTCCCTGTTCAGCCTGTCTAGTGTAACACAGGCCATTCCCACAGACTTGCTCCTGGGGACAAGTTTCACCCATTTTCTTTTACCTCCTCTCCTTCACCCACACTGTTCTGCGGGGCTTTCTGCTCTGAATGCTGCCAGTCAATGGAGGTGGCTTCAGAAAAACAATAAGGCAATGTGTGGGGACCTTGAATTTCAACTTTATTAACCCTCAGGTTTTATATCCTCTTGCGGTTACCAGATTCTTCCTTAGCACTGTAGGGCATGGGGACCTCATTGTATGAAATTAAGCAAAGCCCGGGCTGTCCTATGCTCCCAGACACCAGCCTGCTCCCACAGCCCTTTGTTCCTCCTCCTTGCCCATCCAAGGACTGGTGAAGGGTCTGGAGTGCATATCCCATGAGCTGTGGCTGAGGGAGCTGGGCACGTTTACCTGGAGAAAAGGAGGCACAGGAGTGACCTTATCTACAGCTGCCTGAAAGGAGGGTGTAGCCAGGTGGGGGTCAGCGTCTTCTCCCAGGTAACCAGTGACAGGACAAGAGGACACAGCCTCAGGCTGCGCCAGGTGAGGTTCAGCTTGGACATCAGGAAGAATTTCTTCACTGAAAGAGTGATTGGGCATCGGAGTGGGCTACGCAGAGAGGTGGTGGACTCACCATCCCTGGCGGTACTTACGGAAAGCCTGGACGCGGCACTCAGTGCCATGGTCTAGCTGACCCGGCGGCTTTGGATCATAGACTGGACTTGATGATCTCAGAGATCCTTAGGTCATTTCCAACCAAATTGACTCTGCGATTTGATGACTCTCTGATTCTGTGCCTCTGTGCTCACCTTTCCCCGCGGCCGCCGTACCCAGGCAGGAGAGGGCAGGGCCGCCCCGGCAGGCGGGAGGGAGGGCGGCCGGGCACAGGAGGGCGGTGCCGGCGGCTCCGGGAGCTGCTGCGGGGCGGGACGGAGCTCGGCGCTCCCTCAGGTGAGGGGCGGGGGGCCGCGGGCCCCGGGGCGCAGGGGAGCTGGCGGCGGGGGAAGCGAAGGTGCCCGGCGGGAGGTGCCCGGTGTGCGCCGGCTGTCGCGGGGCAGCGCCCACCCCAGGGCCTCCCCCGGGACGCCGAGGGGGTCTCGGTTCGCTGTGGTGGCGCTGCGGCGGCGGCACCGGCACCAGGAAGCTTTCCCTGCGGAATGGCTCCTGCCCTGAGCTGCTTTGGGGGGAAGGCGCTGTCTCTTTCCCTCCTAGATGTAAACAAATAAAAATTAATTTATTCCTTTGGATTATATTTTTATATGTTTATTTACTTTATAACACGCAAAGGAGATGGAGGAAGGTTATCAGGCCTTGATCAGTCCGAATTGAACCGACTGCAGGCACTTCTGCGAGGATGTTGAAGGGCTGTGGTGAAGGCAAATGAATCTAAAGATTGCTCAGGTGTTTGAAGTCTGTGTTTCCCTATTTTACAGGTTTGGGCTTGAAAAGATAAAACACTTTCAGCAAATAACAACCTGGTAATAATTAATACAGACTTACCAGGGTATAGCTTCACGCCAACTTATTTTCAGCCCAGGACAGCTTTGCCCGTACCTAATGTTTATGCAAATCACAGGCGACGTTTGGTACTGACTCTCTTTACACCCACGGGCGCCCTCCTTTTAGAAACTCCCAGGACAAAGGTCACAGCCTGCTCTTCCAGACTTCCCTGTGCCAGTGGCAGCTGTGTGCACACTCACGCAGTGCACTGGCACTTGCTGGGCTTAATACTTTACCTGAGACACAAGATTACAGAAGCAAAGATTCAGTTCTTGGTGGACACCATGCCTTGCCCTGGCAGCAAAGGCAGGAGAGTCAGAGCAGACCTAGTAAATAAGCTAAGTGCAATAAATGCCGAGTATAGAAACGTTGCATTTACTCGAGGAAAAGGTAAAGAAAAACTTCCTGCTTTAATGAAGTTACCTTGTAGTTTAAAGGGTTTTACTTCCTTCACTTCTTAAAGAAGTCTGTACTAATTTTGAATCAGCATGAAATGGAAGTGAGTGGTGGTCAATGAATAACTTTTAAGTGGAGCAATAAAATGAACTGGTTTTATTTCTCTGGCTCAGGAAGTTCCTTTAGAAGGAGAGAATACATCTAAGAAACAAGATGTCTCATGCTGGGAGTCGATACCAAGATAAGCAATACAGGCACCATGAGAACCATAGATCTGATAGATACAAGGAAGACAGAAGAGCAAGAAAACCATACCCATACAATGCAAGGTATGTCTTTATCTCCTAAGAGAAATATATCACGGCAAGTCTACAATGTTTCCCTTCTCTCTGCTTTTAACTAGGCTTATTTTACAATAGTAAAGAATGCTTTTACTCAGCCTTGAAAGCATGAGCCTACTGCATTTGGAACAGGGAGCTATTTTATACTCAGAAATTTAACCTTTTTTCTTTGTTTTGAGCTTGAGACAGGGCGGAAGGATAGGCTGTGTAACACAGGCAGAGATGTGTATTTTCTGGGATTATCTGAATCAAGTTGGGTCGTGAGTAGGTGAAGTGTGGCCATGAGTCTTACTACAGTTCCTGAAGACACTGGTGAGCAGGTGACAGCAAGCCGTGGCTTGCCAAATATGCATTGCTTAATTGAGAATGTTGCATGACTGAGACTAGCACAGGGACTTAATGAGCTCTCAGGATGCTCTAGTTCAGCTGTGAGCATGTTCCTATTGATGTGACATAGAATTACTTTCAGTAGTCGCTGTCAATAGATGAGTGCTTGTTGAAGTGTCTAAGGCTGTTGGCAGCACTTGACAGTGGGTCATCCCCTATCACCACAATGAGCAGATCAACTAATGGGTTTCCAGTGCCAAATAAACTCTTAGGATATTACACTTCTCCTTCCAGCCTGGCCAGGCTGCAGCACGCTAGATGTGAGCTTAGGCTCTTCTCCTTTTAGGTCATGCCAATGCATGGCTGCACTATAGGAGAGGGGTCTGTAGATCTAAACACCACTGGCAAATTTGCCATGGCAGTAGAGTGTTCATCTCTCCCATTTTGTCTCTAGGGACATGATTGTAGGGGAATTTAAGAATAAAGGCAAACAGGGAGAGGAGATAAATATAATGAAGATTATTGAAAAGCTGAAATATTGAAGTACTCCCTGATAATTTGCCTTTTAGCAAGGAAAACAGGATGAGAATAAAAGGAGCAGAGAAGAGCACTGTGTGGACTACAAGGAGTACTTATGGCTAAGTATAAAACACTTGGATAGCGGTAAAACTATTGTATTGTGAAAATAGCTAATGAATTTTTCTTCTGTCTCTCTTAAATTATGAAAAATTGAAGAGAAATGGGAACAAAGACGAGACTTAGAATCATCCCTGGAGGCTGAATGCCTGTCCTTAGCAAAAGCAGAGATTGGCAGGCAGCATAGTTAAATTATCTTGAACATATTAGAAGTGAGAGCAGCTAATGCCCGTAACACATTAATAGCACAGTGGAGAGAAAAAGAAAAACCGAAAAGGTTGGGGGTTTGATGTGGGCTTTTTTTTTCTTTCATGTATAGCATAATATAAGCAATGTGTGAAAGGCTAGCTATAAATTAAACCACCACTTTTTAATAAAGCACTACTCTGGATTTCTTGGTTTTGCTGTTAGTTTTATATGTTTGGACATGTACATCAAAGATTGATGGACAGACCGTAAAGGTTCACAGACATCCCTGTATCCACTGGGGATTAGAGGAAGGGAAGCTGCAGTTACAAATCTGTAACAGCCATGAAGATAATTCTTAGAGTCAAGTCAAGCATCTGGGGGCCATCAGACCCCACTAAAACAAATTGAAAAACTTTTCTGTCAGTTGTTTTGAAGGACTTTGGCTTAACCTAACAACATTTCGTCTGCTTGGTTCACATGGAGTTCTCATGGGTTTTGGTGAAAACTTTGGCTGATTGATCAGAAGACCACCAGGTCCTGTAATGAAATACATGGGAAGAGTTTTGTGGAAGCTGCAGTTTGGATGCCTAATACTTTCATCCCTGATAAACTAGACTTTCTAGCCCGGAGTATTTCTCTTTCCAAATGCATTTCTGTCTGAAACTCCTACAGCAACCTTCCTCCCACTGCTAAGGAGAATTACCTAGAATGGTAAAGTCCTCAAGGAAAACAGCAGCAAAGGTGGCCAGAATAGGCCATAGTGAGAAAAAAAAAAATCTGAAAAAAGGATCTTTTTTTCCTAATTGTACTCTGTTGCTGAACATTAGGGGGTTTTTTGTTTGATTTTTTGTTTTGTTTTGTTTTCTGGCAAGTAGCAGGAAACAATAGAAGCAGCTGCATCAGAAGTACCAAAGGGATTGCTTTCAAGTTACTGGAAGTCTTATAAATCACACAGCTTATTTAATTTATGTGACACAGCTGCACAGGATGCTTTGGTAGTTGCACAAGACACAGGACAGAGGTCAGAAAAATCAGAAATGTTTCAGCCAAATAGAGCTGTTGGCAACTAAACTCGGAGATGTTAGCATTGGTCTTGTTATTGAATGTCTTAATTAAAATGTAAAAACTACAAAGAACATGATTTAATGTGGATGAACGAGATAATATTGAGCCTGGAATTGGATGAAGATAAACCTTAGTGAAGTGCAGTGATAGTAGGAAACAAAACTACAGTTGAAAATGCTGATCTGTGGATAAGAAATTCAAGATAAAAACTGAATACAAAGAAGACTTTTAAAAATAATAATGCTGAATGAGACTTAAAATACCCTTTAACAACAAACTCATCCAGCTGTACCTTGAAAAAGGCAAGCTCCAATTCTCCTTCAAATGAGGGAGAAAATTTAGATTAGACCAAACACAAAAAAATTTGCAGCCAATGTTTCTTATAACTTGAGTGTTAGCTCAGTTTAAATAGAGAAAATTGCACTTTTCCTATAAAATAATATAAATTTCACCAACTTTTAAAATCATTAGGTTTCAGATAGGGAACTGTATGTCATTGCAGCAAACTGGACCATTTTGAAGTGTATCAGTGAGAGACTAATTGAAGACAGGAGAGATTGATTTTTGTGGGGGGGAGGGTTGATTTTAGAGTCTTCTTCAAATATCTTTAAGGACCTCAAAATATTTTAATAGGCCATTTTTTCCTAGTTTATAATCTTTATCTGTTTATTTTACTAGCTTTTATGCTTTTAAAAGGCATCTTTGTGGGAGACACTAGTTGGAAGTACAGACTTGACGAAACACCCATGAAATGGATGTGCTACTTCGCACATTTATTATGCCAAAATCTTGCTCATTTTTATTATCTGGCCTGCTATGGGCTAGCTAAAATTGTTTGGTTTTCATGAAAAAGCTGTTATTTCTTGTTTCTACCTCTTGCCAATAAGCTAAACAGTTCAGCCAGCCTACCCAGTGAGTACACTATTTTCCAAAATAAGGCCCATTGAGTGCAAATATTGTTGTGAACATGGATTTATGCAAGTTTTTGGGATATTTTCTTTCAAAACAGGCAAGCAAAAAAGGTCAGATGCCTGGGAAGCAAGCTAGTTGCTTCCACTAAGAGGAGCATCTGACAATTTCTCATGTTCTAATGTTCAGGAGAGACTATGACCTAATTAATAACCATCAGTCATTTACTCCATTGTAGAGCAACAGGAGACATCCGAGGTGGCCAGCACTCAAGGACTTCTACTGTTCGCTCAGATCCCTACTCTAAAACCTCGGGAGCAGCACAGCAGTATTTTGGCCCACCACCAGAGTTTTATCCTCCCAAGGAAAGCTTCTCAATGAAGTGTTCAAAGGTATGCACAACAAGAGGTATGTGAGACTCTTACTGCCTGCCATCCACCCCTCTTCTTCTGAGGACTTCCCTTGGATTTAGTTTCTGTGTTTAGGAGCACAACAAAGTTAAGCTAGAGGACTATTAAAACAAAAGAAAACAAATTAAAACAAACAAACAAAACAAGCTGCCAAGAACTGAGAGAATTATGCCATTTTAGACATCTAAAGGCAATATTTATACAGATATTTAGATACTTGAAAATACATCTCTGGATATGCATCCAGAGCACCAGAGTGGGTCATGTGTCTAATCAGCCAGTCTGTGCAACAAGAGTTAACCTTTTGGATTTAGAAATAAAATAGACATTTGCATCTGTGAGCAATTTAAAGATGGCTGTTGAAGGTTTGATGCTAGTTTATTTCCAACACATTCTTGAGACTTTTTATCAATTCTGGATTTACTCCAGTTATTGCTCATACATCTTTATAAAGCATGATTGTGGGAGACAAAACTGTTTTCTGGACATGAATTCAATAAAACAGTTTTGGAGAAATAACTTTGGTTTTTCATAGGTAGAAAGCAACTGCAACAAGGACAGAAAGGAGCCTTATTGTGGGAGGAAATCAGCCGTAGTAAATTCATTCCTATAAACTGAAAAAAAGAAGTAGTTAAAATATTCATTACCCCTTGAAAGTTTTCCCTCTTCCAGGTCAACGATCATTCTCACCTTGTCTGTAGGAAAGCCCCACTGCAGTCTGAGTTGAACTTGCAGCTAGGTGCAGTCTTTGGCTGATTTCTATAAATAGACTTCCAGTCTATTTCTTCTTTCTGCCCTCCAGTAGGGAAACAAATGAAGAGATTAGCTGTTGGAAGTAAATTAACACACATAATGTTAGATATTTCTCACTCCATGTAGGAATGTTAAGTAACACACTCAGTTTGCTCTTAATATTTCTCTGTATGTGAATATGTGAACAATTTTAAGAGTGAGATGAACTATTTTGTCTTACAAATGTGTTCTGTGTATTAGTATGCAGTTCGTTTTTCATCTTCAGATGTAACTGCAACCATTAGTAAAAGTTTAATGACATGGAGCCATACTGATATTTTATCCAGATAAAATTGTATCATCGGTTTCTTCTTCAACCATACTGAATTATTTTAACTTGTCTGAAAAGCTGCAGAAAACTCAATGCCCTATTTTATCAGAGCTTTAGAAAAATGAAGTGGCAAGTTAGTTTTCCGTTTCACTGGTGTTTAGACTTGTGGATAGCTTAATGTGAATTTCTGGGATTTTCTTTGCCTGCATTTGCTTTTCATTATTTCAGTGCATTAAACATCATTAAGATTTTTTAAATGTCCTAGTTTTGGATGCATCAGTTGACAATGATGATTTTACTCCCACCCCTCCCCCAGGTATTGCTCAGCATTTTCCAAAAATTTAATGTCTGATCTTGCAGGGGAGGAGGGAAAAGAGATCATGCAGAAAAGAAACCCTTTTATTAGCAACTTTATTTCAAAAAATGAAAATATATTGAAGGTTGATAAGATTATGAGAATGTTACTCACCTGTTTAATTTTTGGAAGTACCAAGATTTAGCAGACTTTACTAGAATTGTTTTGCAGAATTCTGTATTCCCTGCAGTCATGGTAGATGTTGTAAAAGAGCTACATGAATTGTTTACTAAGAAGTCAGTACATGGGAGCTGCAACACTTTAGAGCATGGAAAGTTCCTGTAAATACTTCTTAACCATCTCTTTCTTTTGCCAATGATTTATCAGCACTCTGGTGAAATTCCCCCTTCCCAATCACCATAATTTTAAAATAAACTAGACTTAAACAAGGCTGGGAAATCAAGTGATGAAACACCATCTTTTCCAAAGCAACAAAAGAAATGTGAACCTTGGTCTACGAAGTAGCTGAGCTTTGGTTTTTTTTTTCTTTTGCCTAGCACACCTAGGTTATGTTCTTTATGCATTTTGAGCAGTATAGCAAACTACAGAGGAATTCTGTACAACCAGAGCTCTGAAAAGTATTTGCTTCATGCAGGTAGTGCCCCCTTCATCCATGTTTTTTACCAGCTGTATCCCAAAAAACTAAAGCTAAATTTCAGAAATAAGTAGCTGGTTTTTTAGGGATCGTTTAAACAGCTTAGGACCTTAGGACACTTTAAAACCTCATTCTTCGTTATTCCCCGCTTCCTTCCCTAATCCCTAGCCCCTTTTTTTCCCCCCTACAACCACATTAGGACAATAAACCCAGCCCAAATATAATGGAAGAAACAACTGATACTGACCCCTTTTGCTGGTAGGAACATTTGATACCATCTAAGAAACTTCAAAACATTCTGCTCTTTTTTAATCCTTTTCATTTTGAAAACAGAAGGGGGAAAAAAGTCTCTTAAAACATTATATGAATGTACCTATTCAAAGCCATTCAGGTGGGATCACATGGATAGCAGTGCTGGATCATACAAGGCACCTCATCACTCTTCCTCCCAAACAATGGACTAAAGTACAAACTTAGGAGGACCATCAAAGTTTGGACCAGTAGAGAGTGAGCTGTCTTCTGGAATACACTCCAGACTTTGGATTGGTGGAATTTCCTGAATTGGAAGAGTGCACTCACATCTGTTGTGTTTAATACCTCTTTACAGACCTATCAAATTTGTTTAATTCTCTGCTGAATCCCTTTTTTGAATATTTGACTTTCACATTACATAAGGATAAGGAGTTCCAGAGTTCCTTTGTGCCACTTGAAGAACTACTGTTTTGTTCCTTAAAACGTTTTAAAGAAGGTGTTTCTGATTCTGATGGTATTCTAAATATCTAGTGATAATCTCATATATCCACCTTCTCCATGAGATTTATGGTTTTAGAGTGAAGTCTTCCCTTTTCCCCTGTGCCCCTATTGCTTCTTCACAGATTGAACAATAGCCAGTTCTGGTCAGTTTTCCAGTCTTATACCTTTTCCAGATCCATCACACCTTTTTGAGATGGGCCGACCAGAAATGCAGTAAAAATTCCAAATAAATTCCCAAAAGAATCAGACATCTGCATAAAGGCTCTGGTTCTGTAATCCTATTCTAATGCTTCCTAGCTTTTTGTGTAGTGTTTGACTATCAGTGAACACTTACCTGATGTCTTCAGAGAAAGCTACGTGAAATGGAAATGCTTTGTTAGACCCCATCTGTGTGCTCTGTCGATAGGGGGATGGGTGTTTGTGGGTGTCTCTGTACAACCGTGGAGGTTGCTTATTAAACACTGATTTCAATAATTTCACATTCAAGAGCTTGAGCTCTCAGCAGCCTACCAATTTTACTGTTGGCAAGCATGAAGAAATTTTTGTGATTATTATTGTTAAAGCAGACTTCACCATCTCATTTTTCAATCTTTTCAATTCATTAGTCTGTGCATCTACCATAGTATTTTGGTATGTATTTTTGAGCTGAACCTGTTTGGAACCTCCACTTACAGCTCTTTGGGCCATATTGCAGAGCAGACCCAGGGTGCACAAACTGTATTTTCTTTGGATAAAACCAAAGGAGAGGGTGCGCTGTAACTGCTAGCAGACACTCTGCCCTTTGGACCAAACTAGAGCCAAAATGAACTTCCCTCTCCCCAGAAAATGTCTATCCTGTAGCCCCTGTGTCTTCAGCTCCACCTGTTTGACTCTGCAGATCCCCTCCCACTGCACTGCCAAAATGGGCATGCTGGTGACAGGCAACACAAACCAGAGATTACTCCCTTAACTCTAGTTGCCTGAAAACTGGCTGTTTCCTTTTTATTATCCTTTAACCACTGCTAACCTGTGAGAGGATTGTTTATCTCACAGGATCTTGTGTCATTTAAAGGCACTACCTTTCTTCAGGTATCTGCTGGTTCTTTCAAGTGACTTCCCTATAACAAACTTTTGAGTATTCCCTGCTATGCTGTCTTTATGTCTAGTTTCTATATATTGGGTTATTTTCCACAGAAAAGCTACACTTGTGGGCCTGCAGATTACAGATCAAAAGGCAGTAGAAACACAGAAGTCTACAGTAGTGAAGGAGATTTAGGGAACAGCTTATAGACTGGTGTCAAACTACCTAGATGCACTATATAATTTATGGGAATTTGAAATAAACTGTTTGTGATAAAGACAAACCTTTCATTAACTAAGGAGCTGCTGCTTGCAATAGCCATTTCTTACAACTTACACCCAATATCTTACACATGCCATTTAAAGCAGCACGTTGAAAACAACAAGAATTTTTTGACGTGGGGATTCTTAGAGCTGAAATTCTGTCAGAAGGAAGCATTCAATTTGCTTTTCACAGTGCAGGTAAAATTTCTGTAGTTCTCTCTTCTGTGTAGAAAACCTAAATTAGTAATCATTTTGCCTTTCAAAGAACCCCCCTAGATATATTTGAAATATAACCGGATTCAGTGCTTTTGTTTGGCAGACGGAATGAGAAAAGTGTTCAAGGCTGGCTGCCATCCTTCACCTCAGTGAGAGGAAAATCCGAGTTGAACCCAAGTGTGAATTGCTGATTGTGAATTGGTCACAGATACTTGGTCACTTGACCTTAAAAACTTTCAGTTTTCTTTTCATTGTGTGTGTTGGTGTGAAAGAGGTGGAGCAATGCAATTCTAGGATGATGCCTCCTGTAGTTTGGCTTAAACAGCAATGGTAAACTAAGTTTCTCCCATCTGTGGTCAGTACATGACTCAGAAAATTGCCTGTGCTTTTGCCTTCTATAGGATTGTACTGTGCTGGTCATGATTCCTGAGCAAATAACTTTTTTTTTTTTTCCTAACTTCTCAACCCATTTGGTCTTTAAGGGAGACAACACTAAAAAGATTACAAAACAGTTTGTGGGGGAGCAAGTATAATTGAATCCCTGTTCTTTGCTGCTATGAATACAGCTTTGCGCCTTGAGTAGTGTCAGATTTCTTAAGCATATTGTAGGCACTTCCAAACAATCATGCCTTTAACCTACATTCTAACATCCACAATTGTTAAAACCTTCAGACCAATTTCCTCTCAGAAAAAGACAGCATTATGGTTTGTAGCAACATGACAAGTCTCCAATTTCAAGCATAGCCAGGAGGAAATATCAAACTGAATTTATTTGGAGGAGGAAATAGAATTAGGGAGTAACAATGACTTACTCCAGGATACATTCATGCACTAACAAGCCAGCATTAATTCAAATGTAAACATCTATAAGCTTTTGCTTTTACAAAAGCTTTTTTTTCCCCCTGTAGCTATGCATGCTGGGAAATATTCATAGACTAGAAAAAAATACTGAGATGAAAAGCCAGCCTAGACACAGGGTTCACACTAACAGAGACTAGCTTTGAGTTAAGCCATTGTTCTCAACCATAATACTGCTGTTGTTTCTTTGCTGTGTTACGTTGTGATACTGTTCCTCTTGGAGTCAGACATGGGAGCAGGAGGGGAAAAACGTTTTGTAGAGCACTTGTATCCCTTTCAGTGCTGCGGAGATGTCGGGGGAGAATAGTGGCATTGGACAAAAGTA
The DNA here is from genome assembly GCF_965178545.1 of Coloeus monedula. Classification (NCBI taxonomy): domain Eukaryota; kingdom Metazoa; phylum Chordata; class Aves; order Passeriformes; family Corvidae; genus Coloeus; species Coloeus monedula. The sequence goes on from NC_138781.1 coordinate 75,022,135, forward strand.
AAAAATCTGCTGTAGCTTCAGGTATGCATGTTCAAAAACACTGAAGGATCATTAAATGTGCATAGTGCAGGTAACTCTGGGTGAAAGCAAACATTTGACAGGTACATTCAGCAGCACATTGCATCTTTTTGGCAATGCAGGACACCCACATTTCTGTGGGGGCACCCAACAGGATTAGAAACTGTTGTATTTTGTAGTCACCATCTTCACATTTTGCCCCCACAGTGTACCATGCTTAGCTCCTTTCAGTTGTGCTCAAAGCTGGTATACACTGTTCCTGTGGCAGTTAATTTCCATGTATTTCTGCCTAAGAAGGGAGCACTAGGGTCCCTTCTAGTCTAATTGCAATTAGATGGCTTCCCCTTCTATCTGTTACAAAGTATATTTTAAATACAGTGTGACTAACAGACTGAAATTGCCATTAAGTTTTTTAATCTTGTAATTGGAAAGACAGACAATATTAGTGGGAATTGGATGCAGCTGTGCAGATTAAAATAATCCCAGCTATTCAAAATGCTTAATTAAAGTAGCACAGTAACAAGATACAGCGGCAGAGCTGCAGGTAACCTTCCTTCCTGTTCTGATGTTAAAGTATTTCATTTGGAGCTCAGTCCCTATGCTGTGAAACACAAACAGCCTTGAGTAGTTGGCTCTATAAAAACATGCAGGGGAGCTACACCACTCACAGATGCCAAATCCTACCTTTAGCAAACTGTTGCCTTGCCAACACACGGGACTTCACTCTGCCCACGTTTTCATATGAAATTATTTTCATCGACCTTTTGGCATTGTGCTAACATGTACATGATTGTTTTTAGAGAAGGGAGAACTGCAACTGAGAAGACTCACTAAAGTTGGCAGGGAAAGATACTGGCAAAGTTGCTAGTAGCTGTTAGGTGTGTGTTAAACTCCAGTCCATGTTTCCCATACCGGGTAATCTTAGTTAGGTTTGCTCGCTGCCATTACAGAAGAAGAGTTACACCGTCTTCCCTGTAAGAGAACTAGGTTTGTCTTCCCCACATCTGACCCAAATTATGGGAACAAAAGAAAACTCTTCTCTTTAAAAAGTGGCTCTCAAAGCCAATTGATGCAGCAGACAGACTATTGAATGTAGCTCTATTTCTTGAGCAGGTGATCCTAGCTCTCTTAAAGGAGAAAAATCCACTCAGACAGGAATGTTGCTCACCAAGTGTGACAACCCACAATTGGTAAAGTGAATGAGAAGCTTGGGTTCACAGGTGCCTTCAACCTGACCCACCTTCAGCCAGACTATGATTACTTAAAGAGCAATAACACCCCAATCTTTGTACTTTCTAAAGGTGGCTTAGTTTCAGTTCAAACGGAGGGAGTGGTCATGGAAAGTTGGCATACGGAACAGGAGTGTTTCATTGTTTTCTGAACTCTTTTTAAAAAAATTCCTGCAAACTGGTTTCAATACCAAGACACTTGTTTACTACCTGAAAGAACTATTTGTACATTAAGAAAAAAATAATAAAATAGCCATTTCCTGAAATGCAGAATGCGAGGTGACCATACAGAGACCTACCAGTGCTACAAATAGAATACAGCCTTTTACAGTTGTTATATGTAAGCAGTACTGTCAAATACTAAAGTTTAATGCAAGATCTTTTGCTTCCCACCCTCTCCAAAATTAGGAAAGATGACTCATGCTCAATTAGCAGGAGAGAAATCAAGAACATTCTAGAAGTGATGCTTTAAAGAACTGCTGGGTACAAGTAAACCATAGCTGTTGTTCCCAGGCAAGGGCTGGGTTGTATTGAAACTGTGTCTTACAGTGGTGGGAAAATATGGGGATAGAGGATGATGCAGTAATTCTACAATTTAATTCCACCCTTTCCTGTGAAAATTGGACAGCACTGTTCAGAGGATGGGAGGGTATTAAGCAAAAAGAATAGAGCAGGTGGGATAGTTGTTCTTTAAGGGAAGAGGATACAGAGAAAAACAGGATAATACATTTGGATCTGACCACTCTGTGAACATAAGATTTCTCTGAGTCATTCAAACCAAGGCTGGTCATCCTTTGAGATTTCCTAACAGCGTGATTATCTTGACTAAAGAGAGACAACATATTAAAAGGTAATAGTAATGTTTTTTTTATAGAGCACATAAATCACTTAATTTTCCCAGTTTTAAACTACTTTTTTCAGTGATTTCCAGTAAGACGGATATCTCAAATGAGCATAAGTGTGTTGGGCACATCCGTGCAATTTAAATTCAGTTGGCTCTGAGTATGTGCATCCCTTGGGTCCTCTGAAAAGCCAAGATTTTGTTGGTGTTACATTGCCTAATTCTTGTGTTTTAGGGTTGGGTTGGTTTTTTTTCTGCCTTTGATTTTAGCATGACTTAGTGAAAGCTAAATCCCACCATTGGCTGAAGAACACAGAGACCTGTGAAAATAATAGTGGTGTGGGGGCTTGGGGGCATTCCTTTGTTTATGACAAAGCTGTGTATTGCCCTTACTCTGCATCAGTGAAGCTGGTTGAATTCTTGTTACTGGCTTCAGTAAGATCTTGCTTTCTACATAAAGCAAATAATACTGTTAGAAAGGTATTTTAATATCTTTGCATCCAGATTTTATATTTTTGATGTCTTGCAACTGTTGTCTTCATTTCTTTTCTCTTGTTCCGTTCTCCTATGTTTTGGTTCCTCCCCACTTCTGTCATATTCTGTCCCCTTCTAAAAGCAGAGCCAAATCCTGCTTTACTTTCACATTTTCTCCCTTCTCCTTATCTTTTTCCTCCTGCCATCAACTCAGTTTAGCAGAGAGGTGACCAAAGCTGCACTGAGCTGTGCCTTCAGTCTCTGGGGAGTGCCCAACCTGCACTGGCAAGAGACGTTCTGCATCTGAGATCCTTTTCAGGACTGACTGCTGCTTTTGTAAGTCACTCTGTATGGTCAAAATACTTGCCTGCTCCTTTGTGGGGGATAAAAAAATAAATAAAAAGAAATATTACCTCTGAAAAGAAGAAAGCTACCCAAACTGGGGGGAAGAAAGAACCAAATGACAACTTTCAGTGAAAATGGCTCAGAGAATGATTTTTCATGCATGTGTTGTAGCTTCTAACTCCTTGCTTCCCTTCTCCTGGAGCGACCCCTAATGGGATGTGACATGGGTGCCACTGACCTGTGTGTCACTAGCCGTGCCACCGGGGTCCAGGTGTCCAAGAGTGGCAGCCACGCACCCGCCGGGCTGCCCCTGGGTTCTGCTGGTCCCAGTGGTATGTGGTCTAAAAAGGAAGCAGAGGGAGAAGGCAAGGCAGAATGGAGGATGGTAGACATAGAATACCTTGGAAGTACACAGCAATGTTGACTGAAGAGGAGGGAATGACACCAAAAGAGACAGGAGGAGTCATCCATGTACATTCAGCAGAGGAAGAAGGTGACTCCTGTGCCAGACACAGTGGAGGGAGACACTCTGAAGGTCTTTTCCATTAGTCAGGCCCTCATGGGGTCAGGGGAGTTCAACAGAAAGAGCCAGAACTGTTTGTCCTGAAAATTCATTTATGGCAGCTGCAGAAACAAAGGAACAAACAAGAATTGACCATTTTACTTTATGTACACATGTATACACACACCACGACCCCCACACCTGAACATCGGGGCTGTCCTGCCACAGTGCCTGGATGAAAATTCCTCTTTACAGCTTCTGGCACATGAGACTTGAGTCCTCAGCTGAGTTACTGGGTACCACACATTCAGCCACAGTGTGTTTTTATGAGGCAAAGCACGCAGACTTAGCAGCTCACCTCACCTGAGAAGCAGAGTTTCTTGTCTTTCTCTGGTCCTGGCTGTTACTGCCCTTGTAAAACTCATGCCAACACGATTGCTCATATGTGCTGTGAATCACCTCAAGTTGCTAAAGTTGTAGAAATAAACTAGCAGCACACAAGAAAAAAGTTAGTTTCCTGCTATTTTAATTTATTTAAACAGCTCTTGGAAGGGCCTAACGTGAAGCTGGAGGAGGTAGGGGGAAAAAAGTAGTGACTGCCGAGCCAAGGGTGGGAGCTGTTAAAGTCAGCTGCCTGTGGGTCTGTACCCTTTACCAGCCCACCTGGCTGCTTTGCTGAATGGTCAAGGCCACCATTTGACAGAAGATAAAACCATTGTTCAGTGGGCTGATACTATGGAAATAGCCCAGCAAGGAAAAGAAAGGGAAAGAAAAAGTGAATAGTAGATAAACAGTATAAATTGGAAGGCTGCTGTTTGTTCTAGCAGGAAGCCTAGTCACAGCAGAAGACAACGGGATTCAAGCAAAATTAACAAGTATGAGACATTGAAGTTACTGTCCACTGCAGATTTAGATATTTTTTTATGGAATGAATGAAACAATTCTGTGGAAAGCTCTGGCAACACCCACTGTTTTCTAGATTGCGGCCATTCTCCTCACCTTCAGTGCTGAAAAGCAGTGCAGGAAAGAAGCATGGGAAAAGAAATAGCAATCCAGGATCCCTGACAGGAGTCCTGTAACTTGTTCAGTAAGGAGAGGGTTAGTTCCCAAAGCCAGCTGTTTACTGTGCTGATATTAATACAGATACAAAAGTGCTGATTTTAATGCAAATGAGTAACATTTTAGATAAATCCAAAGATGTTGAACCTGAGAAAGGAAAAAAATAACCAAACCAATCGAATTTTGAGCTGTTCAGACCTCCTGCCATTTTACACTTAAATCTTGCAATGCATTCATTGTTGCATGGGATTACAGAATTACTGTAGAAATAAGAAACTTGCCCATAGGAAGACCTTTTGGCAGTCTGGTTTCTGCAGGTATAACTCCAAGATGACATGGCTAACTGGCCTGTGAGAGCAGAAATGGCAGCGCAGATTCGGAAGTGCAGCTTGTAACTCAATCCTTTCTGCCAGCAGCACACTGCTTGACACAGGTCACCACTGGGATGTGTGTGAGCATACCTTGGCAGAGCTAAGATTCAAAACTTAACTGTCCTTTTATTCCTTACTTCTCAAATCTCTCTGTCCTGTTTATACTAGTAGGATTTGGTATTGGCTTCTATCTATCACAGATTAAGGTTGCACGAGGCTTTTGGGGTTCCTGGATCAGAACATACTGTAGGGCTTAATATTTCCATCAAAGCCCTGATGATTATACAGGGTCTTAGGCATTTCCACTAATTGTCTGCTACGTTCGTAAACCCAGCTGGCAGTCATCATAGACCTGTAATTCATTCTACATACTGCTTTTCACTTTAGAATTGTCTTTAATGCAGGAGGCTTTGTTATTGCACTTTCTTTAACAAAAAAAAAATCGTTAATGCAAATGATAAAAGTGACTGGTGGAGTAGCTGCTGATGAACCTCTCTCCATTGTTTAGTCACTCTAATCAATTCTACAAGCAGGCATGTGTTACAACTGTGCAGGTACATACAAAACCTGTCCAACCTGAATGCCCTGTCTAAGGGAATTTTTCAGGCATGTCTTTAAAGCATCTACAGCTGCAGTTAAAAATACAGTAGACCTGCACTGATCACATTTGTCATCCCATTGTCAATCAGCTCAGCAAAGTTAAGGGGTGGCATACAGAATGTGTGTGAACACACAGAAAGTTTTGGAACAGCATCATTGAGGATTGGGGTTAGTTATAAATGTGGGGAGGTTAGCAGCAGGTAGTGACTACTTTGACAACAGAAAATTGCCTTTTCTAAAGCTCAGCAAGGTAATGAAGAGGAAATGTTGATGCTCTGCAGGTCAGAGGGCCTCAGTACACATAGATGAAAAGGAAATTCTGAAGTCAGCAGCTGACTGATCATGAATTCCCAACTACTAAGTTGCCAAACATACGTACAATTTATGTTTCCCTTAATCAAATGGTCCTTCCTCCATGTAGACTTGTAAGAACTGTTTCCTGGTGGAGCATCTATTAAATCAATAATCAGCCTCTAAAAAGGGAAGTGCCCTTCTGCATCCAACACAGTCCAAGGGCTCTGAGGATCTAAGTTGATTCCCTGTATTTGGAAGGTATAATGTACAACTCAACTGAGCAGACAAAAAAAAAATCTGATTGAGTTCCAATTAATGTTCTGCACAGCTACTATTCTTTCAAAATACTATGAACAGTCCTAGTAAAGTGATGACTCTTTACCTATTAAAAATGATGAGTCTTTTGGCTGCATGGTTTGAATTTGGTACAAGGAGTTCCAAATCCTAACTTCGGGGCCATAATTTAAATTTCTCTTTATGTTAACTCCACAAATATCTCCTTTGAAATATTTGAGGCCTCCTGAGCAGATTTGCTAACTAGCATGGTTATTGCCCCACTTAACAGAAATGGTTGTGCAGAAGGGTCAAAGAAAAGGTACACTGTCATACAGAAATCAGCATCACCTCTGAAGAACACATACACAGAAGTGCTCACTTGGTTCCTCTTGAACAAGGGGAACAATTTTGTCTGCTGTAACACTACCTTCCTGTGCAGAGCAAGTGGCAGCAGGAAAGGACTCATTACCTTAGCCCTTTGTGGAGGAAGTAAGAAGGGGCAGAATGGGAATATCGGATAATCCTTCATTGTGGCTGTCACTGGCTTTCTTTGGTTAGAAGCATCTGGCAGCACAAGAGAGGAATTTGTTTAACTCCCTTGCGTTCCTGCTTCAGCCCTTCCTTTTCAAGCCCGCACAGCCTTGACAACAACTGAGCCATTGCTCAAGAGGGAAATGCCGTGTGGATCAGTGCTAGCAGCATGAAATGAAAGTCTACGTGCAAACCACAGATCCCGCCCCACTTTAAAGACAAATATAGGACCACTGTGTCAAGCATCTTACATTCTTGGCTGTCAGACAGCAATGGAATAATAAGATTCACAATTCTGTAATTAACTTCAGAACTTTGGAGCAACACGCCTGACACGCTAAGGGTTTTCATTTCTCCGGTAGGCAACTCTAGCTGTGCTACGACATCCATCATGTTTACTAATCTTAGTCTGACCCCTAGTGAGCTGTCACAGAATAATCAGATTTATCAAACATGAGGCACTTTCCTGAGAGGCAGCTACCACAAAAATAAGTAATTACTCCCCTTTGTGGTTCTGGGTTTTGTTTGTATTTTTGCCCTTAAAAATACTTGGTTGCTATTACTAGTAGACTAACATAAGAAAAAGTGGAGAGTCAGCTCAGAAGTTGTAAGGCTTTCTTCTGAAGGTCAGGGTGTGAAAGAGCACATATGACCAAATCCAGTATCTAGTTCACTTAATTTATCTCTGCATATAAGGTGGGTTTTGCGTCCTTCCACGCCTTCTTCTTTTTTGTTTTTTGTTTGTTTGTTTTGTGCAATCAGAAACTGCTTCTTCAGAGTTATGAAGAGATTTTTGTCTCTGAAGGAGATGAAGTGCAAGTTGCATCTGGCTAGATACTAAGTTTAAATTAACAAATACTTCCACAAAAAAAGAAGAAAGGTGTAAGTTAAAGCAGTAAACACGTTTTGAAGGAGCTAAATAACTTGCACGATTTTTCAAGCCATTAGAAGCTTCTAGGTTTTTGTCAGCTTCAACCTCAGCATTTTGTTCGTACTGGATATTTCTTGCTCAGTGTGTTTATGCCAAGTAGTTACAGGCCAAAATACAATCACTGTGCGCTTGCCTTGGCAGTAACACAAGCACAGTAAAATTTTTATGGATTTTTTTTCACTGCATGAAGATCCATCTATCAAGCACACTGACAAATTAAAAAAAGTAATTTGCCCAACCTCCAAAATGTACTCACGAGAGTTCACGCTTCTCTTTTTTTTTTCCAAGCACTTTTCTGTAGCTGTAGCCAAGAGGAGTATCTCAGTATTTGTACTCTTTGTCTATGGTTTTGGTGTACTTCTGTCACCCACAATTTGCACAAGATGTGGCTTTGACACCTATTCCCATGTTTCTGCTTCTTCCAGGCATTTTGAAGTTTGTGGAAATCATGGTTAACCTCCTGGTGCTGATTTGTGTGGCTGCTTCCCAAGCCTCCGTTGCAGGCTTCACATCCCTTGGAGGCTTTGGATCCTTTAACCTGAATTCGGCCTACAGTCCCTTTGAGGGCACGGAGCTGCAAGAGGTGAGGGAGCTGGACATGCAGTTCACTCAGATGAGAGCCCCTTGCGTGTATGGTGGAGTGGCCTTCACCTTAACAATGGCCGCGCTCACCCTCGTCTTCCTCGTCGTGGGGGCAAAACCCATCCAGCAGCTCCGGACAGGGCTGCTGGCAGGCGAATGTGCCTTCAGCCTGCTGGCTGGCATGGCCTACCTAGCAGCCGTGGGGCTCTACCTGCACTTTGTCAGGCAGGTGAACGCCACCGAGGTGTGCAGGAGGCGGGAGCGGCTCTACGCGCGCCGTGGCTACACCTCCATGAGCTGCGCTGTGCAGGGCGGCGACGCGGCCGTCGGCCTGTTCGGTGTCGTCGCTTCCTGCCTGTACTTTGCCAGCTTTGTGGTCTGCATCTTTGCTATCCGCACCGTCCGGGCCTTCCAGCGCCATGCAGCCAAGGCTCAGCACAGCCCCAAGGGCAGCATTAGGGGCAGAGACGTCAGAAACCACCACACCGTGCACAAGACCTCTGAAAGCTCCCACAACATCCAGGCTCTCGCCACGTTAGTGTGAGGTCAGCTCTGGGACTGAGAGGAGAACTGAGGCTTCAGCAAAGGATGGACACTGGCAAACAGGCGACCAGCCCACAGTGTGTTTTCCTACAAGGTGCTGAAGTGTGTATTGAATCACCAGTTATAACTATGCTGCTACAATGTGACCTAATAAAATCGACATTGAGTGACTGTATTAACAAAGTTTTTTGCACTGGTCTCTCAGGCTGGACTCCTGCATTTAAAATGCATTTGATTGTAATGTGTTCATCCTGCACAAAGCAAATCCAAACAGCAGTGGGCTTTTAACAGGTTACAACTGTGTTCCTGCCAAACTTGTGCTAACGACCACTTCCTTTCCTCTCCCGTGACAGGGAATTGAATACACAGCTAGGACGGGCAACCTTCAACAGATCCTGTGCCTGTTGTGCATCCTGTTCCTTTATCCTACAGTGCTTACAAAGCAAAGAACACCCGAGTGCTTCTCTGAATCATGTCCAAAGTTACACTTGTGACCTGTTTTGCCTGGGCTAGTGAAGCGTTTTATCTTTTGGGTCACGGGGGCTGACACATGCCAATCATGTGCTCCCTGAGGAATGCCGCTGGGAGGAACTAGCTGCAATGTCAAAGGCAGCATTCAAGGCCCGTATCCGTTTTCCTACTAGATTTTCCCATCTCACTGACTGCAGATCAGAACCTGAGAGGCATCACACTGGTCAGGCATCAGCTTGTAGTAAAGATACCGTTTGCTTCTGTAAGCACCTAAACAAGGTTTGGCTTGCTGACTCCACAGCCAGTGGTGGGCAGAGCTCGAATCAGGTACATGCTGCCTGCCCTGGGAATGCTGTAGCAATGAGAGAAAGTACATGCATCCTTCCAATATCTAAACAGGCAAAGCATGAATGGACAGCAGTAATTGTCTGCCCCAGGGTTGAGAAAATAAATTTCAGAGAACATCTTTCAAGAGTCCTTTGTTTGGGGCAGATGAAATAGATCACTGGTCTTCAAAGAGGAGAGTGTAAGAAAAAGAAAAGTCTGTTCTTCAAGTGCATAAGATCTGTCAGCTTGAGAGGAGGGAAGATTCTGGCCATTTTCATTCTTTTCAGTTTTGTCTGGCTCACAGTCATTGCCCAGATGAGGCTTTTTTGAACCATAGTAGTTTATTTATTGCATACTTAAACATATGTATACACACACAGATCTCAAAGGATTGTGTTTGAGGCCAAATGAGAAAACGTTATGGTTCTGATTAGAAGTGATTACATGAGCCTTTACAGTAACTATCATTTATATAATTCTTAAACATCTCTTTAACACTTTGAACGCCAACAAGCTCCGTAGCATTATTATGCTTATGGAGAGACAAGAATAGAGTTTTTCCAAACTTGCTATGACTCACAGTCATCATAGAGTCAGGAAATTAGGACTTTGATTTCTAGCTCTTTGCCCAAGATCAGACCTTCTCTCGTGTGCTGTAATTGGCTGGAAAGTCTTTTCCAGTGATGTCTGGCATGCAGCTAAAGCTGCAGCTGACCACCTGTTAGACATCTCTGCCTGCACGCTTGTTCTGTGCTACCTCTACCCCTTGCACAGTTTGAATGCAGGCTTAATTACATGTTCTCACTGTTTTTAACTTACACAAACAGCAAAAAGGAGCACCTTGAAGTGACAGAAGACTAGAAAATGCTGCAGGTAAGAAGGCATAAATTTTACCGCAGTCCTTAAGTACATTAAGGTGTAATGCAAGAGCAGAGATTTTCCAGCAGACTGACATGACTAAGGCTGCAACAGGTTGTCATCCCCAGCTACCATTCATTGCAGGTGGTCATTTTTCCAGGGCAGATTAGTCTTCTCACCTTCTGCTGGAGATGGATGTGCCTCACCACTACCTCTGAGCAGTGACTGCCCATTACTTCAGGACAATAATCCACATTGGGACCAGTAAACAAAGGAAGGCGAAATGGCTCCCGTCAGCCCTACCATTTCTTTGAGCCTTTCCCTGCTGCCTGCCCTTCGCATACATGTCTGTGCATCACCTGCATGCAGCCTTCAAGGTCAGCACTGAAAACGAGCTCAGCTGTTTCTCTGACACAGCCCCTGACAGCCCAATTTCACCTGCAGCCGCGGACTGCACACAGTCATCACCCTCAGTCCCTCTTTGGTAAGGGGGATCCTCAGGGGGTATCCAGCTTGCCCTGTGATGATCACAGCTCCTCAGCTGTTGGGGTCCTCCCCCCTGCTGTGGGGTCCTGGGAGAGGGGCCCTGGGACAGACACGGGGTTTCCCTGCCCCTGGTCAGCCTCGTTCCCCACTGGTTGTTCTGTGTTCCCTGCGCGGGCAAGGACCCTCGGGTCCCGTGATTGAGCAGTTCCTGGGCAGATCCCGGCCATGCGGCTGGAGAAATAAACATCTCTGAAACATCTACCAAGAATCTGTCCATAGATATTTCTTTCCCATGGGCCTCGTTGATTGATATGCGTGTTGCAGTATCTGCACTGTAACAAATGGTGGATAACACAAGCAGAACGATCCCCGATCCCCACGGACAGCGACTGATTTGGGAGTAAACTCTGGATTTCTCTTCTTGTTTTTCTATTCCATCTCTAAACTATGGAGGAACCATGGAAGGACTCTTGGCTCTCAGAGCTGCATATGGACATTTATCTTAAACTTGAAAAGATTCTTGAACAACAATTTGTAAATTTTAGCTTAATTCAAGCTCAAAAGGAACTGAAACATTTCCTTTCATGGTTGTTTAAGAACTTTTTCTATGTTTCTTGGGATTTGATTCTTACCAAAGACTTTTGGAAGACCGTTTGGACACAGTTAATTTCTGAGTCAAAATATATGCTGATGGAAGAATATTTTCGTGACTATTATTTAATTACCGAGACTTCTGAGCAATGTCAGCTGTGTCCTGGCGAAGGGAAGCCTGGCTCAGGGACCGTGCGGCCTCGGCCACGTGCACCGAGCAGTCTCCGAGCAGCAGCGAGGCAGTTCCCGCGTACGGCCGGAGCAGCGCGAGCTGCAGTGTCGGCAGCGGAGCGAGGCACAGCGGGAGCACTGCGCCCGGCCCCGCACAGCGCGTGGTGGAGCGAGCCCCGGGAACGCCCGACCGGGAGGGGCGGCGCGCGGGCGGCGGCTGGCGGCGGTGGGAGAGGAGCCGGGCCCAGCCCAGACACGCGCCGGAGCAGCGCCGCTCGGAGAGCGCGGAGCAGCCTCAACACGAGGGCCAAGCCAAGACATTGGAGTCGGCGAGGTGGTGGCCACACGGGACCAGCAGCCACGACAAACATGCAAGCACGTGATAGGAGGAGTTGTAGCCACGAAAATCACAGCAACTGTGAAATGGTACAATGTAAAAAACAACTATGGATTTATAACATGAGATGATACAGGGGAAGATCTATTCATCCATAGATCTGCCATTAAAAGGAATAACCCTAAAAATTACCTGCAAAGTGTAGGAGATGGGGAGGTTGTACAGTTTGATATAGTGCAAGGACAGAAGGGTTTACAAGCAGCAAATGTTACTGGGCCTGGGGGTATTCCAGTCAAAGGCAGCCGTTATGCACGAAATTATAAACAATATCCATCCCAGCAGCTTCCCTACCCAAAACCTCCTTTCCCCTTTTACCCTATACCCAATATAAACCCTTTCCTAAGTTTACCCCATCCCCAGTTTATTCCTAATCCATTTTTCACCCCATGGCTTCCCTATACAATTCCCTTTCCCCACAACTCTTCTCTGATGCCGAGGGGGGGATAAAAAGGTGGAGGGAAGAAATTAAACCCTCTCCTGCATCAGTTTCCCCACAAAGCATGCCCGGAGAGTCCTGTCTCCCTTCCGTCAGCCTTAAGATGTTCAGAGAATCTGTTTGGACATTTAAAGACTCAGGAGGGTGGCTTGTTTTGTTTTGAAACTGTCCTTGTTGCTTTCAATGTTAAGTTTTAAATCTCTTTTGTTAAAATAAACGGGTGAAATGTCGGGGTCTCCCCCCCTGCCATGTAGCCCTGGGAGAGGGGCCCTGGGACAGACACGGGGTTTCCCTGCCCCTGGTCAGCCTCATTCCCCACTGGTTGTTCTGTGTTCCCCTGCGCGGGCAAGGACCCTCGGGTCCCGTGATTGAGCAGTTCCTGGGCAGATCCTGGCCATGAGGCTGGAGAAATAAACATCTCTGAAACATCTGTCAAGAATCGGTCCATAGATATTTCTTTCCACGGGCCTTGTTGATTGATACACGTGTTGCAGTATCTGCACTGTAACACCCACCTGCTGTGAAGGAAACAGGGATAGCAAAGGCCAAACCTGCCCTTCTCTGAGAGGCTGTCCTGGGGGGAGACAGCACAGCATCTCTCAGCCTCAAAGCCTTGGGTACAGCAAGAAGCCTTCTGGGACACCAAGCCTTTTCTGAACCTTCACAAAGAGGATTAAAATGGCCACCATCCCTGGAGATGTGAGGAAACGGATGCAGGTTGCAGGGTGAACTGGAGCTGCCTGGCAGGAGAAAAGCCCCACTGCAGATGAGAGGTCACTAGTGAAAGGAGCTGGGCTGAGTAGCTCATTCATCTCAGCTACCTGTGAGACTCCTGGCCAGCCCCTTTGGGTTTAAACCGTCAATTTGCACCAGTCTGCTTCAATGTGTGAGCAAACAGCTTTAGTCAGTCAGAGAGAAAAGCCTCTAGCTGAGTCCCCCAGCATTAGCTACCCACAGAGGGACCCCCTCCCACAGAAGAGTCTCAGAGAAAAACAATCTCTCTTTGAAAAAATGTGTCTCCATGCCCTAATCCTGAGGAGGAAACAAAGGCTGTAAGATATTTAGGCTGAGAAAGATAGAAAAAAAGAAAGAAAGGAGAGAGGAGGAAGGAGGGGAGGGGAGGGAATCCTCCCCCTGATCCTGCATCCCACCACTGAGTAGACTGCCATGAAAATTTCATGATGCTGGGTTGTGCACCTTTGAGCACCCATTTTCCTAGATGTGCCCTTTATTCAAACAAATTCATAAAATAGTTCAGTCTGGGGGAAATCTTGTCCAAAAGAAAGCAAATCACCCTCCAAGGACACAGGTCTCTTGTTTCAATGTGAAAGGCAAAACTGGTGGGGGGGAGGACAAAGAGGAGACAGGATGTTTACTCTTCCAAATAAGCTTAACATAACTTTTACATTTCCCAAATAATTAATATATCTGGAACTGGAAATCTGGTGCTGCCGGAAGATCTTTGTGTATTAGGGCATTGCCATCCTGCTGCAGAGCAGCTGTAAGGGGGAAGGACCTTTGTACCCATCTGCAGAAAGGAAATTTTCAGGTAAGCAGAAACAAGAAGCTCTCCTATTTTCTTAAAGACGAAAGAAAATTAAAAGAAAAAATTCCCAGACTATAATACATTTTATCCCAATTTAAGCTTTTTCCATGAGTCCTCCAGAGAAGAGTCTGAGTGTATCCAATGTGCAGAAACAACTAGGGACACAAACAGGTTGTGCAACAGCAGAAACTGAATTCAAGGCTTAGCATTAAGAAAAGTCAGGATCTCAATTTACATGGGAAACTGCTCTAAATTGATGAGAATACATACAGGGATTAGAGCACTAAAGAACAGTTTGAATGGAATTTTTGTTTCATAATCCATGTATTTTACTCCTAGTGCAGACTCACGTTCATTAAAGTTATTCTTCTGGTAGTTTTCCACCACAACTTACATTCACTGTAGAGTTAAGCAAAGCTACAGATACACATCAGAACTTCAGTAACTCAGATCTCTCAAACACATTTGCAGAACTTGGACGTCTCCTTTTGTTCTTCAGGACCCAGGTAAGTTGCTGAAGGGCACTATGAGTGCATTGCTTATGACAGCTGTGACATTCATTGTTACTCTTCTCCTTCAAAACATCATCTCCCAGAAAAGGTGGCACTTGGTGTATTGCAGCAGCTCAATGCCAGCACAGCACAAAAACTGTCACAGATGCTCAGCATCACCCGCCATAAATAAAACATGAGACCCCTCGCAAGGTCCGCCAGTTGTCAAAGCGTTGGATGTAATTGGTTTTGGCGTGTGACAGTGCAAAACGGGCAAGTCACAGGATGCCCTTCATTACTACAAATGGTCTATTGATTTCCAGGGATGCCTTTTGCACACAGACCTGCACCTGCTACTGGGCTCCCCAAAACTTGCAGGTCGTGCTGAAGGGCTCGAGGGTGGGAAATGCCTGCATGTGTTTTACAAGTAATTAGTTTTTCAGAAGGATGTAGAAAGGCTCATGAGACAGATGCACACAGGGTGTTTTCCTTGCTTCAGAATGCAAAAATAATTCCCCAACAAGATAGCCCTATCATAGAGCCATTAAGAGCACTGCTGTGTTCACCACTAAATCATGTCCTCAAGTGCCCACAGCCACAGCTTTTGAACACTTCCAGGGATGGTGATTCCACCACTTCCCTGGGCGGCCTGTTTCAATGCCTGAACACCTTACAGTGAAGAAATTTTCCTAAACCTCCCTCGGTCCAACTTGAGGCCATTACCTCTCATTTTGTTACTTGGGAGGAGAGGCCGACCCCCACCTGGACACAGCCTCCTTTCAGGCAGTTGTAGACAGTGATAACATCTCCTGAGCCTCCTTTTCTCCTACGCAACCTAAACACCTGCAGCTCCCTCAGCTGCTCCTCATCAGACTTGTGCTCCAGACCTTCACAAGCTCCATTGCCGTTCTCTGGACATGCTTCAGAACTTGTGCAACTTAGAGGGAATTCAGATTTTTACGCTGTTGTGGATCAGCTCTGATGGTGAAGATTCAGCAGTTTATTGCTCCAAATAAGTGAGACATGCTGGGATGAAGATCTCATTGCCCATTTGCTACGACTATTTGAGATCTTGCTAAGACCCTGTTTCACCTGGCAGCACTGCAGATGCTCTCCTGAGCAGTAGCAGGTGTGGCTTCCCTGGCTGCCTCAGTCCTCACATCTTTGTCTGGACTCACAGCAAATGCTTCTAACACTCAGGGGGTTTCTGAGAGCTCTCGGACCATGCAAAGCCAACTCCTGCTATGTCAGTGTTGCTGCCTTCCTGCCTTCCTTGCTCAGCTGAGGGAAGGCTTTTCCGGGCCTCTGGTGCTCCTGCATGGCTCGCACGATGGGGTGGGAGCCCAAGGGTGTGGGATGCAGCCGTTCCACTGGCAGCCGCCAAGGAGGAAGATGCGGCAATGCTGGTCCTGTCCCACGGTAACACGAGGGGGAGCCCTTGCAGCTCCCAATTAATACGGACAGCAAGAATACGCCTTTTCCCACCCCAAATATAAACGCTCAGTTCCTCATCAGAAAAAAACCAGGAGGCCTGAAAGCCATCTCTGATCATCTTCACAAGGACATTGCTTCTGTTTCAAACAAGTGCAAGCCACAGGCCACTGGGAGTGGGGAAGGCCACTTGCTATGGATCCCCCTTCCTACACACCCCTATTTCTGACGGTGCAGGATGGACTGGTGACATCCTTTCCCATGTTCTTATCACCAGAGCATTCCGAAAATGCCAGGGAATGACTTTGCTGATACCTGAGTTGATTCTCTGTGGCCAAATTTTGCCCCACAGAAATGAGAGAACGGAAAAATCTCTTTAGCCCTTGTAAAATGAAACTACCACAGCTGACTTGTCAAAGCTTGCTTTTGGGGAGATTTGCTGCTTTCAGGAGGACAGCTTTGGCCACTTTAAAAAGACACAGCAGTTTTTGCTCGTCCTTGCCACCCAGTTTTCAATACATTTGAACAGAGTACTTCACTATGTATTCTATGCACTATTCTGTGCACAATATGTCACTATATATTCTGTAATTTCAGGACCAAGGTAAGTACTAACTGCAAGTGCACCTACTGCAAGATTTTTTTTCCACAAAATGCTGGTGAGTCTCTCCTTAAGAGGAATTAAAATGAAAAAGCATCTCACAAGTCACAGACTTTTGCTACACCAGTCTCTCTTCATAGTTCTGCATCCCAATTTCCTTTAAAGCATTCAACAGCATACATTTAATTAGCAAAACAATCCCATCTGTTCCACGAGTCAATACTAACAACTTTACGGTTAAAACACATTTATTTCTCTTGGTGCAGCTGTGCTGAATCTGACAAGGGGAGAAGAGCCTGCTGTGCTCAGAGCATTGTGTCTGGTGCCCAGGCTCTCATCACAGTGCTGCTGGCACCAGGAGCTCCTAAAAGACCTCCAGAGCCCCGTCCCTGCCCACTGATGGCCCCTGGGACACCCCTAAGTTACCTACATGCCCTAAACACAGACCTCCACACACAATTCTACAGAACCACTGGTAAAAGATTACTTTTCTGTCTGTTTCCTCAAGTTTTAATGAGAGACACAGAAGAACAAGCTCAAACAAGAACACCAAACGCACCAGAGGCTGTGATGAGCAGCAAGACATTGGAATTGAAATCCTAATAGGGAACAAGGCAAGAAGAGCCAGCTGAACTTCATCCACCAGCAGGAACTACTTCCCAGCCTTGATACTGCATACTTCATCCTCTCCCCCAAAGCCTGACGTGCAGGAATCCACACTCTGACTGTAAACCCAGGCATCCTGGATCTCCTACAGCAGAAAGCCTCAAGGGATCACCTACTCCTGAGTCTCCCTACGAGAGAGCAGACCAGTCCTGCCTGTCCCAGGTCTCTGTAACACTGCAGTTATTATACAACAGCTCCCTCATGCTGTCATGCTCTTGACGAGCTCTTAGCAGTTTAAGTGTCTCCCTTCAGCTTACAGTATTAAAAAAATATGGAAAAAGATGAGATAGCGTCTGCTTCGCTCAGATCCTGCCTCAGTCTCAACCTAGAGGGCAAGCTTAGCTCATGGCACGAGATGAAAGGTAGGTCGAGGTATCCAAGTCAACCGCAGGTGAATCCAAACTTGTCAGCCTGAGAAAGGATGATCTAAAGGATGAACTGTTGACCTCAACGGGAATGGAAATACAAATAAAAAGGTCTGGATAAAAGCAGGGACCAATCATTTAAACCAGGGACTTGGAGCAAACAAGGAACTTTTTCCCCACTGATGTCCTAGATAAATGGTACACTGATTCTGCCCTGGGGCTGCTGTTAATCTATTTAATATCTGGGGGTTTTCCACACCCACCTTTTGATTGAAATGGCTGCAAAGAGTTACTTGTTCTCAGGCAGCAGACGAATTTTAACTTTTAGCTTTCCACAGAAGCAGCAGTCTTGTTAGATAGGGCATTTGAACACTTACAGCATCAGTGTAGGGCACAGCAAAACACAATCAATCAAGAGGAAACAGACTGGTTCATGCAGCACCCCATAAAATCCCCAGTGCAAGCATGCAGGTAACAAATATGTAAGACAAATCAATTAGTGCAACAATAGCAGAAGTTAACCCCGAACAAGTCAATTGAACTAACAAAGCAGGGCAGTAAAGCAGGTTAACAGAGAAAAGTAAACGTAGAGTCATTTAACAGACGCCAAGGCTGTCCTGGTTCCAGCTGAGCCCAAAAGATATTTTTACCACCCTCTGGCCATGTAGCTCCCCCCTGCAGCCAAAGCTCTGGGGGACCTGACCCTCCAGCACTGCTGAGAACTGTTTAGTTTGAGTGCCTTCTCCTCTTAGAAAAAGCGCATCTCTTCACTGACGGCTGGCAGTGTCCAGGGAAATCAGGCTGATCAGGCTGAAGTTACTGTTCTCTCCACTCCTTTGAATCCTACTGCTCTGCTTGAATTGATTCAAGCCCTTCTGCTCCCCCGACCAGCAAACCCTTCACGGGGTTATCCCAACCAACCCACTCAAGTGCACATTTGCAAGCCCAGACCTGCAAGGCTGCACCCACGAGGCACCATCCGTGACAGTGTAGAAATGCAGAAATTACCTCCAGAGCCAAGTGTGACATTTCATTGGCACCGAGCCCCACAGAGATGCACTTCCGGAGTAGCAAAGTTATGCTGAAAAAAGAAATACGTACAATTTGCTAGAAAATTACATGTATGAGTTGCAAACACGAGGGCTGGTGATGAAGCTGAGCTTGCTGTGAAGAGATTACTTAAAGCAAAACTTACAGGGCACTACAGCAGCAGCACATTCTGTAGCCATGAGGGAGACAACCCACATGGACACAGCAGCACGCTCCGAGGGCAGTAAGCCAGAGGGAGGCAGTGCCACCATGGCACTGGTCACCATCACAAAGATGGTGGTGCCACACGCTGAATGCCCAGGCAGGACGCCAACAGCCTATTCAGGCACAACAAAATGCATTACACGAGAGCACTATGGGCAGAAAGCAAGAAAAAAGCTTTTATGGCGTTTAACAAAAGGCTTGCATTTACAAGCAAAGAAGCCACTCAGTTGCTTCTCAATACTACCACAATTTTCTGTTTAAAATTATCTTCCAGGAAATAATGTAAATATGTTCATTTCTCTGCCATCAGCCATCTACCTCCTCCTATTCATGCATTTCTGCTTGTCTCAGATACATCTATCAGCAAGTTTCAAAGGACACGCAAGGTTTGATTATAAAGGTAATGTGGTTCTACATTTTCCACAGCTGAAAGCATTCTTCTTTTTAGCTCCCAACCTATGTCCCTGCTACAGCTGTCAAGTTCTGCAAACAAATCCACATCTGTTTGAGGCAGATAGTTCCCAGTAGGTCAAAACTGTGCAAAATATACTGTGAACATAATCCTAAAATCATGTACAATATTAGTGCATGTAGATGCAATCAGTGATGTTAGCTTCAGCCCTCGTGAGGTAAGAACATACTAACCCCCTTTTGTGAAAGAGGACAGCAACGTCCAGAAAAATCATGAATTGCAAACACTGTACCTTGTTTTTCAAGTCCCAGTTTAAAGCCAGAACAAAATACCTTTTGCCCTTGTTTAAAAATAAATGCTATTTACAAAGATGCTGCAAGTCATCCAATCTACTGATCTAGTCCAACACATGACACAAAGCCCAGCAGAGGGATGAAGTTGCCCCTATGAATGCACCAATCCTTCATATTATGACTTGTTAAGACAGGCTACTATCACAGACATCTTTTCAAGGCAGAGCAAAAATCCAAAGGTACAGCTCCTTCACCAAAATCCTGTCACTTTGCTGCCACAGGGGCCCTGACTCCAGAATGCTGCTGCTAGCTTTACAGAAGGCACCAAGCTGAAAGGGGCAGCCTTCAGTGGGCTGTCAGTTTTGACTATCTATGCTTCCAAGTAAGGGCATAAGGGGGGAAACCACATCATTGCCTGTACACAGTGAATGTCACAGGGGCTGGCAAGTTCTTGGGAGTCTGTCCTTCAAATGGAGGGAAGGGAAAGTCTTTACAGAACCTATGTGCATATCCTCCTATTCATATGAGAGAAGTATCAGTTGTCAGCACTGAGCCAAAGTTTAGCTCACATGAAACGGTTCCCCTTCCACCCCTACTCTGCCCTCTGCTCCTCCCTCTGGGGTACATCAGAGACACCTTATCACAAACAGAGACCAACAGTGGCAGCAAGGTTACTCCTCCACCAGCAGCAGGAAAATAAAGGTAGTGTCCTTGCTAGTGATCACCTTCAGCCTCAAGCAGCATTGGAACAGAAGGAAAAAACCAAGAGAATATTTTCCAAGGACAGGGAATCAATTCAGCAAAATCTGAAATATACAAACTGTTTACCAAAGAACACCTAAGAGTTACTAACCAATAAACCATAAACTTTGTTTGTTTAAATACATTATTTAATGAGTGTTCTTTAAGAAAGAGATATTTAGTAGCTCAAATTACAATGAAATACAATCTTCTAGATCTACAGTAGACAGTGCTATAAACATTTATCAAACCAGGTATTTTAATGTTTGCTCCTCTGTTGTTATTGTTATTAAGGAAAAGTAACAAAAAATCTTCTGTTAACAGCAATCCTGTTCTAACTTGGCTATTTCAATCTAGAACAGAGTAAGGACAGCAGCCTGTCACCACAGTCCTTTTCCCAAATACAGACCAAATGCCAAGAAGGAACAAGACACTGTCATGACTGCACACTAATTCAGCTTTTTAGAGAGTGCGAAGTAAAATGGAGCGGTTGATTGGGGGCAATATGAGAAAGGACACTGCTCCCTTCCCACAGGAATCACAAAAAGATGCCCTTTTGCTACCAAAGTCTGATTGCCATCGAACTCAGGTTCATTCAGCACATTGGAGCAAATTTACATAGGTAGTCTTAAATTCACTTTTCCACCTTCTCCTCATATATTCTCTCTTCTCTCAGTATCCAATGTTTTCCTTCTAACTTTTCTTATCCCTTCATCATTTCAATCTTCAGTCACTCAGTTCCAGCGGGACAGAGCCAGAGCACCGCTCCTCTTCAGTCTTGTGGCATTGTCAATAGTGCGGCAAAGGGCAAATCAGTAGTGCTGAATTAGTACCAAGAAAGAAAAAATGAAGAGATCAATTCTTCAGAGAGTTGGTTTGTATCTTTTAAAGGCCACTTTGCACAACCTTTCAATTCTGAAAGCACAAGTGAGCTTCTGCAGTTAGTGTAAAAATGTGATTGAGCTGAAAAAGTTTCAACACTTCTTGGTTTAACTGAGCAGCATGCTGAGGAACCACAGCAAGCTGCTGTTTGAGAGCTGCTGCTCAGCTAGTCAGACATAAAAGCAGACATCAGGTGTAAATTTCATATTTATTATAACAAAAATTATGACATGTTCATTTGTGCATTCGGCTTTAATATAACTCTTGGTATGTAAATGTTCTACAGCAAATGAGCTCTATACAATCATGCTGGTTGTGGCAGCAGTAAGGAACACAAACAAAACGTGTCTGTAAAAGTAAGGAAAGAAAGAGACTGGAGGAAAAAGTGGGTTTCTTTGAACAGTCTACACCACCTGGGCTCTAGCTAACTTGTACACAGCCACACAGTCCATTATGCTTAATGACCATGGCCCCAAGAGTCGCTTAAGAAAAAAGGTCAGTTTTTCAGGTCGTGTCCTTAATGCCAAGGCTACAAAACATGTAAGCATCACTATACAACACTGAGCTATTTACAGGAATTTCCCAATCAACTGTTCTCTCAGAGAAAATTAGTGAATCTCAGTGACTTAAGTCACCTGAAAGAGTAAAGCAACTCCTAGGAGTTAGTCTCCATATTCTACAAATGTCTATCATTTTCAAGACCAAAAAAAGCCTTTTCTCTCAAAGAAATACAGTATTACAATATTACTTAAATCATTTAGCACTGGCTACTGCCCTGCTTTTCAAACAAAACAAACAAGCCATTTTAAAAAATATTACATCATCATCTGTTTCTCAGCAATATATTAAACCTTTTTATTTTTTTGATTTTTTTTTTGTTTTGTTTTCCTGTTTTTACACTTGATATGTTAAGGGAGGGTTAACTATTTTAAACTTTACCAGTCAAGCGTCTCTAGAAGAAAGTCAGTGAATATTAAACCTAACAAACTGAAAAGCTGCAGTTATCTGTAGTGGCAGGATAAGGAAAAGGAAGTATATAAAGGAAAAGGGTAAGGAAAACCCCTGCTGTAATGCAAGCCCACTGGGTCTCACAGTCAAATCTCCTTATCTGTTAGTTTATTTCTGAGCAGTAAATAGAGTGGGTCATAGTGGTGTGTCGTAATAGTCTGCCAGGTGGTCCATTGGATACTGCCTCTGCTGCTGCTGCTGCTGCTGCTGCTGCTGCTGTTGTTGTTGTTCCTGGTGCTGCTTCATAATCTCCTTGACTTCTTCTTCGAGCTCTGGTGGGATGATGAACTGGTCATCGGGATCAGGTTGTGCTGGAGCAGCAAAGTAGCCCCCGGTTTTTCTGAGTGGTGCATCCGTTGCAACTTCAATTAAGTTATGGCTCCTCTCGTGTGGTGCCACAGAGCCGTTGCCCCGCCGGCGCCCTATTGTGCCCGTGGTGGAATATTCAGCTTTCCTGGGAAGGCCAGGCTCATCTTCATTGGCACTGATGACGATACCTTCATCACTGGCTTCCACTGGCACTTGGAGAAGCTGCTTCTCCTTGGCTCGGCTGCAGTGGATGTCCACCTCCACCTCCACGCGGCTGCCGTTGGTGAACACCCCCTCGATGGGCTCCTCGTCGTCGCTGTCAAGGCCATTGTCGGAGAAGGCGCTGGAGAAGGTGGCGCTGGAGAGCTGCCGCTGGAAGGAGTTGGACAGGCAGACGGGGTGCAGCATGCAGCGCTGCTCCCCCGGGTACGCCGGGCTGTTCTCGTTCATGGCCACCTGCGGGGGCTCGTCCGAGGCTGTGGACCCCACCTCGCTGCTCATTTCCGAGGTGGAGATCTCACTGCTGATTTCTGAAGCCATGCCGCTGCTTGAAGACGGCATCCCGAGCGCGTCTGTGGGCCTGTCCTTGATGACCACGTTGACAGACGGAGGGAAGATGCCTGGGCTTGGGGGTGGGACCCCACTGAGCTCACAGCAGCAGAAGCTGTCCTCCGTCACGTTGAGCTGAACCACGACAGCGCTGATGCTGTCATTGCAGCCATAACTCTGGGCCAAAGTGCAAAGCTTCTTGGCGGCTGCCAGCGCATCAGGCACATTTCTGACGGCCTCCACCGCTTCATCCATCGAGAGGCTGTCCCACAGCCCCTTGCTCCCCAGAATGAAGAATTCATCTTGTGGAGTTAAGGTGATGGACTGGACATGAGGACGCGGCACAACACTTGGGTGAAGGAAGGTGTACCCCAAGATTCTTGTTGAATCGGTCACACCATTCACTTTGCCATCCTGAAATTAGAAAGGACAGGAAATTGGCAACATGACAGACAAGGATATACAGTACCTGCCTCTCCTTGTATTTTATTGATGGCTGTTTTTGTGGTACCCCCAACACTGCCACTCACAGACAAGGAGACAGACAAGCAGAGTGACGAGGTGACAGAGCTGGGATTAGAGCACAGCAAAGGCTGTTTTGCAATCCTGCGCTGCACCTCCTACACCCAGCTGATTTGTCATCAGCACCACCTATGCACAGACCAACAAAGCAGAAGGCTGCAACAAAGAGCCATCTATTCTGCTCCTACAGCTGCAAGAGCCAACTGGACAAATCTTTTACCAGTGAGTCAGACTCATCCCTCCTCCACCCACTGTATCTGGCTTTGGACAGAGCAGAGCAACACACATTTGATATAGGGGCAGGTCATTCAGTTATGAGTCTTCTCTTGCAGCTGTAACAATTGTAGGTTTCATCTTGGCTCATCACTTTAGAAACCAAGGTTCATTAAAAAAACCCTTTAAATTAAGCATGCAAGTCAACTGTAGCAGAGAGCAAGTCTGCATCTCTCAGTCAGCTGAGTTGTAGTGAAATGTTTTACACGCCCCAATTACTTACTACGCTTCCACTTAGATATGACATTTCCAAAGGGAGGAGGAGTAGTATCTGAAGGGATAACATCAGTAAAAACGGACGCATTTGAGAAAAAAATCCCATGCACGTCCAAATCCCAGAATCCTGTCCTGGTTAGAATGCAAACTGCCAAAATAGGCAGAGCAAGTGTCTGAAACAGCAAGTCTGGCTATCTGTCAGCTTGCTGCAGATAGCTGCACCCGGCTAATTGCATATTCAAGAACAACAAAGGTGAGGATTTACTCTTTGGGTCCAGCTAATAACTGTAGGGGTTATTATAAAGCAGATAACCACAGAAAAGTGAACCAGGACTAAAAAAGCTTCCTCCTTAAAATCACTCAGAAGAAAAAAAAAAGCCCCATGTCGGCTTGTTAACTTTCCCATTAGAAGGCTGACAGCAGTGATAAGCCATCAGTGTGTATGAAATCAGTGAGTCATCTGAAGATTCAGCCCAGAAATTTCTCTTTTCCTCTATGGAGCCACAGAATGAGCGTGCCTCCGTGATGTACGCTGTGTTGGAGTGATTCCCTTTCAACTTGTCAAGTTTGAGATCCCAGCTCTCACCTTTCCCTGGCAAGATCAACAGGCACATGACTTACTCCACACACACATGCCCACCCTGCTCTCAGGCATACAGCAGTGAGGTTTCTGCACTTTCCCCCACCATTAGGAGGATTCAATATTTATCTGTTCCTCTGCATGTGTCACACAAGGCAAAGCAAAACTGACAGCGGTGGCTTCAAGCTTCTAGGAAAGGAACAAATAGTTTTCTCCTCTCTCATGGTTCAGCTGAGCACAGGGTGAGTTTTCCTTTTGGGCAAGTGCTCTCTTCAAGAGCAGCCTGTCAAAGGGCAGTTCTGGGAACACAGCTCAGACAGCAAAGTCAGCCTGCCAGGAGCAAGGAGTCTCCTAAGGGAAGGACGGCATTGCTCCAAGTGCTCTGCCCTCTCATCTTTGTTAATTGGAAAAGCTCTCCATGACAGTTCCAACACAGCAATTCCTCTCCCATTAGGAGAAGAGTATCTGCTTTCCTGTTTCAATGCAACATGCTCACAGCTGCTCACTCTTAAAAGCTAATCAAAATTCAGCATGGCAATAGGATGGAAATGCAATTTGACTGCACGGTATGAATCACCTTGAAAAGAAAAGTGCAACTGAGGAACCCACACCATGAACACCACCTCCTAGAGGTTACTGATACCAACATGCAATTTCATGCACTGCTGTTGCAAGTTGTAACAGTCCCCAGCTGTTCTCTAACCTCTGTGATAATGGCCTTATGCTGCTTAATCCTCTTCAGCTCTTCCTCACAGCTCATCATGTAACACCTGGACAAAGGCAGAGGTTTCCCATTCCGGCAGAGAACAGTTTGGCACTTCCCCACATTTGCTGAGGTTAGTGTGAAGCATCCACCAGGGTCCATGGGATCATGTTTTATATGGCAAAGGACAGCAGAGCCTCCAAGTTTCTGTCCAGCTGTTCCAAGTTTCCTGGAATTTAAACAGAACAGTGATTGTTCTTTAATTGGAAATCAAGTGTTCGGGGCACTATGGAGAAACAGACACTGTTCCACAATCAGAAGCATTTGGGGCACTGGCTCTACTGGATCACTGGGACAAAAAGAAACAAAAGTCACTGAGGACTGACACTACAGCAGCAGTACTGCAGGAATCCCATGTGCAACTCTCAGGCAGGGTGTTATTTTCACGTATGCAGATACTCAAATATGCTCAATTTTAGAAAAAAAAAAATCTTTGCGCTTATAAGAGTTTCACAGTTGTCTTTTCTTTTACATCTTACAGTGTTTTAAAGGTCAGGTAGAGCTTTGGCTTCTGAAGCTATGGATCTTATTATAAAAATAATAATTCTGACTGTAAAAAACCTCTACTTTTGAGCAAAAGCAGAATACAGAGGTTCACTGTTTTGTGATATCTT
This sequence comes from Coloeus monedula, assembly GCF_965178545.1. Taxonomy (NCBI): domain Eukaryota; kingdom Metazoa; phylum Chordata; class Aves; order Passeriformes; family Corvidae; genus Coloeus; species Coloeus monedula. The sequence continues at coordinate 75,047,984 of NC_138781.1, forward strand.
CAGGATAATGCTCTTAGAAGTTATCAAATTATGACCAAAAAAATCACAATAGCTGTGACTTCCACTGTAAGAAGATACATTTTTAATTTATGCTGTCAGGTACTAACCTGTTAAACATGTTCTTAGAAATGTTAAGCCTGCTTTTTCAGCAGGAGCCAAAGTGGTAAAAAAAACCTATGAATAAAATTGAAGTTTTCAGAATCCGGACATTACAATGTAAATTAATTTCAATATTACACTGTGAAAAAACATCCTTCCCAGTAGCTTGTTTATCAGGATCTTACTCCTATAGTAAACAGAAAGCTAATTACTAATATTTATATAAAGGCTAGGTATAGCTAGTAAGAACTTTAGATTCAAAATCCTGGGGAGAGAATGCACAACAAAATTTACAACCAAGCTTCAATGTGCTTTTAAAATTATTTTTTATAAATACACTTTAGGAGTGCTGTGTATCATCTGTAAACATCAGTGAATGACTAACTGCAACTGGAATGAATATTATTTCTGGTTATCCAAAGAAGTGGTTAGCTGATTTTTATTCGAGAGAAAAAAAAAAAAAAAAAGATGCAGCTTTTTGTAGGAATGCCACATTCCTTGTAAATTGCATTAGTAGCAAACAAAACCACTTAATAAGTACTTTCAGTACTGAAATTTGCTATTATTTTTTGATTATTTTAAGTATATGGCAACCACCTTCTCAGTTAGCAGTCTGAGGTACTGTTATAAGCAATTATGGGAAGGAAGTGTTTTCTCTCTTGCGTGTGTAAGATTCAATGCCACACTACTGCTTCCCTGTCTTTCCCAATACAAAAACTTCAGTATTTTTCCTTTCCAAGGGTGCACCAATTCAACAATAAGCAATGCTACTTTTAATTTGATCAACTTAGTCTCTAAGCTGCTTATTTGCTTTCTTCTTTGTTTCCCTGACCTCTTCACTCTCCTCTGTTCAATTCCTTTCACACTCCTCCTTCACTCAGTGTCTCCCTAGGCACAATTTCTTCTTCTGTCGAGAACAGCACGCACAGTTTCCAAACCACTACAGAGAACTACTATTACACTCACAGCTATTGTATCACAATCTCTCTGGATGGGTCCAGCTCAAATAATATTCAAAGGCCAAAGGGATTTCTAAGAAGTCAGACTACATGTTTTAAATATTTGTGTAGCCTTAAATAACCTGAATTGGTACAGAGGAACAGAAAAGATGAGTTCAGGCTTTACAGGCAGTAGTACCAAGGAAGTTTAAAAAGATGATCAAGACATTCATACCACTGACTTGGTTATGGCCAGTTGTAAACCTTAAGACTTCAAGAAGATACCAGAAAGAAATAAACCTCCACCCACCACTTAGTCATGAGCATTTTAGTAACTTTGCAAGTGGATAGGGATTTTTCTTGTCTGGTTGGAGAGGTGTTGGGGCTTTTCTCCCCACACGTGAAAGGAACTGAGAGCAATATTCACAAAACAAGCAATAAAAGGAAACACTGTAGCCAGATACCCAGGCTTTTTCCCCCTCTCACGTTTCTTTGAAGCAAGAGCAGGTGCCTGACCTGAAAGCAAAGAAACTGCACAGTGAGCACAGACAAGGTAAAAAAAGCTTCAGATCCAAGACTACCTCTGCATAACGATGAAAGTGTTGATCATGTATTCCTCCTCATTCTTTGTTTTCTGCAGCTCTTCTGCCAGGATGTCACTCATCGTGCACTGCAGCAAGTAGGGCACTTCCACGTTGCGGTCCCCATCAAACACACCATAAAGGGCCTCCCGGTTGTCGCAGAAGTTGTTGGCCGAAAGTGCTGCCACACACAGCCTAGGGAAAAAACAAAACAGGAAAACATCAGGGGGTTTATCCCACTACTAGTTTCTCAACTTGTCACTTTGACCAGAGAGGTGCAGCCTGGTCTGCGCACCAGCTTTATACACCTCTGGTCACAGGTGTTTCAGGACTGCTTTCTCAGCTGCAGAGGTGAGTCAGGCCCATCAACAGTACTAAGGCATGGAGAGAACTATACTGGGAAGTTCAAGCCAAGCCCTAAGGATTCTTCCTCCTTTTCAGCACGTAAGCAAGTCCCTTATTTGTAGAAATAGGGGGGGAAAGTATCTCTGAAACAACACCAATTTAAACAGCACTTGCTACTCCAAAAGCCATCCTTGGGATCTAGCACGCTGACAACCAAGTTGAGTGCTAAATCAGTTAAGAGCTAGGAAAGGCTTGCTGGCACTTGCTATGGAAACCTAGGTAGCAGAAGATTTCTGAGAAGGTATTTGAGGAACAAAGAAACATTTGTCACATTGCCAGCAACACAGAGACTAGCAGGCTCTTGGTACATTATTTGTCAAGTGCTGCCTTAGTCAGAGGAGCGCCATACACTATGAATATTCAGAGTTTTGGCCATTCTGTCTCTTCTTTAGTATCTCTGATTTGCTTGGTAAACATCCTTTGGTTGAAGATAAAGAAGCTTTGCAAAGAGGAGAATGCTTTTAAACACTCAGATCTTTTGCAAGTAGCAGAGTCTTGCATAGACCAAATGTGTCGGCTACACTTGTATCTTAGCAACTTCCCTAACAAAGACCCAAGTGGAGAGCCAGGCAGGAGAGCTCGCTATACAAATGGAGAGACGTGGCTTGGCCTCTGCGACCCCCAAAACATCCCCAAAACTCCCACTGAGGAAAGGATCTGTTTGTCTCGGCCCAGAGGCGCTCTGCTGTTGGGCTGCTCGCACAACAAAGCCCTGGCCAGCCCATACTTGTTCTTGACGCCGGACGCCTCCGTGTAGCCGTGACTCCACACTGCCGGCGCTCCCGACGCGTCGCCGGCCGAGGGCTGGTCGATCTTGAAGCACCGGATATTGCTGCAAGGAGAAAGGAAACGGGAGACATGCAATGGATGGACTTGCTGACATGATCCAACTTAAAACACGAACAGAACTTACTCTCCCCAGTTCTTAGTAACACATTTAATAGTAGAAAACAAAGCAGGACATTCAAAGCGGTTACCTTTATGTGCCTGTATACAACAAACAATAACTGAGCCTCTATGAGGCTATCAGCTGCACTGTTTTCCTTAGCTGGCTTGTATTTCCCTGCTTTCACCCCTGAGCTATTTGCTTCAAACCAGGCCCTGTAGGAATACAAAGCAAATTTGCCACTAGTTTGATGAAAGCCAGTACAGGGAAGTGACTTTTTTAACTTATACATCTCTCCCACACATTTTAACAAGTTTCTGTGCTCTTTTCCTTCTACTCAAATGAAATCTCCTGTATGACCCACAGCATCCCCTAAATGGAAAAAAAATATTTAAAATAATTGTTTAGAAACAACAACTTGTAGTAACAGCCTTTCATGAAAACACCCAGAAAACAGTAATCAGCTCCATCCTGATCCTGCACCAACCTGCAAGAGCCAGCCTGCGGTCCTGACAGCAGGCACAGCCCTTCTGCATTCCCCAGTTGTGCAGTCCAATTTTCACTTAGGCCCTTGATCCTCAACCCTCCAATTTACTACCAACATAGCCTTTAGCCTGAATTTCAAGTATCTCCTGGAGCATAGTATAGACTTAAAAAGGGCCCAGCCCTCTCTGTTTATACTCTTCTCTTCACAGCCCTGCTTTGCTGGGGAGAGATGACCTACCCCCTGCTCCCTACTGCTCTCTTCCAAAGGCAGGAAAAGCGAGCTCCCCACACGCTGAAGACACTTCAAAGGCACCCAAACCTTTCATGAACCAAATGAAACATAAAAGGACACAAGCAGAAAGGTCTAACTGTTCACTCTGAGCATTCATTTTTTCTTCCTCTAAACCCCCACCTGACCTGAACACACAGGAAAGTCTTTTCTGCATCGCAAAGCCTTCCTCAAATAACCTAAAGTACTGTCACATCCAGTTTGATTTCTTTTTACATTAATAGCCAGGATGTACATCAGCGAGGGCAGACTAAAAGCCAACAAATTACATAAATAATCTTAGAATCACTTGTGTTTTAAGTTCTTGGTTTTGCAGCCCTCTGTGTGACAAACAGGAGGCAAACATCTTGCCACGACCATTAAAAAAGATTAACTAACCCCAAATCAAACTGGAAACCTGGATCTCTTCTAAAGTAGCAGAGATTTTAGTTCTGTTGCACCTGCAAAGCAGGACACACATGAGCAAACACGCTTTCTCTCCAGACTTCTCATACAAGGCATTTATCTCCAGGGCAGAGGAACCTGGGTCACAGAGGTTTCTGTTTGTTTCTTTTTTAACTGAGTTGATTGACCACTGGTTCCTGGGCAGGTCAAGGACCCAGAGTTGTCTCAAGGCTTCCCAGCAGTGGTGAAAAAAAAGCTACCTCAATGCACTGATTCCAGCCTCCATAGGGGCACCAGTGCAAACAGACCATGTGTCCAGAAGGGAATGATACCCAGCAGAACATCCTATGCAGGCAATACAGGCTAAAGGCTTCTGGACAGCACAGCTTATTTTCCCCTGAATTTAAAATGACTGTTACAATTGAACTAGATGATCTCTCTTAAAAATCAGAGTAACGGCTTTTTTTTTTCTTCTTTTTCATTTTAATTGCTAATGAAAATTCTTACATCCGATAAAGCGCTTGGCAACATCCTCCTAAGTATGCAAGCTTCCTTTAAGATCTCCATACATACTAAAAAAGCAAGCATGCATGACAGGACTCTTCTCACCAGCACCAAGAATACATATTAACCTACTACCTGCTTGAATTCTGCCAGGGCACAGATGGAGAACTGCCTTTCACATGCAGAAGGAGGATATAAAAAGTACAAAGTGCACAAGTATTTTTGTGCCTGCCACGAAAATCAAGTGAACGAAGCACCTCCTCCCTCACAATCAATTATAGCAGTATACCATAAAAGTAAGGGTAGTATATCAGACACTGAGAAACTCCTCCGGAGGCCTGGAACACCTGACTGTGCCTAATGAACACTAGTGAACAGAACAGACCTGTGGTCTTAAGAAAAATTTATTTTAAAAAACCCCCCAAAACTAAAAAAAACAAACAACAAACCAACCAACAAAAAAACACCAAAAAAACCCCAAACAAAACACACATACACAAAAATATCTGCACCCCCCCTCCCCCAAACAAACAAACCAAAAAATCAACCAAACAAAAAAAACCCACTCACACCCCCAAGGCCAAAACAAATAGCAAGCAAAACGCACAAAGGGAAAAGTTTCCTGTGAATTACGGACCACACACATGCCAGTGAAAATATGGCATATAACTGGGCAACACTACTCTTCAACTACTTAGAATTTCAATTTGTACTATTATGCTACCATGCATGATGCCTGAATACTATAATGGCAGGAGAATGTGTGCCCATCTTGTCTGCTGGGTTATACACAAGAAAAGCTGATCTTTCACTAAGTTTTGACACCATTCATTAAGTCTATAAAACATACATATTTTTTCCCCCATGAACCAGAGCAATATTACACACTGCTTCTTCAGGAAGATTTCCTGTATGCGACAAAGCAGCTCTGAAAATAGAGGCATGCCCCTTTTTTCACTGTCTGTTGCAGAACATGGACTCTTGTTTTTATATGTGAGAAATCATCATTACTCAAATTTCCACCTATATTTTGAAGATCTGCTGATTAAAGCTAAAAGTAAACTCACACCTTAAGTTTCCCTTGCTTGCACAACAGATTAGGGTTACTATTCCAGTGTCTGATCTTAACCAGTTAAAAGCAAACAACATGAAGTACCTGCTCAACCCCTAAAAAGTACATCAATCCTCCTTGAAACCATTCAGTGTTTAAGAATAAAAGAGATTTAGAAGGAAACTTGGAGCTGGTGCAGTTTCTTACAGGACATAAGAAAAGTTCAAGGCAGCACCACTGCCCACAGATTATCTGGTTTACTGCAACAGCTTCCCAACACACTGCAGAAGAAGTGACAAAGCATTTGGGGAATTTTAGTTATGGATGGCACTTAAGTCCCAGTGCAGAAAACAAACAGGTAGACAGGAAGGAAACTGAGGGTACCAAAGCAAAGGAACCAGTTTTGCTGCAAATAGAGTGTGAGATGTGAGTCTTTAGCAGTTTAAATACAAAAAAATATACAATTTTTAGGACAGAAGCAGACATATGAAGGGGAATAAGAAACAGTATGTGAAGAGGTAAAAGCAGCACAATGGCAAAGACAGACCCAAGCAGATGAATGTGAGAAAAAGATATAGCAAGCAGCTACTGACATCTCATTGGTGGTATAAAATATGTCTTTTGGCTAATGTGAGAAGTAAAATGGAATCAAACTGGCCCAACAGTGGTTACACCAGACTAGCAGACCCCTCCAGGAGTTACAGCTGAAAGCAACTGCACAGAAGTGGGTAAGTCATCCTCTTCAATGCAGCATCAATTTCTGACCTATTCACACAATCTGTTACTTTCTGATCCACTGGCAAAAGGGAACCATATTCCTTAAAAGAGATACCACTTCTGTGTATTGTGGTTTTCACATCTAGAATCCTTCTGCTCCTTCCCTACTCTGTAAGGCAACTTACTTCAGAAGCTCTAGGGTTTTGTGATCCAGGGCTAATCTGGGGTTTCCAGTCAGGTCCAGCTCCTGCAATTTTGGAGGCAGGTTTTCAGGCAATGTCACTTCACTCAGTTCGTTGCAGCTTAGGTCCACACACTGCAAAAGGAAAGCAGCCAAAAAAGCAAGAGAACTCAGCTATCATCAAGATCATACAAATTTTGATTAAATGTGGTAATGCATGTTTCATGAACAATAAAGGCTGCAACCAAGACCTAAGACCATTAATTTAAGTAAGTGGTTCTTACAAAAGAAATTCTTACATGGCATCCAGCCATCTTGCCAGATGCCTGGGACACCTAGAAATATGTTCCTTCCATTTCCATCTCTAGTCAGGTGTCATCTTGTTACAAAACCAGTAAGTTTGTCTGCTCTTCACAGATAAAGATGGTCAGTGGATTTTTACAGTATTTAAAAAAAATGTTATTAATAAAAACAGTCTCTTAATAGACAAAGGAAATGGAGATAAGTACAGCTGGGGCTTCTAAGCGACTGGCACAGTAGTCTCTCCTCCAAATGAGTATGAGCAGGCTCCCAGGAATTCAGTATTTACTGAGGGATATTAAAATAAGCAGTGTTATTAATGTATGTGGAATGGAGGAGTAGAAGAGGGAAAAAATACTGTAGCCGTTTTAAACATGGTTTTAATTAGTGTCATCTTAGATGGATTGTATTTAAATACGAACTCAATAAAACAAGTGAAAAAAATAAAGTTTAAATATTTCAAAAATACAAAACAGCAGAGAAACTTGCAGGCTATCCACCAGCTAAGCACAAATTAGCTACAACAAGTGCACTAGAATGACAAAATCCCCAAACATTGTTTAAAGCTGCGTATCCAGATGGAAGTCAATACACAAGGAAAAATAGGGCATATGAGAACAAAATCAACTCTCCAAACCCTATTACAGGATGACTAGTGTAGTATGCACCAAAAACTGGAAAAAAAAAAAAAAAAGCAAAGTAATTCTGAGAGGACAGAGCAGGTTGGTATTTAATAGAGGACAGAAGGACTATCCAAATCTTTCTGAAAGACCGTGGCACTTTCATTCTTGTAGGTATATTCAAAGACATCTGTTCCTGAGCTGGAAGGAGACATAAGATAACCTTATGTCCTGGAAATCCTGGAAAAGAAAAGTCTCTCAACACTTTATTAAATCAGCGCAATGGAAATATAAAATTTCTGACCCAAATCTTGAATCCCAAGATTGTCTAATATGGAGGCTTTATTATCTATGGAGAACAAACTGCTGACGTTATCTAAGCCTGATAAGGAAATCAAAGTTTAAATCTGTCACGCAAACAAAATAGTAGACAGCTTAGCAGCAGTTATTCCAGTGAGCTTTTTCCCTCTGCACAATTCCTTGATGCTTCCAGAAAGCCAGTAATTACTTTGCAGATTAAGGAAGCTACCAGCAGGCCTTGCTGTGTTCAACACCTCCATGCAATTACATATTTGATGGAAGAGCATGCTGGAATGAAAAGTACAAATACCAGTAATTTCACTGTTCTCCTTAAATTCCCAGTGCACCAAAGACAGCGACACATTGCAGCAGATCCCTTGGTCCCTAGGCACTAGTGCAGATGGCTTATTTATCAGGTTGGAATTTCTTAGGTGTTACTCGTACTCCTTGAAAAATAGGCTCAGAGGGACTTGCTGTAGGTCTGTGTTAAATTTAGTCCTTGTTCTACTCCCCAGACAAGCAGGAAAGCTTATTTCCTAACTTATCCCAATTTCCTCCTGTGTTATTTTAATACAAACTGGTTTTGCCCCACCCACGCAGCACCAGAAGAACAACTGCAACTGCACAGGATTTTACACTGGATGGGCCAGCTGGTAGACAGGGTTTAACAGGGAGCATTTGCTTAGGCTGCTCTTTCACCGCTTTGTAACTGCTGTATTCAACACTTCAAAGGACTTGGGTTATTTCCACTTGTAGCTGAAGGTGGTCGTACCAATATTAACCTATTTGGCTTTTTTCTTCTGTAAGGCAAGGAAATGGAAGTCAAACAACAGCTGCAGAGAAGAGTCTGCTGCTGCACTGACTCAGGTGTATGTGCTTCCGGCTGCTCGGCCATTTGCAGAAGGCATTTTGGTGGGCAAACCTAACTCTGACAGTATAAATACCTGTCACAAAAGACAATAAAACACCCAAAAATGTATTGTGCAAGGTATTTCTGAGGTCTCTGCTAGGCTCTTTAAAAGAGAGGACAATACAACTTCTGCAGCCTTGACTCTAGTGTGTAAAACAGGCTCAGAGACAATTACATCTTTAAAATGACTTCTTGTCTGGAAGTCCCAGAGTTATTGCAATTGTAAAAGCATCATAATTTACACTAGCCTTCCTTCTGAAATAATTTCATACAGCATAGTAACTGCTGCTACTAACTGTTCCAGTGACACTGACACCAAAAACATAATATGTCAGCCTCTCAAGGCTAATTAAATACAGAAGCGAAACAGCCATTACCTCAGGTAACAGAGTTTCCCCAGGAGTTTAGAGTGAATGCCACTTCAATTAAAATTAATCATCAAATATGATATACTCACAGAGGCGACATCAGACTATACGATTTTGTGCTTTGCTACAAACAAGCCTGTTTCACCAGGTGACCAAATCCACAGTTAAAACAATAAATTCTGCACTTACTTTGGCATATTTTGAATGCTATCCTGTATCTAAGAAGGAGCTCAGGTAAGGGCAAGAAATGGATACAGGCAGGCAGCACATGCTTAATCTCCAGACTGCTGAACACCAACCCTGACCTAGAGAAATCACCGAAAGGCCAGAAGAACTCTTATGCCCAACATGAACTCGTCTCATGTAAGTCAAAACTAGGCTTGAGTACAGACCAGGCATTTTCCTTCCACAAAGGTGGAGTCAAAGAACACTTTGCCCTCTTAGATTAAGCCACACATGTTATCCCTGCATTCCTAAAACACTTAGCTGAAGAAAAAACAATACTTAGTGACGTCCACATCTCCTTCTGATGAAGAGAACTAAACCATAGGGAACCAGCAGGAAGAACCTGCCAGCTCTTCCAAGAGCATTTTGCTGCTCAATGTGGCCAAGTAGCACTTTAAATATGACACTTCTATAAACCATTCAGTTTTCCCCCAAGATGTACAAACAAAAGGAAAAAGGTGACAGTTCCCTATCCCTACATGTTTCCATTATCTTTTTTTTATTTTTGTTAACACCACCCTCATATTTTTAAAGAAATGTTTACCATGTAGAGCCTTGCTCCCCCACCCCAATTCTTCCTCTATGAAAAAAGGCTTTACTTCTGATTGATTCTAAATGGCCCTCTGCTTCCTCTGGCCATTGTTCCAAAGAGGGAGGAGTATTCAAATACCCACGAGTTTGTTTGAGATTTCCTGGCTGAAACCACAAAGCTCATCTTTACATATACTCGCTTGTCCAACAGAATTATTGCTCCTGCTGCTTTCCATGACCCCAGACACTGAGGCACACACAGCAGGCTGGGAACTTAGCCTTTTGACTTCACAAAGTGCCAGAAGGACACTTAAGTTGTTTTGTGTCCCTGAATAGGTAATCAGTTCTCAGCCTCAGAGAAGGACAGATTTTTCTGCTGTATCACAAGATTTGTATGCTGTGAGACAACTGTCTCCCAGCTCTGTCCAGCAGAAAGGGCACACAGTGCAAATAATTCTGCACTAGAGCCAGGCGAGAAGCAGGAACTTGATTCACAAAAGGTAACGAGTAGTGCTCATCAGTGTAGTAAAGTGAAGAATGCATCTCTCAAAAAGAAGTGTCGAGAAAAGTACAGAATTACTTCTGGAAACACAGACAGGAGACGGATTAGGTAATCCCCCCGTCGTGCAAAATATGACTGCAATTAGGAAAATGAAAGTAGATTGCCTAAATACTCAAATCCTGTGCTCCTGGATTTATCTCTGTCCCCAAGGCCTATCCTGTTCTGCAGCTTCAGCGGTTTTTAAGACGCGCTCTGAACAAAGTCCATTCCTACAGAATCAACCAACTGCCAAGACAGCAAGAGTTAATTACACACAGCTCTTGCCAAATGTTTAAGTCATATCAAAACAGACTGCCACAGGAAGACAATTAACACTTATCTGGCAGAAAAGATACCGTGTAACCAAGGTAGGCATAAAATCAGATTTTGAGGCTCCTCTTCGTTCCACTCTGAGGCTGCACAGGGGCAAATATTTTGCATATGACTTCAGAGGAGAAAGCAGCTGTCAGATCCCCATACTCTCTGAGAATATACTATCCCATAGCAATGAGAGACCTGAGGGCAGAAGAGAATTGGTAAAATTGCACTACGCTTGCTTCTTCCAAAGCACATTCGTTCCATACCTTTATTTCAGAAAGCTGCATGACTTCTGGGAAGACTTCAATGCAGTTGGAGTGAGCAATTACAGTATGCATACGTCTACAGTTCATGATGGTTGTTGGAATGGCCTTCAGTTTGTTCCCACTAATATCAATTTCCTCCAACTCTTCCAGCTTGGCCATTTTGCTATGAAAACAAGAATTTGAGAATTTTTCTTCTAATAGACACATATTTTATTTTGAAGCGGTGGTAAGAGCAATGGCTTTCGTTACTTTAAGAGAACAAAATCACAGACTTTGATTCTTGTTCACAGCACTGCCTGTCACTTCTCCTCATGTCAGATGCTAAGAGTTGTAGCAAAATGTATACTTCTTCTGTCAGTGTTTGCTCACCAGCTCACTTTCACTCTTTCCTCCTTTATTCCCCTTTCTATCAACCCTAGTTTCTCACTCTATCTCTCCATCCCACATTTTCTCCTCCCCCTTCCAGCACCCCACTCAGCCCTTCCCCCTAAATTAATCTCTGTCCCTTCTCCTTGCTGCTGAAGCCCAGCTGCTCATAATATCACACAAGGACAGAGATGCCTCTTCCATTATTTATTGGCATCTCTTTTTCAAGGTTGTACCCCATCAGTTTTACAGCACATCTTACACTTGAAAGATTTCTGATTAAAAAAGAGTGAATTGAAAGCACAGAAACTGCTGCCAAGGGAGAATCTCCTGGAGCTGAGAGGATTTTTCCCTAGTGGAGTCTATTCCACTTCCAGAGGACATTTCCAGATGGCTGTGATTGCAAATCTCTTTGAGGAGAAGCCCACCAGGTGTAAGCAAAGTTACCAAGCCAGGGGAAACAGAAGATCTCCTTGCTTGACTTCCAAAAGCATAGAGTGACCCTGCTGAATTAGTCCAGCTGGAAAGAGTTTGAAGCACCATGAAAACTCACCAAGTAACCAGCATCACTCACTTGTCTGTACTGCAAGAGAGGGTAGCACTGTGCAGGAGGGCATAAGTGGGGGAATCCACCCACTGCCATACCACTACACTCAAAATGCAGCCTCTGCCACCCATTCCTGTGCAATTCAGTTCTCACTGTGAAAATACTTCATGATGCCCACCCACCTATAGGCCAGAGGCAGTGAAACGAGTTCCTTACCTTGCAGGGAAGCTCTGTAGGCGATTGTAAGCCATGTGCAAGATTTTCAGGTGTGGGTGGCCTGTTAACAAGGGTACACATTTATCTGTGAGGTTGTTATTGGTCAAATACAACTCCTGCAAGATGCTATGGGTTTCTTCAGAAAGGGTGGCTGGAGGAAGCATTTCCAGTTTGTTGGCAGAGGCATTAAGAAATCTCAGGCTGCAAAGAGAAGTTACATAAGGGAGTTCAGTCAAACATCCTGCAGGTTTTGTCTAGAAGCATAAATAAAAATCTCCATTTTTAAGAGTTAACTTAAGATGGTCATAAGGCAAAGGTCAAAAGCAACAAGTCCGCAACAGACAGAAAGACCAAAAGTCTAGCATTATATGAGCAAAACTTCTGATCATGTTTTTAAATGACCACATTTGTCAGAACAAAACATCAGCAAAAGAAATACGTCAAAGTGCCTCTATCCTGTTATCAAGACCTTGGTATCTCCAATATTATTACAGTCGTACCTACAGGTAAGAGCAGTAACAAACCACATCATTTCCATACTCATTACACATAAAAATGAGTTCTGTATTCATCATCAACGAACCATGAGAATTGCCTTTCAAGTGACTAAACAAGTCAATGGTTAAAAAAAAGCCAGCCAATTTTTCAGTATTTTAAATACGGTCTAAGGTACAGACAATATTTTGTTTAAACCTGCAGGCCTGAGAGCAACTACAAAATATGAAAAGTACTCTTTGAATATTTGGATAAAAAAAGATTCACCAATCACAATAAAAACCAAAACCTGAGTCCAAGCACTAATTTGTGTTTTAGATTTTAAAGAGAGACCGTGCTAGAAGCAAATTCAATTTAAAAAGTTATATCCTTGCTTGCTGATGTGTGCAGCAAGAGAGCCTTATCTCTGTGTTGTTTTTCTGAGTGCCTTTCCCCATTCCCCAACACAGCAGAACATCATGTTTTTGCAGTCCCACTACTGCAAGGAACAACAACTGAAGAAGCACAGAAATTAAGCTATTATTTCTCCCCCAAAGGCCTTTTCCAGCATGGGAACAAGACCTGCTGAGGAATAGGCACTGCCCATTCCTGCCAGCGAAGTTCTGTGGGCAGAGGATTCATATTTGTTAGGGGAGTTTGGTGATCACAGCAGTACTGTAGGTATCTTGAGGGCTAGAACTCACACCAGCAATTTCAAACAAACGGAAAAATAAGACTATTTATCTTTTGGTAACCAACTCTGGCATGACCATGCCTTTTCAACAGATACAGGAGCTCTCTTCCTTCCTCCTGTTTCCAGAAAAAACTGCCTTGGAGCAATGCAGAAGTGTGTGCTTGCCAGTCTGCAGCGACTGCATTCAGACAAGGCTGTCCTGCTCCTACCAACTAATGGGAACGGGCAGCTGCAGTGGGCAAAGCTGCATTTGAGAAACAAGACTCATAAATGTGCTGTCTCAAGCCTGCAAAGCCAGCGATCAGGACACAAAAGGTAGGTGCATTCCTGCCATCCATCTTAAGAGAAAGTGATAAAATATTGATGGTTGTTCCCATGCACGCAGGAGTCCACACTGACCTTTAAGGTCTATTAATGAATGAAGTGGATTTGCAGGAATAGCAGCTGGTACAAACTTGCTCGGCAGTAAGTAAGGGTCAGACATGCTACAGGAGTCACGTGGAATGCCAAAGGATTAAAAAAAACCCCACTATTTCCATTAGAAGCAAAAACCTCTCAGCACTGCACAGAACTGAAACTAGGTTAGCTGTTTTACACAGACAGAGGAGTCCACTTCAGAGAAACACAGTTTAATCCTCAGGCTCATTCATTATTCACGAGGGTGCTAAAAATCCAGAGGAAGGGAAGAGAGGAAGGATTAGTACAGAGAAGGAAATAAGCAGCTGAAAGGGTTTTTAAATTTATTTATTTATTCTAAAAAGATGCTCAATTTCACCCTTTAGCTACAACCTAAAAATATACTAAGCTCATTCAAAGCTGGATGATTAAACTGAAGCATACCATGTCAACAGATCCTGTGCTTAATTAAACACCAGCAAGTACACCTATTACTAAAGTACAGACAGTTACTACTTTGGCAACTTCAATCTAATGTGTATGTTAGTCTTCCCTCTCCACAAAATAAAGGCACTTTGATTAACATTAAAGCCACAGTATTTATTGTACCATTCATTGTACAAAATGTTCATCTTCAGCTGAAGCTGGAAAGGCTTAAGTAACAATTAGGCTTAAGGCTGCTGGGAAAAGAGAGTTTTCACAGCAATATGATGGGGATAAGGAGGTGACAGCAAAACACACCCTGAGAAAGATGATGTTCTTCTGAAGAAGAACCTGTATCTTAGTTTTGTCCTTGCAACCTGCATGAGAACAACCTGGAGTGTTTCACAGGTACCAGCAGCCAAAGAGGTAATTTAGACAGCATCATAGCTGATGGCTGTGAAGTCTGATCAAGCACAGCTAGCCCAAAGTACAACTAAAGGCTTCAACTAAGAAAAGGTATATTACTCTGATACAGTTGAAATTAATACAGTGTACTATACTGAAGCCACTTTAAATTCAAAAGAAAAATTAATCAAACATTCTTCTGTTTTTAATAAACTTTCAACACTGGTGAAATATAACAAGAGATTTCAGTTTGTTCCCTCACTGATATTAAAAGTGCATAGAATCTGTGTGTTCCTGTCAGAAATAAGTTTTGATGCCTGTATTTTCCAGCGGGGGAGAGAGGAGAGTTGATGCTCTGCACACACACACCTTTCCCTCCACCCTGACCTTTTGCCAAATCTTCCAGGGAGTGATACAACGACACTGGAAATAAATCCCCATCATCCTAAACTACAGGTTAGTGCTTTGCTGTGAATGAAGTTTAGGTGACTACCAAAAATCTTGCCAACAGCCTAGAACGGGAACCCTGTGGTAGCAGGGTGAATCACCTTAAACAACTGACAGCCATGATCAGAATAGTCACACACTCATCTCTGTCTGTAGTTGACATAATTAGAATTAAATCAGCTTTTGGAAATGAGCATGTTGCTTGCTTACATGTTTTTAGACCAGCTGTTACATTAAAATGGCAAAACCATTTTGACGTAGTAATTCTTTCAAGATATTGTCTAGATTTAAAAATAAAAAAAAAAATATTCTTTGGGCAGAGAACAGAATGAGCCATCAGATTGCCACTGCCAAAGATTTATCAATTCTGTGCTATATCTTATGTTAAAAAACAACCCCAAAAAACCCAACAATCAAAAAACCCCAGCAAAACCTAATACTGTAGATCAGGTTTTCCCTCACACTGATTTAACACAGAAGTCCTCCTCCAGGTTATTTCCACTCCCCTATTTCTTCATCCTTGTGCAATGTGACAGCTGCTACCTTAGAAGGCACTTCTTATAAATGCCCTCCAGAGGAGTGGAAATTTACTTGGGCACAATTGTTCCCATCTCTCTTGTGCATGGACTTAAACTGATACATGTTCCTTGAAGATATCCCACTCATACTGCTTATCAGATGGAAGCAGAATGTCAAGTATTAAAGCTCAGTCCAAAATTAATTGCTTCCCTTTGCAATTCCACCCACACACTATACCACAAGCTCATGAAAAAATCTACAGCATCACTACAAAGACCTGAATTCAGCAGCCTGCGCACATACCAGAGTACAATACAGCAAGGAAAGCATGAATTACAAGTACTGAAAGAGCGTTGCAGATGAAGAAAGAAATGAAGGTGCTGGCAAGGAGATGTTTGAATTCTTCAGCTTTGACAAGGTGAGTATTTTGCTCTGGAGTAATAATACAAACAGTGATCTCTGGCTGGAATAAGTCACCTTTGGTTTTTTAGGGTAATTAAGTACAGTCCCTTGCCGGATTTAACTTCTCCAAAAGACAAAATAAGAAAAAAGACTGTCCCAAAGAATAGGCTAGAAACAAGGACAGAGTCTTAGTTCAACTAAAAACACCTAATATGCAGTCATATCCATTCCCTATTCATATCCAGAAGATTTTGATCCCAATCTGAACTGCTAAAAGCAGAAGAATATCTTCTATATAGAACTGCAAAAGGTTTGAACTTTGCCTACTAATGCCTACCTCTAGCACACACAAAAGCTGAATACAGACAATTGTGAGAACACAGCTCCTCTGAATTCCTCACCACTCTCGGAGGTAGCTTGACAAACTTGCCTCGTTGGGTAAGACACAGCCACCACTGAAAAAATATAAGTTCTCCAAAAAACTTAGGGATGTTTGACACTAAAAGGAGGAACACAGACAACAGCATTCATTGGTGAAGCAGCAGCAAATCGAAACCACCGTGTTTAGCTTGAAAATACTGATAAGAGGTGGAAGGAACACTGCAGTTGCAAAAAGAGAATATGCAGAGAAATCAAGATCCCCATCAGTACAGAGCAATCAAAATACAAAATTTCTTCTTCAGTGCCTTCTGCAGAGATATGCCCTCAATTTCTGATTGCCTAAGACTAAAATAATTTATGATTGTGGTAGCAGGTGTGTGAGGAAGAATCCTGTAAGCTAAGCATGTCTGGGGGGAAAAAGGGGGAAGAGGGGGGAAATCAAAGCTGTTTTGCCAGCCTGTGCAGAAGAGAGTATTTCTTCTTAAAAAATAAATAAATAAAATAAATTAAAAGAGGGAAACATTCAAGTGAATCCCCTTCCTGTTGATGGACTGCCAAAAAAAACCACTTAACTGCTGCTGTCTCATCAGCTTTTACTTTCTAACCTATCTTTAGCTATTTTATTAATTGGGATTTCCCTAGTTTCTGAAGTACCTGCTTGCAAATCCTTAACCTAGCAAAAAAGAGACAAATGCAGCTAAGCATTTCTGCAACACAAGCGTGTGCATCAAACACTCAAATAGCATTTGGAATTCATTTGACTTGGTTTCCACCCTCACACTTCCCCTGCATCCAGGACAGGACTAAATCTTTGCATCACACAGAAGCAGCCACAGTGGGTAGAAATGGCAAATATCAAAGAGAAAATTTAACTGGGTCGCCTTCCAGAACTCCAGAAAAAATCAAACCCAAAACAAATAAAATAAATTCAAAACAAACAGAAAATCAAATGAGGTAAGAACAGCTGAACAAAGCTAAAAACAAAAATCATGCACACAGAGTCTAGACAAGCTCTGAATAGCTGACATTGGCTTAACCACCACAGCTGGCCACTACCAGACACTGCAAAACAAAGCCCATGGTTTAAGCTGTGCACATCACAGCTACAGATCTTCACCACACAAATGCTTTAAGTAGTCTGGTGGCTGTTTTACAGGTTGATACTGAAAACATTCATTCTAACTGGAAAGGACACTTAGGCAAGAAACAAACCCTTGCCCATCTTGCCACTGTGCTTCCCCATTTTTAACCCTGCCCTGACTACTGTGACTGCTTTTCTGCTGTGCCCAGCTAAAGCTCTTGAATACTCATTCGTCTCATCTGGAGAGCACTTGGTACAAGTTTCCATGCCATTAAATGGTAGTTTGCTGCAAGCTGCTCAAGGAAGGCAGTAAAAAGTCTGTATGAGAATCAGACAGTGGAAAAGGCAAAACAACAGATGCAGCAGAGGGTAGAAATGAAAGGCTTCAGGAATGCAGGTGCACAAAAAACGTTCAGGACTCAGTTTGGGAGTTTTCCCCATCAGCTGCAGCACTTGCATGAATTCTCTGTTTTTCCAGCATATGGTAATGAGAAATGAAGAGATTATCTGGCTGCCTCTGTAGCACTCATCTTGCCAAGAAAATCCCCACCCCACAAGAGAAATCCTTGCTAACATGATCAAGATGTGCATACTTTCTGTGCAATAAACAGAACCAAGTTCTGTCTCAGAGAAATGTTTCATAGGCTAATCCTCAATTTCTCATCGACAAACAGTTTAAAACAGAAAATTAATTAAAAAGCAGACCAACAAAATATCCCTAATTATACTCTTCAGCAGAAAATGACACCTTTTCATTGTTTTTTGAAGGATTAAGGCAGAAAATCAATGTTCACAGATTCTTTTATGAAGAGAACTGAGGTTTTTCAGTGTTTGGGGTGTGGAGTTTTTTTTTGGTGAAAGTGATATTCTCTCTTTGTGCACCAGTGCACCGATTTCCTTTCCTTCCTCAGATGTTCTAGATGTCAAAGCCCACCAGTGCTTGTGCTGAAGTTTGCCCAAGGCACTTCACACCCACTTTGTCAAATATTCAGGATTGAGAAAGAGAAAGCGTTTATAATTCACAGCATGAGACTTCATATCCAGACAAGATATCATCTGTCAGTTGCACAGACTCGAGTACCTTTCAAAAAAAAACAAACCAAAACAAACCCTAATCTTTTCAAGGCTGTAAAAGGCAAGTCATTTTATGCAGAGATAGAGGTTCTGTAAGGTAAAGTGATTTGTCCAATATTACACGCTGGGTAGAGACCATGGCACACCACTCAGGAGAACCAGTTCTCTTGGCACGTCTGGCAGTACAGATTGTGCTTCCCAGGGAATGCTTGGAGAAGAGAAGCATTTCACCTTTTTAAAACAAAACCATCTCCTGAACACCTTCCCAGACCCACTTCTGTTGACACTTAGTGCTGGAACCCAAAAGAAGTAAAAGCGATAACTTGGCTGCTGTCAGATGCAAGCATTGAAAACAAAAGCAAAGAAATTTCATGTAGGAAATTCCAAACTTAAAACTCTGACATTGTACACTAATATATTAACCTGTACTGCTGTTTTCCTTCAGAGTTCTCATTTTTGCAGCAGCCACAGGAGCACCAGCATGGACAAGCCATGCCATCTTAAACCAACTTAAAGGGTAAGGATCAACAGGGAAAACATTACCCAAGCCAACTGCTTCTACTATCATTACAAGCAAGGGAGGCTGCATTGGTGATGAGATGCCAGAATGGGTAAGCTCTGTTTATCTCCTGTGATCGTGCATGACTTTGTTAAGACCTGTAGAAGACTTTAAAAACATGTGCCTTGTACTGCTCAAAAGCTGCAGAGGAGAAAAAATTCCCGAAGCCTGAATCAGCCACTTAACACTGTTACTCAAAATATTCTTTCAGTCTACCTCTTCTTAGCATATTCCTAGTAAACTTCTGGGAATCTATCCCCAATCCTGGTGTTGGCATGTACTGGTTCATTTTGGCATCACAAAAACCCCCCAAAAAACAAAACCAAACAGTTTAAAAAACCCCCAAAGCAACCCAAACCAACAAACAAACAAAACAAACAAACAAAAAAAACAACAAGAAAACCCCATCAAACCAAACAAAAATAAGGGAAAAGGGAAGAACTGCCTACAGATGAACTGATGAGTTGCAGTACAAAAAAATCAGGTTCTCTCTCTGCCAAAATTGCACTACACTACATCCTAGACCTACAACCTGTTTTTAATACAAGTTTTGCAAAATTATTTCTCTCTTTGCTTTCAAAGATGCCAGGAGCTCTCTGAAACTTACTTAAAGGTTTCTTTCCTTTCCAAGTTAACAGATAGGAATTTCAACTTGGGACAGTTAAAGAGTTTATTTAGAAAGCATCTCAACCACCAACCTAATTTTCCTAGTCAATTCCAGGAAATTTAACCAGAGGCCCATGACAGAATTAACAACAGTATGAAAGGAGGGGTTTTGCAATACTCTTAATTGGGAAAAGAGCTCTGCCAGCCAGATCACCCTCCCTTTTGCTTCTGCATCTCTCAAGAAAGCCAGGAGCTATGCATTCCTTTTGTTAGAACTAGGATCAGAAATAAAACCCCACAGCACACAATCTCACTGTCTGTTAAATTATGCATGCGTTGAGCACTCAGAAATCCCGTGACTATATGTGGAAGTGAAGAGGTGCAAGGAATGCTGACATCAAGCGGGGCCAGCCCATCCACCATCCCCAGATGATGCTACCAACCTCCTATATTTCAATCACAGTCACTCGAAGGATATGCTCATATCCCGAAAAAATCAAAACCTTGAAGACTCTGATACTAAAGAAATAGCAGCATAAAAATAAGAATCCAGAAAGCAGATTAACTGGTGACACCAGCTAAATTAGTGACAAATATTTGAAAACCATAAAAAAAAATTCAAAAAGCAGGGACAGGGGAATAACTGAATTATTCTGACAGCCTTATGCACAGATTTTGTTTTGTTTGACAGGTATAAATAAGTTCTAGCCTCTGACTGAAGGGGGAAAAAAAAAGCTTTCACACTCCATCAAACAAGCCTAAGAAATATGTATTTAAAGAAACTGCCACTAAACCATTTCAGTGTATGTAGTAGAAAATAGCATGTGCTTAACTCCACAGCTAGATTTCAAGAAGTAGGTGTTCAGCAGGAGCTTGGTGGGAAAAAAGAAGCAACCATATAAGGAAACAAAACCAGAATAAAAAGAATGTGTTTTGGTGAGTCGGGCAGACATCTGTTCTTACCACATAAGGCTTGGCAACTTTCAAGTTAGGGGAACCTCAGATTACCTGGTTCAAACCAGGAAGTAACACATAAAGCAAGGTTCATCCTATGCAAGTCAAAAAGATTAAATTTCCTTATAGTTTTACCTGTCTGCTTTCAAAAGCAGGTTAGATGGCAGTTCCAGGAGCTGGTTGTGCTGCACATCCAGGACCTCCACCTGCATTCGCTCGAGCCGATCTGGGAGCCTTCCTAACATGTTGTGTCCCGCCAGCAGCTTACGCAAGCTACTATTGTAAAACAACCTTAAGAGAAATAAAAAAACACCAAAAATGAGAAAAATTTCAACCAAAGAGTTTCTATGATAATTTAGATATGGTATCATGGTTCATTACAAGAAAGTGATTCAGCCAACTGATTAGCAGACATGGTACTAATTACGCACAGATCCAAGAATGTCTTCCCACTCTCCACCAACTTCTTCAAAAGGTTTGCAGAGACAGGGAAGGAGGTTCACAGATGATTCAGGAGGGAAAGTAGTGACAAAGGGTTATTTTATGGCACTGTATAAAACATGAATATAGAAGCACGACAGCGAAGGAGGTAATTGCTAACAAAGGCTGCAGAAATCTGCACGTGGGATCCCCCTAGCTAATGCAAGCACTTCAGAAGTGGGGGTAAAATCACCAGTCACCCCACAAGCTTTATAGTGCTCTACTCATCATGTGCTGACTCATAATCCAATGCAATTCCCCACCCCCAGAATTTTTCTTTTCTGTTAATACCAGACTTACATAAAGCCTCCTTTCCAGTTCTATGGCAAATGAAATTTATCTAATCGGCTTTACTTTCTTGAGCTTTTACAAGCAATAGGTGACCTGGAGTCCCACCCCCCTGCTCCAGTTTTTGTGGGGCTGCAGGAGAAGGGGAGGGGAGAAAAATAGCTGTTCTGATCAAACAGTATAGCTAACATTTGCAGGATAAACAATGGAATGAGGGCCGTGCACCTAAAGACACCAAAAATGGAGCAACTCTCAATTTTGAAAGGAAACCACTTTCAGCAAATTAAGAAAAAAAGATTATTCTTCATCTGCCACCTGTCTTACGTCTGCCTTACATGCCTGCTACTGTACTGTTTAATCTGGCGAGCCCATGCAACATGCTGACCTGCTTCAATCAAATACTCTCAAATTACTCAGCATTAAAGCAAAAATCTTCTTCCCTCTGTCACAATGACCCAAATACGCATAACGAGCCTCCCTGCCCCTTCCCTACAATGCATCAGGTCATGGGATTATTGTGCCAAAATCATCAATCAAGTACGCTGAGTATTTTCCCCTTGACAGATACCGTCACTCTCGATATCTGCATGCCAGTGTTAACAGTTATCTCACTTGGCTGGATTGTCTGAGTAACGACCATGGATACAAGTCAACAGCCAGCCCTATCATTCCAGAAGGCTCAACATGGGGTGAAAAGACTTATCAAAGTGATAAGCCTATCTATTATGTATTTGTTATTTAACCATTTTTGGCTTACTCTATTTTTACTTGAAGATCTCTATTACGGATTTGCCTTTATATTCTATTTTTTGAGACTGGCTAGTATTGTCAGCACCAAATACCGGGGTAGAAGGCAAAACTAGTTGACTGCAAAAAAAAAATATATTTCACTTCGAGGTTTTTTTGGGATGGGTGGGGGCAGTGACATTTTAAAATAAAAAAAAGCTCAAATTGTGGCAAAACCCTCAGAGATTTCCCCTTTCCATAATTCAGAACAACTGAGAAAATCTTCGGGGTTTTTTTGTTTTTTTAATTTGCTTTCTCTTATTTTTCAAGTCACACAAGCACTGAAGGAACTGGGCTGCCTGAAAAGAGGTTGAACCACCAGCATTTAACTAAACAAGCTCCTGATGAGCCTGGGACGCCTAGTTCTCAAGCTGGGTGGGGAACCAGGATGCTGGGACTGCTCCTCCGTACGGGCAGCTTTCCCACTTGCCCAATTCCCACTGGAAGTTTTGGTGAAGTCAATAGAGGCTAAGGACAAACACAACATTCAGCAGCAGCATCTTCTCAGAAAACACAGTTTGGTGTAAGCATTCTACCAATTCCTTTAGTAAGCAACTGTTCAAGAGAACAAAATGTTGAATACAAATAAATCTTTTAAAAAAACAGACAAAAAGGAACAAAAACACATACAAACATCTACTCCCTGATGGCAACAAGGTCATTTTAGCAACTCCTAATTGAAGCATTTCCTTTTTCTTTAGCAACATGATTTTTATGAACTTGTCCTGCATAGCTAAGACCAAGTATCCTTTTTGTCATTTTTCAGTACAGTTAAAGCTAAAACAGTTGCATTACAGTCCAGGGGACATTTTCCCTTTTTCCTTAATCGAGACAAATGCTAGTACAGAAACCTCCATCTCAACTGCTTCAACTCCAACTCTGTCTTTGAGGACTATTTTTCTGTTTCAAGAGGCAAACGCACAGCATCAACTGTAGTTTGTTTAGATCAGATGCAAACTTCACCCTACCAGGAAACTGCTGGCCACTCAAGGCTTGAACATTTGTGTTTAAGTGTCACAAGCAGCCTCCTAGGAGAGCCCTGCTGATTCACTTCACAGGTTTTCTATTCTGTGTAGAAGAAAAAGCACACAGCAGTGCACCTGAACACACTTACTGAGCTTTTACTTGCTTTTACTTGCATTTACTTGATACTCAGGCATGTGGAGCCTTAAGAGTCCAGACCCAAATTTCCCCTGAAGTTTAATAGATATTCAAAACTTGCCTTTTGAATGGAACAGGATCTTAAAGCTGAGCTGACTTATTAGGAGCTAAGCTATCTAGACATATACTACAAAGAACTTTCAAAGATAAGCTGTTTCCTGGGGTTAATGATAAGATGGCAGGACAGACAAGTGGGATGTTGACTGTACCTAATTTCAGCTAATCGTTAATCTTCCAGAGATATCCGGTATGCCCTGATAGTCCTGGCCATTATGAAGTGCAAATGAAAGAAAAATGAACTTTTGCACCCCTACCTTCTGAGTAGGCACAGCTTCACTTTTTTTTGTGTGTGTGAAAACACAGAGGGATTAATAGTCTGCACATCCTGTCAGTTTGCTTGGTAAATCTCCTCACATCCTCTTCTGCCCATATTTCTGAAATCTATTCTCTTCCCATTTCTGACACTAAAATGGACAAGTTTACACCATCTTACACATTCATCTGACCCAGAAAAAACTATCATTCTTGGTTTCTGATGCTCTTCTGTGCTATACAGCTCCTTAAGGAAAATATCTGTACTTGATGATCCTTGTGGGTCCCTTCCAACTCAGCTTATTCTGTGATTTAGTAGCTCATGATACATGATCATCTTTCACAACATCTCTTTCAAAGTGTACAGAACAACCTAAAACAACAGCTCTCTTCCAGTGAAGGCAGGAATTTGAAAATGCCCAACACCACCACCTAACCAGTATAACTCACTGGAACAGACAGCTGTCTCTTAGAACAAATAATAGCAAGACCCATTTGTTATTTAAACTCAAGTCTTATTTTTCTTCCTCTACACTTCTCTTCTATTATTTATACTTATGAATTTTAAGTTCAGACTTCTGGAAAAGAGATCATCTTGGAAGAGAAGGCAATTGCTCTTCTTGCAGTTTACTTGCCTGATGAGGTTTTTACCTTCTTTAAACCCTTTTCCCTCAAACAGGGCTGTGAACTGGAGTCTCCAAGCATCACTGAAACTAAGTTACAAGTGCTGGATCTCTATACTGTCATGCAAAGTTATGGCTGTAAATATTTAATATTCAGTATTAAAAATGAAGGGCTTTCCTGAACAGCCACATGAACAGCTTCATAGTTCAAAGGCACTACTTTCTCTGCACGAAAGTAGAAGAAGAAAGGCTGGGTGGAAGCTTGAGGCATGATGACACCCCACAAGGTAAAAATAAAATCAAACAAAAGATAAAACAGCTCTGACAGTCACTGGAACAAACGAAACACTGAGTCAGCAATTATTTTAGAATTGTTTATCCTGTTCCACCTTGTGCAACTGGTCTGCAAGACTTACCGGGCAGGCAGCTCACGTATCTGATTGTGGCCAACATCCAACACTTCCAGTTTCCTGCTGTCACACACCCACTCAGGCAGGTTTTCCAGGTGATTTCTATGAATAAAGAACACAAAGAGGTGTAACCAAATGATAATTGAGATGTAAAGGCTATTAAGAATACAGCCCCAAGAGAGATACAGATACCTGCAGGAAACAATTCTGCTACATAGCATGCTTCCTGTGAGATTGTATCATCCTTCCTTCGGCAAGGGCACTACCAGTGCAGTCAGATCGTGAGTGAGGGGGCAAGAAAGCTAACAGCAGTGCTATCCCCACTACATATGCAGTCACTAAGAAAGTGGAAAAAAAATGCTTCTAAATTTTCAGGGGAATATTAAGAGTATCAGAGTACCAAAGCTGAAATCTCTCCATGGAGAAGAAAATTTCTGAGATGCTCCTTGGAAGATATCACTCCCTACACAGTTGAAATATCTCTTCGATCCCTCAAATTCAGTCCATTCTTTAGCTACCTCACTGAATAGAGCAAAAATTTTTGTGTTTATCTTTCAAGCCAACTGTTTTGCTTTTCTCACATTTGTCTTCACAGCAACTAACCCGTCTGGAAGCTAATGTCTTGGAGGCAAGGTTTTCCAAATACTGCACCGAAAACATGCAAATAGGCACTGTGGGGCACTCCTGCGTCCTGCCTTAAAGACAAAAATTAGCAGCACAGGATACATGGAGGAAATTGTGTGCATATGCATTCACATAATGACTACTTCAGTCAGAATACACAAATGCAAAACTGGGCATCAGATGATAGTCAGGCACGCGCAGACCTGAAGTTCAGGAATAGGATGCCTACAAAGCATGAATATAAATCAGTCATGTACTCATATCCTTTAGTTTATTCCTCCAACAGTCCTCAATCAAAATATGCAATAGCAACCCAACCCCTCTTCTCAGATAGCTTCCTTTCTGATCTCAAACTGACTTCCCAAATTCCAAGTGACCCAAAAAGCTAAGGACATCCTACCCACTTAGTTCCAATGCCATCACTGAAACGAAGCACAAAAAGGGTTGTGCGATCAAAAGCATGCACTCTGCACCAATTTCATTAACAAATAAATGGAGAAGAGAGCTTTACAAAGATCACTTTTCAATAAATCACTTATTTAGTTACACCAGTGTGTTACAGTTAGGTGCACAGTGTGAGTAGCTCAGGGCTGATGAAACTTTCAAGCTGATGGCCGCTAGCCCAGGTTAGCTCACTAATTGTTATGATCACCCTCAACAGCATGAGTGCTTTAAGCATGTTTTTTAATGAATGAGATTATCACTTCAAATGCAGATGAGTAATTTCTTAAATAAGACAGCCATTAAGCACATGTACAAATGTTTTCCTGATTCATTCCTGGAACTGTAAAACAAATTAAAACACCTCCTTTTCCATTTCTTCCCTTATTCCACCTTCCTCATTAAGGTGAAATTTACGTATGCATTCAAATGGAAACTGCAGACATCCCTGCAACAGCCAGGGCTGCAGAGAACTACGAGGAGCTGCAGGAGCTGCCAAAGTGATGAGTAAACTATCAAACCATCACCTACGCTGGGCTTACGATGCAGACACATCCAGAAAGTAACTTCTGTACAAGTCTCAGATTGGTGTGCATTTGAATCACCATGTTCTAACTCCGTAAGACAGGAAATCTTTAAATCATGGAAACTCTAACTATAAAGGAATACAAATTTTGCTTTGGGCAGTAATTAAAACAAAAAAATGTAAATTTATAAAAGGGAAACAGGAAAGAATTGACCAACAGAAAAAAAAGCATCCGCTAACTCTGAGAATTAGTCTTTTCTTACCCCAAGGTCCAATTCCTACCCCCACTCCCACCCAGCAAGATGCCAGTGAATGTCATTGTTCTATAAGTCTCTTTGATTTATATTTCACAGGTCCAAGAAAAAACATATTCTTACCTAGAAATATCCATATAAGCCAGGCAATTAGGAACTGGATACACATCAAGGTGAACAAGTTCTAGGGGAAAAAAAAAATATATATAACAAGAAAAGGGTGATAAAGATTTGCACTTAAATGACTGTTCTGTAAGAACTATTTTAAGAGCTAACACCCAGAGATTTCAGAGTATGTCAATAACCTAAAAAATTTCTGAAGATCTGGACCTTTGTGAACCCTTTGTGAGTTCTGTTTCTTTATTACATCTTAGTACATTTGCTATGCTCCATTGTACTTGCTATGACAGACACTGCATAACTGATCAGGGACAAGAAACTGGAGGATTTTAAAAGTTTCATGGCAAATTCTCATTTTTTCCATTTTTGTCACAAGAGCTGCAATTTCACCTCCACCGCCCTCTGCCCAGAAGAGTCAGTCACAAGACTGCTCTACTTTTTTCTCACTAGTCACTTGAGATCTAAGTATGGGAAGGGAACCTCCCCACTCTGGAACAGCAAGTTACAGAATACCAGTCCTTTAGGTCATGGCAAGATCCAGAGTATTTGTCAACACATTGTATGAGCCTTGGCATGCCTGTGGAGTTCCCAGTTGCAGGCAGCCTTACAGATCTTTCATAACACAACTACAGCTAGTAATGTTATTATTGAAGCAATCAAAATAGGGTTAATATCCTAAGGTTTTAGGGAGCTAGTGCTTAGTATTAAGCTTAAAAAAACCCCAAAAACCAAACAGACATTTATTTAAGCCTACAGAAAATCATATGAAGTGCAACTGTAACAAGCAGTTTCTTTGGAAGATAAGATGAAAACAAGGTGGCAGAGGCTGCAACGAGGGGACAGCCAGGGGGAACAGCAAGACCAAATAGGCAGTTGGTTGCAAGACATGGGCTGACTTGGATTCTCAGCCCACATTGAACAGCACATGCACAGATTATGTTAACTTTTCTCAGCTACAAAGATCCTGGCATGAATACTTAATGAAGGTGCAGGCTTAGATATTGCTAAGATGACAGCCTTTTAAAGGCAGTTCAGACTGCTCATCAAATTCACAGTTCTCCAACTTTGCATTTTCTTTATTCCATACTGAACTACTCCAAATGATAAAAATGGCGGTGCAAACTGAGTATTTTAAGTAATGCCAGTTTCCAGAGACAGATCAAACAGATCCTGTTCATGCAACACAGTTATTCACCTAAAGAAGGCTGCATTATTTCTATTATCAGATATGAGTAATGAAGTTACCATTATGAATTTCATAGCTTTCTGGACAGGGTAAGCAGCTAGAGCGAGGAGCAAAAATATATATTGTTTTGGTTTGTCTCCCAAATGGCCACTTGTTCAAACTTTCTCAGTGCAGGGAAAAGCAGTAAATTCCTCATTGGTTTTAGCAGAGCAACACATCAATGCAACTCAAACAACGGACAAATTCAAGAACCCTCCCTTACTGACACAGAGAAGAATTTCTAAGGTGTTCTCAGGTTCTTAGACCTCCAAACTGTGTTATTTGAAACTCGCTTCTAAAGCTCAGAACTGCCAGTAGCATGACACAGCACATGTGAAACCCTTTTATCTAGGACCACGTCAAGAGCCTCCCGATCACGTGCACCGCACTCTAGAAGCACCCCACAGAGGACCAGGTACGAGGACAATACCACAGCGGCCCTGAAAATGCACTTACCATTGCAGGAAGCGTACAGCGCTTTGAGAAAATACCCACTGATTTTGAGGGTCACCAGTTGATTCCGTTCACAGTGTAACACTTCAACGTTGTTAAAAACTGTTGCATCCAGCTCCCCAAGTTTGTTGTCTCGCAGATCCAGTTGGGTCACATGATGCAGAAAATCTATTTCATCAGCCTCCAATCTCCTGATTGAATTCAATCTTGCAGACAAAAAAAAAAGATTAGGTGTAGTTACGTGGCAGGCTCCTGCTGACAAACCACTGCCCACTCTACAATCAATCAGCTGCACTGGATTAAACTAGCATGCTTTCGGGTTCTGATCAAGGTTGATTTTTAATATTTTCCCCTTTGTTATGTTACGGTTTTCATCCTTTGAAAAGCAGGATGGCTATGCTCTGTAGCTTTATCCATCATGACAAAAGAATGATGACACCAAGCTCCTTTTTAAACTACTTTGAAAACTACTGATGAAAAGCTCTGCAAGAAGCTAAGTATTACTGTTACTGTGCCTATAAAAATAAAAGATGATCTGGCTGTTATTTGTGCCCAGTAGTTTGGAAAAGAACAAAACCTCTACAGTTCCTGCTGGCCTATCATCTTCTGGAAAAATCCAGCACATACAAGTAACCAGCATGTATTGGAGACCCTTGCCTTACTGAAAGGCCATATTGAGATTTATGAATTCTCATATATTTGCTTCTCGCCTCTCCATGTTTCACAGCAAGCAAATTCAGAGACCTGAAAATGCGTGTTGAAAGAAAACAAAGCAAAAATCCAAGACAACTGCGTCTGACAGATAAAGAGGACGGGTTTTATACATCTTCACTGCAGTGCATTGATGCTGTCAATACTCAGCAACTTCCCTAGAAGTTATAACTGAATGAGATTATCTATAACCCAGCAACTTATAAGACTGCAGAGCACTCCAAAGAGATCAGTTGCAAATTCCCAGCTCTGAACAGAACACTAAAATCAGTATAGTAACTTCTGCTGGCCCACTAAGCCAGCTGAGCCCTCCTTAGAGCAGATAAGGACAAATATCTGCAGTTCTGCTGTTGCTCCTGCTTTCAAAGCATTGCCCTCTGTGTAACAGTCGTGTTTTTAGAGTAGCTACATCTTCCAGTTAAAAGAATAATGGTAATATGTCCCAACACCACCTTACCTCTTCTATTTTCAATTTGCAAGCAGTGCTTCTTTTTGATTTCACTGATGCAAAGCACTTCATTGTACAGCAAATACAATATTTACTATTTCAGGTAGTGCCATGAAGAACCACTGTTCATTGCCAGGTGCAGAAAGGATGCAACAGACAATGAGAGAGCTGGAACTGCACTGCTGGAATTCATGGCCAGGTCAGCCACAAGAACCCTTCTCTGAGGCCCATTTATTTGCTTTTAACATACGTATAAACACACAGACATATTTTAACCCTGCCAGAAACACTTCAGAATTTATCTACCTATTTTAGCTAAACTTATGCTGGCCCTTCTTAGACGGCAAAGTCTGACAACTACACAGCAGTACAATAAAGTAAGTTTTATCTTACTTTAGTTTAACTATGTGGTTCCAAAATTCACTGTTATATGGACCTCATGGTCCAGGCTGTGAATTGAGTCTTGACCAGCTGATTGCAGAATTTGTCTTCACAAAAGACCGTAAGAATAGAGAACCACCTCATACCAGAGCCATTTGTAATAAAGATCTGTTTGGACTCTTCTGAGGGTAGCAATAAAATCATGTTACTCATGGTGCACAAGGCCTTTTAACATAGCAAGAAATATTAAGGTATCTATTTTTGCCCTTTCACTTTCAATGCCCTTTTCTTCACCTCACAAGTCTGTAACATTTCAGATAGAAGCTTTTTGGATGAGGGACTATCATGTCTATTGCACTAACACTGCAGCAACAAGAACTCCAGGAATCACAAGCATCCCAGGCTCTGTTTTGTTTGATCCTTAGGTGTAAACATTCATTCCCCCTAAAACACATTTTTCTACCTATTGATCGCCCTAAATGCTTCCACTTCCTCAAAGAAGAGTGCTAAGTCATGGCAAGTGCTGGGAGTTACACAACACCACCAGAAACATGGTTCAGTGGACAAACACAAGAGATTTACACCCAGAGGCAATTCTGACAGCCAAGGAGAAGCCATTTCAACACAGATAATTTAGGCTCACTTATTCTTCCCCTTTTCCAAATACCTACCTTAGATCCACATGCTTAATATGTGGCATCCTTTTTAACACCTGTAGGTTCAGGGTATCCATGCAGTTTCCGGACATACAGAGCTTATCCATGGCAGTCAGCTTCTCCAGCACTCCAGGAATGTCAGTGAACTCATTGAAGGACAGACTCACATAGCTGAGTTGATGCATATGCTCCAATTCATCAGGAAGGGACTGGAGAAAGTTGCCATCCAGCAAAAATGTCTGCAAGCTATTAGAAGAGGGGAAAGGAGAGTGAAGAAAGTGAGTGACCTGTTAAATCACATTTCCTTCCTATAAACACACAAATCTGCTGCAGTTACAGTGACATAAAATATACAAAAGGGCAGCAGAAAGAAAAATGTTAATGAATAACGCTGTAACATCTGCTACAGAAGATATCCACCAAATAATTACAAGCTTTGGCAACTATGACACGTAGGCTGTTAGACAGTTCTATCTTCAAACATCTCCAGAACTACAATTTGTATGACAGCTGAAGAACATAAGCAAGAAGGCTTAAAGATTTTCTTCAGCATGAAGGTGACCCTTGTGCCAAATGCTGGAGACTGGAAGAGCTCTGAGGCACAAAGCGTGCTTTCCCTCCATCCACAATTGCTTCCAGATGGATCTACAAGCCAGTCTACTCTGACAAAAGCCAGTACGTTTAAACTGTTTCTCATAGCAGGAGTATGTAGAGGCATGAAACTGCTTGTTGCCTTTACTGTTCTCAGGCTGTGTATGTGAAAGTTATAAGAAAGTACTTGCTTGTGCATTTCGCCTACAACTGCTGGAATGCTTCTGAGGGCATTGCAGGACACGTTGAGTTCAGTCAGGGTTGGGATACCACAGACTGCCAGTGGGAAGTCTCCTAAGTTATTATTCGAAAGGTTAAGGCTCTTCAATTTGGTGAATCTAAAATGAGGTAAGAAAAAGTAAAGGAAACAAATAAGTAATCCACACCAAGTTGCCTCACAATAATTAATACAAAGCAAGTTTGGTTATGTAAATACAAATCACATGCATTTTTAGTTTATATGCTCATAACAACCAGGGAAACTACCAGGCATTCAAGTTCAACACCACTTGTAAGAGTTCACTTGTGTTAAGCTGACAAAGAGAAACAGACCCTCCTGAATAACACATCAAATGTATTTTGCAGTGAGTGCAACAAAGAACAAACCCCTTGCCATCCTTATGATATATTTCACTTCTGTGGCATCTCACCATGTACTAAAGCATTGCTATTTTCCTGAACACATTTTTTTTGGTAGTAAAACTACCGTTGTGACACAGGTTACAAGGTACAGGGAAACTCTCAGACTATTTGAACACTAGTTATTTGTGGTGCTGCTGACCTGTGCTCAGGTCCATTCATGTTTGCCTTCCAAACAAAAATTCTCATTAGAATAGACTGGTTTGAATACAACTGGGAAATGGGTTGAATTAAAACAGAATTTAGCAAGGCTTCTGTAGTGACAGAAGCAAAATTTTGTCCTTGACATGTCACAGAACTCTTAAAAGCCCCTTGATTTATCACATCAGCCAGAAAAGCAACTTGCATGTGTTTGCCTTATTAAAAATGACCAAAACCATTTAAACAAAAAACCCAAGAAGGGGACAATCCAATTAGCCAGCCTGCATGTTCAGCAACATTATTATGGTTGCCTGACAACCACTGGGAGGTGTGCCTAAAGCCAAGTAAAAGGATGAATGAAAAGATCTGTGTCAGATTCCGATAGATGGGAGGAAGTTCCTTTTCTGGCACAGCTTATACCAGGACATTTTATTTGGACTTAATTTTCCCTTCATTAAGGATCAAGTCCTTTACTTGTGTGAGCAGGCTTTTACATAACTTGGCAATGGAAGCCAAACTGCACCTATGAGTGCTGCTATTCCACATAAAAGTAATCTCCAGCAGCATGTGCCAGTGTATCCATAGCCTCTGTATCAGCCCAGCACACTCCTACCTCAGGGAACTTTGTCCTCCTCCAACCAGAAAATATGGACAGCAAATGCATCAAGCATTAAAAAGTTAAAGAGTTTTAATAACAAGACTTAAAAATCCCTAGCAGCTACGGAAATCAACTGGCACACACCTTTAGTATTACCTAAGTCAAACTCATGTCACTGACTAAAATTCAACTGAAGTCATAAGCAGCACCTTTGTATGGTACTTCAGTGGGGGCTGCTGAGCCCCAAAGACAGGCTGTAAACACATAACATTTACACAGGCTGGCAGCAAGCAAGGGAATGCTGTACTCTCTAGTGGTATTCTGGTGCAATGCTGCAGGAGAAAAAAAAAAATAGAAAAGTCATTGCCAGAGTTATCACAAATTTTGAACACCCTGTGCCATGCTGAAGGCAGAAGAAGTTTGGAACAAAGTTAGATGGAGACTAAAGGAAATCTTGGAATCAAATTAGTGCTGCAAGGGAAGAAATACTACTGTGCAGAAACAATGACTAGTCTATCTCTAAAGGGAGAACTGTAAATTAAAAAGGAGGCAAGAGTAAGTTAACTGATGTCAATAAGGGTCGCTAGCCAGAAAAATAAATATGCACATTTTTAACACTATACCTTCATAGTCCTCTATTTTGAGAGAAAGGACTTAAAAATCTTGAACCTAGAAATGAAACACACAATCCTGCATTTATCTTGAAGACAACTGTAGGTTTATGGCACAGACACACTGCCTTGAAATTTGGGGTGTTTCTGCGGTGGAACAACTGCCCCACATCATCCTCAAAGTTAGCTGCAAATACAAACAAGACTGCTCCAAGTAGTGGACTCTGAGCCTTTAGAATATTTTTTCCCAGTATTTAGGCAAGTACAAAAATAGTAGTAAAGATAGGAAGATTAAAGCAAAATAACTAAGCTGCTGGAAAAACATCAAAACGTAACCTTTCCAATTTTCAAGCCAACCATGAAAAAAAATTAACTCATTTAACAATCACACTGAGGCTACAGCCTTTACCTGTGCCACTCCTTAGTCTCAAAAGGATAGTCTCAGCGCTTTTGTCCACTAAACAATATTCTAGAAAATCCCAAACAC
Source organism: Coloeus monedula (assembly GCF_965178545.1). Lineage (NCBI taxonomy): Eukaryota > Metazoa > Chordata > Aves > Passeriformes > Corvidae > Coloeus > Coloeus monedula. The sequence continues at coordinate 75,081,394 of NC_138781.1, forward strand.
AATATTGAAATAAAATTACAGAAGATCAAACTAACAGAGGAAAGAGTACTGGGGAAGCAGATGGTAAAAGAAGCTAAGAAGTACAATAACTAACTCCAGTGTAGTGTTCAGCTTCAAGGTTTTCTGCATACATTCTTGGGCATAACTGCCCTCGGTCAAAGAGGGGGAGGGAGGAAAAAAACTCCCCTTCCCCAACATATCTGGATTACATCTCCACTGCTCTAATGTATGTTGTGATGTGTGCTTATGAAAGGGCTTTGATGAGTAATCTAACTACTCAGGACACAAACTGAACTGGTTAACAGTTCTATGAAGTACGTAAGAGAGGATAAATAGTACATCCAGTATTGGATAAATTCGTACAAAATGCACATAGAAGTGTACATCAAAAAATCCACAAATGAAAGTGACTTGTTAAATCCTATTTACAGAAACACTGAAAGACAGACACCATAGTCTTAGTTAAAATTAAGAGACTAATTTAAGACATCTGGCTGGAAGGAGGTATCTTCTTCCCCCATTGCAAACACGTTCACTTAGAAAATGCTAAAGTCCTATTTCTTCTCATGGAGCACTGTCAAGTGCAGAATATTACTGAGCCAAACTAGCAGGCATTTCCTCAAAGGTAAGATCTAAGTCTACCTCTCATCTTTGGTCACTCACTTCCCACTATCCACATCGCAAACAGGCTGGTACACGTCCATTATGGAGCACTGCCATGCTGCACATTTAAAATGCTGAATTGTTTATAGTGCTTCTTATATCTGGACAGATTTACAGTCAGTCACACCAGTATCACTTGTACATCACATCAATATAAATAAGGTAGGAGAGAAGTATTTACAGACTCAAGTTTTCTGTTGCGGCTGAGTTTGCAAAGTGTCAGGCTTCCAATAGACTTTACAGTGCAACATCTTTGCTGTTCTTTCACATTCAAATCTTTACTCCTATCAGAAGCAGGCACACACAACAATGCTACCCACATGGCATTGCTAGAAAGAAAAAAAGGCATAACACTGCTCGTTTGAGGCATGACAGTGTAATAACCTCATATCAAGTCCACACATATGCTTTTTGTCCTCTTCTCCCTTCTTCCACAGTTCCAGATTTTGTTATCTCTTAGTAAAAGTCAGCCTGAAGAACAGCATCAGTTAGCTTATGCTCAGTTAGCTTACTAAGCTTTCTATTGTAATGGCCAATATACAAACACTCACTTTGCTGAACAAAAATAGCCCTCCTTTAAGCTAGAGCAAAATGTTGACATGTCAACCCTTGGGTTTAAACATACAATATGACTGAACACTAATTGCCCTAATTGAGCCAAAAACTGCCCACTTATTTAATCCTGAAGCTGCCACTTCAGGAAGGGCTTTAGTTTGACATACGCAAAATAAGGAGAGGGACTAATAAGAGAAGTTTGTATTACGGCAAAGCAGTGAACTGACTGACGTGCTAATTTCAAATTCAGACCCACCTGGTGTGAACAGCAGAGGAATTTCCATCACACAGTACAGCATTTGTGTTGCACTATGTTTGGGGCAAGGGGAATAGTGTATTCCAACTGGCAGTCATACACCATCATTGAAATGCAGCCATAACAGACTCTTCTGATAAAACTGGTCTTGCCTTACTCTTACCAAAAACAATTAAAAAGCAGTGTTTTACTGTAGGGTATGCCCAGCCACCGCCCTGGAGGGATGTCTGCTGAGATAAGAGATTGCATAATCGCCCAGCAGGACTCCCTGGAAAGGCAACCACTTCTTTAGTCACGGCGAGAAAAGACAGACCCAGAATCCTCTGGGAGACCCTGTGCAGATCCTTTGTAACCCACTGGCCTTTACCTCTGGCACCCACCCCCTGTATCCCTATAAAGCGAGCCCCATGCCCCTGCGAGGAGAGAACGCTCGCCCTAGCTCCCCTTCGCCGGAGTGCGGAATCAGCTACTCGAGCCTCTCGTCTCTCTCTCCCTGGTCTGGCCTGGAGGCTGCCCTGCAGAGCTGAGCTGAAATCACGAGCTGACAATCACTAAAGAGCTGACAGTCTCTGCAAGGGCCCTCCTGCCAGCAGCTGAGGGAAGACACCGGGCCTCGGGAAGGCAGTTCCTTTTGGGACCATCTCTCTGGACCAGTCACCTCTTCCTCGGTCAGAGCTACTGACCCCTCACCAGCTGTCATATTGTACTACACCTGAAAGGGAAGGCGTGGCTTAATAAAGAACTCAGTCTAAGGAAAACAATCACTTTTCCAAACCTATCTCCAGAACCTGGGCTCTCATGACTGTGCTGTGGTTACAGCTCAGTATTATTTTCAAGCAGCAACAGAAGTGTCCCCCAGTTTCAGCACCATTTCTGAACAGAACGATGGTGTTTGCCTTGCAGTGCTGTGACAAGTTTTGGAACTAAACTAAAACTTGCCACCTTCTTGAACACCGGCTACTCTGGCCAATTACTTAATCATGAGGAGAATTTCCATAAAATTCTGCCACGGCAGCTTCCTCCTTGGAAATAAAAGGTGCAATTTACTCCCTTTTTGCAGTTGTGTTGGGTTCCCCATCCACGGCCTTACTGCCTAAGGGAGCTGCTAGCCTAGTGCCGGAAATACTGTCACACCATTCCCCTTCCAGAAAGGTGTCATTGCAAAAGTCTTAAATTACTAAGACAATTCAAATGAACAAATAATCGGATGTTAAGTCAAATTCAGACTACCTCCAAACTTAAAAACAATAAAGCTTTTATTATATTACATGGTTGGTAAGACTACCATAAAGACAAGAGAGCCAAATATATGTTTTGTTAGTGGAAATAACCTGAACCTACATTACTGCACAAGGCAGTTCTCAATTTCTGCACATACCTACCACACACTGCTTCATATAGGGAGAATGACTGACCTCGGAGAAAGGACAAAATTCTTAGGAAAAAACACTGAAAATATATTCACTTCCTCTCTACTGGAAATTTATAATTGAAATACAAAAGCATTAACTAGGGGTGGACTTCCAAACTGAGACATGTTTAACTACATGAAAAGAAACCCTTACTTTGGAAGCCATATCAGAAAAAAGTACACAAGTAAACTGAAGACTGATACACAATAACTGGATTCCACAAATATGTTCACTTGTTGAAACATTACTTGGAAGAGATACTGCTGTACTTAGCCTTACAATTCACTAAAGTGAATCCAATTAATCCAAGTGCAATTTCTACTTTTAGACTCCACTATTTTAAAAAATGCTATTTTTATAGCCTATATCTTACTACCATTTATTTTTCTTATCCCACTATTAAGTTCACTGTTCAAATTAAAAAAATAAAATTTAAAAATTCAATGTGTTTCAGGCATTAAAACAATTTTGCAACTGTCCCCACTTAGTTGCTTGCAGAGACTTAATTTTATGATTTCATTTTTCGTTAATTAAGTGTCACTGATTTTTGCTAGGTGTTCACGAGAGCACTTTCTTGAGATCACAAAGATGCACAGGAGTTAAGGAGAACACAGTCATGAAAGTTTGGGAAGATGCACTAACAAAAGCAAACTCTTTCTTCAATATCTTTACAAGTTGGATAAAACAAAAGCAGTGAAGTTACATAAACAACAAACTCCAAGTGCCATCTTTAGCATTACAAATATTAAAAACAAAAATAAATTCCAATGCTACAGAGATGAGAAAATAAGTGTAGCATCCAAATCTAGCAAGCACTCGATGGGGTTTGTTACTAGTAGACCTGTGTTATCAATACCACACCAACCTTTCCTCTTGCCCTGCTGCTTAGATGGCTGCACTTCAGTGTTTGACTTCAAGTGAAAGAGGAGAAACTATATAAAAGTAAGGTTTCCTCCTCTCCAAGACCAACAGAGTTGTGACAGGAAGCTCCCTGCATCTTCACACACCATGGAGAAAGCAAAGGTAGCAATGCTCCACATACTAAGAATCATTTGAATATTAAAAAAAAAAAAACAACCAAAACCCAAGCCACCAACCCAAAAATTAAGGGGGGTAGGGGGGGAAGGAGAAAGCTCAAATACTTCCAAGTGCATCTACTGGCAGTGCCCTGTGGGGCCTGGCAAGGGGGAAGATGCATAAGTGGCATTCATTAAACCATCCAACTTTCTCCACTAACCGCAGCTTCATACACCAGTAGCAATAATCACAAGAAGTACCTCAGTGCGCTTTGAGGCCAGCCAAGCGGCAGGCTGGAGACTTCCCTCCCTGCTCCTCAATCTCCAGGTACAAGTTAAGATCAAGCTGCATTTCACACTGACTTCTAGCAACCTTGCCTGCTGGGTTCATACCAGTTAGGTTGGCAATACTGGTTGCCCCTCACTTCCAAGCATTCTCTGAACAAAGATTACATTTTAAATTACCTTCTTACTGCACAATGAATTTGTAAGGAGGGTTTAGCTTGAGGTTGCCTGAAATCCTGAGTTTTCAGATAAAAATCAGAAGTTGCAAGGGAATTCAGAAATAGTTGCATCAGTAATTCAGAGTACTCTAGCCTTCTCATAACCTAGAGACGCATCTTCAAATTTCTGCCACTATCCCTGAAGAGTTTCAACTGAGATGCCAGAGAAGGCAGTTCATTTCTAAAAGGGCTCTGGGAGAGAAAAGGTACCCACTGATGTTAAAATAAAAATCCATATAATCACTGCCAACAATAAACAACCACAATCAGAATAATAATTCATTCTTTAGATAAAACTGGCAAGTATACTTTTACTTATTTTTCAAACAACTTTTTGTCTTATTACATCTCCCTTTTCTTTTTCTTATGTTTCTTTTAAATCTGCAACAGCGTTACCTTAAAAATCCACATACTGATAACTTACTTTTCAACGTTAACAAGAAAATAATATTCTTTATGCCAACCACTTTTCCAATAACACCAACTGAAACAATTACTTATAAAGCGTTCTCAGTCCAGTGAAGCAGAGCAACAGTAAATAAAGACTATGGTCTAGTCTTTTGCTTCAAACCCAGAGCAACAGTACTCGGCAAAATTAGCAAGCCTGAACTCTTGTTAGCATTTCAACTGGGGAAGCTCCTCTCTTATCCTAAAGAGAAACATCCTTCCTGTAATTTTAGAAAAGATTCTGTGAGGGAGAATAATTTTCTGTGAGGGAGAAGAGCATCATCATTATGTAGCATCATTTGCTACTTTTTTCAGCACAGATGAATTTTCAGATGGCTTACTTGTATACGTAGTATGAAATAAGTATTCCCTGATAAGCAGGAAAAGAGAGATGTAGCTGTATTTATCTTTCAATATTCAGACAGTTCAGTTATGGAAGTTCACAGCTGCAGAGCATCTACAGCAACAAAAGGGGGTTGAGTGGACAGCAAAACAAGTAGATGTGCAGCTTCTGGGAAAAAAGTGCATCTACACCTCTGTACACCTTCAGATGCCATGTACTGAGCAGGACTAAACATTTTATTCATAAATGCAACAAATTATATTATTTTAACAACTGAAAAAAGCAACTGCATAAACAAAACCAGAAATTCCTTTTTCCCCCGATACATTCCTGACTGTACCTGCCACGTCAGTGCATATGTCAGCATGTCATTACTATGACCCAGCTGCTTGCAAGTCTACTCAGTGGGTGGCTGAAAAGTTGGTGTTTTATTGTGTCTTTGACAGACTTGTTTTGAAATCCAGCATTCATTAAATTACCACCTAAAGTGATTTATTAAGAGGAACTGCAGCACCAAGAACTGCTTACAGCAAGACAAATTTCCCTAGACTGCCTTGCTAACCAGGTTTTATTTAAAAATTGTACCAGGAAGGGTAGGTATATAAATGCCAATGTGTTTTGCTCACAACATCCAAGCACATGGTTATTTTGGAGCCTTAAATACTTCTAGGCTTGATTCAGTGGTGCTGTGCCTCATGTGCGGCTGCAATTCAGCAATTCCTCATTTTGTATAAAAGCCAACAGTACCAAATCAGAACAGCAAAGACTTGCTTTCCAGTGATTTGAAAGAACACGGGTGAACAAAAAAAGACTTTTGGTTTATTCAGTGAAGTTTTACTTTGCACAACCCCTATAAACATGAAAATGGTTTTATGGAATTGGATTAAAAAGAAAAAATAAATGAATTAGACAACGTGTGTTCACAGGAATGACAAGCCTCACTTTACACACATTTTGATACTGGGTTTCACTAATAATTTCAAAACATATGGTGCTCTTCCTCTTGCTAGATATTTGTGCATTTACTCACTACAGAAAAGCAGACTTACTAGGAGTCGAGCTGGCACAAAGCCTTTTGGGAACATAAGTACAACTCAAGTTTTCCCACCCGAAAGAGAAGCCAGTTCTGTGTTTCTTAGGGCAGGAAGGAGAATGGCTGGGGAATACACTCCAAGGTGAGGCTCATGCTTTTGCTGCAGTAGGGAGGCAAAAGACAACTGATGGGGCACAGCTTTTCCTAACCCTCAGCAGGAACTACCACAACTTCACACAGGCCTTCCCACTGGCACAGCAATAGAAACAGTGGCAACAGCTTCCAGCTACTCGCTGTCTGGGTGATGCCACCTGTGCTGGGTGAAGATAAGGCTGGGGGACATCAAACAAGCAAAGGGAAACATCAAGGGCATGAGTTTCTGTTGCACCAACTCAGATCCACCAAAACAGCGCTGTGTAACCTAATTTTTTTTTTTTCCTCCAGAAGTTCCCAGACCTGCCTCGTGCCTTTTTGCCAAGCTCAAAGCAGTGGAAACAGAGCAGACTATTACTTGCTGACAAAATAGGACCAGCTCACAGAAGAATGAGAGGAAAACAGTTATATTCAGTTATATGCCACTTCTCCAGATTTTCCTTATGCAGAATCTCAGAAAACAGGAGAGTTATATTTTGTTACCTGAACTCTTTCACTCTTGTATGCTCAGGCTCAAGTTAGTGAGAAGAAATTTAACAGGTTATTAACTATCAGCAAGACTCACCAGCTGTTCCTACAACTGCAGTACCAAGAGAACACTGAACAGAGAATGAACATTGCCCATCACATCAATAAACAATACTTTCTAATCCCAAACAGAATTAGTTGTAGGTACATGGAGAAATCCAAATCTATTCCAAACAGAAATTAGCTGTAGGTACATGGACAAAGCATAATCAAGTATCTCCTTTATACCTTCTGATATTTAAAAAGGAAAAATTATAAGAAGTCATTAAAATAAGAGACATTGATTATTTGTCCATGTTCATAGCTAGTTTATGCTAAAATTCCACTTGCTATCTAGAGACCTGTGTTGACATTTACAGAACACTTAATCCAGTCAGAATTCCTCTCCAGACTGTGCTCATAAGGTCTTGGCATTGCTGTATGTTTTGTTTGTGAAACAGACTTGCTGGGTTCATTCATCTTCCATTACGCCAAATTTTTAGGTTTTCCAAAATGAAATTGGAATTATATAAAAATACAACAGCCCGCATAATCCATCTTGTATTTTTCGGTTGTTTTTCAAAGAGGAAGGGATTTAGAAATGTGGTTTAAGACTTTTTTTTTTTGAACAGGACCATCCACAAATATAATCTTGAGGTACTCTGCAATTCAGTTACCACTGAAATTAAAATCACAGCTTTATATTCAGTATGGGAACATTCATCTTTGTGAATACAGAAAGCCTGCTGATTCCACAGAACACATACATTAAATCATTCAGAGCATCAATCATGCTGCTGTCTACCCATTTGTTACATTCTCGGATGAGCTGCAGTGGAAAGAACTGGAAGGTCACAGCTACTACAAAAGAAGAATTAGGATTGAGCAGAGTAGAAAGAGGACAAGAACCAGGCTGAATTTATGAAATCAGGGCTTTCTTTGCTTGGGAGGGGGAAACAAAAAGTTCTTCACTTGGTCACATGCAGTACTGTTCCTACCTAGAATGGCTCCCTATGATGGGTAACTCACCAACATGAGTCAAAGGCTGAAGAACTACAGTCTGGCCTCAGTAGGTAGATAAAAACACACTATGAAAATTGCATTTTGGGCTGAAAATATCCTTCTATTTACAAGAAAAACATTAAGTTTCTTATGAAAGCCAGTCTGTAGTTTCTAACACACAAAGTTAAGCAATTTCTGTCAGGCCAACGTTCCACAAGAGGAGGTAGTAATTTTTAGGAAAGTTTCTGCATATCATGGCTCCAAGGACAGAGGAAGACTAGTACAACCATACCACTTTACCTTTGTAATTCACTAAGCGCTCTACTTGTAGATGGGCTGGGGTTTAGCCTCAGGAAGTTCTGCTTTAAATTGAGATGAGTGAGGTCTTGGCTATAAAACAGGTTGGCAGGCAGGTGCTCCAGGCTGCAGCATGAAAGATCCACTGAGCTTATGCGTTGTGATGCAACCTGGAAGTCAAGCACAACACCAATATATTAATACTGTAATAAAATAAAGAACATTTCCTTCACCCCTACCAGCACAACATAAAATTTTAAGCACAGCAGAAGCCAGTGTTGGCATATACAGATGATCTAACACAGTTTACATAAGTGCTGCAAGTTATGCCAGGATCTCTTTCTTGGCCTCAGTGCTTAAACCAGGTCCACAGACAGCTAGCAGGGAGGAAAGAGCAAAGGTTTGTCAAATTAATATGTGAAATGGATCCATTTTCATTTATGAAGTTATGCGATACTTTACAACCAGAAAAAAAAAAAGATACTTGACATAAGGTTTAGTTTAGTCCTTTGGGTAGAATTGCCTCTTCCAAGTGGAGGTGAGGGGTTAGCCAACATCATCTTGTCTTGGTTTCGTATGTCCAAGATGGGTATTAAATGACAGAAGAGTTATCCCATTTACACCTTACTGAAGAGAAAAAATAACCCAGCGGCAAAGCACTGAGCACTCATCTCTTCTCAATGAATTAGAAGACCGTCCAAAAGTGATAAAAAATATGACAAAAAAACCCTTGAGATTTGCAGGCTTAACACTGTTTTCTAGAAAGAGAAAGGTAAAACAAACACAGTCTGTAGAGGCTAAAAAAGAATCATACCACTGAGCACTATATATATATAGCTAGCATCATTCCACAGAGACCTATAGACAAATTCTTCAAGTAATGGCAATTCTGCCCCTTTCCAAATCTCTAGGATACAACTCAGTCAACTACATCTGCTATTTTACTTATTTACTAGACTTCACTAAAAATAAATAAATATCACCAGCAAAGTCAAAAACAAACCCAAGACTGCAATGTAGTATGCTTACATTTTCTGTCCGACACTCAAAAATATTCTTTCATAAAGTAGAGTCACAGACATGCTACATGGCAAAGCACCACCACACAGTAATGCAAGGCAGTGGGGATGGTGGGCAAGGAGAAGGAGTCAAATGCTAGAAGAAGGAGAGGCATTTTTGGAGCAAGCATGGTTTAACCAAAGGAGAAGAAGCAAACAACTTCACCACCATTTTAGACTTCTGGGACCACACCAACAGTGCTCAAATGTGTTCTGTCAGCTGCTTACACCAAAAGAAGCTATTGTTTCACTGGCCTTTTATGCTGGGATTCTGGAGGAACAAACACCACATCTAAGGGGCAAAAAGAGGAAAAGACCCAACAACTCCTAATCAATACCCAGTAACGTAAGAGCTTCTCAACTCAGAGGAAGGACACACCACTCAATCTTCTGGGCAGAGATACAGTCTCTGCCACCAAGTACTCTGAAACTAGAGCCATCATGCTTTGAGGAGGTAAGCAAAGTAGCTTGCCACTGAAAGGAAGGCCACAGAAATATTTTTTCCTCTCCAACGCAAGCTACACAGGCCTTAGAATAAGTGGTTGCTATTATAAACACACAGCCATAGGCTTCGAGGGGAACAGGCAGTGCAGTGTTTTTCTCCAATGCAGCCGTTAATAATCCAGTCCTCCCACATCCATTAAAACGCTTGAATTTTTGTTACTCTATTAGTTCAGTCCTTTTGTTACTGTAGCTAGTATTTTTCTTCCCCTTGTAGTATGAGACAAGAATTATTCATAGGCTATACTGAGCAGTCATTTCTGAATGCTGGCTATTCAGTCTGTTTATGCCCACTACTGTAAAGTTCTGATCACACTGCAAACACAAGAGATGAAAAACTGCTGATGCCCGTTAAATTAAAAAGGAGGAGTGTTTCATTTCAGGTGTAATTCTTGTATACACTGTTGCTCCAACTACTTGTTTGGAATGTGATATGAACAGCAATAAGCAACCCAGCAGTGCTTAGCAAGCCACATTACTCTAAAAATATCTCAAGAACCAGAAATGGGAACTCTGAGTGGGAATCATGATAATGCAGCCAAACAAGATCAAATATGCAAATTCTACTGTTGCCTCAAAAAAGGATGCAAATCCTTTCTTAAAACTGTCAAACCCTGAGAAATAAATCTAGTTAAAAGTAATTTTGTTTTTACAGGTTATATGTACTGGTTATTTTTTGTTTGACCTTTTTTTAAAAAGGAACACTTTATTATACAAAGCATTTAATTAGTTTTTTCAAGCAATTGACAAATATTGAATGATGCTTCTTCCAGAGAGAGAACTGTAAAAGTTAAAACCATTTCTTAAAAGGTGTTAATTCTGGAATCAATTGTAATTTTATCAGTCTTTCTGTTACCAAGCAGTACTCTAAGAATTAACTTCTGAATTGTTATAAGGAAGGCTCATATAAATACGCAGTTATTCTCACAGGCAGGGATAAAGACTTTTCTCTTTTCATTGCTCAATACTGTTCTATAACAAATTCCTATAGAACACAGCAACAAGATGAAAAACAAAGAAGAGTAATGAAGAAGAACATCATCTTAACAATACTTTCTTTCATTCACCAGAAACTTTCACCAGTTGTTTTGAAGTTGAATATAGAAATTCTGAAATTACACTGTTCCAAAACCAAACAATAAAGGAATATTTCAATCTTGCAACTGTCTGCAACTGACTTAAATGCAGCAAGACTGCACATGCTTATGTTTGCTATTGTTTATTAAAAGCAAAGACTTTTTTGTAGAAGATGATACAGTTCTTTAACAAAGCACTGGGTTTCCCTGACTCACTCTGAAGAATCACTGCAGAGATAATGTGATAATGGGTGGGAAAACACTCAGTAGAATATCCCTCACACTCAAAGAATAAAAAGCATCTGGAGAAAAGGACTATTATCTGCAGAAAGTGTGTTTTCACTGGAAGAAAACAAAACCAAAACATTCCGCTGTAAATAAATACCTCAACAAGTTATCTGGGCTGCATTCAACACATCCGTGCTCCCACAAGCATAGTGAAGAGAGTTGGTGTGGTAGCACTGCTAGAGGGAAAGGCTTTCTAGATACACAGGGAACGTGCATTATGGACTTGTTATGGTTTGTTTGGTGTTTTCTTGTGGAAAACTCTTAAGTATAGCTGTCTGATAAGCTGTATGCACATACATAAAAATAAAACCACAAGCAGCACAATTCACAACTCCACAGGCAGAAGCCGCCATTGCCCAGAGACCAACCCCTCTCGAAAGTCTTCTCACCCTATCTCAAACTGCAGAGAGCCTTCACACTTGTGTCACACGAAACCACTGCTGCATTTCCAGCACCAATAACACTGAGGAAACAGCTGGGGCAGTGACCTTCTCAGAAGATGGTACATCACAAGCTCTCAACGACAGGAGCTACTGCAGGAGCTGTAGAGTTAAAGCCTGTCTCTGAAAGACATGGAACATTTGGCAGCCATGCAGCTCAAACACAAAGCAAGATCTTGTACTTTTTGAAGTCCATTTCTCAGTTGGGATATTCAATCATCAAAAAACATAAACAAACAATATGAAATATGCTTTCTCCATTCCCTGGATATGATTTTTAAATACTTTACAGTCTGTCATTGTGTTGCAATGTCTCCCACTGTAACACTAGAGGAGTAGTAACGGGGTAAGGCCATGCTGAATTTTGTACATCAAACCACAAAGTCCAGTGGAAGATTTTTTTTTTCCAGTTCCTGTTGAAACCTCAGTTATGCATCCTAGGCCTACACTGTTCTAAGTTATTTTTTTCAATCTTCACATGAATATGGCAAACTAAGTGGAGTTTGGAAGAAGTGATATACAATGTAGCACATGTACCACAGAAAGCCCTGGGTCTACCCACTGCAAACACCAAAAACCTGTTATTGTGCTTTTAATTTTCCCACAGCAGCAACAAAATGCAGATTTATTCTCCAAATACCACCACAAATAATGCTGCTGGCGAGCTCATCTCCCTCCTTGGGCACTGTGCCTTCTGCTCCTCCCCTCCTAAGAGCAGCACACATGCCAAAGAAATCGGAATCTCCCTAATATGAAAACTCACTTTTATACATGCATTACTTGTGCCGCAATATACCTACAAATAAAAACAACTATTCAAAAATGCCAGCAGTACCTCTGATGTCTAGATTCCAGGCAACACTTCAAATAAAGGTTTGCCAAAGTGTTTTGATTTTATTTTTTTTTAATTATTATTTTTAAAAGGAAACAGTATTTCAAGACTTGTGAAAGTACAGTATGGGTTCACTGTAAATCTTTAACAGCTGGCAACAAAAATACAGAAAAATACTTGCATCGACCCATATTCTTGCTGTTTCTTGCTACAGAGGGCTGAAAACCACTTTGCTTTGTCCATCAGTATAATGACACCTCTGTCACTGAGCTATGCAACAAGACTGATTATCGTCTTTGTTTTAAAGCCTTGGCTATACTACAGAAATGATCTGTGGCTGACAATGGATGTCAGGAATGGGCACAGCTGAACCCAGCTGTATGGACAAACACAAGTCTTGTTTATACAAGGACATCTTTTGGTGTGTCCTGTGGTGTGAATTTAAACCAATGTAATTATGTCTTTTTCCTGTTTACCCTCATCCCATTCCCTATAGCTCTATTCAGATAAGAAATTACTGCTTAGGACTTCAACAGAAGACAAAATAGCTAAGCAGCCCACACTGTACAGGCAGCCAACTTCCCAGTCTGTTTGAACTGAGCTGACAATGTTAAATTATACCTGCTGTAGACATGCAATGCAAAGGCAGTTAAATTTTTCTCCTTTAGGTTTTGTTTTTAAACAGTTTGATAATCATCACATCCCACCAATGCCTGCATAAGCCTTAACTAAACAGTGATACATAATGAAATACCTAAACTAAAATAGAGCAAACAGGTTCTCCTCACTTCCGAACTAGCCTTGCTTCAAATCCTAATCCTCCTTTCTATTCAAACATCAAAGCCCTGCTCAGCAGAGAGGCCTCCCTCCACTGAGCTGAATTCCTCAGCCGGGAAGCACATTGATGCCCTCAGCCACAGCCAAGAGCTGAGGAACTGTTTAGCCTGATAAACAATCTAATGCCAAAAAACTTAATGAAGGGGAGGGGGAGAACAGAACATTTGCTTTTTCTTTAAAGCCATATTGATGCCTGAGATGGCCACCTAAAAACAGAGACTAGACAAGAATAAGGGAATAAAGGTAAGTATTTATTTGAAGGGCCTTCAAAGGTACACCCTGGGCAGGCCAAAGGCTACACCCAAGATGGACAGATGGTCATGGGTTTTTCACACATTCATAAGTTCGGTTCATTTGCATATCAGGATCAATTCTCCAATTACAACCCCAGTTAATGATGTAATTACCCCAAGTTTGTCCTCCTCTCCAGAGGCCTTAGTTTACACATTTTGGGCCTAGGACAATCTGGGTGTCCTTGGAGAGCAAACCTAGTTGTGTCTAACTAGCATGAGAGAACAGCAGCTAACAGGCCACAAGAAACTTCAGAGTTACATACTAGGCAGTACAGGATTTGAAAAATATAAAAGTTAAAGCCTAAGGCATCAATATATTTTCATTTTTAAATGACAACTGTTAAAACAACTGCAGCCCAAGGGTTAAAAGGTACTGGCTTTTCTGGCATCTCCTTTTTGTTTTCTTTCAAATGTCAAATTAGATACACGCCAGCTCCAGCTAAGGGCCTTGCATAGAAAACATAAAACCCAGCAAAGGCTTGAAAGCCTGCCACTCAGATCCACAAACCCAATAGGCAATGCCATAGGTCAGAGTAGTAATTCCCTACTTAGAGAAGGGCAGAAGTGCACACCACTGTGGCAGTACTCACAGGGCTCCTCTGCAGGTGAAGCTGCCAAAAGCCTCTGGTACAAATACCTCACGCCAACAAGACTCAGGGGCACAAAAATTATTTAAACTTGTCCCTTCTCTGCTCTCCTTATCTCTGAACAAAGTTTTATAAGCAAACAGCTCATTTCTACTTTTGGCCCTTGTGCAAACCTCTAACAACTGAAAACAGCATTAGCAAACGTGTGTGGGGAGGCGGAAATGTGAAGGGGATTAACCAGAAGTTGGGCTCCCTCATCTTTTGTGATAGGAAACCTGAAAAAATTTAATAGATGTGAAAGCCAGTGTCCCAGGTTTAACATAAAGATCTTGACAGCAACAATTTGACAAAAAAGGTGACATTCATCATCTGCCATTTGGAAATGCTGGGTAGTATCTGAAGTCATTACCAGAATACAAGTGTTTTTCTGGAGGAAAAGTACTCTTCTTTTAGAGATCATGTACTGGTATCGATATTAGTCAGGGAATGATACCAACACTGTTCCTTGGTCATAGTCACACTGGGATACTCAGACTAAGATCCCTGCAAGGACAAGGCTTAAGATGCAACTTAGAGTTATGTGACAGTAATTAGCTGTAGCATTAAGCTACTTATAATTCAGACATGTGAATCTCCATTTGGTGGAGCAAGGAATATTAACATCCTTAAAACAGCTTGACTGAAAATAATTCATTTGTAAATACTGCCAAAGAGGTGTCAGTCTCATAAAAATTAAGAAATACCCCTTTTTCTGCTTACTATTCCTGTTAGATTTATTTTTTCACAAAGACAAGCTGCTGTACTGCCAAGCAAGCAGACTTCGCAATGAGCAGCCCTCCAGCAAAGACTTTCTTTCAGCATTTTTTCACTTCAGCATGGGAAAATCATGCAGCAGATCCTCAGGAAAGCAATGCTAAGGCACATAAAGACAGTAAGTGCAAATCATGCCTGGCCAATCTGGTGGCCTTTTCATGATAGAGTGACTGCAGTGGTCAGCAACAGAAGACCAACTGATGTCATCCACCTGGACTTCTCTAAGGCCTTCAACACAGTCCCACACAACATCCTCATCTCCAAACCATAAAGACATGGATTTGAAGGGTGGACTATTCAGTGGATATGGAATTAGCTGGATGGATGCAGCCAAAGTTGTGGTCAACAGCTCTATGTCAGGTGAAGGCTGGTGGAGGGTAGTGTCCCTGAGGACAGGGTCTTACGACTAGTGCTCTTTAATATATTTATCAATGACATAGTGAGATTAAGGGAACCCTCAGCAAGCTAAGAGATGACACGACAGAAGGAAGAGATGCCATCCCGAAGGACCTGGACAAGCCTGAAAAGTGGGCCCACAAGAGCCTCATGAAGTTTAAGAAGTCCAAGTCCCAGGAGCTAAACCTGGGCCAGGGGGCAATCCCAGGCATAAGTACAGACTGGTAGAAGTCATCACTGCAAGCAGCCCTGTGGAGGAGGACTGGGGTTTCTGGTGGATGAAAAGCCAGACATGAGCCAACAATGTGCACTCACAGCCAAGAAGGCCAACTACAGCCTGGGCTGCATGAAGAGACGTGGCCAGGAGAGAAAGGAGGATGATTCTCTCCTTCTACTTTGCCCTTGTGAGACCCCACCTGGAGTGCTGCATCCAGGTCTAAACTCTCTAACACAATAAAGATGTGAACTTTTTAGAGCATGTCCAGAGGAAGGCTACAAAGATAATCCAAGGTTGCTCAGAGAAGCTGTGGATGCTCTGTCTCTGGAAGTGTTCGAAGTCAGATTGGATGGGGCTTTGAGCAACCTGGTCTACTGGAAGGTGTCCGTGCCCATGGTGGGGGTTTTGGAACTAGATAATCTTTAAGGTCTCTTCCAACTCAAACCATTCTAGGATATACTGTACATTTCAGACTCTTGCCAGAAGACTTACACTGGATGTTCGCTTGTCTGAGTCTCCCCAGTCCCACACGGAGAGGGTGGTAGGGCTTTTTTGTTCGCGTTAAGTAAGAGATTATGCTAGGTCCTCAGTTTCTGATCTAGGTTCTTTGACACAGCTCTATCATATAGATTAATTCTACAATGAGATGAACTCTTTTCATGCCACTATTCCACTGTAACTCAGAAAGGCCTTCTGGTCCAAGTGTTTTGTAATACAAATAATCATGAATATAGCTCTATAGCCTAAAACTGGTCTCCAGCACTCATTCCCTCTGTTCCTTGGAGACTTTAATCCTTCTCCACTGACTAGAGAAGATGCCTAAGGAGAGTAAATGTCCCTAAAGTTAGGTTTTGCCAATAATTCCTCTCCTTTCTTCCTTGCTGCTAGACTTTGTTGGGAAAGGCTTTCAGTGTTACAGCCATTCAGTTTCAAGACCAGCTCCATTATAACCTTACACATACCAAAATACAGTACAATACGTCAGTCCCTGCAATGCCCTCCTGTCTTATGGGATGAGCTCACTGTGGACACTTGGCTCCCCTGAGCTTCATTAAGAGCAACATTATGTTCATTCCCCTACTTGCTTTTACTCCTCCACTTTCAGAGATTGGTGAGAACACTTTGGGATCCTTCTGGACTGAACACACCTTAAAAGGTAACATATGCAACACCTCACTGAGCTTCTAGGTGATGCTTTCCCATATTTATGCAAGAGCTGCACAAATTCAGCTTCAGTAATACCAGAACCTGATTTAGAGGCTTCAAAAGACGGTACTTGAATGCTATTCCAGACGTGTGGGCAATACCTAGTTTTCTGTTCTCACTCTTGGCTGCAATGCTTCAATAACTATTATTAATCAAAGGCAGCAAGCCCAAAACAAGAACCACAGACTCTCTAAATTCCAGCAAAAAACCCCCAAAAAACAAAAAACAAAACACCAGTGAAACAATAATTGCTCTAAAACAGAAATTAAGAGCTTGAAATCATTACACTTTAAAATCAGCTAAACTATTTTGACACGCAAAACTAATCAGCTGAGACAAAACACCAAGCTTCCCTTCTGAACCAGTAAGAGAAGCTGATTACACTGAAACATACCCAGAAGTTCATTTCCAAAATGTCAATTAAACCCTAATAACAAAAGGCACAGAAGAATGGGCTTTGCAGGGAAAGAGGAGGAGGAACACTTTCAAGTGTTATCATCAAAAGAGAAACAAAACTGGCTTCAAGTTTGTTTTGCCCAATCTTCTGCTTTCACACTCAAGATGATAGGAAGCCACCAACAGCAAGAATGACCAGATATGGATTCAGAGTAAAGGTTCCAAACACTGAGGATTTTTCACACACAGAGAAAAGGAAGTCAAGTTCCACATGGAAACCAGAGGTTTGTTTTAGTATTTGTAATCACCACCAAAAGGAAGCTGTGGATTTATTTTTAGGGATGTATTTTTAGAGAAAGCATTATCTCAATATTGCCATTTTATGGTATTAGGGGAAAAAAGGGTTTCCTTGTACTAAACTTAGTGTCATCATGTTTCCTGTAAGTAAGGATCAGCTCAAAAAAAGACCCAGTGAAAAATGAGAATACCTTTCTGGGTTGTCTTTTCTTCAATAATGTTGAACCAACTTTTCCAATAGGCTAATGGTGCTGCTTAATGTCGAGTGTGAAGAAACCCAAATAGTTATGCCCAAAGAAAACAAACTTTGGTTAAAGGCTATTGTCAAAAGATGCCCACTGATGTTGGCAGTACACTAAATTCATTTTTAGGTCGTATTAGGATAAGGACTCATTTTCCAGCCTCCAAGCACAACTGGCATAAGAAACAAACCAACTACTTCATGGTCACCTTCTCAGTGACCAGCACATTCCTGACCTCCAACCTGTCCCCAACACACACAAAAACAGGTAGCCCAGAACCACAGTGGCACATTCAAACACATGGACTAAGACTATAAAGCTAAAAGGAAATATCAGAAATTCCTAACTGCAACACAAATAGTCTGTTTGTTGCAGCCAGTCATTCCCTGTAGAATGACCACAGGTGATAACCAACCGCCAGAGGTAAAAGCAAAAACACTAATCTAGAAATTCAGTAAAGTTCTCCACAATACTCCTCCAGAAGAAGGCTACCCATTGCTTAGGGGGCTAAACAGACACTTGGAGAGGAGACAGTGCATCCATTGAGATAAAAGTATGAATTGGCAGAACTGTAACAAGTAACATCCCAAACAACTTAAAACAAACTACGTTGTATTTGCATATGATTTTTCCCTACACTCACTATTGGTGCTGCAAAATATATACCTGCAAAAAGGTATTCTAAGCCCGTTTTGACCAGTAAGCATTAGAAAAGCCTGTCCCTAATGCCTCCAGAAACAACGGAAGCTTGGTAATAAAAATCACTGCAATGATGACCTCTTTGAAGACAGCTCATTACAGTATCCAGAAATACATACAAAATAGGTCAATCACCTAGAAGGCAAGCCAAGGCAAATACAATGTAGGGCTAACTTAACCATGAGATTAGTGGCTTCAAGCCTTTACAGACGAGAGGCTGCATTTTGTATTAAAAAGCTCTGCAAAGTCTGCGTTCCACAATGCAGCTGGTGTGAAAGTTTCTCACACAACTTTTCCTGGTTGACCATGGCTGACATGAAAAAGCCAAACGTTAACATCTGATAGTATCTGAAATAAAGATGAAGCTACATACACAAGTGGATATGCCTTATTACCCATCCCTTTAATTAATGAGCAGAATCTTATGTGCTGAAGGAAAAAGCAGTCCCACAGCTGATGATCTTTCCCTATCGGTGGATGAAGCACAGCTGAAAAGCAGGCACATCTTTAGCAGTAAAGCTCAATTGTTGCTCACTGCATTTCCTCAGCACAGCTCCTGTAAAACACATCCAAAAGCTAATCATCTTGGTCTCCTACTTTGGAAATACATTTGCAGAACTGCAGTCAAGGTTAGGAATGAATTTTTAAATTCTGTAGAATTTATACATATAAACATGGTCTGTAGCACCAAGTATGTGGTCAGAACTCAAAAACCTTTTCTCATCAGAAATAAAAATCATATGACTAGAGTTATAGGTCAGCTCTGTCCTGTCTACAGGGCTCATACCCCCCTTTTACAAAAGTCTCTGTACACAATTGTCAAACATGTACCAAAAAAATAATTAGAAGACTGAGGCAGATGGTCAGAACTAGATAATTTTAGAGGAAAAGAAGCAAAAACAGTACTTTGGGTTTTTTGTTTGCTGCTTCGGGTAGATCTCTACAGAGGTTGAGGAAATATGGAGACTACAGCAGTAGAGGCTTCTGCATTACTTACTTGTATAGTATAAGCTAAATTCTAATCTGTTCTTATTTTCTGCTCGTTTCACAGTGCAAATAAATGTATGAAGAGAGCATTCCGCACTGACATGAAAGGAATAAGGCCAACATGGCAGCACGGCCTTCGCGGTTGAATTTGCTATTCTTGCTATTTTTACCATGTTTTAAACATAATGTACACTGACATCATAATTTAATCTCTCCTTTTTCACAGCAGGCTATGGTTGTTTAGAATACCACACACTTCCACTACAGACTTTAACGCAAAGGTGACTGAAACAGGGAAAGGAAAATATGAAAGCACACAAGAGAAAACTCTTAAATTTCATAGGTTTTAAATCCTATTTTTGGACATTCCTTTTATTTTCAACAGCAAGGCTCTTTTGTGTGTAGGCACCCAAGCCCCCCACAACAATTTATTCCCAGCCACAGCTGTCCAACTGTGGACGATGGTGTGCAGACACACAAGGCTGTGTGCCTGTACATCTCTCCCTACCTACACAGACATGCGCTATTTACAACCCTTGTCTCTCATCACCTCTCTTCCTCTACCTGCCCCACTGAACCGAACACTAAAGCAGGAAATAATTGTCGCATGAAGCTGTTGACACACTTCCTGCTCTCCTGCAGCTTAGAGGGGAGAAGTTCTGTGGGGTCAGATAACCCATCCCGGCATGCCCAGTGGGGCACACTATCTCCAAGAAGATAAAATTCTGTAATGCATCCTGGCATAAGCTCTGCAATACTGAATTTCTGAGGCAGACATTGACATCCCATTTTAACTGCATGCCTCGGAACACAGAAGACTGCTAATCCTGTTATACTCCAGCCAAACCATCCATGTCGTGAGCTGTGTCACAGGCAATGCTCACAACAGAAATCTCACATAGTGAAAAATGGTTAGGTTTAGCTGTTAGAAGCACCAAACAGCAGGTCACATCCCAGATAAAAGCCTCACAACAGCAAGTTCCACCACTCCATAACACCTTATGCATGACATCTCTCTCTCTTCTACATTAAGCATGTAGCTTTTTAGGTTTTGGAAGTGGTAAATGAGGAACGCCCTCATCACATCCTCCTCACTCTGTTAAAATACACGTTCTTTGCCCCATCCTTCTGCATTTGATATTCAAATAGCAAATGGTGGCAGATTTGCCATGCAAGTAATTGTGCCAGTTCCAGAACCATCATGACAACTTTATGCAGACAAAACGTTTTAAAGCTGTGAAGATGTTGCTCTCTTTCCCCTCTGCTCCCCCTCCCAGTTGCATAAGCTTATTTTTCAACATTTGGCAAGAGAACGAATACATTAGATCACAAAGGACCAAATCTGTTGCTGTTGTTTACCTTTTAAGATTCCTTAATTAGGCCTCCAATTTTGGAAAGAAAAAGGAAAGAAATGCACTGTGGTATAGAACTATCAATATTAACGAACAAGACATCTCCAGCTTTTAAAAATATTCTGTTTGAGGCTAAATCAGCATATCTAAAAGTGACCTATTTGGAATAAGTATGTCACCAAGTTCGATATTTAGGTCAGTATTTGTGCAGTAACTCCAGTCTGTCCTGAAAACAGGAGTTCTGTTCACCTCAGGACACATAAGTATAGGAAAATCAATCCTAACACCTCTTCACCTTCCAAAAATTCACTGAGGCAGAGCACAAGAGCTGTCTTGGCTATGATAGATTCCACTGTTAGAATTAATCTGATTATACAGGAGCAATGCTTATTTTTAATTAAATTAAACCCAAGTTTCCACAAACATGAATTCAAATCTTTTCTAGCGTACACATATTTATTGCAGGAGTGATGCATTAGGATCTGTCTCATTCTGAAACACCCCTATAAAGTCAACATTGCCAATATTCTGTGGGGAGAAAGTGTGCAGAGCAAGCGTTCTTTGCAAGTCTCCTTTCAAGACTGAGCTTGTTATTTAAAAGTTAAGATAACATCATCTTCTAGCTCTTTTGAAGTATTCGGAAGACAGACGTGAAAATTTTTTTCATAGTTAAAAACTGAATTGGGCAATTTTAACGAAATATTTTACCATGGATTTACTTCTGCATTAAAATTTATAATTAAAGCTTTCACTACACTGAATAAGAATCAGAAGCCTCAGTTTTCGGCAGCACACATCAGGAGCATAAAGGACTGCCGAAGAACTACCATTGAATATAAGTTAACACAAATGTCATTTTCAAAACAAATGCCATTAAACATCTATATTTAAAACACAGTCTTAGATATTATTCATAACAACTCACAAAAGTGCAAGTACTGTATACATCACCAGTATTAGGGAAGAATCTGTAAGCACCATGTGACCTAGCCCATTGCAAGCAACTAGAAGCTAAGTTTCAGGGCCATCATATCTCCCTTCCTAAATTAGCTTGTTTTTAGAAATATAGTGCTTTACACAGTATTTTCTTGGTGAGCAGGAGTATTTCAGCAGCTTTGAACTTGAGTAGTTTCCAAACACCTGAGGCAGAACATCTCATATAAATGTAGGGTTTTTTTCCCGGCATAAGAATGTTAGTTTGCCTGAACTACAGAGTTGAAGATGCAACTTTTCTCTTTTCTTTACACATGTAAATCAGGTGCATTGCACCTTACAATTAAGCACTTTGACACAAACAGCATCAGCTGGAGGAAATTTGAGTTACTTTTGCAGCATTACTAGTTTCCCTGTTTCTGTTCTTCAGAAACAGTGTTTCTGTGCAGCACCTCCCTCACGACTGCCTTGCATACAATCATGCCTGCCGCTGTTTTTCAGTCTAAGGACAGGAACCCCAAACATCAAAAAAACAACCTGAAGTGGCAAAGTACTGTTTGAGAATCCATGAATGCAGAATGCCATGTTTCAGGTTTGGGGGCTGGGAATTAGGGAAAATGCCTCATTTTTCCTCGAAGTATGTTCTACCAACTAAAAGAATAGCAAAGAGAGTTTCTTCACTTCTGACAGTCTGAAAAGACACTTGAAACTATGTATTTTCTTTCTACACTTACATAAAAATAGGAGGTTATCGTGAGTGCATGGGGATATGTTCTCATGCTGGCTATCATCCCGATGCTGTTAGTCATTTGGGTGAACCAGAAAGAGAGAAGCACAGCATGGCACAGAACAAGCTTATGCTGCCAGTAATTCAGAGGGGCTTTCTGGCCATTTATCTCTAGCTCTGAAGTTCATTGTTTTCCACTGTTTTCCTCACTCATTAGATTTGCCTTTCATTTATCTGATGTCAAACCCTGTGGAGATGAAAGGACACTACTGTCCTAGAGACAACCCCAAAGCAGCAAGAATTCAAAAACCTGACAGACCGTGCCTCACCACCTCATAAAATATGCCTTGGGGACTTCTACCTTGAGGCTTAACAGACCTAAGCAGATATGCCAGAACAGCTTCTTTAAAAAAGAGTTTTAAAACTTACTAGAAAAAAAACCTTAAAAGACATTTTAAATGATGCATGTGCTAGAAGGTGCCTTAGTTACTGTTTGAAGAAAGTTTGACAGAAAATCAAACCTCTTAAAAAAAGCCCACAGCCTAGGCTGTATCATTGGCAATTGGCTGGGTAATACATTATTGCAATCTAAAGCCAAAACAGAACAAGTGCTACATGAGTGTCTCCAACTAGTATTACATAAAACTTTGCTTTAACATAGTAAAGAGCATGGACAGTCCTATCAGCTACAAAACTAATGAAAAGTTTAGGCACAACTACAAAACCCAGTAGACCATGCTGACAGCATAGCAAAAGAACATGCGTGGTAAAAAAGTATGAAAAACATAATGGTTCAAGACATATAAGTTTTTAGCAAAAAAGTGGCAGGGATTGAGAGATAGAACAGACAACTGCAAAAACACCTTTCAACAACACAAAGTGGAACTGAAGAGTCAAACGAAATAATGCGGGCCCTAAATTCCTATAATTAATTGTATCCTAAGCCCAGTATAAAATTTGCTTTACAAAGGTTTTAGTTAGTAACCATTTTTCACTAACAGAAAATTATTTGCTTATTACAAAAAACCCAAAAATCAAATAGTTATAAAACTAAAGAGAGATTCAGCAACATTTCAAAGCAGGAAAAAAAATCCTTTATTCTAGCAATTTAATATTTAGGTTCTGTGTAAGGAATGAACCAAAAAAAATCCTGATATTATTTTATGTTTTAAAAACACTGGAATAAAGCTTTTTAAACTGAAATGTTGACAGATATATTTGTCATCCTTGTTGTTGTAATGATCTCACTAGATCCATCCAGCTGATAAGATAAGAAAATGGAGAAAGCTCAGTACAGAGCTTTGCTTACACAACCTTGGTAGAAAGAAGTCCTGGTGTAAATGCAGAAAAATTCACCTCCCTATTGCCTGTTACCAAGAGCTCGCAAACTGAGTATTTCCACACAACACTAACAGCAGCAACAGCAGTTCTTGGCAAACAACCCAGAAGAGGGACATTATCAATGCATGGAGAAGACTGAACTGGGAGAAACTGTCCAAAGATCCCATTCACACCAGAGTTAGCACTATTCTCACCTTTGATGCTTGTCGCAGCCAACGCAGATATTCAGTGAAGTTATCGAAACAAATGTAGTAGGTCTGGCTTTGAGGTCCAGAGGAGCTAAATGCTAAACAGTGCTGGTGCTTTTTCACTTCTTCCACCTACAGCAGAGACACAAAACTGTGAGTCAACAAGAATCAAAACCCTCTTTGCAGAACTCCCCCAAGGCAAAGTGAAAGTATGTCCAAGAGGAGATCATCAAGTAGAGCTGGACTAACCATCTCAAACACCCAAGCTGGATCTTGGCTGTCAAATATTCATGAAATCTACACAAGCAGGAATGAGAACAGAAGGAGGACAGAACTAACAGAGAAAACCACCAAGAACATCAACATTTTAATAGAAAGTGAACACCATAAAAGGTGTGCCAGTGAAACGCATTAAAGGCTGTTTTTATGCTACCTAAAAAAAATACAATTTATACTCCTTAGTTATTAAAAACAGGCTTAACAAAATGCTTCTCTTACAGCCCAATTAAATTCTTTGGCATTTCTCAACTTGCTAAAAAACACCCAGAATACATCATTCTGCTACCATACACGAGAAGTCCCACACAACTTATGGTCTCAATGTCTCAGTACAGCATTCTGGAAAGCCTGTGCAAACCAGGAAGTGCAGAGTATTTATGGGGTTGAGGAAGAATATCTTTTGAGCAATAATTTAAAAAACACTTAGTTCTGTGCCAAGCACCCTCCTCCCAAGCTTTGTCAGCAGAAGCCCTCAGAACATTTTTCTGAGCTTAGTTATCCTTTTCTTTTAAAATTTGTTGTCAACTTTCTGCTTAACACAGTCTGCATGTTTTACATCACATAAGGCGTTTCTATGCAAAAGCTACTTCGAAATCCCATGTTAAGCAATTAAAAAAGATACATAATGATTTCCCATTTTAAATTAAAAGAAATATATTGAGATGAAAAGAATAGTCATCTCAAAGAGAAGGCTGATGGGAACCTTTATCCTGTCCTTTCTAGCAACCTACAGCCAGGAATACAGTTCACTGTCAAGAGTTCACACCCTGTTGCCAAAAGAGGACAATGTCTCTACTTCAGTATTTCCCGGGAAGAGTTGGAGAATCATGTGAAGAATCAAAAAAGAGGCAGGAGAAACAGCTCGTAGAAGGCAGCACTACTTTTCACACTGCTAGTATAGAATATTAATGAATCAGCTCTAGTCTGCATATATAATATTGTGAAGCTTGTTTCTCTCCAAACAATTCTTTAGAATTCAACTTACCAGTATGTAAGGTAAAGGAGGATTACTTAAGGTGTAAATTCATCCTCAAGCTGATGATTCTCTTCCCATTACCTCAGCCAAACAAGCCAATAATAGTGTTTTGAAACACTATTTAGGTTGAAATAGTAAAGTTGTAATCTTACTGTCTTCACTACAGCTTCACAGAAGGGCTAAAGTGGGAAGGAACCTCTAGAGGTCATCTGGTTCAATCCCCTGCTCAAGCAGGTCCACCTAAATCCAGTTTCCCAGAACCATGTCCAGATGGTTCTTAAGTATCTCCAGGGGTGAGGGATATGCCATCACCCATCTGGGTAACCTATGCCAGTGCTCAGTCACCAGCACAGTGGGAAAAAATAAATTTCCTCATGTTAAGTCTGGAACTCCTGGGTTTCAGATGTAATCTATCAGGAAATAGTTCCATTTCAGCTTTTCACATGGAAAAATGTTTGTTGCTGTTAGCTTACAACAGACAACTACTCATACAGTGCTGAACACTCAAAACTCCCACAATGTTCAAAATAAGCCCATGCCCTTATTTGTTAATTTTTCAGAACTTAAGAGTAACCCAGCATGGATAAAACCTGGATGAAGAGGCACGGCACAGATCATACACAATAGACCTGTGCATATATCCTTTGGCTGTATACTATTGCATATATAAACCACTGAACACTGCACACAAGAAAAAACATTGTGCATCCATTGCTTTTCTTTGTAGTGTTAATTCAAACATTCTAAATTGTTAAATATGACTAACCATAATCAAAAGTCATTTATATACTTTGAAAATTCCATTTATAGAAACAAGCTTTTGGGGAGTCAGAACCATCCTAATTGAATGCAATCTTCTCTTCATAAACAGACAGGGGGTTAACCAAGCAAACAAATAAAACAAAATATCTTACTTTTCCACCAATTAAAGGGAGGACATGCATCTTTCCAGTCTGGCTTTCTTTTACTGATGAGACAATTAGGCATGTTCCACAAAGGATAGCTTGGCGTCTTGTCCATCTGTTGACTGGCAAATGTATTTTCCCTTTTCGAACATTGTACATTCCTGAGAGCTGAATCCGTTCGGAGCTGCCAGTGCTGTGGGGCTTTCCTGAAATAGAAACAAAAGCATCCACTTAATCACAGAAAATCTTTGCCTCTTTCACTCAAGTCATCCTGAGACTTGATCAGCAAATTTTAAAGCTACAAACTGCAGCATGACAAATGAAATGCAGCTTCAAAACCAAGCAAGCAGGTAATTTAATATTAGTTTCAGTACAGTCTTCTTCCATAGGTAGAGGGATACAACAGGTTGGTATCACGAGGAGCAGGTCACATTAAATTATTTGCAGTAATCACAGAAGCACCAATTAATGGTATCAGCCTTCTGTATGGAAGTTGGAAATCAAATGTTTATCCACAACAATAAGTAATTGGTTATTGTTGAGTTCACACAGCCTGTGTGGTAACTGCAGAAGGGGGGATGTACTGCATTCTGACCCGTATCTTTGCATTTCCATGTCTCTTCTGGCTTATCCTTCAGGTCACGGTTTGAATAGCTTCAAAAGCTTCCCAAAGAATACACTTCCTACCTTCCGCAGCCCGCACTGCTCAGTCCAAACTCCATAGCAGAGGTAGCACACTCGGCCATTATGTTAGCAGGTGCAACCTAGATGAAACCCCTCAAAGACCCTGCTTTAGTCTGAGTAGAGATTCAGGAAGAGTAAAGTTCTTTTGTCTGTATTATAACAAATTCACTATTTGTAGTAATTCAGATTATTAGCACAACTACCAATTAGACCAAATCTGTTAAGTTACTTTAAACATCTCAGATTCTACTAATCTGATCTTATTAACAAAAATTCTACTCTACAGAAAACATCATGAGCAATGGCAACACAAAGACATGCATCTCTCATCTCTGCTCTTTCAGGATATAAACAGGAGGCACAATTTACTCATTCTAATCTGATTTATCTACACCAAGTTACCCTATCAAACCCTAAACAGTCCAGCCCAGATCTGAGTCATCTGAATATATCTAAGTCTTTTGCAAACAGAGGCAAGAGCTAATCATGTTCAGGTTAAACCAGTTCAAATTTGTGTAAGAACACCGGTGTTGGTGAACTTTGGGAGAGAGCTCCCCTGGATAAACAAACCAAAGGGTATGTTAATTCCAAGTAGCTTTCCCATCATGATAAAAGATAAATCACTAATTTCCCTGCGCTAGCCTTTACCAAAATCCTTAAATACAAGGAATTAATAACTATTTAGGACTCCAGAAAAGCAGAGAGTTGATTCTGTCGTCTAACACCAATATTTCAGAGCCATGCCCACAGAACTCCAGCGGTGACAAGTGCTGCACTGTTACTTCAACTTGCTATTATTCCTGCTTGCATGACAGCTCATTTGTCTCAATGAGTCTCCTCTTGCCTTCAAATTATCTATGGAATGACAGAAGACACCTACAACATGCCCTACCCACTGCCATTCTCTCACCCTCGCCTAGCCCGCAACAGTTCTTGTCCTTATCTTTGAAAGCTACCTTTTTGAATCTTACTGCCAATTTAATGAGCCAACACTTGGCAGAGTTCCCTCAAGACTTGCTCTGCTCTAATAAATACTAGCATGTAGGCTACCAATATCTGCCAGTTTGGATCTGCAGGAACATCACTACTGCTTGAAGATGAAACACTGAAACTTTAATGCCCACAAGGTATCAGCATCAAATTCAAAAATAGGTGCTCCAAGAAAGCAATAGTTACACTGCCAAGCAAATTCATATCCAGCCAAAGAAGCTGTGGATTAACTCTTTGCCCAACAGAATGGCAGGAAATGGGACACCCATTCCATGCAAAGACACAAGACAACTGATACAGAATACAAGCGAGTAAACCAGAGCAGCTCAGCCTTAAACAGAAAAGCTGAATCAAACATTACGTTTGTAATATGAAACATCTGGTTCTTAAAGAAACTGAGAATTTACCTAGCTTGTGCACAATCATGGCCTTCATGCCACAGAGCACTGATTAAAGAATTAACCACACACACAAACAACCAAATCTCTGTAATGGAGTAAAAATGCCTGGTAAATACTAATAGCAGTTGCATAAGGAATAGCCGTCAGGGACGTGCAGTTTCACCTCAAAAATTATGTTTTATGATCATCTTCCCAGGTCTTTTTTCTGACTGTGTGCTCTGTAATTTCACAGGAAAAGCAGAACCCACTGCTGGTAGAAACCCTCTGAGACTGCAAGGCATAACCTCAATCTCTTGGGAAGACAAGCTCATTTAGCATTTCAACATAATCAAATGCAACTTTCAGGAACATAGGCTGTAATTTGCACTTAATATGGGCAGACCTGTGTCCTGGAAAACACCAAACCTCAGAAGTTTTTCAGTAACATGGTGGATAGCAAAGAGTATGAGCTCTGGCTATAGCACTGCAGCCAAGAGGCTTGGTAGGAAACACAACAGCATTCTGAAACAATCAAGTAGTAGCATTATCCTGCCTAGTCCAGTGATTAAAAGACTACCACACTAGGTACTCGCACTTCACAAAGGGTACTGAAAAGTTAGTCTTGGAAAAACAACAGAGGAAAATAAATTCAGATGCCTGAGAAATCTGCTTTCTAGGACCAGACTCTCTTGGACTAGATACATGATTTTAGGCACAGCTGGACCTGTAAAACTACTCAGAAGTCTCTAAAACATAGCTCTTAAAATTTCATGTAAATTCACAGAGTTTGTAAGTCACAAGATACGGTAACAATTACTATAATCAGTAAAGGTTTACTAGAAAAGCCAGAACAGAGCTATCACTAGAAGTATTCCTGCTAGATATGAACTATATTTTCTCTCAAATTTCGTATTTGAATGGAAAATTACTGAAATAAGAACCTTCAGTTACTCCTACAAATACATATTAAAAAAAAAAAATTAAATAACCCCTTTAAACTCAAAGGAACCCTTCAAAGGATTTAAGATGCTTTTTCCCAGCAAGCACTATCCTTTGCTAAGCCAAAGCCAGAAGGTTCTTGGTGAGAACATACAGAAATAAACACTGGACCTATTTCATTAAAGCAAACGGTTTCTCTCTTCCTATTCTTGCCTACTTCACTACATAACCAACCATCTGGTTGGACCAGATGATCTTTCAAGGTTCCTTCCAACCTGGCCTCTTCCATGATTCTGTAACTTGAAAAGCTCATGTTTAATATTGGATCACATGTTGTTGCCTGAGATGCAATCTGCTCACATATTCAGTTTTCTTCCTGCTTAAGGATTGTAATCATTGATATTTGATAGAATAACACTGTGATACTATTATCATGCGGGGGGGGGGGGGGGGGGGAGGGGGGGAATGAGTCAAAAGCCACTGGCTTATTTTGATTTTAAGCGGAGGTTAATCAAGGACATACCAACTAGTTGTGGAACTAAATTCCTAAATCTGCCCAAGTATTTTTTGCAGGTAACTGTGAGCAAAAGCTGTTTGAAAAGTAGCAGCCTTGCCTACTGAAAAATAAGCTTGGACAGACTGCAGCTTTAAAGAGCTCAGGTATTAGCTGCCAAGAGAGCATAAAAGCAGGAAAAGTTCAAATGACAGTGAGCTCTGCCACAGCAGAAGTGGGATGGGGTTTGGAAAGAGTGTGAAGCGATCTAAGCCTGGCTGTTCCTCACTTCAGGGAGGAAAGCAGCAGGTGGCAGTCTCCTGCAAGAGGGCTCATCCCTGACAGGCTGGGGAGTGGAGGATGAAGGAAAGGCTCAGAACTGCATCTGCCTTTTGTATGACCTGGAAAATAATCAACTCGTAAGGCAAATGACCTTTTTTCTTCCAAGTGTACAGAAAGATGGGGAGAAATCTGGCCTACACCAGAATGCCTTTAGGCTACGAATCAAACACCACAAATTATGGCATAACTACAGCATCACCACCAAAAATCCATTGGTTTTGAGGTACTGTGCCAGTGCTAGTGGAAGCACTGTTTCCAGTAAAAGCATCAGCAGTTCTGAAATTATGTTCCTCAATCTGCCTCACAGAGCTCCCATTCAAGATTTAGAAGGCTGCATGAGATTCACATACAGATTTTTCTTCAGTTTTAACTAACCCTGAAGGGAGCAAATGAGTTTTCACAGGGGCCTGTGATAATATACCAAAGCCAACAGTCGTGCAGATAAAATGGTAATGATGATCCTTTGTGGCTTGAAACACAAATGTGAATCCTGCCAAAAACTTTAAATATAATTATTGTTGCACTGATCAGAGTGAAGGCAAATATGGCAGAACATCCAGAAGAGTCACATACCAGAAAATGTTTTTCAAACGCTAAGCCCAACCAAAGCAGTTCGATTATTTTAGCAAGGAACCATAAAAAGATTATTTTTCATTCCTGTCGGGTCTCCAAGACTACAGCAACTCCTAAGCACCCCCACAACAGGACTTTTGTTCTGTGCAAGGCATTAGAATAGATGCCTCAAGGAATTATGAGCAGACCACTCATTTGGTTATCTTGATATTCATGGCTGAATTCCTCTCAGTTTTAACTTGTCCCAAGTCCTGGAGGGAAACTAGTGGTATTCACAACAAGGACGAAGAAAAGCAAGGAATTCGATTGAAACAGCAGGACTGTCATTGGAACCACAGAACCTACCCTGCTTCATAGGAAGCAGGATGGGACAGGAGTGATCTTTCCATGATGTTAAAGAACTAAGATCTCACCATGGGCAGCCTCAGGAAGCTCCAGGTACACAACATACTGACATCCTGCCTGGTGCAGAGACTTCAAACCTCATTAAATAAATACCCACAGCCACTTGCTTTGGATTCTGGAGTAAAGCTTTTTATCCCAGCGATGGAAGGCATATGGAATACATTACCATCAGAAGTTATAAAATACCAGCTCATTATGGGACATAGAAGTACTTGGGGAAGAAAAAAACCCTCTCTTCAGCTATACAGCTGATTAAGTTGCAAGCACTTAGTATTCTCCCCTGTTTGAAAAGTACAGCCAATAAACTCTGCCTCTAAAGAGCGACTTAAGACATTACCAAAATAAGAGCAGGGAAATGTGTTGACATAAGAAACACGTTCACTTCTGTGCAGCAGGTCTTATTTTTATTACTAATATTGGTTTGATGGAATGCAAAATAAAAATTCCTCATGACCTGCATGGTGCAGGCAGCCCGGCCAGCTGGAGAGACTGCCCACCCTGAGCCGTCTCAGGTATTTACCAGTGGTAAGAGAGGCTTAAGTTATTATTCAATAGGAATAGTGTTGAAGTTTGAGACTTTTCAGAAGAGACTGCATTAACTCCGGGTGCCTAATTTAAGGATGTACTTTTCCTGCTACAGCTGGGCAGCTACAGAGGTCATCATCCTCATCTGCACATTGTTGGGCCCCTGGCCCAAGGCCAGCATTGCATCAGCCCTACCACATCAGCTGTTCCTCGCAAGCTGTCCCCGAGCCCTTTCAGACAAAACAGGCTGCTTTAATTTCTTGCTACTCTTTTTGACTGAGAGGCCTTAGGGACAGCTCATGGTGACATAGCTCAGCATGGAGAGCAGAGGAATGGCAGATAGGGGCCAGAGCTGTGACACAGTGGCTGCTGCTGGAGAAACCCACCCACAGCTTTCAGCAAGTCATTTCAGAAACAAGGTATTTCACACGCTAATATGCTGTGAATATGAATTCTTGTACTCATTGTGATGCCTTTTCCTGGTCTTAAAATCAAGAGTCATACATGGTTAGAAGGGGAAAAGGGATTTCACCTTGGTATTTATTTTTAAGGATCCTTAGGTGCACACGTCCAGGTCATATGCATCGAGATGCTCCCCACTGAGTGTCCCTCCCCCCCAACATTGGGTATAACATTATAGGTTTTACTAATTAGCATATCTATCAAAGATTCCCCGATGAGAGGCTCAAGTGAGCCCCCCTCCCAAGGAACCTTCCCCTGGATGGTTCTATCTGGGTTTACAGAATGTGTTCTGGAGAGGACCTTGGGGTGTGGGGCACACTGATCCCTAGCTACGAAGCTTCTAAAATGTTTAGTCTCTTAGCTTGACAAACAAATCCAAGAATGTAGGCAAAAAGCACTAGGAATACAGAAGTTGTAAAAGGTATAACAGGGCTATAAAAGAAAAGGCAAAAATCTTCATGGCATAAATTGGAGAAAAAGAACACCCAAAAACCACCATTCAGTTTTGAACATTTTGGTCTGAATCCACTTGGGAAAGCTGGGCTACTTCCTAGCTGGTCAGGGGGAGCCAGCAGGAGTACCTGGAGCACCATCCCCCACCACATCACTGAACCAAAATCAGCAATGCCTCATCCCACCTTGCCAGCAAACCTGCAAATCAAAGCTCAGCACTGGTCCTGTCTAAATGTAAGTGCAAAGAGGCCTCAATTAGCTCAAAACACTGAAAGCCCTGGAGTGTCTTTGCCCACCTTTTGGGAAACTATGCCACAATTACTGTTGCTGAAACCTTACTGCCAGATCATTCTGCAGATTTCTGCTTTTGCTCAAGACCTTTCATTAAATACAGATGAAGCTACTGCCTGCAATGTTTTTGAAGCTTCTCAGTCATGTAAGGCTGCTTCCCCTTTCATTCTTGTCAAACTAAGGACAGCAGTGATAACTTCAGGCAAGCCCCAGTGCAATGAGATGTATAAAAATAAACCAGCAAGTTAGATTTAAAAAAAAATTTAAAAAGAGGGTGGCAAAGGAAGCACAAATAATACGAATGAAACCTCAAACTATTGTACTGCTCTGTCTTTTTATTTGAAACTTACAGAGAAAACCTACATACAGATACATGCTTATTAGAAGTATTTTTTCTTGTCCACACTGTCATAATTTAGGAAAAAAGGCACAGAATTAGGAGGTTTTATATTTAACTAAGACCAAGGATTCACCTCACAGTCTCTACCAGCAGGCTGCTTTTGCAGAGGTAACAGACCAAGAATATATATCAAAGTTTCACCTGGCAAATTATTCCAAAATCAGCAATTGAATTCTTGCATTCAAATCTACTTAGACTCTTGAAGATTCCTGCAAGATTTAGCACAAGGCTGAAGATTGATTCTGTACTGCTCAGTCAAAGAGGGACTTGGTCACCATTATGCTGTTCTTAAGGGCACGTAACTATCAGCATAGTTACATAGTTTACTCAAGATACTTCTCATTTTGCTGCATTCTGTATTATACAGTGCTGGGGGAAGCTCTGAAGTAGTTATGTTTCCTTTAGGAATTAGCAGTTCAAGTACTACTACTTGAAGGCTGTTACCTTTTCACCTGAAAAAGAAAAGCAGACCCCAAATGATGGATTTTACTGAACTGTGTTAAACTCACTTTTTTCTTTAAAGAAACATTCACTATGAGACAAAACTGGCAGAGTAGAACACAGACAAGCCTTTAGTCTTTGTGAAACATGCTCCTCCTACTTTACAGGAAGATCACCCTTAAAAGCAAGCATTACCAGTACGTGATATGATACAATAAAACATAGTTAATAGTTTTATAGTCATAATCCTGCCTTCCACTTCAGAGTAAATCCTCACTAGAGGAGAGGTTTGTATGTATTTCATAATTCAGAAAATATCCCTCTTTCCCTGTTGAGGTCTCTCCCCCCCCCTGCCATGTGATCCTGGCAGAGGGGCCCTGGGACAGACAAGGGGTTTCCCTGCCCCTGCTCAGCCTCGTTCCCCACTGGTTGTTCTGTGTTCCCCTGCGCGGGCAAGGACCCTCGGGTCCCGTGATTGAGCAGTTCCTGGGCAGATCCTGGCCATGCGGCTGGAGAAATAAACATCTCTGAAACATCTACCAAGAATCTGTCCACAGATATTTCTTTCCCATGGGCCTCGTTGATTGATACGCGTTGTTACAGTATCTGCACTGTAGCAAATGGTGGATAACACAAGCAGAACGATCCCCGATCCCCACGGACAGCGACTGATTTGGGAGTAAACTCTGGATTTCTCTTCTTGTTTTTCTATTCCATCTCTAAACTATGGAGGAACCATGGAAGGACTCTTGGCTCTCGCATATGGACATTTATCTTAAACTTGAAAAGATTCTTGAACAACAACTTGTAAATTTTAGCTTAATTCAAGCTCAAAAGGAACTGAAACATTTCCCTTCATGGTTGTCTAAGAACTTTTTCTATGTTTCTTGGGATTTAATTCTTACTAAAGACTTTTGGAAGACCGTTTGGACACAGTTAATTTCTGAGTCAAAATATATGCTGATGGAAGAATATTTTCATGAATATTATTTAATTACCGAGACTGTTGAGCAATGTCAGCTGTGTCCTGGCGAAGGGAAGCCTGGCTCAGGGACCGTGCGACCCAGGTCATGTGGATCAAGTGCTCTGCGAGCAGCAGCGAGGCAGTTCCCGCGTGCGGGCGGAGCCAAGCGAGCCGCAGTGTCGGTGGCGGAGCGAGGAGCGGCGGGACCTGGCGGTGCCTGCCCGGCCCCGCGCAGCGCGTGGTGGAGTGAGCCCCGTGAGAGGAGCAGCGTGCGGGCGGCAGCGGCGGTGGAGCGGAGCCACACCCAGCTGAAATGCGCGCTGGAGCAGGGCGCGGGGGGGTCATCGCTCGGGGACCCGGCCGAGACGTGGGCACAGCCCCAGGCAGCGGCAGCGCAGCTGAGAGCAGAGGGGGCGGCACGTGGGGAGCTGAGCAGCGTGGCCCAGCCCGGCCCATGCGGCCCTGAATGCGACCCTGGGAAGAGCACACAGGCATGAGCAGCCCCGGCAGCACTGACAACCCTGGCAGTTCCAACACGAGAGCGAGCGAAAGAGAAAGCAACAACGCAGCGAGACAGAAAACAGCAGCCACTCAGAAAAAGGAAAAAATCATTGTAGCTAAGGTTTTAGGAATAGTAAAATGGTAAAATGTTAGACAAAATTACGGTTTTTATAACGAGATGTGACAACCAAAAAGACATATTCGTTCATAAAACTGCTATTAAAAAGAGTAACCCTGAAAAATACATCCCAAGTTTAGGAGATGGAGAAGTAGTAGAGTTCAAAATTGTGCAAGGTAGAAGAGGGTTACAAGCAGCAGAGGTCACTGGGCCTGATGGTGTTTCTGTGAAAGGCAGTATATATGCTAAAAACCGTAGTCATGTTAGACAATATCTCCATTATAAGCCCCCCCCTACAGTCTCCCTTTCCTAATCCCACCTTTCCCTTTTACCCTATATCCTATTACCCCCAGTGTATTCCCAATCCATTTTTCCACCCATGGTTTCCCTCACAAAACCATGCCTTTGCCAATTGTTTCCCCAAAAATCCCTTTCCAATGCCGAGTGGGGGATGAAGAGGGGGAGGGAAAAAATTAACTATTGGTGTTTAGAGTTCCAACAGGTACAAATGGAAGAAACCCTCTCCTGCATCAGTTTCCCCACAAAGCATGCCCGGAGAGTCCTGTCTCCCTTCTGTCAGCCTTAAGATGTTCCAGAGAATCTGTCTGGACATTAAAGACTCAGGAGGGTGGCTTGTTTTGAAATTGTCCTTATTATCTCATGTTTATCCAGTTGTTTTCAATGTTAAGTTTTAAATCTCTTTTTGTTAAAAATAAACGGGTGAAATGTCGGGGTCTCCCCCCCTGCCATGTAGCCCTGGGAGAGGGGCCCTGGGACAGACACGGGGTTTCCCTGCCCCTGGTCAGCCTCGTTCCCCACTGGTTGTTCTGTGTTCCCTGCGCGGGCAAGGACCCTCGGGTCCCGTGATTGAGCAGTTCCTGGGCAGATCCCGGCCATGTGGCTGGGGAAATAAACATCTCTGAAACATCTAGCAAGATTGATACACGTGTTGCAGTATCCCCGCTGTAACATTTCCCCACTGAGACAGAGTTCAGTCTTTGTTCACCTGATCATTCCCTTTATCTTCTTCTTGACAAGACTCACCATCTTGACACAGGAGCCCTAAAACCATGGTATCAAGACTTGAATGGATATCAAAGGCAAAATGCAAGAAAAATTACTTCTCTGAAAAGCTTTTCTATCACGTGCCATGTATATCACGGCTGTAATACCTCTAATGTCAAAAACTAAGTATCAAAGCATATAAGCATATATAAGAAACAGCTTCTGAAGAAAAACCTATCAGTGATTCAGGAGAATTCATTGAAGAGTTGTTGTTAACCAGCACAACTCCTTCACTAGGATGACCTAATAAAGGCAACAGGCTAAAGCAGGGTATGTAGCAGTGGACAGGACGCTACCTGCATTTAAAAGCAAGCAAGCACAGTGGAAATTCATCTGAATTACTATGTAGAGACAGCAAAACCAAAGCCTTGGAATGCAATTGTTCTGATTGCAACAAGTAAACTCCAAATCTAGCTGCTCCAATGTATTTTGACAGATTTTAAAGTTCCACTTGTACAAGCAAAGGCCCTTAAACACAGACACACCCCCAACAAACTGCAAACTCACCTGTTCTTAAACTCTTCACCCCATCCATCCCTACAGACTGCTCCTGCAGCTGAAACACAGGTCCTTCACATTCAAACTGTCAGACCTATGCATTCCCATTCACTTCACTTGTCTGCAGGAAATCCAAGCAAGTTACATGCAGTCAGTCAGGTTTGTTTATCTTAGCAAAATGAAGGCACACTTGATGTCCAAGCTTCTGCTAGCACTAAAAATACAAGGGGTGCAGGCTGAACTCAGTTGTTTTGTTCAAATAACTCACTTTCAAGAAAGCTCATAAAAGGGAGAGCGTCACCTGCTTTCCAGTAGCAAAATTCAATATCAACTCCTTTGGGAAAGAACCATATGTCACCTCTCCAAGGAGAAATAACTGAAATAGCCTAAAAATGTACCATCAAGAAAAAAATGTCATCTTCCTCCTGTGCTTTAACAAAGTTGCAAAAAGCTGCAATATTGGTCTAGAGGCTTCCAGGAAGTATTATCTGTACCAACTTTCCCATCTTGAACTTAGGATTCATTTAAGGAAGCTACTGACTAAGTTTCTCGGTGACATCATCTACCAAGTATTTTTTCTCAAAGTAAATTTAAAACACAATTAGTCTTACATTGGGAAGACTTGTGCTAAAATCCGGTCAAATTCCTTACACGTATTTCTTTAAAAGAATACTTCAGCAATACATTTCAAGTTATCCCTTATTAAGATTGCCTCAAAAAACTCCACTTTCTCAACAGATTTACAGTTTTATGCACTGATATTAAAGCAGTGAAAATGTAATAGAAGGGGCCAAAAAATAAGACTTACAAACCTGCCAGTATTTGCCATGACTTTATAACAGCAGGTACAGCTTCAATAGGATGAGATCTAATGAATGCTCAACTGATCTTTCCCCTTTCTTCCCCATTCAGCATCTTAGAGCACAGTTGAACAAAATGCTGGAAATGCACTTTTTTTTTGGTGAAGTCAAAAACTGAATTCTACTTGTTATACTCCCAATGCACAATAAAGCCACAAGCACAGTAAAATCCCTGGCATCCCAAAGGATACTTATCCTGTCTAAGGCAATTGCTGTACTGGCAAAAGCTCTGAGCTAACCAACTGTTTTAGGCAAAGCTTGAATCTTGATGGAATTGAAGAGCAAAATGACACTGAAGTTAACAGCAGCTTTCAGGTTTTATCAGTGTTAGATGTTCAACATGAGGCACAGCAATGTAAGCTCAAAATAACTACTTGAACGCACACTCCTCTGAGAAGGAAGAATGACAGCCCCTGGCAGAAGTTCATCTGTATGTCTTAGTATTACAACAGAAAGACAGAAATCCATGCTCCTTACCAGCAAAAGTTGAGCAAATCCCCACATGCCCTTGCACGTACCTCCCTTGCCCCAAGGATAGAAGATGTGGGTAGTCAAACATTTTCAAAAAGCTACAGAGGAACACATGTGCATGCTGGGTCAAGGACTGTTTTGTATGAATGTCATACACAACACAAATATCTTTCAATGTATTCTAGAATAAAATTCCATCAACTGCAAGATGATTAAGCTACTTTGTGTGTTAAAGTTCCAAGTACAGTGATTTTCTCCTTGCTCTTTCATCAGAAGAAACAAGCCAGGTATCCTACATATCTAAATGCATGTATCTAAGTCCTTGTTAAGGTAAGACATTTTAAGTATGACACTTCCTACAACAGATCACTGTACCAGCATTGTTGTATAGATCAAAATCTAAACCAAAGATTTATCATAGGACCCAGCTGATAAGCAGCTTATGTCAAAACAATTCTGTACTTTATTGCAAGGCTATTACTAGCACATCTCAACTACATCTAGTTTTAAAAAATCACAAATAACTGTGATATGAAACAACACTGAAAAATGTATAACTTCTCCAGTCAAGTCCCTCCACAGTTCAGCCCTGCAAAGAGAAGGCCAGAATGCTGGCTTTGCAATTGTCAACATCTACAATCAAAAGCCACAATACCTAATAAATAAAAAGAGAGGAACAAGTATGTAAAGATTGAGTGACTGCTTTAAACTGCACAGAGACAGAAAAATACAAAAGCCGGAAGGAACAGCACAAGCAATTAGTCAGAGAATGATCTGCCATTTAAAACTCAGCTTCATTAACATGAAATCTCCAAGCTACTGCTAGAAGGAATTCTGGCTGACCTTATAATCCAATCTTACTCCATCAGATCAGCCAATGTGTTCACAACTTGCAAGGTAAGCTTAGTTCATACGCTTCATGTCTACACCTTGGCTGCTTTTCCCGTGTACTAGACATCAATGTTTGTACATGCATGTGATTTTATGTAGTATGGTCATACAAACTTTTTTTTAAGGAGCTAGTCAGAGCAGTAACTTTTTTGGTCCTGACTTCAATAAGTAAGCACAGAGTACATACTCAGCTGAAAGTGAGAGCTGCAACAAGCCACAAGGACTCTCTCAGTTGTCCCTGTCTCCCTCTCCTACAACACTGTAGAGACTGTTCCTAACACCACCCTTAACAGCCCTTCTTTTTCACTTCTCTCTTATCAGCAACAGCAGCTTCAAAGAATCGAACAGAAGCTTGGATGATGAAAAAGGAGAGAAAGGATTTGCAGGTTGCCTTGGAAAGCTTCACTACCTGGATTTCTGCCTGCTTATAGCCATCCACCTTGTTTCCTTCCTAAAGAACACAGACCCTTTGAGTCACTCTAACTCAACTTCAATCAAGTGTTTTCTTTTTTTGAATTTACATGACAAAGGTTGGATTATGCTGACATACATTAAACGTGTGTCAGCAGTAAAACTGTTCTTCAGACTGCATTCCTGAGGAAAAAAAAAAAAAACAAGACAGGAGAAGGAAAGCTGATTTTATAAAGTGAGAAGAAGGAAACAGCGGGGAAAGATATGCATCATGAAGAAACATGAAAGGGAACATTTTCCAATGCTTTTCTACCCTTGGAAACAGGCAGAGAAGATTTATCACATGCCCACAGATATCAGGTTTGACACAGTTTCTTCTCTTTCCTACCTCAGAGACTAGAAGTAACTGGATAGCATATGGGAATTGTCTAGGAGTGCACATCATACGGTTTTATTACAAAGGAGAGGAAAAAAACCAGAAGAGATTGGCTTTTTCCATTCCCTTTTTAAATTAAATCAACTATCACACATCTGAGTCATCTCCAAACCCATCAGTTTTCTGTCCAAAGCACTCCATGGGTCTGTGAAAGGACAATCACAAGTGCTAGCTCATAAGCCTGACTACATTCAAAAGTTTCTTCTTTGATGCCATACATCCCTATAAGAAAAATGTTGAATATTTCCACACCCATAGCAAGAGGAGGAAAAAGTCTGTACAAAGGTCCAGTTTTACAAGTACACAGACTGATT
The DNA here is from genome assembly GCF_965178545.1 of Coloeus monedula. NCBI lineage: Eukaryota > Metazoa > Chordata > Aves > Passeriformes > Corvidae > Coloeus > Coloeus monedula. The sequence continues at coordinate 75,121,354 of NC_138781.1, forward strand.
TAGAGCTCCTGAAGCCTCAGGAAGTTATCTAGGAGAAATCAAAACAAGTTCAAAAATTTCAGCTTTGACAGGAAAGTGAGTGTGCTAAAAACAACATCAGGAACTTAAATTCATGAGAGCACCACTTTAACTCTGGTTCACGATAATTTTAGAAAGGGATCCATAAATACCCACCGTGAGTATTTTGTACAACACTAGGAGGATCGACTCGAAGCTGGGGCTACTTGTCAAAGTTTTCTCCTCTCAGTGGAAATACCCAGAAGAGTCTGAAAAGCCCACCTACATACGAGAGGACCCCATCCTGAAAGTCGAGTATCGTCTCTACTGGCATTTGAATCCAAGACCTCTCAATACCACAAGAGCAATCCAGCTGGAGTGTTCAGTGTAATATGCAGCACAAATCCATGTAAGTATATTGACTGTGGTCAGACCATAATAGTATTTCATTTTTCTGCCCTAGAAATGAATGCTTTCTCTACCATTGGAAAAAATATTGTGGCTATATAGAGACACAGTAGCTAAACTGTTTACTTTGAAAAAAGCTGAGCAACTGAAACAGTTTTACCCTCCATCCTTCTCCAATACTAGCATCTAAAAACAAACAAAAAGCCCCCAATGAAACCAAAACCATTCCCCTCCAAAGCACATCCTTTAAAAGTTCAGCACATCTTAATCTTATTAAAACTGTATTGAACCCTCCACCCTGTAATCAGGGGAAAAACCTAAAATATGCAAGATCTCATTTAAGCAGGCTCTCCTTTTAATCTACCCACTCTCACTGACCAATTGTCTTAAGAGCCTGGGTCCTTACAGAGGGATCACATTACATTTGTCTTTCTGAAAGTCATATCACAGGTCACCTCCATGCAGAGGAATGCAAATGGCCAGGACTTTATGATCACCTACCCTAGCGGCCGAAATCCTCTCCTGTGCTATCTCACCTGAATAGAGAGGAGGAACAGAAGACGGTGGATCAAAATCCCCTCATATGCCTCCCCTTCCCAGAGACCCAGTGTGTGAGTGGACACAGCCATACATCCACAACAAGGATCAGCATTAAAGCTCTTCTCTCTAAAACACACATGAAGCTTTGCTGTCAGAAAAACCACAGGAAAAGTCTGTGATGCTCTCTCATTCACAAACATTTGCAGGATTAAGTTTTAAAAGCATTTGGACAGATTTTGAAATTAATCCTTCCCAAAATACTATCACTTTGATTCCTCTGCCCACTCACCCTCCTTTGAGGGAGAACTGAAGGCTCCTGAAGAATTTTTCTTTTTTTTTTTCTTTTTTTTTTTTTTTTTGGGGGGGGGGGGGGGGTTGGGGGTTTTTTTGGTTTTTTTTTTTTTGGTTTTGACACTTTCTATCTATGTTCCAAATATCTTCATCTCCATCTCAGCAAGAAAGGAAGAGTTCAAGGATACATTAAATTTGCAGCACTTTATAATATCACAGGAACAAAAATTTGTTTGGTGAAATTTATTATTAGGAACAAAACAATTTTAATTACAAACTATTTACTTTGCAAATGGGAAGCATGTTGGGTACAAAATGCCAAACATTGCCAACCTCTGAAAGAACATCATTCTATTATACTACAGATCAGTAGAACTCATATGTTTTGATTTTTTTTTTAAATGGAAGTTTCATATACAGTATTGCTACATTAACAGATTCAATGACATATTCTAATTTCTAGGCATTTTAGCTAGTAGATGATTTCTAGATAGCTAAACAGATCACATTTGGCTACAGAAGGACAATGAGACAAACTGAAACACTATAAAATTATTCAATGTAACATTTTAAATGAAAAATAATCAAATCACAGAATCATAGAGTATCCTGAGTTGGAAGGGACACATCAGGATCCTTGAGTCCAACTCCTGGCCCTGCACAGGACCATCCCCAAGAGTCACACCATGTACCTGAGAGCATTGCCCAAATGCTTCCTGAACTCTGTCAGGCTCAGTGCTGTGACCACTGCCCTGGAGCCTGTTCCAGTGCCCCAACCCTCAGGGAGAAGAACCTCTTCCCAATACCCAACCCTGACCTGAGAGAAGGCTTTCCCTGGCTGGAACACAGAGCCTCTACCACCGCAGGAGAATCTCCACAAAACCTTGAGGAATCAACTGCTTGGCAGCCAATCATCAGAAACTGCTTCCAGCTTCAAGGAACATTGGCATCTGTATCTTGGTTTTGCTATCAAACCTAAACGAGGAGAAGGCAGCTTGAGAACAGGCTTACACCAGGGGAACATCTGCAAAGGTGCACTGGGAGGTAAGAAGGAGAGGAAAAATTGCCCCTCCAATGCAGGAAAACATTTCCACTTATTGCCCCAGTTTGTCTTGCTCAACATTCTACTCAAATCTGACTTTTTGCAGTGGCCTCCTGCTGGTTTTTGAAGCAAATAAGCCAGTGACCCAGAATGTAATTAAGGGAAAGGAATTGTGTAGTTTACCTCACCCAATTTGCATTTCACATACTAATTCATAGTATGAAAAGCTATTTAGACATACTTTCTCTTGCTGCTCTGTTGAACTATTTGCTATTAGAATTGTTAAGATAATGTGAGAACTCACTAGGTGAGTTTAAAAACACTTTGATTCACATTTATTTTAATCGTCTTTTTCCTACAAAAGCATACAATTTTTTAGGCTGTTCACAAGCAGAGAGGCTTTGAGCAAGCACAGCAGCTGTACTCAAACATTCATACAACTTGGCATTTCAGCAATTCTTGGCCAGTTTTTTTACCCTATAATCACTTCCTTTCCACTTCCTTGAAGCACTTTTGGCTATTCCTTTGCCTCAGGTTTTGCTGCTTTCAGGGCAGAACTCACCACTGTCTCTACAAGCTGGCTTTATCAGTGGTTCATGTGCCTCCCAGTGATGACATGAATAGCCCAAAGTCCTGTTAGGAAGGCTTATCCCACAAATCAAGACCACAGTTACTTAACATGGCAGAGATCATTTCCCTGAAGCTACCTTACATTCATGTTACAGATTATACAAAGCACATTACTAGACCAATGCTCAACCTGGAACCAAGAGTGCCATATTGGTCACAGAGGCTTGACAAATTTTGAAATTAACTATGGAAAGCTTGTCCTAATAAACTGTAGGAAAAAGGTCCTCAAATTTGCAGGACACCATTGAGGAATGCTGGCCAGCATATTCTAACATTCAGTAATATGCACAGCAAGCCAACCAGAACTTGCTATGGAAACAAAACTGGCTACTCTTCTCCAAAAAATAGGCTTTGCTTGAATTTGAACTTGGAGATTTGTCACAGAGGTCTTGTCTTACTGAACCATGAAGTACAGTCTGAGGACTTCATGTAGTTTCAAAATACTTTATCTTTGGAAAATAAACTCATCAATCCACCAGAACCTAATCATTATAGGAAACATAACTTTTTAACAACTTCTTAGCTTTTTAACTGAGAAACTTTTTTCTTCAAAGTCCAATCTGAAAGAGATATTGCTCTTAACAGCTTAATTTGCAATAGTCAAATCTATGAAACTCAGTAATTTTTAATTAAGAACATAGATCACCTCTGAAAAAGACTGTACTGCTGTACTAGATTTTTTTTTTTTTTGTACTAGAAGCAGTTAATTCATAATGAACACGAAGGTGATCTCTTCCAAGACATTTAAAACCAATGCAAAAAAGACATTCTGAATCTACACGTGGTATTAAGTTTTCACCACACAGAATCAACACATGGAAAGAAAATTATCATGTTCCCTCAGTAAAGTTTGCTTGGGGAGAATGTGGAAATTATCTAAGAGCACTGTGCTAGGCTTCCGGATATGGGATTGAAACCCAAACTTCTACCACTTGCTTTTCTTGACTTCTAAATTTTATGTATTGTTTACTGTTTGGGGGCGGGGGGGGGGGGGGGGGGGTGCGGGGGGGAGAAAAAGGAAAGAAAGCAAAAGCACAAAATTACTTCTAAATCTTTTTATGCAAGCTGCAAGCAAAGCAGCTGTGTTCATCCAACACTCATTAGGGGGAAAAAAATTGTTTTGGAACAAAGTAAATACAATTCAGTACTTGAAGTTAGACTTCAAAATCTGTTTGCAAACTTCACAGTCCTAACTACGTACTGTCACAATGATAACCTCAGAACAATAGCTCAGGACTACATTTACATTTCTTGGAAATAGCTGCAACAGTGAGTTTCCCTGTGACTAAATATAATCTTCCCAGAGATGCATCAGACAGACTCATAAGTGTTCTGTAAAGGAAATCTGCTGAAAGGTAAAAATGTGACAGCAGCAGTTTTAGAGAGGAATCTGGCCGGGAAGATTGCAATGATGAAAAAAGCACATTCAAGAAATCTATCCTTTCAAAGCACAGGACTCTTTCTCAAGTCACCTTCAGCTTTACCTACACAACCCAAAAAACAAGATTCTGCTTGAGTAAGGCCATTATTTCGTCTACTTTTTCCTTAAGTAAAAGGACAGCAATGCTCCAAGGCAATGCTAGATTTATTATTTAATGAAAACAAAAGAGGAACAGAACACATTTAAGACACATTTCTCTGAGGTACATTACTGAAAGATAAAAGATGCTATCAAGTACAAGACTTATCCAGCATGGCATAGATAGCTTCTTACTGCAGATGTACCCTTGACAAAAACAAAGACCACACCAGGCTGGAAAACAGGGAATGCTGAAGGCTCCAAGGCTGCTGCACGCTTTTCACCTAAACAGAATGTGTGTCTCTGGTATATTGTCTTGCTGCAAGGTTTAAAAAACCTACCCAGCTTCTACAGGAGAAGCATAAAGCCACAATACCACTAATTCACAAAAGACAACTCCAATTTATTAAAATTACATAGCTATGACCAACTCACATACTTATATAAGTTGAGTTGCTGTCTCCTCTCCTTGAGAGTTAGCCAGCACTGCAGGGTAGCAGAAGTAACATTTTAGGGAGGACAAGCCAACAGCATTACACCAATCTGTAGAAAAAAGTACATTCAATCTTTATCATTAGAGACTTAATCTTCTGGTACTGTTCCCCTAGAACAGCACATAACATATAAGTACACAGTCGGAAAGGTAAAAGAAATCTGTGAATCTACCAAATACAAAAATACTCTGTGACCAGATCCCTCAACCTGGAACTAATCTAGAGTCTGTAAAAATCCTAGTACATTGAAACTTAGGGGTTCTTTTGTTATCAGTTCCTTACTTTAGGGGTAAACTATGAAATAATTAAACTATGTTCAAGCAAAAGGTGCAAACTTTCTATGGGCAGCCACTCGCAGTTTTAGCTATCCCTCAACAAACATCCTACATCACCATACAGTCCCATTCTCCTCTCTCTTCTGTATCCACAGATAAACATCCAAATAACATTTTGCAGTCTGCTATTATAATGCAGTTTGGCTGATTTTTTTTTCTGTCTTTTTATTAATGCATTACCCCAAGACTTGTCATCCCACTGCTCTGAAACAAAAATAGTACACTTCTGAAGAGAACCGAGCCACTTGTCCTCACAAAAAGATTATCATACCAGTACAAAGGTTGTTGTTTCTAACCGAGTTACTCAAGCATCCTGCAATAAGCCATTCAGAAGTTCATCGTTACTTGTCCAAACAGATTAGTCATATTAGTGCTGAAGCAATGGCATTATGTAGAAGACTGCTTCTCTCTGATCTGCTTCATTAGCTCCAAATCATATTTACAAAATGCAGCATGCTACTTCAGCATGTCTGCAGCAATCAGCAGTTAAAACTCTTTCTTTTACCATCACCCATGATATATGAACACATGGGTGGCCAAAGTATAGCCCACGGGTGCTGGGCTCTCACAACTGCCTGCTCACTTAGAGCACAAAAGGTAGAGCCCACGGAGAGCAGGAGCTGTAGCTCTCATCACTTCATCTCAGTTTTAGTGCGTTTGTGCAGAGGGGTAGCCCACAGACAGACAAAGGCGGCAACAACGTGTGCTCCATTTTCGAGAACTTGCGCACATTTGTAACTGCTGATGAAACTGAGCCATTCTCCAGCGGACAGAATTTAGATATTTATTCAACTTGACAGAATCAAGCTATTTAACAATGGGAGGAGAGCAGGGATGAAATAATGGGACTAGGATGTTATGAAGTGGAGAAGAGGTAGAATAAATACTGACATATCCCATTGTAAGTCTCAAGCTGACATTATCAAGTGGGCCTTGGAAACTAGGACAAGTGATCTGAATCATGACAAAAAGGCTTTCAAATATACACTGTCTGCTCTTTGTTTGGATTTGCAGAAAGCAAGCAGCTTCCCTGAGCTGGTGGGTACATTCTCAAAACTCTTCTCTTGAGAGTAATTTTCAATTTACCTATTTAACATGGAAAGTTTTCCACAAAAAACAATCAAGGCAACGTAGTCTTTGGATTTGTTTGCTGTGAGAAACCACACAGGTTATGGATATGCAGTCAGCAAGGTGCAATATGTAGGCCAGATAGAATTTACTGGAAAAAAATATGCATTATTGTCTATAGGGTGATAGTATCATATCCGGCATCCTAAACCTGGTTCCCATAGCTCACTACTCAGTGAGGAGTGTGAGTGGGGGGAAGATGTGTGTATCTCTCACAATAAGTAAATGGAAAACTTTGCAGTTGTTTCACTATCTGATACTGTAGAGAAAAATACATTCCTGCAACTAATTAAGAAAATTCATGGCTCTGGGCCAGACTACACTGACAAATGTAACTGCATCACTACCCCCTCCTTCCCCATTTACGAAGCAAGCTGCATTTTCAAGGTTACTGAAACTTCTGATTCCTGATACCAGCACGAGCCACGTGACAGCCACAGAGCTTCAATGCCTGTCCCTGCTGCTCTGCATGCCCCACACACCAGCTCAACTCAGTCTCTTCCACCATGAGATTCTCAAGGACTACCAGAGCCCCAAACCTGTCCCAAGCCTACTTACATGCCTACAGGCCTTCTCAAACAAGATTTAATAATTTCTCACCTATATTTGTGCATATTTAAGTTCAAAGAAGGGGTTGGCAGATCTGCACAGAAGTTACCACTCAATCTCAATTCTCAAACCACTCTCTCAATTCTACTGTATGAGCTGCACAGGAATTATCCCTACCCAGTCCCTCTACCAGGACCATGATGCTTTTTTGGTAGATGTAGAAACAGACAAGAGTCTGCACTGTGAATAAAGACATATTTTCCCCAAAGAATCCTTACTGGCAGTGGAGGAGTTAGTTCCACTCTTGTTCAGTGTGCAAGAAAGTAATTCTTTCTGCTTCAGTTTCTATTGAAGAAGGGAAATGCTGTTCAAGAGACAAGGTTAGTGAATAGCTAATGGTAAATGGCATTTTTAAAGCAAACAATGCTCTTCTAGAGGGTGTCTATCCCTTGAAGCACGTAGTGCTGTATCCACCATCATCTACATACACAAGAGGGTTAGAGATGCCCAAATGCGCAAGTCACTGGTCCTCAAAAAGACCTGGAAAAAGGTTCTACCCCAAATTCTGGGTCTCCACTTCACATTCCTGAGTTTCTTTTCTAAAAAGAACTAAATCTGTAAAAGGCAAGTCATGCAGTTTCAGGAATTCCCTACCTGTGATTTTAAAACCAGAAATGAGATTCCATACTTGGTGATTTTTCTTTTCATTTAGGCTGAAGAATTTGGGGAGAGAAGAGGTAGCATCAGATTTTGCTGGACAGTGATTCAGTACTACAGGGGTGAGTACTATTTAATTTCATAACTTGCATAAATTTTCTTAACGCATAAGACACCCCACTTTAAGTACTCCCATATACAGACTCCTATTAATCCAGCAACTTCAGCCAGGTTGCTGTACCCAGCAAGACAAAAAACAAAAAACTCAAAAAATCCCTACCCCAAGCCCAAAACCCCAGAATACTCCCCACTTTTTAAGAAGTCATTTGTAAAAGGGACAGACATACACCAGACAGGCATCTTGAATACCAATTCTCTGACCAGACTGGCTATTTCTGGATCAGTCCTTTCGGTATGTTTTATTCTCACAGCCACATGGAACTATTTTCCACATGCCACAGTACAGATCCTACCACTTGGAATACAAATGCTATACCAGGTCACGTGACAGCAAGGGGGAAAAAAAAGCAATATTACACCAAAACTAATCACAGTGTCACAGACCCTCACTACTGTCTCCCACTGTTGACTTTTTTTTTTTTTTCCATCTCCCTACCAATAACATGAATTTTCAAGGTCAGTCACCTCTGTGTAAAGCCACAGAGGGCTGTCAGGGTTTTAAGATGCTCAAGGCAGATCGAATCTAAGGATATTGCTTCAGATTTGCAAGTAGTGTTTTTTGCTTCTTGCCCCATCTGCTGTAGAGCATAAATTCTGCCACCCAAGATTATCCTGCAGAGATCACCAGGAGGGTACAAAGCTCTTTCTCAGGAGCCAAGGAGCCAGCAAGCCTGCACCATGCCCCATGGGGGATGGACACCACGATGAGAAGTGGCACTCGGACAACACGTAATGACACCCACATGGTGTCAGCTATCAGAAAAGCATACATATGGAAGACCCCTCTGCTCTACATGGCATGCTAACATGCTATTTCATTCTTCAAGCATATCAGAAGTCACCTGTTTCAATCTAAAGTTCTCTTTAAGACTGATCATCTCTTCCAAAGCCTCCAGGAAAAGACGGAATTACACAAGGCTAGAAAGCTTAAAGTGAGTTTGCCCATGTTCATTCCTCAACCAGAAAACAGCTCCTAAGTCTTACTTGCACACTTACTTTTCTACTTGCTCTAAAAATGGCAGTGGCAAACAGAAGCATTAAACAAAACAGCTCCAAGCTCAGATGAAAGATATCTTTACTTCAAACACAAATGAGATTCCACAGCACACGTTGTGGTTTTCAGGAACAGAAACCAAATCTGTCACTTGGAGACAGATAAGCCCATCTTCTGAAGGGTCTTGATGCTGACAAACTTCTGCAGCTAAAATTCCAGCTCAGATAAAGTTTGTTTTCCTGAGTTAAGCTACCTCTAAGTTTAGGATGAAGCATGCTTGCAGCAGAACTTCAAAGCAGCTGTATATAAGATAGAAATAAATCCCATTTCCTAAGCAAAAAACAGCCTATGTATAATGCTCAGTTTTGATGAAAAGGGGGATGGCCCATCTCATTCACAAGTATATAGATCATGCAAGAGCAGAGTCTTAAAATTTGGAGCACAGTATTTTAATTAAGAACTAGATAAAGCTATTTTCGTTCCAACATAAAACTGAACTTACTCAGTAAGGCACAAGAAAAAGGAACCACCTGCAAATTTGAAGTGTTCCAAATAAAAATCTTTGTCTGTGGTTTCCTGGAGACAACATTCTTCTGTAACATTCATAAACCATCATTTTGTCCCCAAATCCCTGTGCATTCTTAAGCCAGAAAAAGAGTAATGAGTCACAGCCATAACTTAAAACAAGATTCCTAGAACCACACTGGCAACTTCAAAGTGGTAGATCAACTTCACCACCTTAAAAGGAAAAAAAAAACCCAAAAGCTGAAGGCTGCTGATGTTCAGTATTTTCAGAGCCACCTCAGATGTGGCATCAGCAAACACTGCCCACACAGAAATAGCTGATCCTCTCCGCAGCAGAGGAAGCAGAACTCTCAGCTGAGCAGAAATGACAATATTGCTCTTCAAATATCTCACTTGAGTTAACACCTATTGCAGCCAGAGACTACACGAATTCAAATACATACAATCCCTATTTATGTCACAGCTGAATGGGAAATAGGCTACTCTGAAGCAAACGCAACTAAAACTTTGTTGGTTCAAGTTGCTCCTGTCTGTTTACCTTTCCTTTGAAATCCTTCCTCAGAAACTTGGGTATTTCACACCAACTTCAGCTTAACTTTAATATTGATCTTCATGACAAAGAGACTATAATTTCTATGGATTGTAAAGACTAGAACCTGTTTTTAAATTACAATAAATCCCACCCAAGTCCTGTAACTTTTTACAGCTTAAATCCAGCACTGAAACTCCATGATCAGAAGACAGCTGGAAGATTTTTAATCTGGCTTCTTGGGGTTTGTTATTAAAGCAACAGAAGGATATTAAGGCTCCCACCCGCACCACACAAGGGGTACAAGACAAGACCAACTTAAAAGCGAGGCAAAAAAGCCACAGGTGCATCTCAGCTGCAATTCACTGCATTGTCTAAAATTAAAGTAGGAGTTAAAACACAAGTCTGCTCTTCTCCTCTCTCAGCCTTCCTACTGAAGACCTGCCATGTGACAGATTATAGATGTCTTTCTTCACTCAACTTCTACAGCCATTAGTGAGGAACACAGACAGCAGTAACTACAGAAGTGACATTAACACACATGGAATCAGTGGCATGGCGTGGGGGCAAAGAGCAGAAACAACAGTACCAGTCAGATATTTTCTCATAGGTGAGAAGGTTAGGTATGCTTTGTGAACAAGTATCAAGGCACCAGAAGATCTAACAAGGGTCAGCCTTGTTATGTAGGAGGAGGAAAAAAACCCAACCAAAAAAAACACACTATTTTTTTTCGGAATGCTTTTTCATCAGTAGTTTTATAACAATGTAAAGAGAACTGCCATGCTACATTCTTTAAAGGAAAAACTTTATTTTGTCTTGTCAGATAAACTGAAAGCTTACAGAAAATACAATAAAGCTGACTACAAGATAAATTATTAGGTGTAATAAATTAAAATGCTAAATAGCCTTTAAAATTAAATAAAAATTAAATTAAACATTTTGTTAAATAAAAATTAGACATTTATGATTCCACTTACCAAACAATAAAAATACTTGCTCAACAGCTAGTTTTTAACAGTTATCCATCCTTTGATACTTACAACAACTAAGTATTTTCAGCCTCTCAAAAAAATACAAATTTACTGCTTTTCGTACTGTGATCATTGAGTTTGCCCATTTAATTTCCAAGGGCTGTTGACTTTCCCAAGTCTCATTTTTTCTAAATAAAACTGCAATATATCTTGCATGCTTAGGATTATTTCAGGATTTCTCCCCAACCATACAACAGCCTGCAGCGTAAATCACAATTCCATCTCCCTTGTACTGAAAGGCACTTTCACCGTGGGGGAGGAAGTGGGAAGGAAGGACTAAAAACCCCCTGTCTGGTAATGACTTATCAATGTAGCAGCCTGGTAAATTTTTTTACAGTACAGTCAACCCAATTTATCTTTTTAAGTAAGGGAAGAAGTTACTTTACAACTGACATGCTCTTAACATTCTTGAAGACAACTTTTGAAGCCATCAACTAATACTTTTAAGTAGTTTCACATTAAAGCAACGTACAGGGAAGCCACTCTTAAAACTTCTAGCACAGATAAGCATTTGGTATGTTCAACATCAGCTAGAGCAGACAGACCAGCAAGTACGCTATTGATGCCATGAAGATTTTTGCCTTTTCTTTTATAGCCCTGTTATACCTTTTACAACTTCTGTATTCCTAGTGCTTTTTGCCTACATTCTTGGACTTGTTTGTCAAGCTAAGAGACTAAACATTTTAGAAGCTTCGTAGCTAGGGATCAGTGTGCCCCACACCCCAAGGTCCTCTCCAGAACACATTCTGTAAACTAAGATAGAACCATCCAGGGGAAGGTTCCTTGGGGAGGGGGGCTCACTTGAGCCTCTCATTGGGGAATCTTTGATAGATATGCTAATTAGAAAAGCCTATAATGTTATACCCAATTTTGGGGAGATAGACTCGGCGGGGAGCATCTCGATGCATATGACCTGGACGTGTGCACCTAAGGATCCTTAAAAATAAATACGAAGGTAAAATCCCTTTTCCCCTTCTAACCATGTATGACTCTTGATTTTAAGACCAGGAAAAGGCATCACTATGTTCCTCAGGACAACACACTTTTCATATTGTAGGAGGAAACAGTATATGGTTATGCTGTTGCTGCATTAGGCAGTCTAGGTTGCTCTGCTGCTGCTATGGGGCTGTTTTGTCAGCAGTGATGAAGCACTGTATTAATCTTTTAATAGTATTTCAACAGTAAAGCACGGAAGCTAGGTCTCAGTAGAATAGCATCAACAATGTTAACATGAGTTTTGCAAATTGCTGCAGCCACTTGTCTTTAGGTACAGGCAAGCAGAGTCATGTGGGCTCTGCAGAGAGGTGACTTATTTCTGGCTCTTTCTCTTCCATACAAGCAGTTAAAATTGTTTCACCACAAGGTTGTTACCTCCCCAGCTCACCCTTGCCAACACTTTCCCCCTACCTCTCTCACAACCTAAAGGATTGCTCATGGAGTTGCTTCCCTTTGGTGACTGAAATCTCCATTAAACGTCCAGCCATCAGCTGCATGTTGTTCTTCAACAATCTAACTTTAGCAATACTGAAACAGAACAAACACTGCCCCCTGCCAAAATAAAATAATTTAAAAACAAACAAAAAAAATCCCTGTCAATTCCTCCATATACAACCACCGTGCATACTGCCTCTGCACCCTGAATACAAGAGCGCACATTCCTTTAGGGTTCTTCCTCATACCATGGTTTCTTAACACCATGTCCCCAGTTCAGCAGCAGGACCACTCCAAAGGTATTCTCATCCCTTCTATCCCTACTTATGCAGTTAATTTCCAGTGTTCCCTTCCCTTACCACCCACAGCCATGACAGTACACTTGTTTGTGGGAACACGGTTTGTCAGACCATGAAATTATCCTGCTACAAAACAGCTTTCTCTTTTTAGTTTTTCTAAGCTTCTGTTGCCAACTGAATCCTTTCAGAATCCAATACCTTGCCCATCTCCTTCTCACCTTGTAATTTCCACACCTGCTAAGTGCAGGTGACTTTCCTCACATGTTAAAATTCAGAGACATAACAGTAAGTCAGGCAGAAATCTCATGAACCAAATACTTTTGATCTAAACTCCCAAACTAACTATAATCACTATACGAAGTTTCATTCCATTCCTTCCACTATATAAAATTATACCACTTCAATTAGTCTGCAGAAGTGATGGTGATGTGTGGTTTTCAGTGGAAACACAGAAGACACAGAAGAAGCTTCCATTAACCAGACATGTAGCAGGAAAATACTCAGGGAAGAAGTTCTACAGCTACATGTGATTAGTCATGTGTTCCTTTGCATGTCAACATCCAAATCAGAGACCAACAGCTGAAGTAATCATTTAAGATCTGCAAACAAACACAGAAAAGGTAAGGAGTAACAACCAGTTGAATGTAACATACCCAAACCATGTGGGCTAAATCTGAATCTTTCCCATGCCAAAACACCGCTTAGGGCATGTACAAAGTGCACATTGGTCTCCAAACTACAGCTAGGGAAACCCCCAAGCACTTCCACAAAACCAGTCTAGATTAAAATGACTTACCTATAAAAGAGGAGCATAAAACCTACTTCAGATAGTGTTTCAAAAAGGAAGAAATTGACCACAAATCTTCATTATCTTATAGGTTGTATTTATTTGGGAAAACTTGTTCAACAAGTTGCTTGCCTACAAAACAAGCCATCAGTGAACGTAGCAGCATTAAAGCTAGCACATTCCAGACCTCAATGCCAATGCAGGTCTCTTATTCCTCGGCAAGAAAAGTCTCCGTATTATTCCCTTCAAACAAACAACCCTCCCAGCTGATACACTGCAGCAGAGCATGCTAATTTAAATGTGTCAAAGCTTTCTCTAAAGCAGAAAGGCTGCTGAGCTGAGTGACCACTCTGATGAAGTGAACAGCAATGCAGAAAGTTACGTTACATGAATATGCTAAAAGAAGCTCATGCCCTGCTTTTTGAATGCTCTACAGGCTCCCTTGCCCATAGGTTTAGTGCCTTGAAAATGCTGTGCCAGAAAAGTGGGCTATTGTATTAACTAACTAGCAGGAAAAACAGCAACAGCCAGGAATGTCACTGAAAAGCAAGGTCACAGAAGCTGAGTGTTAGAGTCTAGCATCTCCATCAGATAGTCTGACACTTCTCACAGAAGTCTGACATCATTTGGCTCTTTGAGGTAAATCTCAGATATTTCAACTTCAATTCTTACTGGATTAATAAATGCATAGATTAACAGATTGAGTTGGTATTGTTCACATAAGAATGATATAAACTAAGAGGAGAGTCTTGTATGGATATTCGTGCCTAGGCAACACATCCTGGAGGGGTTATTTTTATGCTGCTGTAAACAAGCACATTCCATTCCACCTGTAAGGTCAGCAGCAGCACCTCTGCACTCCCTCATCCATTTGTTTCTCATAAATTTGCTCCAGGTTGGCTTTCATTTTAAACACCTCGCAAAGAGTTTTAAACATTTTAGAAATTGATGCAAGGAAAAAAAGCAGCAGTTGGATTTTATTGTGTAGCAGCCCCCAAAACAATAGACACCTTGCAGCTAAACAGTCTGCAATTCTGTTTAGCTAACTAACATTGGTTTTAGCCCCAGGTGCAAGAGAAGAAAAAGGAACAGTGACAAGTTTGCTAGTGTTTTCAGTTTTCATAGTCTGGAGATTTATTATGCTAGGTGTGTGTGATATTGTGCAATCCTCTCACAAGGGAAAAAGAAAGACTAACTAAGACCAGAAAAAAATATTAAATTTCTTATTTTTCCTGTAACCCCAAAATAGTTTTCTTATTCTCATCAGAGTAGCTGTAGTATTTTCAAGAAATAGTAACAGAAAAGGCAGTAAACGTGATGAATTGGAATAACGCTTCCATTCACTTATTTGCGTATAACTTTCCAAATGCCAAAAACTTTGGAAACTTATCTTCCATCTCTTAAAATATTCTACAAACTGATTGATTTAGAAGTAGGTGATAAACGTTGTCGTGGAAATTAAGTACTAATGAAGACTTGAGGAATTCCTTCCTTGGTATACTCACCTTACTTTGTGTTCACCATTCTGTGTCTATCAGTTCATAGAATCTTTTAAGAGATGCAAGATAAGTTTCCAACGTTTTTGGCATTCAGAACATTATACGCAAATAAGTGAATGCAAGAGTTATTCCAACTCATCACGTTTACTGCCTTTTCTGTTACTACTTCTTGAAAATATTACAGCATCTGGAACAAATGCTTCTTCTGTTCCACAAAGGTTACAAAACCCATGAACTATGACAAGGTATCCTCAAACTCAACATGAAGGCTTGCTCTTTCACTTAAATAACTACTTTAACAAATGGCTGGGATTGTGTGGAAAATTCATTGAATTCAGATAAAAATTTTAAGTTGTCCCAAAACCAAGTGACAAGGTGTCACAAAGTTTTAAGCAAAACAAAACCAACAACAACACCACCACATTAAAACTACTATCCACAGAAAAACTAGACTTTCATCCCTACTAGGATGCCTGAAGCACATTAATCCCTCACCCCCCTACACTCACAAAATTCTTCAAATATCACTTCTCAATTTGCAATTTATTCTTTGAGCCCCCAGGCTGCTTGCTCTCAAACTTCGTATCTGAGCTCTAGAATTAATTTGAAGAGTCAGATGGAACAGCCACAGCTCCCTGGTGGAATATGCCATTCTTGGTTAAGCTTGCTTTTTAATATTTAGCTTAGTGCCAATAGCACAACACACCAGAGACTGCTTTACAGCTGCAGTTAGTCTTGGGCCAGTTATACTCCTCATAGCTTCTCCCAAGGGGCATAGGCTTGTCTACAGAAAAGAAAATGAAGAAAAGCAAAAACACAGTTACCAGGCTTAGCAGTGTTTTCCCTGCTGGAGGCTCAGGTAACCTTCATGCAGTCAAGTCCTACAGCATTGACTTCAACACCCTTTCTTACCCTGCAGCAATCCTGCTTCAGCAGAGCCACAGCTTCACTTCTCTGCTGCAAGATGGAGGTGAACCCAAGTTGGTACTTTCTCCAAAGATGCTATCCATCCACAAAACCCTCCCATGTGATTATGTGTTTGTCCACTGTTCATATCTCCTGCCCTCCCCACCTAAGGTATGAGCATCAGAAATAAAAGAAAACCCCAAAACTACCATGGCTCTGAGATTCACAGCTGTGACAGCTAAGGCCCCTTCTTCTTCTTCTCAGTGCTAAGGTGCTACCTATAGCATTTGTAGCATATTTTGACAACTACACAGTGTTTGAAAGAGACTTCTTCCATCACTGATCAAGGAGAGACAATGCAACAAAAACAACAGCCTGCTCCATCCACTACACTAAACAAGAAAAGGTATTCCTCTCTGAAGCAATAAAACATGGACCAGGTACTTCCTCAGCCATTTCAGAGATGGAAACATTTAATTACCTCACTGTAATTACCTACACTAATATCAATCCAGGACCTTGGAAGAAAGCTCCTCTTTAGAGACAAGATAATCACCTTTGCCCTCGAACACCAGGGAAATCTGTCCTCTGAAGTTCACACCATCCGTATCTACAGGAAGGGATGCTGTAGAACTAGATATATTGTAAGTAACACAAAATGAATACAAGCACCACTTTAGAATAAATAAGTTAAATAGGAAAATTACCTTAAGACATTTCAACAGCAATTAGACAACATTTCAGTGACTCATTTTATTATAGCAGACCACAGGAGAACAGTGTTCCATCATTAGGAAAGTGATAATGATTCACAGACACCACAAGAGGGACAACTGTGATTCAGCTGTAAGCCCCTTAAAAGAGGAGAGACCCCAGGGGAATATCCATGTCCTACAGAGCACTGCTACTTCCAGGTTCACTGTTGGCAATGTGGGAGCTAGATGTCAAGCCAGAAGGGATGGAAAATTCAATTTCACATCCTTCCACACTGCATATTGATCAACTTCTCTCAGTTAAAGCAAGATCTTCAGAAACATCCTTGTCACTAAGCAGCCATTTGTAAAAGAGGCAGGGGAGAAAGTATTTGTTTTTCAAATAGCAAAGAACGAGGGAATGAAGAAAGGGTGAGGGAGAACCACATGGATAAACAATTGCTTTTCATCACACCAGGAAGTGCATAAGGACAACTTGTAATTGGTATAATCACTGCCTCAGATTCTCATAAAGGATTAGTTTTTCTAATTACTGTAAATATTTTTATTGCCACAGCTCACACTGAAGAGTAAACAAAGCTGGGGAAGCAGTTCTCACAGTCCAAAGGACAGAAGGAACATATCTCATGGTGTAGTCATTTCAGACTACAAGAAAGCCACTGGCCTTGTGAGCCAGCCTCATCCTCACTCCTCTTCCTCCTCCAGCCCTCCCTCTAATAGACTGAGAGGCAACGGCTTGGTGCTTAATGCCAGACGTGATTTCTCCCCCACTACTTCTAAATCCAGCTTCTCCATAGCTGACTGCAACACTACTCCCACCTTTCCCTCCCGCTCCCCTGCAACTTGCCTTCACTTCCTTCCATTAAGTGAATCCACACTTAATCGAGACCAGAAAGCAACACAGCTGCCTAACAAGGACACCTGCCCCACTACACTTGTCACTCTCTTGTTTACACTTGTTTGTACTGCCTTGGTTTTGTCTTTCCCATACACAGATCTCAGGGGCAGGAATTAGTATTTTGTACAATGCCTAGCACTGCAGGAACCCTATCCAATTATTCACAAGCACTCCTGCACAATATGTTATTAAATGTCAGCTTGCCTATGTACCAATTTTATTGTTTTTAACAGTTAGGCAGAAGCTACATTCCTAACTCTGATTATTGAAAAAGGCAGTTTACACTTTCAAGCTTAAAAAAACCAAACAAACAAAACACAAAAGGAAAAAAAGAAAAACCACCACCACCACCTCGCCTCCAAAAAAAGTATCTTTGCTCTGATAGTTCTTCTACCTCACTCCCATCCTACACCTATTCCTTCTATCAATGCTACTGAATCAGAAGAAATGGAAAAGAAGAAAATAAAAAATCAGGAAAGGTCTACAGCCCTGGAGAAAAGCCATGCTTCTTCCTAAGTGAACTTAAGTGAATTTAAGGCCTTCTAGGCTGAAAAACAGTCTTTAAACATATTGTTTTATGAGATGAAAACATTCATAGCAAATCAACTTGTTTTTAACCAAAACAGATGTAAACTCATCCCTCCAGAAACAGATCTTTTGCAAGCGCATTTGAAAATGGTGATTCTGCTAAAGACTTCTAGCAAGCTTTTGATAGCTTCTTCATACTGTGCAGGAAAATACTATGAAATCAAATGGTCAGCAGGCCATAAAAGATGCAGAAGGTTCAAGGTGAGCCAAGTCTCCTGAGGACCAGCAGGGATGCTTTCAGTGACAAGCGTAAGAGAAGTCAGAGGGAGCAGCAAATAACTGAAGGCCTGGTCATCAATACACAGCCAACTAGATGAGCTGCAGAGGATGAAACCATACACCAGTCAACATGTCAAGTGTGAAGGCATGAATGATCATGCAGGTTCAGGTAACAAACCAGCTGACACCTCTGACAGGCATCAGAGGCCAGTGTACCAAGGACAGCTGTAATTGCATCTCATTAGCTCGTAAGTGATTTCCCTCCCAGCAACTACTGCCACTACCTTGATTGGTGACTGTCAGTTTTGTGGGCAGTGTTTTAAGCAGAACATCACTGGAAATCCACAAAGAGGTGTAAGGAAAGTGATCCTATAAAGACTCTTCTTGAAGAGAGTTCAGTGAAAGAAACTCATGTGGTGCCAATGGAATATCTAATCAGGTGGCAGCTATGAATGGAGGAGAGGGAAAAAAATTAGAAATTGTTTCTCACAGGATAAGTTTACAAACAGTTGAAAAAGACAATTCTGCAAAAGAGACCCTGGCTTCCAGAAAGCTATTAATAGGCCTAGATGAAATTCAGACCTCTTTGGCTAAGTAGGAATGGCTAGCCATCAGCCAGTAGGTGAAATATTTTGAAGCCATTTAATTTAAAATGACCCCTTTTTACTTCTAGACAGCTAGGGAAAACAAACAAATGAAAAAACCCCACAACAACGACGAAAAATACATTCAGCATGTACTTGCAGCAGCTAACCCAAGACATACATGGTAGTCTTGACAACAGGTCAGATTTGACATCCCTGTATAGCAATTTTAAACACATGAGTCTGGTCTGTTTTCCCACCTAAATCAGAAAAGCTCCATGCTGCTAGGTCAAAAGGGCCAACTTCATCCTTGAGAATATAAATAGACAATAGTAAATAGGATTAAAAGTGTTGTAGTACTGGTACAGCTACTAGTGAAATACTATGGCCAGCTCTGAAATGCACAGTTTAAAGACTAAAATGAGATCTGACAAAAGGAACAAAAAAAAAAAAAAAAAAAAAAAAAATTCAACTCAACTTTTAAATGAAATCCATGAACAGTGATCTATTTAGTTGATTAAAAGGAAAAGGGGCAATATAGTCTTCAAGTCTCTTCTCTGCTAGACAAAAAAATTCAAGAATTCCAGTCTGAGAAATATGTAACAATAGATAGCGATGAAAGCTGAAATTATGCACGTTGGACTACAAGACAAAGCAAAATAAGTGCTTTCTTAATGGTGAAATAGCTTAAAGTCCCCCTAAGAATCCTACAGGACACAGGAGTACACACTGCAGTTTTGAATGGGTGCTAGAAACTTCTCTAAAACAAAAAGTCTTTCCAAACAAAACTTCATGCAAAGGACTTGTAAAGCTTAAGCAAGAAGCTGGACTAGCTCACAGGAAGTTCTTTTCACCATGCAATTGATCATTTGTTCTCATGGCAGAGAACCTTGCTGATTACCAGGGAGCTGAAAATATATGAAGTTTTGTTACACCAAATTGGATGTCGAGTCCAGAACTCTGCAGATCTTCAAAGGCTGGAGTCTCAAAAAAAAAAGAAAGCTCAACCTAAGTCATTATCAACCAAAGCAATGGTTTAAGTTATTACAATGATTTCCACCACATACGCTAAAAAGACTTACTTATAGAGGAGTGCATCCTCCCAGATGTGTAATGCCTCAACACCAAAGCTTCCAGTTCTTCTAAAAACTTCAGAAGAACGGGAAACCAGATGTGCTTTGCTAATCAACATTTCCCTTCAGGAATCTATACCATTAATGGAAACAGTAGACAGATATCACTTGGAGCTACTGAAAGGAACCTATCCAAATCATTCTGAAATTTGAAAACAATTTGTGGTATCTGTCCCACCTGCATGACTGATTTTGATTTTGCACTTGAAGATTTTTTTTCTCCTACACTTAGATTTGAGCTTAATACTCCACCTAAAGAAAAAGCTGATACCCACTCAATGTTTCCCACTTTTTCTTTTTTCTTTAAAAAAACAGACTGATGAAAATCTCTTTGGACAAGGTAACACACAGATACGTTGTTAGAATTTAAAAGACTTAACCTTCTTATCAATGTTATTATCTAAGCAGCATACAGTGCCCTTTCTGTTTCTTGGTCCAGGAAGCAAAAGATAGCGCTATCCCCTCTGCTCTCATACCAGACTAGACTTCAGCAAGAAAAAATCCAGTCCCTTCAAGATATAAGCAAAATAGTGTCGTCTTTTTTTTCAAATTAAGGACATCTTAGGGGAGCAGGGTCCCACCTAGACTCTCTTTTTTTTTTTTCCTTTTTTTTAATCTGAATTAGAAAACAAACAAACCAGCCTTAGCAGAGGAAAACAAGAGCAGTAGAGCCAGGTAACTCAGACAATGCACAATTAGTGCCTTCAGCCATCACAGAACATTCCATGTTACATTAATTCAAAATTAGTATGTTGCCTTCCCTTTCCATCACAGAACTTATGTTCACTCTCTCCTTCTTACATGAAGTACTTTGCAAGTTAAGAGCATGCAAGAATGCCAGGAACATAAAAGAAACACAAAATAGCTCAAGGGTAGTCTCACACCTTTGCATTGCATTTTGTGAACCTACCAAACAACACTCTTTGCCACGGGGAATAAACTTCACTGATTTTCTTCACATAAATAGGCCATTCTTGAAAACTGCTGTGACTCTGAAAGGAAGGTCAACACAGTTTAGAAGCACGGACTTTCTACATGCAGAATCCCACAGAATTAAGTGACTTCAAGTGAGTCACTGCAGACCAGCTCAGAATCCTTCTGATCTCTTCAGAGAAGCAAAAAAAAAAAAAAAAAAAGAAAATGCCATGTGCCAGCAAGGTATGATTAAAGATATTTCACTACTCTTCTCCCACCATGCTGTCACCACATTGTTGATGTTTCCTTTGTTCTCAGCAACTCTCATCTAAGCCATCTGATTTAACTGTTTCTGAGTACTTACTTCACTTTGCAGCACCTAGGAATCCTCATCACAGCACAGGAACCCACTATGCCAGGTGATATCTAAATACTAGCAGCAAATGTACACCCACAAAAAAAAAAACCCCAAACAAGGCACACATAGACACACAAAACCCATGCCTGTCCTGAACAGCTTACTTCTTTCAAGGACACCATTCCTCTGAATGCTTCCATGTTCCTGTGAAGAACATGACTTGATTCTTCGTTTATAACACAACTAAGAAATTAATCGTCAGAGTCAATCTACTTTGTAATTACTGCTTTTACACCCTCTAACCTCAGTCACACTCCAAACACACTCTTCTCAGAAAACAAGATTTTTACCCAACAACTACAACTTTCTGAATCTGGTAAGGAAGAGACCTTGGCAAAAATAAACTGATTTTTTTTAGGATCTGGAAGTTGAACTCATGTTAGGAATATATTATGAAACTGGTGTGGACAACTGTCTGGCATCAGTTACTTGCTTCCCTGAAAAAAAGTTTTGAAAACATTAATTTTAATTTCCAGTCAGAGCATTATAATGAAAATTGTCAAAGCAGCACCCACTCAAAAGATATTCTAGATCAACTCTGTCAATACTAAGAGCAACAACAAGAAATGAGTTTCCTACTTCCCAGATGTCAAGAGGACATGAAGAAATACTAGAGTTCTTCTCACCAGACCTCACAAGTGGCATTATGGTTCCTTCCTTTCACATGCATTACAGCTGTCATCTCCTGTTACACAACGATCTAACTGTACTCAATGAGAGCTCATGAGCTCAAGCTTGCTCACAAGCTCTGCTAAGTACCAACAGAAGCTACTGGACTTGCAAATACTACTGTCATATCAATAAACCCCATGCAGCATGGAGTAGTAGTTAAGATGTTGAGGCTGCATCAGTTAGGCCTTCAAAGTTTTTTAAATTATCAACTAAAACTTAACATGAGTACACAAGGGAGAGATTAGGAAAAAAAAGGCTGGAAGAATCTTCCACTCTGAAAAAGAACATTCACACATCTGAAAAAGGAAGTTCACTTGGGTAAAGCACTAACCTCAGAACATAGGGGGTCTTTCTCTGGAAATGAGACAAAATCATTTTATCTTCTAGTTAGCAGCCTCTGTCTTACTTACTCCTTAGACATACAGAACACTTCATTTCTCCAATATCACATTAACTGCCTCACATGCTACCAATTACCACAAGACAAGTATCATCTTCATCATTCTGCAGACAGTGAAGAGAGACAGCCTTGCCCCAGGCCACAGTGAGTCAGTGGTAGAAGCAGGATCTCATCATCTCTCATTGCTCAGCTCCTTCCTTCAGACAGCAAAGTTTTACTAGTCCCACTGTCTTTCGAAATGGTATCTTGATTTGCCAAAGTATAACTAATTAAAAAGAAAGATCTAGAAACCAAGAAACAAATAACTGCTAAAAACCTGCTATTTAAGTAACTCAGTAAGTGCCTTGATTAAAAAATAAGGATAAAAACCACTCTATTTCTTTGAAGCTAACTACAAAGATGCTGTCTTGCCTGCAGTCACTGCATCTCTGACTTCCATCACAAAGCATAAATTCAACAAACTATTTCCTCATCATTACAAGCCTGATTTGTGCACAGAAAGTCTTCTATGCTGCCTATAAAAGGTGGACAATCACAATGTACACATCTCAAAAAAAAAAAAAATCCCTCCCTTTCAGTTTTCCAAGTGTTGACTACAACAGTGGTATTTTTAGTCCGACTTATGTAATAATTGGATGAAACTTGGGCATTTCAGGACTCGATGACAGCCATGGTTTCTTTCTGGTGACAATTTACATGCAAGTCTGTTTCTGCAGTTCTTGCACCTCTATCATTCATTTGCAGTGGAGAAACAGGAAACTGGAAAACAAAGCAGCAAAGCCTAGTTCTGGGCAACACTGCACATTTAAAATGAAACTTTCTTTTTAAAAATGTAGAATATGCTGTTATTGAAAAAATGCTTTCAAGTCTTAGAAGATGACACTCCAGCACACAATAAGATGGCAATTGCTTTGCATATGACTGAGTTGACAAGGCTCTGCGGTATGGATGTAGCACTAGAGCTTTTACCAACTGATTTAAAGCTTTGATGTGGCTCAGGCTTTATAAGATACCCTGACAGTGCAAAGTCTCCGCTGACAGAAATAGAAAGAGTTCCTTCAGCGGCAGACTTTGGCTGGTCCGTTTTAAACTGTAGTCTCCATGGTGGAATTTCCTCATCTGCATCAGACTGTTCTACTAGCAGCTACTGAAGGAATGCTTAGAGGGAATATCATACACAGTATTTAAAGCACTGAACACTTGACTACTTCCCTCTTGGGATGACAGAATTGAAAATAAGTAACATTTACTTTCATTGTCTCCAAAACAAGAGAAGAAAGCCTTTATCTGTTTTACTCACCAATAAAATACTGCAACTTAGATGAGACAAATAACAAGCCAAATTAAAACAGTTTTAATAAATACTGCCTTGAAATAGTAACAGTTGCTTTCACAGCCTGTGTTGCTCCTGTGCAATGGAAATTGTGTACATTTAGTGCGAGTAGAGGAAAAGAAAAAAAAAAACAGAAAAAAAAAGTGGTGGCAACTCTCAGCAATTTGTATGCTTAGGCATATTCTCCCTTTCATCTTTTCTGTCTGTTCCATTCCATACCCTCCATTGCAGTGTTCCTGCTTTCTAGAGTCCCAGCTGCTATGAGAGAAACACCAGAAGTTATCCTTGTGTTCCAGCAATGACTGTTAACCTTTGTTTTCCCCATCTGCTACCAGTACAGCACCCTTGCACTAAAGAACACTGATCGTCTTACAGAACAGAGTTTGACTTGAGACTCCTGATACTTCTCTAACATAGTTTATTATTTACAACAGATACAGTCAAGCTATATGTGTTAATAAGCAAGTAAGCCACATGAAGTCTGCTGCAGTGCTCCAATACTGATTTGCCTTTATATACAGTATATTAAGTTTTTCCTTCATTAAAAGCTGTTCTACAAGACACAATGGACATACCAGCAACTGTTTCCCAGAGGGCTGATGGCATAAAGGAAGAGTTTGTTTCTTCCCCTCATCACTGCCCATGATGATCAACTCAAGAGTGCAAACACACACAAACACACACACAGAGAAACATGTCTCCTATTTGCCAAAAAGCCAACCCAGCCCTGAGCAGAAAGCCAGTGGGGTGATGGTAATCAGCCTGCTGCTCACTAAGAGGGATTTCTTACAAGTCATTGAAGCTTTGATACTCCAGGATCCCAGATGAAAACTGGCCTAGGAGGGGTGTGTGTCAATGAAGAGAAGATCTCTCAGGTCATAAATACCAATAACAGTTATTTCATACCATCCCCTTAAAACGCTGGTGACCATTGAAAGTGTGCCTGCTATGTACTAGTGGCCAATTCATCAAAACTAGACAGATGTGCTATCTTACCTTTCAGAGCAAGCAGGTGACATTCAGACTGAAGCCTTTTACAGAAGGATGCACAAGGTTCCCTAATAACTGATTTCACGAGTTCCATGAAAAAAAATCTGTCTACCAATCAAGCAATCTAGACAGATTACCAGGGGATAGAAGCCTCTATTAAAACTTCTTATTAGAAATGTCAACTAGAGGCCCACTACTGAATAATTCAAATCAATAAAGGTCTCTCTTGCCTCTTGTCACCTGCTTTGACCAATTCCTTGGCAACATGTAACAAACAGTTTCAGCAAAAGGTGGCTGGGCTGAAAACAGAATGAAGAGGCACATAGGAAAAACAAAAAGAAAACAAAACCACATGAAATGAGGAGAAAGAATCTCATCTGGTCAAGGCTTATGTATGAACTCTATGGCTTGAATGAGAAGAAATCAAGAAGTCATCTTTAGACATGTTTGAAAAATTCCACATACAACTAGAAGAGGACTAGCAAACACCACAATCTTCTACCTTCACAATGCTCATCTGCCTTACTAAAGTAGTTCAAAGCTTCAAAAATGAAAACATTAATGTATTTTTTTGGGCAAAAGCATAGTTTGATTAGAACAACAAGAAAGCTCTGGCATATTTTCATCATCTCTTCTGTAAGTGAAATATAATTGCAAAGTGGAAGAGCAATATCAAGTACAAGTATCTTTTTAAGTCCCAACATTTTCAGGCCTGAAAAAAAAAAAAAAAAAAAAAAAAAAAAAAAAAAAAAAATCATTCTTTCAACTTTCCAATCCTGGCCAGTTCACTAAAGTTTTTTCCTTCTCAGTATCGGCAATCTCCCCAGTAAGTAACAGAAGATGAACTAAGAAGCAGCTTAAGAATTTGACCAGTATTGGCCAGTTATGTCGGCAAGCGTGGTGATCTGTTTACCCATTGCTTTTCCTATCCCACATTGTTCCCCCACCCCGTTCCTTGCCCCTAGCCCTGGCCACTCCCTCGGGCTCTCCCTGTCAGTTCCTGTGCCCCAACTCCGCCCATGTACCGCCCCTGAGAAAACCCCCCTGCACCGGGATCAGGAGGTCTCTCTGCCTCTGGGGGTCGCCGGGACAAGATGTGATTAAAAGTCTTCTTAAATCCTCATGGGGAGACCCTTCTCGCCTCCTTTGCCATCACTGGGTTGTAGAGCTGAGAGCTGCCGGAGCAAAACCGCGGGGCCGT
Source organism: Coloeus monedula (assembly GCF_965178545.1). Taxonomy (NCBI): domain Eukaryota; kingdom Metazoa; phylum Chordata; class Aves; order Passeriformes; family Corvidae; genus Coloeus; species Coloeus monedula. Next base: position 75,147,189 of record NC_138781.1, read on the forward strand.
CTGAAATGGACTGCGGGATAGTGACATGGTCGCACTGCCCTAAGCATCCCTGCTGAGCTCTCAGGAAAGCTGCAGCTAGCTAAACAAAACCTAGCATAATATAGGCAAGTTCAGCAAAATCTGGTCTTCATATTGTGTCATAACAAAAGCTGAAGTAACTATTTGGTATGGAAGAAAAAGTGATCTTAAATCTAACAACAGGGAGCAAACTAGGAGGAATTCTCTCCGATTTTCTCCACTCCCTGCTAAAGATTTTGCTGATACCCATCCAAGTTTCTCTCACCCTCCTCATAAAACACAATCTTAAGGACTCTCTGCATAGCAGTCGAGACGTCATTGTTGGCAAAACTTCATCTTTACGAGAGAAACCAGTATTCCAGCAGCTTGTGGTACTAACGAGTTCTTTAAGAACATTCAGACGTGGGTTTGCAATTAAATTTAAAAACCTGTCACCAGTCTTTGTAATCCTAAGTAGAAAAGGTACCAATTACAAGAATTCCCCATTATTCTGTGACTACTAACTTAGCAAGAGCACACACTAGTAAGAATTCCCAGGGACATGGAATACCATTCTTTCTCACTGAAGAGCTCCAGAGAAGCTGAAAGGAATGATTTTTCCCTGCATTCCTTCTCTTATTCATTATTTCATGACTTAATTTCTCAAAGCAATCCTATTCTATTTTTGAATTTAAGCAGCTATATTTGGAGAGAAACCACACAATTATTTAGTAAGACCAGAACCATACCATCTATTCATTTTGTGTGTCAGGGAGAGTGCAGTTACACTCTGAAGCGTAATCCACTCTCACTCTGGTTAAAACATTAGTACTTTTTCATGTTTGTGTACAATGAAAATTACTTCTGGAAGTTCTGCTGATTACTACACTATACGCAACACAAAAAAAACACACTCTATGTTCATCAGGCCCCCCTGTCTTATAGGGGGCTGGAATTAACTACTCTGTGCCTGAATTTTTCAATTTGCTTGAAATATTTGAGACAGCAAGACAATTCCTCTTCTTCCAAACCTCAAACCCTTTCACAGTCTAAAAATCCCTGCAACAGATTTTTTAGCTATAAATGAAGGGTCTCAATTTGAAACACCAGAAGCAATAAAAATCCAGGAATAGCCTGGAACAGCCTAGCTTAGAAAAAATCTTGTTCAAAAAAACATTCATCTGAAGCCTGCAAGTGACTTTCTTTTTTTGCAGTAAAGAAAACTAGACTTAAATTCCAGTCTTTTATAATAAATACCAAGGGACCCTCTTCCACAAAAAACACACATCAAGCTCACTCATTTTGTAAGACTGCATTAAGTATTCAGCCAGAAATCATGCAGCAACTCCTCCTCTTGTTTTAGGATGAAGTATCCCTTAGTCTACACAAAGTCCAACAGCTGGAGCATGAGAAGGACTTTATCAGTGGCGCCCCATCTGAAGCCTTCATGAAGCATAAATCACTTCCTAAACCTGAAATATACATGAAAGTTAATGAGATTCCAATACGGGCAATACACAGCACTTGAGACATGTCATCCAAGGAACACGGCAAAGCCTTTGCTGAACACTCAAGTAAAGATGAAAATACAGGGATAGGACATACACATTTGAGAAATGAAGATTTACAACCTGCCTTCAAACAGTCCAGCAATGGAACACAGTCACAGAAATAAAATGGATATCTAAAAAGCCTCAAATTTAGGAGCAATACCAAGATGGTTTCTCATTCCTTTTTGCCAGCAAGCTAAACTTGTAACCTCTAATATTGCCTTTGAAAAGCTAAAAAATAATACAGGAAAAGGATATCCTTGTTTTCACTGGCATCCTATATAAAAATAGCATTTTGTGTATTCTATATGCAGTCGATGTCCTCATCGCATCTCAGGGGAACCAGGAGCTCAGTGTTTGACACAGCTGCTATCTTCCAAGAACACAGTTTCCAAACTACATTCCCTCCAATTACATGTACAGTAAGATTTTCAGATGCTTGAAAAGTGATACAGAAGTTTGTTTTTTTCACTGAAAGAGTAAAATACACGCAATCTCACAGATTTTTATTTCACTAGAATACTGAAGTGCTAAAGCTGTTAATACTCCGCCCCTCACCATATACACATAACAGCCCTGCCTCTTCCACAGGAAGACAATTTAATTGCTTTAATCTTTCCTGAAAGTAGTTTAAATATTTTTCTTGAGGTTTTCTAAAAATAATCCAGAATAAAGCAGATACTCTGTATGGAAAATATAAGCCCATACAGTTTGGCCATCTTACCAGCAACTGCACTGCTCTCTATAAGAGAGGAAAGCTGTCTGACAATGCAAACAAATGCAGGATCACTACCAGTTTTGACTATACTGTACAAGCCATAAAATGGAAACATTTTAGTCCTTTAATTGCTTCAAAGACCCCACTTTCTTTCCCTGCTGCCTTAGTTATTTGCTGGAGGGGATGTAAATCCAAACATCATGGTCTGTGCTTTATTAAAAAGTCTTCTCCATTTCTTTTTTTAACTTACAGGACAAAATCAACCAAAGCAGAAAAAAGTAGGTATGAACGATACACCTTGAAGAGAGGATCAGCCTTTGACTACATAAAATACAAGCAGAAGCATCTTTAGAGACAGCAGCTACAGCCCATATACACCACTGTGGACACCGCATCTGCCCCTAACACTGATCACAAAAAGCTGTGTAGCACAGCCTCTACAGGAGGGATCAGAACTGCCCTAATACAATACCCTCGCCTCCTCTCAGAAGGGACTTGAAACAACTTCACAGTGCCAGCCCCATGGAAAGGGAATAATCCTGTCCAGCACTGTCTCCCAATGCCTCCATCACAGCTCTTTCACAGTGCTCAGTGACATGGAGAACACTCTACAGTGCCTGTTCCTGTCAGCACCCTCATGAGAGCAATGATGCTTCCCTGCACTTGGATGTCTGGGAAAAGCAGGGACACATGTATGAAAAATGAGCCACTGTTCCTGTCCAACCTTGTATCTCCCCTTTTGGAGAAGAAAGACAGAAGAAAATACACTAGCAAAACTAGAAGTTCTTTTAATCCTTCTTTGCTAAAACCGCATCCATTTCTCAAGGAACAGGATTTCCAACCCTACGGTCAATAACTGCTCAGCATAACTAATCAGCACTTCAGTGCTGCTGCGATTAGACATTACAGCCAGTGAGTGCACTCTCAGTGTTCTCACCCTATCACAAAGCAGTCTGACAAGGAACATGTTACTTCCAGGAACTTTTCAGGAAGGGGAGAAAAACAAACAAACAAAACCAAAAGAACCCCACACCTCCTAACAAGCAAGCAGACTAACAAAAAAAAATTCCCATTCAGTACTCCATCACAAGACATCTCTTTTACCTCTGAGTTAGCTGCTAGGTTGCCAAAGCCTGCAAGTAACTACCATCAAAAACCTAAAAAGTACGGTTAGATAATCCCAGTAACTAAACACCATTTTAGAATCAGATCTACACCTTCTCTTTCACCATCCAGGTTGGTGAGCAAGAACTAGATTACACCACTTTCTCAGCTTCAGTCTGTGGCCCAAGCTCTCTCTCCTGCAAAGAGACAAATACTTGGAAGCTGTGATATTCTCAGGAAGCTGAGCTACTTCCTGTAAAAAAGCTGCTTAGTAGACCACATATCTTTTGGGAGGTGTGATGAAATACTCATTTTGGTCTGTGTAAGGCATCCATCATGCCAAATTGGATGCCCATCCATTCTTGCACAGAGTAACAACTCAGGAAGAAAACCACTGAACTGAAGCAGAGAAACCCAATTCCCAGCTATTATATCGCTGTTGCAAATTCCATCAAGAACCATTCTCCCCTTCCCCCACAGCACATGCTATCTTACAGCTCCAAGTACTACAAAAATGAATGTCCAAGATTTAAGGTACCAAAGGAACGTATGGACTGAACATCCAGACGGTTTCTGGGAAGACAGACCCATCATGATGTTGCCCAGACACTGAGCGAAAGAGTGACTAGCAACATCCACTGAGAATTGGGAGTCCAAAGTCTGGATGCTCGACTGTCCCAATACAGAACTTTTCCAGATGAAACCCCATGTCAGGTTTTCTGTCATTCAGACAGAAATACATATTCAATCAGTCCCAGCCACAGAAGGAGTTAAAATACAGCTTTCTTATTGGCAACATTACACACCATTTTTCACCTCACACACCTCCTCAAAACCAACAACAAAACACGAACTTGATGAGGTCCCATTACTTGAAAGACTCTGCTAGACAAAGTGGGAAGAGTAGACTGGACTAAACCAGTATCATACTCTTCTGCGTGAAGTGACAGCACAAGCGCTCTCTACAGCCTGGACGACTGTTACCCAGGAAAGCAGCAGAAAATGGCTCACTTTAAGAACTCAAGTGTCCTCTTTTACCCCAGAGTAATTACAGAACACAGGAGACATTCATTCTGGAGAGCAGAGTACAATAGCTGTTTGTTACCACCAGCACTACAATCTAGCATTTATCTAAGCCTATCACACACAGAACAGACAGCACAAAAAGTGCTCAAGACAAAACTCGAAAGTACCGTCTGTAAGAAATTACAGGTAAAAACCCAAGCAAGCACCAGCACTAAGGCTTGGCCCACAACTCACCATTTAACCATCTGGTAATCTATTAATTGAGCATACATTTATTCAAGCTTCATCTAAGAAGTATTAGGTGTAGCTGGTCAGAGAATAAGCAGCAGAAAAATATTTAAATCACTGTAGTCTACTGCTAGTAAGGAAAGCTGCAGCTTATACAGCAGAGGCACAGGCTTTGTGAAGAGGAAGAGCACCCATTAATGCTTAACATCATTAACAATGTTATGAACTCACAAAGTCCATAACCAACAGAATTAAGGTGTCTATGCCTGCATGTAGTTTTTTCTGCTGAGGGGTGTGTCTCACAGGTTTCTTCTCCACACTGAAGCCCAATCTCAAATTTTAAAAAGCACAAGCTATTAACTTTTCCGCATCTTACCCAGGTGAGAAGCCCAGATTCCTTTACTCCCCCATACATCCTTTAGTAGTGCTGATTTAGACTCTCCTAAATCAGAGACTTCAACACACACAAATCCTTCCCCAACATCCACTTTATTTTACAGTCACTACCAAGTTTACCCAGATTGGGACTCAAATTGAAAAAACTGTTACCTCACGCTGCCAGGCAGGTTTTACAAAAATCAGACTCTATCTTCTAAAACAACATGTTCCATTTTAAGAGCTACCTTGTTTAAATTAAGAACAAGATCGAAAAACCCTGGTTAGACTGGTGTGAGCTGTTAGTCCCCTAGTTAGACAGGTGTGAGCACCCAGTCCCCTCCTTACTTGCATGCCCTTAGCTTCTGCAGAGGAGAGCAGGACAACACCACTGTACTGCATGGAAAACAGAAAAAAGCAGCATCTATCCCATGCTTGGAAGATTATTGTACTATCTTCAGAGGATAACAGAAACAATAGGATTTCAGAAGCTACTCTAATACATCCCTGAGTAACCTCCCACCCAGAGATAATAAGAAATTCAAATAATGAACTCAAATACCATCAGGAAACACTTCACCCTTCCTCTATCACAGAAACATGTGTAAAACATTCATACACATTATTTCTAAATACATTCTGTTCCAAATGAGGAGACTAACTGGGCTACTTAATTTACTGTGGTAAGTATATTTAAGTCTCTAATTTTTAAAGACTGCACATTGGCTGAAGGAATGCAATTAGGTGAATACAAATACTTGTTTGGACTAGTGCAGAACAGCAACACATACTTTTCCAGAAGGGCACACAGGACTGAACATGTAATTACAATCTCAACCGTAGCAGCACAAATAGACTAAACAAGCACTGTTCAAGTTACTCATGCTCAGTTTCGAAAGTTTGACCCCTGAAGCCAGAAGTACATTCACAAAGGCGAACCAATTTTTCCAAACTGCCAGAAATGCAAACACAAGTTTAAGCAAGCTTACAAATCCTGAATAATCACAGTACCCCCTTAGACAAGGCTAATTTCTTCATCTCAAAAGTTTCAACTCGGGCACAGAAGTAACAATTCCATTTCCCTATCCAGTGCTTATACTTTTCAACAGATGGCTATAACAATGGCACCAATAACAGACAATTATTTCATTTTAACACTAAAAACATATTTTAAGTAGAAGTCAAACTTTCCCAGCCAAGCTTTTCCTTCCACCAAAAATTCCAAGATCTAAGAACTCTCTTGCTTAGCAACTTTCTGCCAGAGAACACTCATAGCTTCAGGAGACAATTGTCTGTATTTTGGCTGTTCCTATGAAGAAATACAGTTAGAGCCAAATGACCTGCAGCTACAGCTCTTACTAAAACCTCCTAAAAACAGGTACAATTTCCATTTTGTATTTCTAATAGAAGCTAGCATTTGCAGCCATATATAGTGTACTCTCTATGTTTTATTGCAGGTCCAAAACAAACTACTTCTGTACTTAACAGTAATTCAGCTCCAGAATTTTTATGAGAGGACTATGACTCCCTACTAAATCTATACAAGGTTTATCTCCTCAGTGAACCAAGACGCCATTAAAATGAGATGCTCAAGACAAGACTTCTGCTCCTCTGAAGTCATTTCTCAGGAGAAAAACTGAGCCTAAAAAGCATCTGAGTAAGGAACCACACATGTGAAATAATGCTCAGATCTGTAGGCTAGAAAGTACAGATTTTCAGATGCTCTAGGTGCCAGCAGCATAAACTGCTGCTGGATAGCCAGTCCCAGGTTCACTGGCAAATCCCACTGGATTAAGATCACAGACACAGTGGTTGGAGCAGGGCTCTGGAGGTCATTAGCCCCACCATCCTCTTTGGATGGCAAACAGCATGTCCCTCTGTAAGAAACAAGATCTGGGGGTCTGTCAGCACAGCCAAAGTCACAACAGAGCCAATCCTCCCGGAACCCATTTCTGGGCACCTGAACGACAAGGATGTGACTGGGATGAGCTTAGACTGCACTCAACCAACCTGACTCAAGGGACACAATTAGGCACATGTACAGGCAAAGGAAAAGCAGCAGATGTTTTTCATGGTCATTTTTGCAACACCTTTTGCTTGGTCTCCCGTAGCATCCTCAGTGATATGAACTGAGTAAGTGGACAATAACACCAGGTTCAAGTCTTGTAATGTGGTACGAAGCTCAACTGCAGGCTATCCCGTTTCCATAAAAATAATTCCAAACTTCAACACGTAAAGCCTTGAATAACCTAATCTAACCAGACCTGACCTGCTCTGAGTCAGAAGTGAGACCAGCTGAGACCCAGAGATCCCTTCTGACCTAAGTTATACCATGATCTCTCCTTTGGGTTTTTAATTTTAAAAAAAACCAAAATGTCTGTTGCAGCCTGGGTTTGCTTTATGTTCTGCTTCTGCCACCCTGCTGGTTTCAGCAGATAAAATGGACTAAGAGCCACAACAGAAGTACTGTGGAAAAGGACAGTAACTGTTCTGCTTAAAAGATTCACAGGTCTTTCTGAAACAAGCCTCAACACTCAAGTATTCTCAAGTCAAGAATCTCAAACTTGGTTCCTACTAGGAATTAGCAACAGTAAAATACACAAACAAAACCCTCACAGACCTGCAGCTGAAGTGCTGAGAGGAGAGATAATACTATGTTCATTACTGGACTCTTGCAACAAACCTATTCTGGTAAATATGTCACATACATTTAGACTGTGAATAATTTAGATAAAAGGTCCCTAAACAGAGCTCATACAGAAAAACAAAACAGAAACCAAACACAAAAAAAGCCACCACAAAAAAAAAAAAAGAATACTCTTAACTCTCTGATTATCCAACAGAACTAAGCAAGCAGTCTGAAAGAGCAGAAATAAAAGCAGGTTTCCATCTTGCTTTTTAAACTGACAGCAATGCCTTATCGAAGTATCTAAAACTGAACAGACACAACTTTAGTTCACCTCTGCTGTGTTTGCAACAATTCCCACAGAAGGACTCTGGTATAAGATTTTAAGCACCAGAAGAAAGAGAAGCAATGGCATCATTTGCTGGATGGAGGCCAAGATCTCACATATCCACTCAAGCTTGCATCTCTGGAGACAATGTTTGCTCCTACCATAATTGAGTTATGCTCTGCGCAATGAGAAGGTGAATCAATTATGTTCACCACTAAACAGAAAAGCTTAAGTATTCTCTCAAGAGCTTAAAAATTTGCGCAATGGCTCCTTCAAAATACTGCTGCTTCTTCTTTTTTCAATAAATAACATCACTTTGATTCGATTTCTGCTCTTCCTGAAAACTCCTCACCTTACAAACCCGTGAAGTGCACTCAGGTTTTAATCCAGCAGGGCCAGGCAGCTGAGACTCCCTATTTTTATGTTTACACTAAGTTCCTGATGGAGTCATTTATGCTAAAAGCAGCATCAGATAAAACTGGCACCCAAGCCTTTGCTAAGACATTAAGGAAATTAGCAGGGAACAATCATCATCTCAGACATTAGAGTCACATTTAAAAGGAAGATTTTAACCATGTGTATAAAGAAAAGTATTAATTCTGTAAGGTCAGTGGATTTGTAGTATCTTAGAGGTTAATCCTCCATGTTTGCTGTAATATTGGCTCATTACTTTGGAATACAGATACAAATTGAACAAAACCACTGCAATAGGGCTTTGATTAGTCTTCTGTACTTCTTCAAATAGGATACACAGGTTGCCTTATTCAGAAAATAAATTTAAAAGCCAAACTGAAGATGGCTTTCTGCACTCAGTTATACATCACTATTAAAACTGATTTTTGTTTAGTCACAGAAGTCAATGAGCACCAATCTTAAAGTGTTTTCTGGCACTCCCACAGATATGACTTAAGCCTCACATACCGCATACAGATAGGCATATTTTGGGACAATGTTTTAGCTAGAAAAAACAGGTACCCAAGTACTTCAACCTATGCATATTCAAGTGTTGGGTACATTTTGAGTTTTTTCATAAATAAAGGCTGCATTAGACTGTAATTAGATTAAATACCATTACTATCAAAACTATCAAATAAAGCCAGTATCATTTCTGCCACAGTGAATACCCAATTTTGCAAACTAATGAAAACACAACAGGTTTATCTAAGATGTAGTTACCACAGCTTACTGAAGACAGAGTGCTTACTCATGCTATCCAAGGTAAGATGAATCCTAAACATGTCCTTATAAAGATTAAAGAACTCCTTAATAAAAGTTGTGTAAACTGTTTTAAAGAATACACATAACATTTGTATGATAAAACAAAGCGTAACTACTTGGAAGTAAATCTCAATCCACACATATTTAGCCTCCATTTCTGACAAGGATATTATTTACATAATTGAAAATCAAAATAAATGGCAATTCCCTGCTAATCTTATGTATTAAAAAGTACCGGGACAGGATCATCTAGAGAAGTCATATATTATGTTTTGCTTTCTGTGAGAATGCGAAGTTACTTTTCTAGATCATACAGTTGAAGATTCTGCTATTAAACTCCACCTTCTGTTTATATTTTTAAGCAATAAAAATGAAGAAAAAACTCACGGGAGATGCTGCTACAGATAAAGTGTGGTGGACTTTAATTCAAATGACTCACAGCATACCTCTCAACTCCCCTACTTCAATAAAACAGCTGCAGAGTAGGAGAGGACCTGCAACAGCCATGAGCTGGAGAATGAGCCCTGCAGTTCGAATTATTGCTGCAAAAGCAACAGAATGCTTTTACAAGGTTTGACAATGTTCCACAAAGTTATTTTAAATCTCCATGGGATACTTGTTCTTCAACTCTGAAATAGTTAATTTTTAAAGGCAAAACACCATATTCTAAAAATATCAAGAAACTAGTCCACTGACATAGAAAGTTTTGCTTAAAACAGCTTGAAAGCAATTTTGCACACACACGTACTAATTTGGACAAGAAAATATATTTCCATGCAGAGTTGCTAATGAATCTTAACTTCTAATTCACAAGAGACCTAATTTCCAATTCAGCAATACAAACATTAGAAACCTGGAAAGATTTTTCTCACTAATATGCAGCTTTCACAATCTAAGTTAAGAGCGTTCTGTTTCTTATTAGATAGCCCTTACACCTATAAATCAGGGCAAGAGAGCCACCACTGACAAGCTCCTAGAACTCTAACAACACCTCTGAGCTAGATCTTTTTAATCCAGCATCCCATTTTCCCTCAGCTCCACACATACAAACAGTATTCCTCTTGCTTTCTGTTCTTGGAAAAACCTCAACAGTCTGGTCTAATTCTGCCTCCAATTCTTTCTGCACTATATTCAGCCAACTTCCATACAGACACACAGTTCATCTGTGAGAAGTTAGTCTATCTTCAAAAATCCAAGCACCATACCCATTGGCTTTTGCTGTGCAGTGCCCCCACCTCCTACGTAACCTTTGATTAGAACAATTTACTTCTTTCCAACTCTTGAGTTTTTCACATAGCCTTACGATGGACTCATCCCTTCAGCTGGCCAAAGTCATCACTCACCCACCAATTAGTTTCCTCCCACTTAAAACAATGTTTTATGAATATAACAGAAATTTAGAATCCAGCTGGAAACATTTGAGTCTCCGCCTGAGCTGATAGCCTCAAGGACACACCTGCCCTGTCACATGTGTAACAAAGGATAACATTTTCAGCCCCAAGTGAGTCAAGCAGAAAAAAAACGAAATCAGTAAAAATGCATTTCACTTTATTGGACCTTTGAACAAAAATTCAAGAGCCTCATTAGAGGTTTACTGTGACATACCTGTCATTACCCTCTACAGACAGAAGATACCTAGATAAAAAAAGTAAACCAAACTAGATAAACCATGGAGTAAAACAAAATCCAGAACCCACAAAGTATTATTAACACCGATGGAAGTATTTATGAAACTGAACATTTTCCTCTCTTTTCCTACAGAAAAGGGCTCTAGGTACCCTCCCTGAAGTCTAACATCCGAAGTATTCCAAGCTCCCCATTATCTACATAACTTACTTATCATAAGAGGCTGTCTCTGCAGCAACAGAAGAATTATGTGTTCCTGAGTGAGTCAAAAAGGTCAGAGACCTAAGCATTAGCAAGGCAACCAAAGTTACCTGATTTTGACATGGCAGTTTTACACTTGTATTTTTGCTCCTCAATAGAGATAGATATATACACAAATAATTTTATCCATTCTAAGATAAATACAGTGGCAGGGTGCTACACATTTTTCCCCTCTATTACTAAATTTGAGGAAGTCACCCAATTTTCCCTCCTAACACTGTTCTGGTACACTTCAATGGCCTTAGACACTGTACAAGAAACCAAAACTACACCGGGGGACACGGGAGAGAAGAGTAAGAAAAACATGAAATTAGTCACCAATTGCTTCCTGTAATTATGGCAAAAAGAAACAGAGCAGAAGTGAATTGTTAAATGCAGATGGTAAATCTGTGACAGTAGCTGTAAGTTAAAGAGAGCAAATTTACATGAATATCTGATATTTAAATGCTTTCAGAGCTATTTCTTCAAGCAGGAATATTGGAAACACCCACAAAAGATGACATAAAATCTGATTTTCCAGGTTCAATCACTTCAGGGAAGTTTTAACACACATTTTCCTATCCTTTACAGTTCTATCTGTTATTGACTAAAGAGGAGCTGACTGGGCTTACAGCAGTCAAAAGCAACTGTGCTTGGGGTGACCATGAGACACTGGAGCTCAAGATTCTGATAGGAGTGAGGAAGCAGAGCAGCAGGGTAGGTACTCGAATACATGAAAGCAGACTCTGGCTTATTCAAGAAGGCTGTAGGAGGAACACCCTGGCAGACACCTCTGAAGCTATATTTAATGGCGTAGAACTCATCCCACTGGCAGCAGAATAACGTCACATTCATTTCTTCTCCAGGAGAAAAAACTTCAAAACCATGGTTTTAAATAGGAAAGATCTTAACTGCTAAGAAGTGGTGCAGCACTGAGAGACAATGTTAAGCATCTATGGAAGAGTATAATATGCACAAATTAACGTCTCCTTTTCTCCCTGCACAGCTCATTTTTCTCCAAGGCAGGCTAATTCTCAAAATCTCATTACAAGAAGTAGTTGAGAACCTTTGAGATAGATATACCCTAAAAAATGCTCACTTACAGAGTAAAATCACATTTATTTTCCTTACATTTCAGTTCACATTTCGGAGATGGCTTAAACAACCTTGTGTTAGATAGGATGAAAGCACCACATTTTGGATTGTATTCAACCTCAAGCGTTTACGTGTAGATCACATCCTCCCCAAACTCCATTCTGCTAGCATCTAAGGTCACCTCCCCACCAACTTTGTAAATTGCATTCTCAATTACTTGAAAGCAGTCCTTTTCTATGATAGTCACCCACATCCAAGGAGAAGAACATGGAACTCCAGTAGATGCAGTACTTTTGAGGAGATCAGTACAATGCGTGTTTCTTTTCCCTTTATACATAAACAACTTAAAATAGCCTTAGGACAGCACTTCCTTCTAGAAATAGCGCTCATCATGGAGACCAGTGAGAAAAAAAGAGACAAGGTAACACATACATCCCTTTTTCTTTTCTCCCTTCCCCCCCCCCCCCAACTCATCTCTATGCTTAAACACATTTCTCTCCTAGCATTACAATCCTAGCATAAGAACAAACAGGTAACAGCCACCAATTCATTTTGGCTATAGTCTGAAGGTGAATTTCAAGGCAATAAAGCGTTGTTCCAGAAATTCAAACAAACAAACCCAGCTTCTTCCAAAACAGTGTCTGAACACACACAATCCTCCTATTAAAAACCAGCTGCCCAAGCTACCCTGTTGCCCTGTTAGCCAAGCAGGCTGTTCTCTAACCATGATTCCAGGAGAACAAACAGCACAGAACATATCCAGCACTACTTGTGTAAGTGCCACTACAATGCAGACAGAGAAAGAGGAAAGACCTTCTTGAATCTCTTTATCATAATACATCTGTCTTAAATAAAAGCAAGCACATCTGATTAGTATAACAACCACCTGTTTTTAATTTGTGTTTTAAAATCCGTATTTTATAGACAACATGTTCTACTCTGGAAGTCAACTCTCTGTGTGAGCATTTCACACACGTCAACAAAACTGCTGCAAAAGGCATTAAATAGCAATTCCATACAGCAACACTAGTTAGTAACTGGTCAGCTTAATCAGTAACTGGTCAGCTTACACAAGCTGATCAATTTTAGACAAACTTCAGCAAGGCAATGCTGCCAAAAATAAGGCTCTTTTAATCCCTTCCCAAAAAGTCCCTATGCCACAAATACCACCCAGGCACCTAGAAGAAATATGGAACTCCAAAAGATCTAAGAGATTACTTCTTCCCACTGCAGTTTTCTAGCTGATGCTCTGCTTTCTTTGTCAGCAAAGCAGGCCACAAGAACCTTTTTCTTCAAAGGGTCTCCCAGGAAAAACAAACACACTCCACAAAACAAAAGGACTTCCCTCCAAACATACTGGCAATCTGCACAGTGGGGAAAAAAACAAGTAGCGATGCAAAATGCTCCATTTTAATCAACCTCCTAATATCACACCATGTTCATGGTGTCATACCACTAGTTTCTTCTACCTCTGAATCCTTTCTATTGACCTCTGGATCCAGGGGATGCCAGTGACACGTCAACATGATACTACCACTACTTTGCAAGTTACCCTCAAGCAATCCTCTAATCTGCACCAAGTGCTACTTTGGACGGATTGCTTTGTTTATGCCTGGAGCTTAAGTCTTTAAAAGTTATGCAAGTTAGGGCATCCAGGCTTAACCTTCAATTTTTGTGTTCAAAAGTGCGGTCTTCTTGATTTCAAATTCTTCCACATCACTGGTGGACAATTTTTACTAGTCATTTGTAGGTTTTGAAAATGTTTTCTTTAGCTGTAACACATCATATAATACTCTATAGTACAAAAGCTTTCCGCAGAGTTAAACATATTTCAAAACATCAATTACACAATTAGCAAATCTCTGCAAGCTGACAGCCCAGAACCCGAAGGGAAAACTAAAAACATCAACTTTCCCTTTGTAAGTTTCTTAAAAATAGAAAGACAAGTTTCTTTTACCTACCTGATGCAATTCCCTTTGTTTTGGAAAAGAAGTTTTATATGTGCAGCCTTTATACAAATTTTATGATTTCTATACAAAAAAGTCTAATTGACAGAAAGGTCTCAAACTTCAAGAAACAAGACACTACAGATTTTGTGTTCTAGCTCTGTCCCTCTGTATCCCTACAAAAGTTGGTCACTGAACTGCATACAACTCATCTTTTTTCTACACCCAGACATTAAAATAAACAAAGGTGAAAGAGACTGAAGTTTGAAGTTTTTGATTTATTAGTGCTAAAATTACATTATTGTCATACTTAATAAAGAATAATAGTGGAGGTTCAAAATATTACTAACTATATCCTGTAATAGGTGTATTGGATGGTATGCAGCAGCAGTCGTGGGAGGACATTCACTGAAAAAGGTATCATGTAAATATTTACACATTTATTTTTAAGAAGGCTTAAGTTAGAAGCCTGTGAGAATTCAACAAATGTTAGAGATACAGGCAAACTCCTCATTTTAGATATTTCAAAAAATCAGATTTTTTAGATGTCATAAAAACGTCACATCAGTATCCTCTGATTTTGCAGTGATCATTATATCAAACCTTTTTAAAAACAAAATGCCCAAGAGTACCCAGTGAGACAGCACTACTCCTTTTCAGCTATACAAAAAACGCCCAGAGACACAGGTAATCATACTGACATTCATTTATCTTAAGACTTTTCTGTAGCCCCCAAGTGCCAATATAGGGCATACAGATCTGAACTCCAAAACCATGCCTTTTAGATTCAGTGTCTTACAGACATTAGGATAGAAGAACTTTCCTATGGAAGGCAACCCTGAAAGTAGCATGTCCTAGTGAGCAGCGTTAGGCCCATGCAAACTGCACCAAGCTCAAAAGGCATCACTTCTGGGTGATGTCAAAGCAAGGCCTTGTTACTGCAGCTGAAGATAAGAAATTAAAAACCAACCAACCAAAGACTAATCAAAACAAAATTCATCCATTATGAAGATTAGCCAATCTTGAAAAAAAGTACTGCACATTACTCCACAGGGAGGAGTAAAAGAGACTACGCTAAGAGCACGTAAGTGTTACACACACCATAGTAAAAACCAAGCCAGCAATGGCTACATACACCCACCCACTCAGCCAAAGCAAGATTCCGCCTTTCAAAAGCTTTATCCCATTCCCACTTATTTCTACAGGCTGGAAGAGACAGCAAACAATAACTATCCTTTCAAGGCACAGACTACATCCATTTTACTTAACCATGCCCAGCAGCCTAGTAAGAACAAGACAGGGTGTTCTTTAAATGCAGATTCAGAAGAGTTGAGTGCAGAGCCCCACCTAAATCCAGGACTTCTGACAGTGACTGCTTCAGGAGGATTTCTAGAAGAAATGTAAAAGAGCGCTCTCTTCAGTACAGAAATCCCTGGAAAGGAAACAGATTTCATTTTCATACAGCCCAGACCAGCCCTTTGGCACTCAAGGGTCAGAGTCGCCTGAAGCTGTGCAAGCAGTGACTGACTCCCCAGAGCCTCCAAGAACAGTGGTTCAGGACAGCACATTATAAATCACCAATCGAGAACCCTTCCCTTGCTGCAAACATCTGCTTTATTAAAAAAAGGATTATCCGTTCTTCCACACTAATTAATAATTAGTAATTTTTAACAGGCAACAGGGCAATGGAATTGGCAGAGCACTCAGTATTGCCTCCTCCCTCGGGAATTTCTGTATTTGCTCTCTGCATGCCCCACTGCCTGCCCCTAAAACCACTACAACAGCAATGCCCTTGCCCATGACTGCATTTTTTTTTCTGCAGTAGAAAGTATACACAGCCAAAAAAAAGCTGAGGTAAAACTCCAAAAATAAGAAGTATTTAATCTCAGTTATCTATACTACTGCATCTGAATTCAAAAGCAACACAATGAAGTCTGATAAGGTTTAAAGAGTACAAAAATTAGAGCAACGCACTTGATTAGTAGTGTTTACCTAGCCTGTTATGAAGTTAGGCAGAAATACAGCTTAAAGCTAAAAATGTTAAAAGAAAACCTGTTTTCTTCACATTTTATTAGGGACCAAAAATAATTTCTGCCTTTCAAACCCCTCCCATCCCCTCCATTTCTTCTTCTAGATTCTACATTTAGAATTTCCAAATTCTGACTTTTTTTTTTTTTCATGGAGAAGTGGAAAAAAAAGGAAGAGCTGAGTCATTCAAGCAACAACTTGATTCCTCAGCAGATTAAGTTTCTGAAAAAGCTCTCCAATCATTTCTTGCAACTGGATTACAAGTTAACAGGAAAACAAGGGATTTGTGGCTACTGAAGTTTCGAATGATTTAGCCCAGCAACTTGCTAATGCAGACTATTATACATTCCAACATGAGGGCCACATGAAACATCTGTTTTAGTACTCACAACCCAAATGCAGCTCCGGGACTGTCCAGTCACTTAAAATGGAAGAGAGCTTGACTACTTTATATGTGTGTGACAGCACAGCATCATGCCCAATTTGTTGGTAGGTTTCCTCAGAAGAAAGTGCCCACCCGCACACTGCGGAAACCAAAAGGCTGCTGCTCTTGTGACTTTCCATAATGTTAGAGTCATAATACAGAAGAAAAATCTCCACCTTGCAAGCATCCAGCTTCCAAAAGAGAACTCGCAACAGAAGGACAAAAATCCAGGGGTTTCTGGGTGTGCTACAGAATACCTCAGCCAGGAGAAGCCTGAGGAGAGCTTAGAGGCAGCAGAAGCCCCAAAGCAAAAGGCAGCTAGAACGAAAATGACACACAGACACCACCCTCTCATGCAAATACTGCTTGCAAAGGGCAAAACAGCTGAGGAATAATGTGCTTCCACATTTTCACGTGTGACAAGGAAGTTAGTTTTCTGCTAATATTCCTGTGACATGCAGGAAACCATGTACTAGATGCAGAAAGACATCAGAGATAGACTGGGTGAAAAGCTTCAGTACTGAATGAACTTTGCTCTCAGGTGCTCTTGGGACAAAGGATTTCACTGCATTTACAGCGAAGTTGAACAGCTTGTACAGCCAAGAGAGACTGTTCTCTCATCACACTCATGCTTTACCAACACCATCTGGAATCTACCTTGTTTGTGGCTGCCACTGCTCAGTCAAACCATCATGCTGCCCCCTCTCATAGGCAGCCATCAAAAACGACCATGTCATCTCATCTTCTCCTACTATTTCATTGCTCAAGGAGATAGCATTACCTCATCTTTATTTTCAGGAATGCTTACTGCTAGAGATGAAACAACAAAATGAAAGGGAAGAGGAAAAAACCAATTCACCATTTCCCCCCATAGTTTTAAGATCAAAACTATGGAAGAAATGTGTGTGCTAAAATGTTTCTCACCATTATCAGGAATATGGAAGGAAAAGGTACAGGTACCACAAAGTTTGCCATCTTGCCCAAAGCCCTCCTAAATAATTTTTCATCTCAAAACACTTAAGAAAAAGTTAAACATAATTAAAAAAAACCCAAATAAAAGCAGACAATATGGTGCATCTGCTAGAGTTGCCTACATAGTTATTTCCTCACAAAATTATGTGAGCCAAAAGTAGAACATGGCACTGTTGTATCATTAAGATTATACAGTTTTATCTTGTATGGACATAAAAATCCCAGAGGAATTTTGAGTCTCAGCTAAATCAGTGTCTTATAGTCATCGTAAAATGCAAACGCTGAAGACCTGTGAATGAATATATTCCTGTACTTTCCAACTTCTAGGGTTTGAAGTAGAAATATTAAAATATTTTCAAGAAAGGTGCTACACAACGACTATAGCAGATTTTAAACTCGCAAGGAAACTGACAAAATGACAGAAGCTTGCCAGGTGACAGAACAACATAACCTCCATCTGACTGTCCTGATTTGCCCCAACTAGTTTTCATGTTATGCTCTTGCAAAAGACAGTGCAATGTTGACATTAAGAGTGAAACAATGACAGATAACTATTATCACCACAAAAAAAAAGTCTAAGAGCTGGCTAAGTTAAACAGGACCAGAGGGAAATTCCAAAGCCTAATTTTATCCTCTTAAGTATCTAGATATACAGACACATTTGCAGATATATGTTCCATTCACATGATGGCTACAGCATTAATTACTATCTTACAGCATTCTGCTAAACACACACACACTGACAAGTTTAATCTTACAAAGGCATATGTTTCAACAGAGTAAATCCTACACTACTGATGGTGGGGAAAGGAGACAGTCAAGAAGTGGCTTTCAATGAAAACCAAGGTGGTTTTCATATGTAAAGCTCATCCACACAGTAAGCCTTTGACTTCTAGTTTACCTGTGTGATAGGTCCCCGATACCAGATTACAAAGGCAGAGGGAACAACACGGTCCTATGGAGACTGGCGCTTTCAGGTGATAGCATCTTGCACAAGGCATCTTGTGGCAAGTGCTCAAGTTGCTTATATAAGCCAGCAGCTAAACAAAAAGACTTGGCATTACAACAGAACAGGCAACTCTGGAGCATTCATCTACTCGAAACACTAACAGCTAGGAGGAGCAATAGCATAACTACACATTCCAACACCCCATTTTGTAACAGCAATCATTAACTCACCAGAACATGCTATAATAATTAAAAAAGAATAGGAATTACAGTTTCTGTGTAGCCCAGCTCTCCTCTTACTCACAGTACTGTCAAGCTTTCAAAGATAGTTACCTTACCTTTAATATCCTGTATTCTGGAAGGTGAAACAAGCTAATTTCAAAACAGTCAAGTTTGTCTTCACACTCTTTTTATCTCCATTGTCCACTCTGCTCCAACAGCAACCCATAATTTGCACTCATTTCCAAGTGATGCCAGCTCACTTCTTGGGCTGCCTGGCAACAGGAGTTTTACTTGTAAACCTCCCTTCAACTGACACACTCCCCCCTCCTCCAGTACTCAAGAATGTGTGGAATAGCTGAAGCTATTTATCTTCATTTTGCTAAAGACTTTCACAAGGTGTTGAAAAAATACCAGAAAACCAACCTTGAAGCAAATCTGTGCTTGCATGCACTTTTTGTTATGAAATTGGGTTCACAAAATAAGTTTAAGTAGTGACCTTCTAACTCTGAAGAGATTAAAACCTTATATATAATGTGCAATTTTATACATACCGGCAAGCAGAAGGTTTTTAATATAAATCTGTAAAAAGTAAAGCTGCCACAGGACTTTCAGAGCTTAAAATGGTAAGCTGTTCTGAAAGGAAAGCTCCCATGGATATTTGGCACTAGTATTTATAACAGAAAACAGAAATCAAAACTCACAGTTCAAAAGTTGGGGGGAAAAAGCAATATGAATAGGCTATCTAACATCAGCCATTTTTCACTCCTTGCTTCTTTGTTTCTCCTAGAACAATCCAGACATTCGGCATTACTTTCTCAGTTGCATGTGTGCCATAATCCATATGTAAATGTTCTTAACAGACCATGATCCAGAACCAATGACACCTTGGGAAAACTACTTCATTCACAACAGTTTTAAACTCATGAAGAATAATTCAGACTGATCTCTAAAACTTGTAAGCTAGAGCATGGAAAAAAGAGCCCAAATACTCACTGACAGAGTATAAGCACAATGCTTTTCCTTACAGAAACTACAAAGGAGCAGAATGAAACTCAAAAACATATTTCAGTTTTCAGGAGAACAGGAAGCTGTCCTCCAACATCAGAGTATCAAATTAAGTCTCATAGCAGGGCAATCCTTAAGTCCTATGCATGCCAGGGTCCCAATAAAGGTGGAATCTTATAAAGGTGATTACTTAGCCTTAAGGTAATCCAAGTTTAGAACATTATGTTTTAAGGGTACATTGGCTTGCAAGCTTTATACCCCAGCATAAAAAAAGTGTACTCCACCACATCCTGTGAGCCAGACACACAAAGTTTGGGTTCCTCCAATAAAGTTTCCAGATGAAACATGTTAGATACAGTGCACCCTGTCTACATAAAAAGCTTTCCATCTATGGACTTTCCTGCCATTCAGGTACCAAATTGTGTATATCCACTGTCCCGTCAAGCATTGCTCTCTCCATTTTGCAACAGACAATCCAGAGACAGGCTACCAAGCAAACACCAGGAGAGTCTGTACCACCCCAATTCTGTTTGTTTTGGTGAAAATGGCAACTTGCCCAATACCCGCTATACTTATCTAGGTAGCTGTGTGCTTTCCACAATGCCTCAGCTAGCAGCAGAAAACCCACATCAGTAAGTCACTTTCCCTTTTCCAATGCCCTTTACACATGTCAGGAATGTCTAGCTATAAAGATTAGATACCAAAGAGCAGAGATGTGAGACAGTTCCTGGTAAGTGAAATGAATGCTTAAGTTTGCACAGCATTTTGTAGTTCCTGACTACTAGCTTTGATTTAGTCATAGTTTTCTCAGTTTTGTTTCACCTTCTTGTCCCCACTCTCTCTCTCTACCCTTCCCTAAACCAAAGGAAAGCCACTGTTACCAGCTTTCTTCTCGCCAGGCTGCAAACACACTTCTTCATCCCCTCCTTGAGAGGGGATGCATTAGTAACAGTCTATGCAAGAAGATGAACATTTGGATAGAGCCTTAAAACTCAAATAGAAAAAGAATTATTTAACTTGAGCAAGTTAAATGTAAGCAGCCAGCTACCACATGCCAGCATAAAGTTTTCCTCATCAAACTCAGCACTTCAGAATACTTAAGATTACATGTGCTAGCGAAAAAGTACTAATCTATCCCCGTTCAGACAAATCCGAACATACCAAAGGATTCAGCTATCTTGGGGCTGTGGACTGTGAACTGCTCATGATTCTTTGCTCTTTCTCAAGAGCTGCCAAGTGTATAAACTGTTCCCATTATTTACTCACAGATTAACAGTTGGTAAATTGGTCCCAGGGAATCGCTGAAGAATTTTCCTTATAACCATTTCCCTTGCTTACAAAAAAAAAAACCCAACCACACAACGCCTTCCACCCCCACCCCCCCAACCCTGAATGAATGTGAGAACTTCCTGCACTCAGAACAGCATGAATAGACCTGGCAAGTAGTCAGGGAGATAGTACAGGCCCATGAATGCTCTGAATTCAGCTTCTGTGCTGCCGCTAAATTAAAGGAATTCAGGAGCCTCACAAAGGCTTGGTTATTTAATTATATTATAAAATAAAAGGCTGAATCTATTAGACAGCATACGAAAGAAACCCTTTCCCGAGTGCCTGCGCAGAACAAGCAGCCCCAGTGACTCTGCCTAACCTCCCTCTCCTCAGAGTGATGTCACCACCACACTGCTGCCAGATCCAGCAGAGCTGCCAATGGTGGTAAAGCACTGCTCTACCTGCAGGCAAGAGTTCTCACCAGCTACTCTAGGACAAGCCGTGCTTCTCTACCACATGGGGTTTTTACCTTTGCTCTTCACTCACCACAAGACTCGTGA
The DNA here is from genome assembly GCF_965178545.1 of Coloeus monedula. Lineage (NCBI taxonomy): Eukaryota > Metazoa > Chordata > Aves > Passeriformes > Corvidae > Coloeus > Coloeus monedula. The sequence continues at coordinate 75,168,694 of NC_138781.1, forward strand.
CACTTGAAAGCAAGCTACAAGCATATTTATCCCTGTACCTTCAACCCCTAACTAGATGAAGTCATACATCAGCATTCAAACCCTCTGTTCACTTCAAGTGCCTTCAGTAAAAACCAAAGCACACACATTCAGAAAGAGTAACAACTACCAGTAAACAGCGAGATGCAAAAACTCTACTTTTTTTCCCTGATCATGTGCTACTTTCCCCCCCTTTATAACTACCAAGGAACAAATGCACCCAGCAACTTGCCTTACAGGTCATTAGGAAACAAAGTCACAGCAGCTTCCCCTTATTAAGGACTCTGTTGCTCATCAAATCTCTGAACAGCCTCACATACACATCAGAAAATGGACAGGGCAAGAACAGCACACAGAGGGAAAGATCAAAATGACCCATGCAGAGAGCACCATGCACTCATTTTTACAGTTCAGCTGGCCACGCCTGCAATTTGGGAACCCAGGCTGGTACAGGTGAGACACCAGCACCTTGTGCCTTGCCAGAAAGGTGACAGCCCTACATCTCATCAAATCACAGTGAAATGTTCAGGGTAGTGGCCTGCTGGCATGGCTTAATGGGACCTGCAACCAGCTACCACCACGCTTTTCACTAACAAGAAGGAAAGCAAATATTCACATCCGGAGCAAAGCTGCCAGGTGTGCCTGCCTGCAGACAGTCCCACGGGTGTATTCTCCTAAGCCTGAGTTGCCAGAAGGACAGCTGTAACTCCATTGTGGAGAAGCAAATGCACAAAAGAATCCAAAAAGACAGAACAGGATGTTTATGTATGAATGATAAGACAAGGTTTGTCTAATATTTCATTAGGGAAATAAGGATATTTGCACTATTTCCCTGCTATGGATGAAGACATCATTATATTCAGACATTGCTGCCACAAAAAGTTTAGTGGTTCTATAAAAATAAAAAGCGGGCATAAAAAACTTTAGGTCACAGCATTTGTTTTGGTATGGAGAGCATCTACATTAGGTATGAAAGTTAGACATTAGTCTCCAACCACCTTTGGACAACTACATACTTTGGTGCAAAGCAGTATAGTCATGTCTACAGAAAACAGCCCAAAGGACTTTCGACTGAGAACATGCTGTACATGAAAATTAGTGGATATGAGCTAAAGTAAAACCTGAATGTGAAAAATGCAAAAAAAATGTGAAGAAAAATGCCGGTACAACCTCAAATCCATAGCGCCAAGGCATAATGGCCAAAGAACCTACTGAAGAGCAAGGTTAAATACCACCTCTAATTAAGGATTGCCAATGTGCACAGCAACAGAACAAACCTGAACTAACCATACCACATCTGGAAAGGCAATTCCCCAACTCCAAGTGCAACAGGGTTAAGAACCTCACAGAACAAAGAAAACATAGATGCAAGAACAGTTCACCTCTATAAAAATTACAGTTGTTCTTGTGTTCACCAGTGACAAGGACACATAGAATCATAGAATATCCTGAGTTGGAAGTGACCTACAAGGATCACTGAATTCCAACTCTTGACCTGGCACACAACAGCCCCGAGAATCACATCGTGTATCTGAAAATGTTGTTCAAACACTTCCTAAACTCTGGCAGGCCTGGTGCCACGACCACTTCCCTGGGGAGCCCATTCCAGTGTTCAGCCACATTCTGGTGGTTTCCTGACATCCAGCCTAAACTTCCCCTGACACAGCTTCATGCCATTCCCCCAGGTCGGGAGGAAGCTGCAGGCTGCAATGAGGTCTCCCCCTCAGTCTCCTCCAGGCTGAGCAAACCAAGTGACCTCAGCCGCTCCTCTTAACACTTCCCCTCTAGATCCTCCACCATCTTTGCAGCCCTCCTTTGGACTCCTTCCAATGGCTTGAAATCTTTCTTATATGGCAGTATGCAAAACTGCACACAATATTCAAGGTGAGGCTGCACCAGTGCAGAGCAGAGCAGGACAATCCTCTTCCTCAGCTGGCTGGTGATGCTGTGCCCAATGTACCTCAGGACATTGTTAAGCCCTTTTGGCTGCAAAGGCACACTGCTGACTCATATTCTACTTGCCATTGACCAGGATCCCCAGATCTCTGCAAGGCTTCTCTCCAACCTCGCATTCCCGGGTTCCCACATTCCAGGTGCAGAATCGGCACTTGCCCCGTTAAACTTTCTGTGGTTGGTATGCAGTTCTCTTCTGGACAGAAATCGGAACACTGAGTTCCCAGGACCTGCCTGCCAGGAATCCTACATTTTTCGGGGCTACAAGAGGAGACTAGACTTTCCCTGTACAATACTCCCTACTCCCCAGCAGCACTTTCCTTCACAATACAGAAAGGACAATGATTGCTAACTCCATGTTTTATTTAACTTGTCTAGTTGATCATGCCTAGCTTAGCTGGTGACAGCAAACATGAGAGCAGTGCCAAATGCTGAATCTCCTCCGTGTCTGCTGCGCACATTCCTAAAAAGCAGAAGCTTTAAGGATATGTTGCATGTAATACCACTGTTTACAAGTCAGTCTAATGCCAAAGAATCAGTATATCCAATCCTAGGTTCAAAGGCTATAACAGCATGAACACTTCTACCATCAGCCATAATTCTTACTATGCAAAATCAGCCTTTTTTTTCCTTTATTTCATAACCAGTTTACAAATTCTTCTAATAGACAGTTCGGGCCACAACCCTAGCCTTTTAAAATCCTACATTTGCTGGAGATGCTTTCCTGGATGAAGTGCATACATGTGACACAGCATTTTTTATTTAAACAAAAAAAACCCTAAAAACTTTTCAAATGCTTATTCCTGTAATATAAAGATACAGTACACCTTAAACTGCTTTAAGGCTCTATTCTTTTTATCTCTTTTGACTACACCATTGCCTGATGCTACATTGTTGACATATACAGACAGCAACTCGTTGGATTTGTTACAGCCATGTGCTGTGACTCTCTCGAGAGAATTTTACTTACTTATTCTTGCAGCCCTGTGTTATCCATGCTAGAACAAATGCTCTTTTCTACAAATAATGCAGGGGTACTGTTTGATACACAGCTTTACAGATACAGGCACAGGAGAATGAGGAACACACAAAGAGGCCTGCTGATACATGCATATTGAAAAGAAACCCTTCAAAATCTTGACTAAGAAGACTCAAGTTGTACAAAATGGCTGAGCTGGCAAATGCAGCCAAGAATGTAAAAAACTTCCAGTAGAAATAGGAGTAGGAAAGGGGGGAAAAAAGAGGAAAAAGGAAGAAAAGGGGGGAAGGGAAAAAGACAAAAGGAAAAACAGAAAAAGAAGAAAAATAAAAGCACTGCAAAAAAAAGAAAAGTAGGAAAAAAAAGGAAAAACAAGAAGGCAGAAGGGGTGGGAAGTATCTAGCTGCCTGTTCTAGGCTGAAAGAATCTACAGTTGATCTCTGCTTGGCAATCTGCTGACACTCTCAAGACAGTGCTGTTCACAACTAAGGTGACAAATCTGCATTCCCCATTTCCACAGTGTAACTAAGTAGTATCAGTTATTTCCCAGGAACTCAAAATACATCTCCTATTAACACAGAACTGAAGCAGCAAGAGGTGCTGAAACTGCTCACACTCCCGTGGAGCACTGCACAAAGGATCACATCCCACCCAGTGTTGCAAATTAAACATCATATATACCTCAGGCTCTAGCAGACTGTTTTGTCCAGAGAAACATTTACTCAGACACTCACAGAAGAATATGACCTAGTCCACAGGAGGCTACAAGGTGTCTTAATCTCTGTACTACAGTATCTAGTGGTACTGATCTATATATTTTCATTCTAGGTTTCAATTACAAGAAGCTGCAAGTTGCAAAATAAACTAGGGTCTTTTATCACAAAGATTCAGAAAAGAAACATTCTGAAGCATTTTTCTGACAAGAGACGCATCCAATATTTAACCTGCAAAGCAAAATAAGTAAAATAATTTAACGTACTCTTCTCATATTAGCAGGAATTAAAGTTATCATTTGATTAAGGAGATTAAAGAGACACACACCAAGCAGTCCTCAGAGCTATAGTCTAATCTTAGCAGGGATGAATATGCTTATACAGATGATACCATTGTTCTGGAAGTCATGAAATGAAAACACTTTCAGTATCTAATAGCCTGAAATGTATCACATTAATCTTCTGTTTATTCACAGGGAATATACAGACTATAGGTTCTAATTTAATTGATACAGACAAGGGACATGTTTTTCATGCCACCAAACCAACCCACCTACTCCCCCCAAAAAACAAAAACAAAACGAAAAAGAAAAAAAGATATAAGACACATCCCCAGCAACTTCCCAGAGCTTGGACATTTCAAATATTTTCAGTCAGTCCTTTCTTTTATTAGCTAGGACACCCAAGACACACAGGCTAACTGCTTGCTCTGAAAGGATATAAACTCAGGTCTACTTCTAAATAACAACAAATTTTTAATCTACACAACCATACTATGAGCTGCATGCTTTTGCCAAGACAGTACATTGGAAGTCCTCAACTCAGGAATAATTTTGTATAATTACATATTACACAAAGTCCTGTTGGTGTTTCTAAAATGTTAAATTGCATCTCCCAGACATATGTGATTAACTTCTCTTTGAGACACATCCTGTTTGCAACCAGCAAAGTATCATGCTTTAGTGTTTGTGGCCAAAAAATACTGGTACCAGAAGAAACCAAGAGCTCCTAGACTGTTAACTTCAGTTCATTAGACATGCTAGTCGTCTTCCAGATGTTCCACCACTTCATTCTTAACACTTTGTCATTAACTTTTTTATTTCAACAGACAAACTTTATAGCATGAAAGCAAATAGATGTAGATGCGGAAAGTCAATGGTGACATGCAGTAACTATGTCTGAGACAACCTAGTAAGTTTCATAAATAAAATGATTGCTCACTGATGTCCCCTAGAGGTCCCTCTGTCCCACTAAGTAGAACACAGAAGAAGGAAAAATACCCCTCCTCCATCACTTACTAGTCCTGCACTTCAGTCACAACAACCCCATGCGGAGCTACAGGCTGTGGGCAGTGGCTGGAAAGCTGCCAGGTGGAAAAGGACCTGCAGGTGCTGGCTGACAGCCGCTGAACAGGAGCCAGAGTATGCCCAGGTGGCCAAAAAGGCCAGTGGCATCCTGGCCTGGATCAGCAATAGTGCAGCCAGCAGGAGCAGGGCAGTGATTGTCCTCCTGTCCTCAGCATTCGTGAGACTGCACCTGGAATCCTGTGTTCAGTTCTGATCCCCTCACTACAAGAGGAACATTGAGGTGCTGAAGCAAGTCTGGAGAAGGGCAACAGAGCTGATGAAGGGCTGGAGCACGAGTCTGATGAGGAGCAGCTGAGAGAGCTGCGAGTGTTTAGCCTGGAAAAAAGGAGGCTGGGGAGCAGAGAACCTTATCACTCTCTATGGCTGCCTGAAAGGAGGCTGTAGCCAGGTGGGGGGTGGTCTCTCTTCCCAGGCAGCAAGTGACAGGACAAGAGGAAATGGCCTCAAGCTGCACCACATGAGATTCAAGCTGGACATCAGGAAGAATTTCTTCATTGAAAGGGTGGTGAGGCATTGGAATAGCCTGCCCCCGAAGGTGGTGAAGTCACCATCCCTGGAAGCATTCAAGAAACAACAGGACATGGCACTTAGTGTTTAGTTGGCATGGAGGTATTCAATCAAAGGTTGGATTCAATGACCTTGGAAGTCTTTTACAACCTTAACAATTCTATGAATCTGAGTCAATCATCATAAAATAACTCATGATAAGGAGTCACTGGTTCATCTGACCAATCATCCAATAAGCAAGCAGACTGCACACATAGTTAGCTCTGCTGCTTGTAGGACTCTAAGCACAAATGCAGTGCTCCTACTTACTATCTGCTGTAAGAAAAAGGTTAGCAAGGATCTGACAGTAAGACAAAGCAAGTGCTTGAATGAGAACAACAAAACACCTCTGTACACATTCTGATCACAAAACTCATTGTCCACTTAGATACTTACAACTTCCAAGGCAGCATTAAAACTGATGAGAGCTCCTTAGATAGAGCTCCTCCATGGCACATACAAAAGCAAAATTGTTGCTGGTAAGAACTTTCAAGCTTTTCTGTACCATTTATATGAGAGCGAATAATAGCTTGAACAAGGCATAGTTATTGTTTAAAGAACCATGCAGCTTTTTCAAAGGAAAAGAGTCAGTATTATTCTCATCAAGTGAAGGTGCCTGAATCACAGGTTTTGTTCTACTCTTAATGCTGCATCTACAATTCTCTCCTCCCCAGAGCACACATTCAGAAAAGGAGTGGCCTGCTCCTTATCTTAATTACAGGTCTTACTATCTCTTTCTCTTTGGACACAAAGCTTCATAAATCGAACAAACAGGAAGAGAAACTGCATTCAGATTACATAATGAGGTTTATGTAAATTGCACCTACAGCCCAGGGTCCTGAACTTCAAAGGCATTCCAGCTCCTCGTTACCCCTTGGACCAAGGCCCATTGTTTTGTCTTTATTTAAATAAGTTGGCATGGCATTTGGAGTGCTTGCAGATGAGAGGAGCTGGTTCAAGTGGCTATTTATGGGGGTTTGAGAAATATTATTACAATCCAGAGCCTAGTAATGCTGAAGATTTCCGTTGCCACTGCACAAGACCAAGAACAATTAATACCCCACAGAGGAACAAATTTACCTCTGGCCCACAAAAACACGTTGAGTTAAACTCCAAAAATCTTGCCCACTTACACAATTTTCATTTTCTTCCTACCAAGAACTAGATAAAACTGGAGAGAAAAATCCCCTGAAACTCAGTATTTTGCATCAATATGTAAATAGCTATTTTTAGCTGTCAAATCAAGGAATACACAGTTAGTTGAGCAACGAGTATCTTCAGTATCCCTCCAAATAAGTCAAAGCCAGCTGGAAGAAATTTTACTTCCCTATCAACAGAAAAAGCTTCAAAGAATAGTATGCTACGTTGTGAAATTAAATGCCTTCACTCCAGGAGGTCTTTCTTCCTGATTTTACAGTTGTCATTTTTAAATGCCATGTCCTCCAAAGAACAATTTTTGCCCCTATAATAATGGGGGGATGAAGCAGGAAGGGGGTACAAAACCCCCAAGAGATTATGTACCATTCCCATTCTTTCACATATTTAACCACAACCATGGGAGCAGAAAGTCTCAGCCATCAGACCCTGAAGGTCAGGACTAGCTAGCTAGCTAACCAGGGAAGCAAAAGGAATTCTGGCTGGGGCAACTGGCATAAAGAACCTGGACTATCCACTTATGTAACTAACTGATTTTACATGACAGAGGCAGGGAGTGCAAAGGGTAGTGACATGGTGAGTAACAGACAAGACCCCAAAGGGCGATTACTGACAGTGCCTTTTTAAAAAAAACCAAACACCACAGCAGCTGTGCCAGCACAGACATCACACAAAACTAGTTCCACTATTAGTTTTGCCTACCTGAAATCCTGAATGGAACTTCAGCAGAGCACAGTATTTTTATTCGCTTAAAACCCACATACATCCCTCTGTGACTGTACAACAGCTGCTGCATTCCAAACAGCAAGTGATGTCTTTTCTTTACATGTAACAGTTTATCGCATGCCACACATGTGACAAAAAGTAAACTAAGGGTTAAATAAAATATATCATAAATAATACTTAAGTTTAAAATTCTCAGATACCTACGGTGACTTCAGTCTATACCAGCAATCAGTGGGAAAATGTTCAGTTAGAATTTGCCACGAGTTATTTTTAGAAAGCGGTATCTATGTTAAGATACCACAGTGGATAAATGCCAGCCGAATTGAAAAAATAACTAATCTACAATGAATACAGGTTATTTTCTAGTGAAAAATGTACAGATTACACTCGCAAAAAAGGCAACACTACAGCTAATTCAACTGTCCAGAACAGCTATTTACGGACAAAAGTTACACAAAGAATAAAACATGGCACTTTGGAATGAAGCACAAAACTGAAAAATCTAGGATTTTCACAGAAATTTTCCGCCATAAAATCTATAGAGTTTAACTACCTCAAATCTATACATAACTCTGACAGTACCATGTAGTTGTAATTTTAACAGGTTTCCAATCTCTCAGATGATTTTCTTAAGCAAGCTATCATTGGGGTTTTTTTAAATGAGGACCATTGTCCTCATGTGATGTTTCTTAAATACCCTGTGAAGGGCTTGATCTTCCAGAATTCCTGTCTTAGAGGCAAATACAGAAAAAGTTAAGACACATTCATTTTTCAGTGAGTTTAAAATGTTTTAGTTGTTTATGAAGGTTGGTTGCATTTCTCTTAAAACATCTCAGAGAAGGAAAAACTAAGACAGAATCACATGGTCAAGACAGTGAAGTTTACAAACCTGAAGATATTTTGGTACACCCTGCCCCACCCTTTTTACTTAAGTTTCCCTGCAATAACTGCAACTGACTTCAAGCATCAAAATCCATTCCATTTGAACACACACACACCAAATATTTTACCAAAATACCCTCAAAGGTAACTGTATCTTTCAGTTCTGTGGGTTAAAGAATATAGATATTACAGAGCTTCTCCAGACAAATGGCTTCCCAGAGTGCAAATCCTCATTTGAGCAAAAGTTCTAAAATAGAGCAATGAAACTGACTCAAGGGAAGCTGAAAACAAGACCACGAGCACTTTGATCTGATCTGAAATGCCTGTGTGCCCCATTCCTCAAGAAGTGAAATAATGAAACACTGAAGACTGAGTCAAACTACCTTTGCTTCTGTCCAAGGCAAATAGAAGGTCAGTTTTTTATTTCTTTTGCTTTTTTCCCCCCTGAATTAATGTACTAATAGCTTAAATAGTTATTCAAAATGATCACCCCTTAACGCAGAGGGAAATAAAGAGGTAAGCACATGAGGTACAGGTTTCCTCCAAAACAAAAAGCTAAGTACTACAAGTAGCAGTCTCCAAGATTTCCATCTCTAAACTTCTATTCTATGGAATTCTATACGCATATATTTTTTCAAACTGACCTGCTCAGGCAGGTTGTCTTAGACTTGCCTCTTTTCCACAGGATCACTCAAACAAGAAATGAGTATCTCTTTATATTGTTTTATAAAGAGATTGTTTTAACTATCAAAGCAGGTTTTGATAGTTAAGAAGCACACACCAGTTACTAACACTGGTTCGAATGAATCCTTTTTTTTTGTTCTATTAAGCAGTACCTCCCAAAGAACTATGTAGTGCTTTAGATGCATAGCAGTCTGTCAGTGTCCTAAGAGAACAGATGGATGCTTTAATTACAGAAGGGCTCTTAGGTATATCAGCAATTCCATCATAAAGAGGATGTTTATGTACAGTTAAAAAAAAAAAAAAGACGGGGGAGAATAATTGGTAAAAAAATGCAAGAAGGACAGTATCAAAACACATTAAGTGAAGAGAAAAGAAAAAAGAATGCCGCATTCTGTGCTGCAGCAGTGAAGAAATTCAGCTCCTGGATGTACCAAATTAGGTACTACATATTTAGTATATATAGTAACTGCTATGCACGTCACATTAAAATCTCCCGTGTTGGTACTCAACACGTACTTAAGTTATGGATGCTAGCCAGCAGTACAACAGAATTTAAAAGTTGCAAAAACCATTGTACTTAACAGCTGTCACATACCAAAGCTCAGCTGCACCAGCATTCCAGCATTATCTGCTTGGTTCCTCCTGTGCAGGAGCCCTGAGAGCCCCCCTGAAAGCTGCCTACCTCAGAAAGACCCCATTCCAACAGGAGATAAGCAAACAGCTATGCGCATGAACAGGTGGAGCCAGCCAAAGGCACCGAAACCATTTTAAACTTTCCTGCGGAACAGGACTAGAAATGTCCTTACCTTGGGACCCACATGGACCAAGCCTGGGTTTAAACTGCTATGTAGCTGAAATGTGAGAGTTTCCCAAAGAGGCAAGTTTTAGGTATTACTTCTCTCTGCAGGAGATGCCAACGCATAAACGATTACAAGGTAAAAGAGTGTTCATCCAGGTCATGTTATGAAAGAAAAAAAAACCCATCAAGATTACAGAAGCCCTAGGCAGAGGCTGTTTTTCCTTTCGGTTTCAGACAAGTTCACAGAGACCTCCCCTGTCCAATCACACCTGCAAAAAGACATCCATTCACATTAATGTGAATTAATTCCTTTCATGTTGAAGATATTAGATGTCAGAACTATGTCAGTGCTGCAAAAGCAGCTTTTTAGGGCACGACTGTTCTCCCACACTCAGTTAATAATAAAAAGAGTGTCTCTGGCACGCTTCCCCTCCATAACGGCACTTAGTCACCTTAAATCAAGTTTATCAACGTATTAAATAGCTGAACTGAGTTATTCACCAAGTAGCACAACAAGAACCCAGCAATTCAATACATTTCACATTCCGCAAAGCTTGCATTGCCAGGCCTCTGGCAGCTTCTACACTAAGCACCTGAAACCGTGTTTCCATCTATCTAGCTGGAAGTCTCAGTATGACCCCAACTAAAAGATGTACTTTTTTTAAAGAAGGCAAGCAAACACAGTTACTCAGAGCAGCACAACTGATCCTGACACTGGATCTTCCCACCCTTTTCTCTACTGGACAGAACAACATCCCTTAAAACGTACTTCAAGACCAAGCTAGATTCATTTTTCTTCACAGCTTTCCAAAAGGCCATGTGAGCCAAAAGGATCTCTTCCCAAGTAATACATGACAACCAGATGCAAAATTAACACCCCTAATTACATCTGGCATTTCTTAGTATTCTGCCTATAGGCAGTCATCTACTGAAAAAGTGATATATATGATGACACCAGCAGGTGCAGAAGCCCTATGTCACATCAGGGGGCAGAGAATTTAATGGTGGCCAAGTGTCAGAATCAGAAACATCACCTTTCAGGCACTAAAACAAAAAAGCCTCAAATATCCATTGCACTGAACCAGTCTTAAAGACCAGGATCATGTTACTCATGCTCCTTGCCATGCAGAAGCTCCAGAACACAGCACTAAATAGAATTCCATGCTTATTTTTGATCTAAAACAAATAAGCAGTTTTGCAGCTTTAAATGAGATTGTTGTATTAGTCTGTTTTTCCTTCTACATGCAAATTATAGGGAAGACAAGGCCACTGGGACAACAATTATTTTTACGGAGCAATAAGAAATATTATAACTTGTTTGCAAGAAGTCTTCTGGATCACAGCCACTCTTGAGGTTTTAGGAATAGTTTAGGAAGTCTGACCTAATCGGTCTCCCAGCGACAATATCATGACTGTAATTGCACTATGGATTCTTACACAGTTCCATAACTCAGTCACACAATATCTCAACAGAAAGCTATTTAACCATATCCTTTTAAATAGAGATTAGGTATTTCAAACTTTGAGGACATTTTATTTTGTTAAGACAGGGTTCAACAGATAGAAAAATTGACATGCCTGACCAATCACTAATGCCCAGTTTTGCTTAAATTGATGTTACAGGGAGTAGGACGAGCCCCTTAAAGCTGTAAGGGATTTTGTTTTAGCAGTGGTGTTATCTGTTTAATGCTTACAGTCAAGACACTGAAGAAATCAACCACATTCACGCTCTTGAGGAAGAAAATGAGAGGAGACACCAGAATAAACATGCACTAACCACATTCTGAAACAAACCAAGGCAATGTACAGGAAGCACTTTTACCTTCTTAGTGTCCCATTTTGGTTTTGAGGGTTTTTAAAAGACCAGATATTTCATTTACAGAATATTTGTGGATTGCTTTTTATAAAGAAAACTGTTTTGACACAGCAGAAAATTCTGATTCTCTGCAGTTCTCCTAGCAATAATTTTTTTAATCTGTGTTTTCCAGATTCCACAACAGGAGAAATTGCCAGCCTACAGCAATCCCCAAAACTATCTGCTATATTGTCTTATTTGGAATTTGTAACATTAAGTTTCAGTACAGTCATCTTCCAGTCTTAAAGCTCTCTCCCCTCAGAAATAAAAAAAAAAAAAAAAAAAAAACAACCAAAAACAAAGTCATCACTTCAGTCCCTTCTTCTCTCCCCACTCCAAAGGGATTAGGTGAAAGAATTCCTTCTAGAAGCAATGCAATAAATCCAACCTAGGTTTATGCCATTTCACATCAGTACAAGACCAGTATCACCAAATCCTACTGAGACAGTTTGCAGGAAATTACAGGGATAGAGATGCTAGTGGTTCTCTATCCATTGGGACAAGCCAGCCCGCTTAAATCAACGAAGTCCTAGGCAAACAGGAAATCACTGTTTTAAAGCTTTCCTTAGGGTATGATCCTGGAGGATCATTTATTAAAAAGGTATTTCTCCTAAGCAAAACACTTAACTTTGGGGCCAAAAAAACCGCTCCACTTTCCAGTGTAATTTGGTGTGTATTCTTTTTAAGTGTCTCTCCTTCCCTCCCTTTCATCTTCAGGTTGTGTGTGTATAAAATAAGGAAGCAGAGATAACTTGCCAAGACAGTTACATAAAATCAGTATGATTACATGTCAGTAATATTTTCTTAGCTGTTTTTGGCTGGTCTGGTACGTTAGATGCTGCAACCTTTCTTTTACAAGGTGTTTCTTTTCACAGGTGTTTTAGAAGTTGATCACAGATCCCCTCAAAGAGATAAAGATTTCAAAAAACGCTGCACTTTTGAAGTACAGAGGCATACTTGTTAGCATATGAACTTGCATAAGAAATTTGCATTAATTTAATCCTATGTATGCTCACAGAAATACCCTTCTATCTGGTAGTTTTGTACAAGGAAGTCTAAAATGTATGAGCTACGTTAGCAGTCAAGTTGAGACACTGAAATAAAACAGAGTTGGAACATCCTCATTTAGCACGTATAATTAATCATTTAATGCATTAAAACTACATGCAAACAGGCTTAGCTGTGTGTAAGACTTTGCCGTGTTTCCTGATTGTGTTTTCTTTAGAACACATCCTGTTAGAAAAGGAGGCACACAGCTGTCCCAATTTAAAACACGTGTGTGCATCCCCATTTAATGGTGGGGTGGGACTGGAAATAAAGGAAGCAACATCCCTCCCAGCATCACCTCCTGACTTCCATCCTCAACAGCACGGCAGAGAAACACAAAAGACCACAATCATCATCTGAAAAAAAAGTATTTTAAGCTACTTTCTAACCCCAATGCATCTAACCTACTTCTGTCAATTCCTTTAACAAATACTACTTTTGCACTCGTTATGCCAGGGTTATTGTACAATCGAAAAATCTGAAGAAAAGCTGAATCGACCACTTGCCACCACTCCCATATTCTCTTCTGAATAAAGGGCACTTATCCAGTGTACTGTTCTCCTTCCCACCCCACCATTACTGACTCCATTTGACATTCAGTGGAATTCACTCGAGAAAAGAATCTCTGTATTTTTCAGAGTTAAAGCACTGAATTCTCACGGTTCATTGAAGGACCATTCTGCTCAGCCAACCCAGACAGGGGATGGATGGCATGTGCTACTTTGCTAGCATGACCTCATCTCGGAATATCACATTTACCTATTTCACAGGTAAACTTACAAGGTATTTGAATGCATGCTTGGGCATTAAACAACTCCTTTTTGAAGAGATGTACAGGACAGTTAAAACCCAAGAAGTTCCGAGATTACAGTAAGTCTTTTACACCAACTAACTGACACACAAGGTATTTTTAAACCTCCCTAAAACTGCAGAGGGTTGCATAATTACGACGTGGGAGCTAACTTTTCCACCCAACACTCTCCAAATTTTGTACTGTATGCTGTAACAGCAAAGCTCCATTACAAGGCTTCTCCCTTTTCATTAAAAAAGGCTTTGACCACCCCGCTTCCAAAGACCATGACCTCTGCTTCCCTACTTCTCTCACTTACTGCCTCAGTCTCTCAGTGAAGTGCCACCACTCTAACGGGAAAAACTGATGCCAACAACGCGGAAAGCCAAGTGCAGGATTTTGTTTGCAGGAATGCACCGCTCTCAGCTCAGGCATCTGCGTGCCCTGTACTGTTGTAACCTATTACAGGAGCAAGAACTGCGCGGGGCTTCCCCTTGGGAAGGAGCCGGCTGTGCCCCCGGCTCCGCGATGGGGCGGGTTCGACGCACCCCGGAGCGAACACGCAGCTCCATTAAACCGTGAGCGAGCTGCCGGCATCCCGCAAACACTTGGAACCGCCTTCGACCTCCCGTGCCCGGCAGCGGCACCGATGCAATTCCTCGTCACTAGGGAAAGCAGTAGTAGATTAAAGCTGATTTAACCTCGAACGCCCAGTGCCGCTGCTGGGAACGGGAAAACAACACAAGCGCGACCTCCATTACCGAGGCGCTGAAGGGAGGGGAGGCTGCTCTGGGCACAGCGCTGGAGCAGCCTGAGCGCAGCTGACACCGCGGCTTCTCCCGGCAGCCGGCTCGGGGCAGCGCTTCCCGCCGCCGCCGGGGACCTCCCGGCATGGCCCCTCCCCGGCGCGGCGCGGAGACACCCGCGGGCCGCCTTCCCCGTGACAGGGGACAGCCCCGGGCCACCTTTCCCGTGACAGGGGACAGCCCGGCGGAGGACCAGCGCCCAGCCACCCGCACGCCCTCCGCTCACCCCGGCGCCCACGGCGTCAACAGCCGGGGCAGTGGGCGCGGCTCCCGCCCCTTCTCCCCGGTCGCCCCCCGGCCCCGCTCACCGGCGTAGAAGCGGATGAGGCAGCCGGTCTCCGAGTCCATGCCCTCCTCCTGCACCCGCCACAGGTCCCGGAAGCCCAGCTGGGAGAGGTAGTCGTTCTGGATCTGCAGCGGCTTCTCGTGGGCCTCCAGCCGCCGGCTGGTCTCCCCGTGCAGCTGTACATACAGGGCGGGCGGCCCCGCTGGCTGCTCCCGCCCGCCGGCCGCGCCCGCCGGCACCCCCACTGCCCGCCCCGGGGACAGCTCCCCCGGGCAGGGGGGGCCCCGGCCCGGCCCCGCACCTGCTTCTTCCACCCCGTCGGGGGGCGCCGGCTCCACCTCCAGCTCGTCCGAAGAGGACGAGCCGCCGCCGCCGCCACTGCTGTAGGGGTCCAGCCGGTCGGAGACGCTCTCGGCGCTGGGGCTGAAGCTCTCGGTGTCGGAGCCGGCCGGCCCCAGCTCCCCCAGCAGGGAGGGGCAGGAGAGCGGCGGCCCCGCAAGGTACAGTTCGGCCGGCGGCGCCCCGGGGCTGAAGTCGGAGGGCGCCGGGCTCGGCCGGCTGCCGGCCAAGTCGCTCTCCTCGGCGCCGCTGCACAGCGGCAGGCGGTCGGGCCGCGGCGCTTCCCCGCAGCCTCCTCCGGACAGCCCGCTCCGCGTCCCCCGCCGGCTCCTGGGTTTCTCGTCCGGCTGCGGACGCAGCCCCTCGGCCGCGGGCTCGGGCGGCGCCTCGGCGGGGCCCGCCGGCGGTTCGGGCGGGGGCTGCGGCGGCGGCGCGCCCGCCTTGCCCAGCACTCGCACCACGCTGCTGCCGCCCCGGTGGCCGAGCTGCTGCAGCCGGGCGGCCACCTCGGCCGCCGTGGTCTCCAGGGTGCAGAGCACCGGGCGCAGGTAGCAGTTCATGTGCCGCTCGTAGACGTGGACGCAGCCCCGCTGCAGGTCCCGCCGCACCCAGTCCCGCTCCGGGGGCTGCAGGGGCTGCAGCTGCCGGGGAGGCTTCAGCAGCAGCAGCGCCTTCCTGTCCAAGCTGCGGGTGCCCAGCGAGGGGGCCGGGGAGCCGCCGGCAGAGGGGGAGGCGGTGGAGAGGTTCCTCTTCAGCCTCCCTCGCCGCAGGAGCAGGGAGTTAGCGCTGCCGGCCCCGCCGGGGGCCGCCGGAGTCCCGCTGGCCGCCAGCGCCGCGGGAGGAGCGAAGCCGCCGGCTCCCCCTCGCCTCCGCCGCGGGCCGCCGGCTCCTTTGCCGTCCAGCTGCCCGCCGCCGCCCGACGGCTCCGCGCCGCTCTCTGCCTGACTCCTCCTGCCCGGGGAGCCACTCTCCGGCTCCCCCCGCCCGCTTCCCGCCGCCGGGGCTTCTGCCGCTCGCTGCTGCGCGGGCTCCATCGCCCGCGGGGCCGGGGATGCCGCCGCCGCCCTGCTGGGAGCGCCGCTCGGCGCGGCAAGGGGGGGCCCGAGCGGAACGCGGCGCCGCGTCCCGGGGGTGGGGGGGATTACGTAGCAGCCGCGGGAAGCATTCCGCCGGTGCCCGGCTCAGTCCCGCTCCCCGGCCGTCGCCAGCGCCATTAGGGAGGGAGGCAAGCAGGCAAGGAGCGAGCGATCCCGCTACCGTCCGCCGCTCCCCGCGCGCGCGCGGCTCATGAATATTAACGAGCCGACGGGGAGCGAAGGAGGCTCGCGAGGGTGACGCCACCGCTCGCGCGGCGGGGCGGGGCCTCGCCGATAAACACAGCGTGACTCCCAGCCGGCCCGGGCGGCGCGCGAGGGCCGCCGGGAGCTGTAGTCCCGCGGCGGCCGCCGGGAGCTGTAGTCCCGCGGCTTCCCGCCGGCTCCGGGGGCCGCGCAGGCTCCGGGGCGGGAGCCCGGCGGGAGCCCGGCGGGAAGCCCGGAGCGCGCTGGATGTCTCGGCGCTGCTCCGCGCCGCGCCGGGGAGGTGTAGCGTGTCGCCGCCGCTCCGCACGGCGCGGGGCTGAATCCGTGTTAAAATTATTCCCGGAGTCTGTCCCGCGCTCCATGTCCGTATTCCTTAGGTCTGGTCAGAGTGTTTTGCAGGTCCGGTGGCCGCACTCACCCCCCTGTGCCCAACCTGACACGTTCTCCCCGTTGGCTGCCTCGGCGCATAACCCATGCACTGACCACTGAAGAGGGAGATGATTTCTCTAGATCCAAGATGGAGAGTTACACGGAAATATGTGCGGGAAACATATATGTGTATGGATGCACGCATACCGTAAAAAGAGCTGCTTTGTGAGTAGACACAGAGAAGGCTTCAGTGCCATTAGTCTGTCATTGTATTTCAGGGACTAAAATTACCTAAGATGATTACTTGTAGAAAATTGCTGAGAAGCAGCCATTAAATAGAAACATTCTTCAAAAAAAAACCACCTCCCATGGTATAAAGGAAATTGCTGAAAAGGAAAATTAGAATCAGATACATTCAACTAGCAGTGTAAACGTGTGAGGTTTTATATTGCATGGACACCATACCATGGAATTTGGAGAAATTTCTTATACTACTGAAGATGTTTTAGCTGAGTAATGCTGGCTGAATGGGGCTGTAACTGCCTGGGATCTCTCCTTTTTAATACATTTTGTAAAATCGCAGTGAAGCATCTTGCCAGATATTCATCAAAAATGCAATAGACTGCAATAAATTGGGAGTTCCAGGCAATTGACCGGTTATATCGATATTAGGGAAGATAAATCATCCCCAAGAACCCTGAGATAAACTCTAAGTGAAACATTATTTTTCGTTGGTCCGTCTTTTAGTGTGCATGTATAATGTATCAACCATAAATAAACCAGAACCATAATAAAATTAGGGTTTACCTCTCCTAATAAAACATTTCTCCACACTTCCACATGTGGTCTTCATACCATAGAAGCAGATGAAAAGGGCACAGAAAATAGGTATTCCCCAAGGAACTTACAATGGAACGATGTAGCTACCTTTTAAAAATCTTTTGTAACAACAAAACTAATGTTTGCCTGTGTGTGAAAACCACCTACCTTCTGAACAGAACAGTCTGAAAATTAATGTTGATCTGATTGTGGAGTTCGTGATGAGTCGTATCCAGAACTGCAGTCACCAGCGGGAATGTCTCTGGAATTCAAGAGCACAAACTGGCAGAAGATGATGGCAGCACTTGGCCATTAAAGGCTTAAACTGGTGCCCAAAACCTCTTCTGACAGTAGTGGCACGCAGCAGAAGTCAAAACTGAGTACATGAGCTCGGTTCTGGCTGCTTCATACATTCTGATTTATTTCTACTTCTTTGCACCACCCTTGTGCCACCTACTTCATAGAGGTTACATCAGGTCCCTTGATTTAAATTTGTGGGAGAAATGTTCTACATGCAAACACACATGGACACACACACACTCAGAAGAAGGAGACAGCAAGCTCTAGGGACATTATTATTGATGATAATACTTGAAATGTTTCTAGCAAGCAGTTTCCATCCCTTCTCTTCCTTGGTGAGAGTGGTGAGAGAGAAGATCTACCTTTCTCAAACTCTTCAAACACCTGAATGTTCATCCACCCACAGAAAAAGTCCAGAACACAGAACCAAAGGGAGGTCTCCTGGGGCTTCCAGTTTTCTCCCTTGTGGCTGGAGATACTGCATCCTACATGTTAGTGAGGTTCCCCCTAACACGGCAGATAAACGAGCTGAACATCAGTTTGAACTGAGCTCAGCTGATTTGTCCTCTGCCCTAACTGGAAGACTATCCCAGGGCAACCCTGTCCTCCCTGTTGGGAAATTCCTTCCAATTTTCGGCCTGAATTTTACACATGGGTAGTCTATGCACATTTGCTCACATGCCAGCATTGCATTGCCCTTTGACTCAAATAGCTGTGTTTCTTTGGAACTCCAGAGCCTTTTACCCAAGCAGCAACAGTATTCCCTGACAGGCTTTGTTTTCTCTCTCAGGGAGACTAAACACACTCTTGTTGTGTCCTTCGAGGAGATAGTTCACATAGCGTAGGAACACGCAGTTAAGGTCGTTTGAACAGCCTTGGGTCAGATCTTCCATGAGGTCGACTGGTATAGCCATAGCTCTGGAATTTCTCTTTGAGTCCACACGGAGCAGCCACCATCTGTGATACAACTTGGAGAAGTGGCCGGGGACTGAGCTGACCTCGCTCTCCCTCTTGACAGGCTAACTCACCGCTGCCAGCAGCCCTACTCATTAATGGCTTTATGCAATTAAAAAACAAAATATCTGCACTAAAGTCCTGGGGCGGGGGGTGGGAGGTGGAGTTGTTGGATTTATCTCTGCCCTGTGAAATTTGTTCAGGAGCAGAAGGCTGCAATGAGGCTCCCAGCATCCTGTGAGCCCTGAGTTGAGCCGTGAAGAGAAAAGGGAGCGTGTGGTCGATTTTCATACTTTACTGAATATGAAGGCGGCAGTTTCTGTAGTGGCCTAGCACCTCCAAATGTTAGCAGTACCCAGCCTGGTTATTTTTGCATTATGTAGGGAAGTGTGCTCGAAATCTCTAAGTATACGCATATTTAAATTGAACTCTCCAGCTTATGAGAAAGCTCTGCTATTTTCCGTTTCCCAGTATCTGATATATACTCTTAAACTCTCCTGAAATTGTGAATTTTGATAGGGATTAACTGGTGGTGTCAGACATGGGAATGGAGTTTATGAAATTGATGTTTGTCAGGAGAAAGTGGAAAGGTGAAATACACATTTCCCTTTTCTAAAGTTGGATTGATGACAGTTGTTTGGAAGACAGGTAAAATGGAACAGGGTGGTTTGCAATCTGCAGTTTTCCAACCAGACTCTGGCAATCTTGAGGAGAAGTTTTCTGATTACAGGAGTTGACAACAAAAAATGAGGGAATAAAAAGTAATTTATTGGAGATTGCTATAAATTACTCCATACCAAAACTCTTTATACTGAATGAACAAATTATACACTCCCACACACAGGTGTACGAAAATGCCAGAAGGTCTTGAAACCACAAGAAGACTTTTGAGGACAATGTTACATACAGAGTTACCAGACCTTAGCTGAAATCCTCACAGAGGCTGGAGCTGTTGTGATTTTCACTGCCTACATTTCTGCTGGCAGCTGCTACAGCTACAGCAGGAGGCATCAGGCTGCCGTACACATCCCCGGAGCTGACTGAGTAACCGCAGTGGTACTTGGAGTGTGTTAATTCCTGCTCAGCCTCTTCTGAAATCTGCCTCCCCCAATTCTCACAGATTCCTTTAAAGCCCTCAGGGATACACTGTGCTGTTATTAGATGTTTCTGCAAGGGAAGGGACAGATTATGGGCATCAGCTGATGTCTGTGGCTTTTCTTACTCTTTCATTATGAATGTAGAAGAGAGGACTAAGTCCAGCTTTGATTAATATTACTGCCTGTTCTGTTCTGTTCTTCGTTTGCATTATACCACTTCATTTCTGGTAACATCTTGGTCTAGCTACAGTTAATATTTGTCAGGCAGTGCAATGATGTCTTATTTGTTCTGTCTAATTTTTCAGAAGTGTCTGCTGCAGTGGCATAGTAAACAGCTTTTGTAGACTTTTAGCATGAGCTGTACTCAAAGGGATTTTTTTGGGGTTATATCAAATAAGCAATGAACACCCAGTTTCAGTTTTGTTTTCAAAGATACTGCAAAATAATGTGCCATCACTAAACAGGAATTTCTTCATCCCCAGTCCTTGACTACAGAAAAATTGACTGACAAGTCAGTTCTGGGTGAAAAGCTGAGATGAGCACTGAGAAATGCTAGTGTGCGGAAGATTATATTTATACTTTCTCTGCTATAAGTCACCATCAATGATGCTGCTAAATGTTCATCTGTGTTTCAAGAAGGTGTGAATCACTTTAGTGATTCCAGTTGACATGTGAAGTTGGGGAGGGGGCTTAGAAAGGATGAATTTAATGTCCTTCAACCCTGCAGAGTGTTAGGAGCTTACTCAGCTCTCTAGTAGCCTGTTTTTGTAGTAAGGGAGAATTTTTCTGCAGATGACAAAACAAGAAACTTATTTCAATGTCAAAATGCTGAAACAGAAGACATTTGCTGCTGTATGTGTAACTCAAAGACCAGGAGATGGATGAGCAAAGGGACCATTTCAAATTAAACAATATAATAAGAATAACCTCCTTTCTAAAGAGAGATTGAATGTTGTCATATGGAAACTGTTCTCAAAATAATAGTTTATCAGTAAGAATTAATTTCATTTTTTTAAATGCTAGGTATGCACCTGTGCCCCTCATTCATATTTGCAATTGCCACAGCTATAGGAACAAATTGGATATACAGATAACAAGGAACTGAAATTTCATGCTGATTGCTGCTCCAGCTGTGAACTTGAGCACAACAGTGTGTGCGTGTTCCATGGCAGTTGTGCTCATCTTGGTGTGTAAGGCCTTCAGTGTAGTGAGGTATTTAAGATGGTGCTTATTCAGGGAAACTTTTACTTTTAAATGTGTTCTTATGTTGAGGATACAATTAAGAACTATTCTTGAACAGGGACGTTTCCATTGCTCAATGCCTGAAATATGATTTAAAGGCTGTAAGTGATCTTACAGTTGCTCTTTTTTTATATAAATTCAGTAACACTGGATTCTTATGACTTACTTCCACCTACAGCTCCCTAAATAATTTTCAGCAAGGTTTGATCTGTATTTCTGATTCCAAAACCACTTCCATACAAGTAATATCAACACTACTACATGTTCTTCAGCAGTGCACTTCAAAGCACGATACAAACATAAGTGTAAATATTTTCATAGTACGGAGAGAGGAGAAAAGAGGGAAGTACCTTCTTGGCTGCACACTAGACGCCTCTCAAGGTGATAGGCACAAGTCAGGTCCCCGTGCTCTGAAACTGGAGTACCAGGCTGTGAAACTTCCTTCTTGCTGAACTAGAGTTCTGTCTGGGCAGAGGGAGGGGCTGGAGCCAGGTGCAGAATCCCGCTGTAAGGTTGTTCAAGTGACATAGATTCTCACTTGCAGTACTTGGCCACTTGAATTTCAGTGTCTTGTAGAGCTAAGCTGTATTTGTTTTCAGCAAGGCAGGGTTTTCCTCAAGCCCTCAGCAGCAGTGTGGTGTGGAGATCCCTTGATTACACAAATGTTTCCTGTTGTGACATGCACAGGCTGGGCTCTGTTAGCATTGCAGTTAAACAGTCAGGAGGTGCAGCTTCCTTAGCAAATTTTGGAATTTCTTCTCCAGGACAAACTTCTTGTTCCCATCACATGAAGAAAGAAAGGAAACAGCAGCACCTCCATTGCAGTTCAAGGCAATGAGCAGCTGATCCTGAGTTAACCGTACGGCTGAAAGCCACGTGCAGAGAAAACAAACTTGAGGAAAAGGAACCCCAGCTTTGTTATACCTGGATTGATTACAGGTCTGTGTTATCCATTCTAGTGTTATATTAAATACTGTGTTAAAATTAAACCAGTATTTTACAGATTTTGCTTTTAATTTGTGTTGATACTATTTGCAAAGCCAGACCTTGTAATTGCCAGTAGACTCAGCGACCCCATACACTAATCCTCTTACTGTGTCTTTGACTCTTCCATTTTAAGCTATTTGTTTTGTTTGTTTGTTTTTTAGAGAAAAAGAGCTTTGCTGCCTGTTAAATATTAATGCACTAAAAGATTCTCTTCCAGAACTTTATAAATCCTTCCTTGCAATTATTTCTTTTTATCTTTCTTGCTCATATGGTGTCTTAAGCCCTTTTTGTTCAGAGCTCTACAACTCCTCAAGGTACAGTATTCATCACTACTGATAGAGATGGATTAATGTGGATTCATTAAGCTGCAGCCAACACAGTGACTTGAATGTAATGGTTTTACATAATGCCCTAAATAGCATGACTGGCGCATTTGAAGTGACCCAAGAGATTCCAACGTTTTTGGTATCAGCTTTTCATGAGGTTAGTCATCTTCCATTAATTCCCTTGTAAATATCTTAGAGGATACTGTCTGTTGTTTAAAGGCTGTGCATAAAGGCCTTTCATGTGAGACTGAGGATATGTTTCCGCCATACAGCAGGTTTGGCAACAAAGTTGGCTTAGAAAGGTCGTGCCCCTACTCACTGGTATTTGCCTCTTCTGCGTGGTGTGCTGCCACTCCAGTGTGCCAGGATGATGGGAGCAGCGCTGTCAGCAGGGTAATGGGAATGTTCTGCATTAAAACAAATTGCGCCTGAAGAATCTCAGGTATCCCTTTAATACAGTAAGAATCTATCACATAAATGCAAGTTAGTTATTTGTGAATGGCATAAGCATTGAAGTGAGAGTAGCATACGGGAAGCTAAAGCGTCAAAATATCTGTTACTGGTGAGTTATCCTAGTACAGAGTGCTATGAACAGCTGCATCTACAGTACTTTACTTGAAGGATAAACAAAGATCCACATTTTACCCTTTGAAGGAGCCTTTCTAATTTATTTCTTCAATACCGAAGGTGTCTCTTGTTAAGAGTAAACACAGAAATCCTCAAAGGAAATTAACAAAATTAAGCCTTATACAATTAAAATATTGGCAGGATCAGCTTAGAAGTTAATACTAAAATAGCTCACTGTCACTTCTGTGGCACCCCTGGCAGCCCTCTCAGAAAGGCTTCCAGGAAATCTGTAGGGAACATATCTGAGCTGTCTTTGGTGAAAATGACTATAAGGAGTTAAATCTAGGAGAGTAGGGGGTTTGTTTTGTTCCTTAGCTATTCTAGTGACAAAATGCCCATTGACTTCTAGGCTGTGAGCCATGAACTTGTGTGCAGAATCACTTTCATGTGTCAGGTCAGCAGCACATGAAAAGGTGCCTCGGCTTCAGCCCTCCACCCCTCCCTTGCACACTGGCTCAGCCGTTTCAGCTGTGACTGCGCAGTCACAGGGCTGTGACACGCTGTTGCATGAGATTAAGAGAGCTCTTTGTAATACAGTGGAACGATGGGAATGAGCTCGGTATTCATGGGTGAGGCTAAACCAAACTTCCAGGAAAATGAGTCTATCATTTCACCGACAGATCACGTGGCTCCCCATACGGTAACCCACAGTGGGGGTTACTGTGATGCCCTGCTCTGTGCTCTCTGCCAGTCTGTGGAGAAGCTGGCCTGGGACAGTGCAGAAGGGAAGCCATAGGAAAGGGAGAACACCTAATATTTTGGGATCCGGGTTTGACTGAAGTGAAAGCCTGCATTGTTAGCTTTGCAGATGTTAGTCAGGATACTTCAAACTACAGTCATGTGTATATAATTGGCATTGAAACTCTTTCAGAGGCAGCATCATCCTGCTTTTGGCTTTCCAAAGGTGTCCTTTGTTGTTTTCTAAGTGCCAAGAACAAATCTGAATGCTCTGTGAGACTCCACCTGATCTGGTCAGAGCAAGAGTAAACCAGGTTCTCCAAATGGATGTGAATTCTCATTGCTAGAGTAGAATAAGCTCGTCGTTTTCCCAAGCTCATACATGCCCGGGCACCATCACTGGTAGCATGTTCTCCAAGATATTCGGTGCCTGTGACCTAACTACTCCACAGATCAAGACATGCCTTGGGGTTAAATTTTCATCAGCCTCTTGATAAGGCAGGCAATGAACTCATTGTGAAAACCCATTGGTGGCCCCCACACAGTTGGGAAATGCTGTGTTTGAAAGTCAGCTGGATTTTTAGGAACACTGTTTATGCCAACAGGTACTGATAACCTCTTTCATAATAATAGCACAAACTTCACTTTCCAACAACCTGACGTGCTTCTTTGCCACACCAAACAGATCTGTCCTGCACCAGAAGTGGATCTGGAATGCCATACTGCCAGGAAGCAAAGCTTCCCAGCATTCTTTTTCTGACCAAAAAAATGGTGGTGCACACGGTGAAGAGTTTACTTGCAGAATTGAAGAGACAGAGGGATGGAGCTGCCTTGGTACCAGTGACTGTGAGCAATCAGGCTTTTGAAAGAAGCCCAGCATGGTGGGGTTTTCCATGAGATTGGTCCATAGTACAGCACACAAGAGCCAGCCAGAGAGCTGTTCTCCACAACGATTGCAGTCAGGCTGCTGGCCAGGGTTTACATCCGCCACACAGCTGCGCTGCAGGCATTTCTGGATCATAGCCAAGTATTTTGTGTCCTACCATTCTTGGCTGCCCTTTTATATTTTCTTCATATCAGATCCCAGCATACAAAGAACTTGAAGCAGATTTTTAGGTGACTGCTGGAAACCCATTTATCACATTATTCCCCACATGGTGGCATTGCTTGCAAAAAGTATCCACGGATTCCCAGTGTGTGATGTTTTGTTCTCAGGTGCTTTAGCCAGAGTTCTCCTGCCTCGAGGGAGCAGGCATGCCTGCTCCTCTTCACTTACTCTGAGATTGAATGCTCTTCCAAATCAGATGGACCATGAAGGTCTCTGAGACCAGCAGCCAGGCTCAGGGGCTCTCAGGGAAGCTGTGTAGGAACATGCAGAAAGCAACTACTAGAAAGGCTCTACTGACTCTCTTTCTGTCGTCAGTGGTGTGGATCAGCTGTCAAAGGAGTGGTCACATTGCTCTGGAGCCACCATGGAGTGACAGAGGTCAGGCAGGCACAAATGCAGACTGCTCCATGACCATCCCTGAAAGGATGCACTGACTGAAGAAAGCCAAGGAATCTGGAAAGCCTCTGTATGAGATGTCTAATGAACACATCTCATCAAGAGGAAGTATTGGTAAGTAATGTGCATTACAGTGGATGACCTCTGGACCTCCTCAGGAGGTCATCATTCCGGGAGCAGGGTGAACGTCAAAGTGAGATCACATCACCCAGGGCCTCGCCGTGCACAAAACCTCAGTGAGGCGAGACCTGGCAGGCTGGAATTAGCAGGCTGAGTCACTCAGCCAGGAATCAATTGTCAATGTGGTCGCTGTTGAACGAGTGTAACGACAGATTGTCAAATACCTAAACAAGGGCTGCTTCTTGGCAAGAGTTGAGATACTGAAATGATTTGTAAATCATCTGCAGGATTTCCTACCTACATCTTTTCAGCAGCAAAAGTGGATTAGACTACTGGTCCTTCTAGATAGCATCCTGTTGCAAAGGGGTTGTTACCACACACTTCAAGGGAAGATGAAAGGACAGTGATGGTAGATGGTGTGGGACAACCAGTCTCAGAAACCTATTCCCAAACCGTTGCAGTGGTTGGATGCTGGCTTTACCCCAAAAGCATGAGTATAAATCCCTTTCAAAGCTCCTGTTTGTTTTTATGCGTGTATTACCAGTCCTCCTTTGGCTCCTGCTGAGATTTTGGTTTTGATGATACTAGGTAGGAAGGATTTGGCTGAGTAATTGCATGCTGTGCAAAAAATTTATTTCCTTTTTATCAGTTTTAAATGTGTCCGTTTTCAATTTAATTGAATATTCCTTTGTGTTTAAACTGTGGAAGGGAAACCAGTAGCATGTATTTGTGAGTGGATTTCCTGGACAGGGGCTGGGATTTGTTCCCTCTGCTTCAAACCAGGACAAAATCACAGCAGAGTGGAATAGGCAAATTAAGGGTTCTGGTTAATCAAACTCAATAGTAATTTGGAATAAAAAGAAAGTCTTAGGGGATTTAGTCCTTACAACACACCCATATTTTTTTCTCTGCCTCGCTTCCCCCTTCTTCTTTCAGGAATAATTCAATACAATATCTTATGAGAAATCTATAAATTTCTAATTGAGCAAGCTACTGGAAAGTATCCCGGCTCGTGGCAGGGGGGTTGGAAATAGATGGTCTTTAAGTCCCTTCCAATCCAAACCATTCTGTGCTTCTATGACTAAAAATCAAGGCAAAAATCAAGGCAAAATCAAACTCCTTAACCCTACTGCTTTTTTCCAGCTGTAAAACAGTCACCAGACCATCCTTTATTCAAGGAGCTAATTAAGTATGATCCCTTTTTCTTTCTTGGAAAGGTTATTAGAAAAGAACCCAAGCAATGTCTTTGTTATATTTTCACTGAGAAAGTTCCTTCTTTGGCAGAGGAAGGGTAATTGTGATAGCAAGCTGCTTCTGTTCCCAAATTCCCTGATGTGCTGGGGTCATGTTGCATATTTGCACTCTGCTTTAACAAGGAACAACAACAGAGACAGAAGGGCTTATTTTTGGTGTCACTACATTTAGAGCAGATGTTATAGGCTCAATTATCCTGGTACTTCAGCTGTAACATTGCATTATTCTCTAAGCTCCGTATCCTTGGCTGAAATTGTTTTGTTGGAAGACACTGCTTTCCAAAAGCTGGTGCTTCTGCTCCCCCACTTAGTATAGCCTGGCAGCTACCTTCAGGAAGCAAATTTATCATTTTGGATTGCTTCTGCACCGTAGCTACAAATCACATTGAATGTACTGCAGAACAAAACATGTTTTGTAAAGTGGAGCATCTGCCCATTATAAGAATATCCAGCATTTTAACGCCAGATCATTAGTCACCAAGTGTAAATTGATAGGTTATCAAGTTCTGCATATTTCAGTCAGTGTTCAAATAAACCCCACTTGTGTAATGCAGGAATATTCTAAGTTCAGCATCCTCACAGTATAGGTGAGTATCTCCATATATAACAGTGTTGTGAAACAGAAAGACACGTCCTGCAGCTCCTGAATCACAGCTTTGAAATGCAGCATGACAATTATTTCATTTTGAGGCCAATGGTGATGAGCTCTGTGAGCATGGCGAGTAATTAGAAGAAAGAAGGATCACTTGACTCATCTTTTCTTCCTGCCTTTGCCAGGTCTTTAAAGATACCATTTTCACCATCTAAAGCCTACTCTGTTCATTTACTGTATCTTATTGTTCTGGAGTTATGTTTATGAAAAGGGACTCTACATTTTTAATTTAAAGGGTTTTTTTCTCTTTGAAGCAATGAACCCATTTTAAATGCTTTCTGGAAAGGTGATGTTATTCAGAATGAGTAAATGGAGATGAAAATAACTGAAAATTATGAGTCAAGCCAATAAAACTGGCAGAGGAGTCAGCCAAATGGTAGCTTAAAGAAGGCAGATCACATATTAAAAAAGAATTGAATCATTTTCTTTTTAAAATTCAGCTAGACACACAATTCCTTATCTCTGTCACCTAACATTTGCCACGTCTTCTACTTTATGAACACAAACACTTTGCTTGGTAAAAAGGCAGAATCTTTCACTACAATGTATAGCAAGATTGTGGCTGTTTTACACTGTTTCTGTTATTAAGTAGTGTTACAACAAGAGGGGGCTTGTTAAAATTTTATTGTTTTAGTAGCAGCATTCTCCAGAAAAAATATTAATATATTTCCTACACTGGGACTGTCTGAACAGATTATCCAACAATTACATATTAATTATTAATCACCCAGTGCTTCGGAAGCCACCCTGTGGCTCTCTAGTGCAGGAACTCTACTGCTTCTGCAACCTAATGATATGATTTTCCCAGCTGTGGTGTTGCAGTGCTCAGCCAGACAGAAGGTTAATGACAGAGGGAGACATAAAGTTATAGGGATGCCTAAGGTTATACCTCACCTTGCTTGGAGGAGGTTATGAAACAGTAACCTAAACAAATTCAGCAGGCAAAATACAGAAAACTAGTTAGATGACAGATTATAGTTAGGATTGCAGTGGGCATGTGTTTTAAGTGGTCTGTATAGGGATTAATGGAAATACCTAAAAATAAGCAAATAGGGAAGATCTTCTCCTCCCACATTCCCCAACACCTTTTCTGAGTCCATGTTTAAGTGACAAGCCTGAGAACTGTGATTTGCATTATCTGTGCACATTCTTGGCTGTACGTGGCTACCACTCAGGAAAACAAGATTGATTTCTCATTCTCAAGCACATTTATAATGTCTGTGCAAATGAATGTAGGGCATATTCTGGCTAGATCAATATTTATGCAGCCTACTTTAGAAAGCAATGGAGTTGCTTCTGAGCAGCAGGGGATCTTGTAATTCCTTTTCCTATGGTTTCCTCTTTTCCTCGTTTTCAGTGAAATTTGTTTGCATAATGCTCCATGCTCGCAGACAATTAAAGGGAGTTTTCATGAAAGCCCCTCCAAAGGGCCGAGCTGCTGCTGCTGGCCCCAGCGCAGCGCCGGTGCCTGGGGAGTCCCTGGGGCGTCCCTGGGGCGGGGGGAGGTGTGGATGAGCCCGTGGAGCTGCAGGTTAGGCCCGTGGCAGCAGGTTGGCCCCAGGAATGTGTGGCTGTGGCAAGGTGTGCAGAGGCAGTGAGGGTTTGTGCCGCTCCCCACAGGGACCGGGGACTTTCCTCGCCAGCTGGAAGTGGAGCTGGTGGCTTCTGCCCCCTCCCTCCAGCTCCATCGAGCCACTTGTCTTTGGCTTTGCGCACTTCATTCCACTTGCGAAGAGCAGCAATTAATTATCCTAATTAAACCCAACTGCAGAATATCGAATACTGTGGTTTGTTTCATTCTTCGAGGTTCACCTCTCTCGTGCACACATTCCCCATTCCGTTGTCACAGCTAATCTCTTTCATTCATTTCGAAATGGTGGGCAGGGGGCCAGGGGAGAACGGAACACAACAAATCAAAAGGCAGTAGCAAAACATTAAAAAGAGCCAAGCTCCCAGCAGTATGCCAGCATCCATGTTTGAAAGGATCTTCCTAAACAGCTGTTTTCTCACAGCACAGCTTTCATTTTGTTGATGCTTAGGAGGAAGCAACTTCACTGACCCACAGACAGAAGGTGGCCTTTGTGAATAACCTTTAGTTTTCCTTCTGCCATATTTACCAGATTTTTTTTTTTTTTTTTATCTGACTTGATTAAACTCAAGGGCCTTCAAATGCTCCTGGTAATGCAAGTTCCTGCACAGTGATGCATGTCTTTGGAAATTAATTGGGAGATGATTACAAGTAACTTTACGGTATTGATATCTTCTGATTCACTGTCAATTTAATTTGCCATCAAATAAAATACACTTTATGTATATAAAGTATTCCCTGCAAGCATTATTTTTTTCTAAAGAAGCTCTGCCATGATGCAAACATGACAAGCTCTAGGCTATTAAATCATCTTGATTTCCATGGCCATAGCACTGAAATGCAGCATTAGCAAATACAATTTATTGAATGCCTCTGTAGTAAATAGTTCCATTTTTTTCAAGTGACTAACTAGGCAATAAGAACCCTGTCACTTCTGTGTTGACAAAGTATCTTAGTTACTGAGTAACTATAGAGATGTTTTCCTTATGCTTGACGTAATTATCAAAATGCCTTCCAATAGCTGGTGTAAATGTTAAGGCTCAAGGAGTAATTCCTAGAGTGTAGTTCACTGTTTGCAGCGACATACAAGTCAGAGTGGCACAGGCCAGCTATGCACCCACAACTAAAAAGATCTTCAATGCATTTCTTCTTGCTGTCAGTCCATTTGGAGCAAACTGGAACATCTGAGGCTGCCCTCCAAATCAAGTTTCAGATTCGGTCAGCCTCAGGCACACGGCCAGGAGAAGCGACAGCCACAGACACCCTAGGGGATAAGTCACAAATTAATTTGCTTCCCTTAAAGCTCCAGCTGCTGGAGTTCTGTGATTAGGTAAGGACTTACACTCTGTGTTGGCTTGTTCAGAAAGAGGGATGCAATTGAAAGTATGTGCAAAGCTTGCCCCAAGAGCCCCAAATCCAAAAGGATACTGGTTTTGCTACTTCCCTGATCTGTAGGCAAATCTTTCTTCACAGGTCCCCAGCCTGTGCTATTTTACTACTTAGGGGTGGTTCAGATTTTGCCCTGCTGCTGTTAGCTCTCTACAGATCTTTACTCTTGGGAGCCTCTGGCAGACATCCCAAAGCTGGATGTGTCCTATGGCCTGAAGAACATGGACTAGTGCATTGTGGTGGGGGACATTTCCTGCTTCGCATTCATGCTGTGCTCTGCATGGGTGATTTTTCTCCTGTAAGTGATGCGTAACATGTAGAATTCCAGTCTGAGCTGTACTCAATGAAAAATGAAGGCTGGAAGGGATCCCAGTGGGATATTTACTGTCTCTTACTGGCTTAGGGTATTATAGATACCATACAAAAATATTACTTATTGTATAATGTCAACAATAATATATAAACTGTACCCATGTTGTTCCAACAGGTTGTCTTTTAGATATGCAGTGATGGAGACTCCATTGCCTCCATGTCTGGCTGCTGTCTGTCCTCTGCCCCACTGCCCTGACCAGCTATAATTATTTCTCAGTGACTAACCCGAAACTGCCTTGCAGATAATTGCCTTCCACTTTGCAGCCCCACATGTTGAAATACCCTTCTTTCCTTCTTCAGGTGGAACAAGGGCAGTGCCTCTGGACTTTCCTCATAGGTGATGTTCTCCAGGCCCCCTGTTAGCCACAGGACTGCCCCTGTGTCCAGCTGGGGGGCTCTCAATCTGGAAGAGCCATACCCCAAAACCACTGCCTGACTTCCAGCAGGGTAGAGGAAAAGGGCTTGTGCCTGCACCTTGTGAGCCATGCCCTTGTTGGGACATCCCAGCGTGGCGTTTGCCTTTGTCTCAGAAACACGGTGCTTCCAGGCTTTAGCTCACAAGCCAGCTTCCTGCCCAGTAATCTGCCAGCCAGGCAATAGCCTGGCTGGATTTGTCCATTGCTCCTGCCTGATAGCACCAGCTCATATGAACTTGTCTCCGTTCTGAATTGCGCCCTGTGTTTCCCCCCACCCCAGCACAGCGTCCCCTCACCGACACCAGTGACAATGCCAGCCCTGGCACCAGCCTGCCCTGCTGTTCCTGGTACAGCCACTGCGCCTGCTGTCACTCCTCCTCTTGCTACAATTTGACAAGCCTTGTGTCACCCTCTTGTAAATTTCTCTTTTGAGCTTACTTATGATGAGAATGGCATCAGAGACACTGTCAAAACCACTTGGAAGCCAAGATATGTGACATCTACTGCCTCTCTCCTTTCTGTAAGACTGATGATTAGCCATAAAAGGAAATAAATTTGCTTTAGCTCATTTAGTGCTCATTCCTTTTATCACCACATGTGAACTAGTCCATATTTGATTCTATGCTGCAATATTTCCAGGGCATTGACATGAAGTTTTCTCCTTTGCCCTCAGTTTTAAAGGCAGCCACCCTATTTGTCCATCTCCATGACAAGTCACAGGTTGACTCATCCTCCATCAAGTCTGACAGACAACTAGCTACTCATGACCCAAAGGTGCCATTATCCAGGTCTTCAAGTATCTGAGGTCAAAGTATCGCTGCCAATTTGCAAATAATTAACTTCTACATGAACTCCTTCCTTGTTAGAATCATCCATCTTTCCCACTGGTGCTGCTGGTGTTTGTGTTACCCACCCACATGCAACTGGTGTTTTGGGGAAGAAAAGTAGAAACTAAAGGCACTAAACACTTCTACAGAAAGGAGCGCGATGAAAGCATTCCTGTTTCAGGAATTAGAGATCATAGAATCATAGAATTGGATTCCTGATCTGATTCATATTGGAATGTGGTTCCCAGTGTCCCTTGATAATCCCCTCTCAGCTTACACCTTGGCCCTTGCTTGCCTCTTCATGTTGGGGCAATGCTTCGTACGTGCTGCCTGTTGGCTTGCCGGGCCTCCTCTTCCTGGTTATTTCCCTCCTGTGCTGAGGATGGAAGACTGCAACAATTAAAGAGTAAAAGGTTTTAGAGAGCAAATAAGTGAGTCATGCCCTGGTACATGTTACTGTAAATAAAATGAAACAGTAAATCAGCAGATTTCATGGAAACAGACTTGGCTCATGGAGCCAGCACAAGAAATTTGTGCATTCGCAGATCCACCCAGGCGTGGCCATCCCTGGTGCCCAGTGTCCCACCCCAGCTCACAGGACTGATGAGGCCAATTTCTCACAGTGCTGTTTGCATTGAAAGGAGTCGGTTCAGAGTGAAAACCACTCTTCTGCAGCATAAATCAGCCCTACAGAAACTCGGTGCTCAGCCATACCATTAATGCCAGAGCTGTTGTGCTGCTTCGAACTGGGGAGCAGGGACATTCCCAAGGCAGCACAGGGAGAGACAAGGAGAGGGCAACAGGAATGCCAGGGTGCAGGTGTTTGACATAATCTTTGAAAAAGGCCAGTGGCTGCTCTTTGCCACTCTACCACTACTTCTTTCTCCTCTTTGGCTGACCAAAAAGCACAGGCCAAACATGTTTTATTAATAATGAAGAAAATTGGCTCTTTGTTGACAGAGCTGCCACTACACATCTCCAGAAGTTCCATGAGCAGCTCTGCTCAGGAAAGCAGTGATTGATTAAACTGAACTCCAGCTTCTGAAATACTGGAGCAAGGGCCGTTGTGGGACTTCATCCAATATAACTGTGTTTTATTTTTATTGCTCCTCATCTGTTTTCCCTGATTTTGGTAAGGCCAGAGAGCACCTTGGCTCAGCAATCTTTGCTCTCAGCAGTATGAGGACAATCACACACTGAGTGACCTTACTGAGGTGCCTGACATGTAAAAACCCTTCTGCCACCTGGAGTCCTGCCTGCACCCATTTTTCTCTCTCCTTCATGAATATTTATAGTGGCAAAACTAGATATTTCATGAACTAGTGTGGAATTTTAAAGTTATTCAATGAGCAGTTTCATATAGAATGAAGTTCCCTGGCAATTCTTCCATATAGTTATATCAGTAAGATTCATGTGCATTTCCCAGGGTGAAATCAATTCTACTATTTTTTTAAGGAAGGGATAGAAGATTAATGTGATTCTCCACACGTTTTCATCCCCTGACTTTGCTGGCTTCCATTCTACTGTAAAGTGGTGATAGTGCCCCTGCCACTCAATTTCTATTTTCCTCTGCCCACATACTGCTTTCCTCTTCCTAGGGTTGTCTGTTTTACCTTTCCTTTTTGTGTCTCCTTTTTTATCTCACATCTAAGATCACTGTTTTGTTGTGAGACATTGTCTTCCTCAAAATGTATCAATAACAGAGAAAAAACGGAGGAGCCAGTCAATGCTGTGGTAGGCGAGAGGAATAAAGTAGGTTAGGCAGTTAGCATTCATCAAATATTTAGTGAGTGACACAAGCCGAGGCCAGCTGTACGGGATCTTGATATGTTTTCTCTTTGTACAACTCGGTTAGTCCATCACACAGGTCCCTGCAGAGCCCCTCAGCACTTACCCGTGGCCCTGACCTACATTTTGTACGGCGGGTGTGCCCATCTTTCCCCAAATGGCAAAGGTCGGTTTGCAAGAGGGTTTTGCTCCCGTTTCAAGGCACCTGCAGCCATGCACAAGCAGAAATCCAGCATCTGGGCCCTGCCTGCCCTGGCTGTGACCTGAGCTGCTCTTGTAGGTAAATGTTCCTAAGCCCTTACTGTAAAGTGGTCTCTGTGTTTCCCTTTTTCTTATTCAACCCTTTTCTCATCCTACTTTTTTCCTTCTTATAGTAGACAGTGCTCTGGGAGAAGCCAGCATTTCCCAGTGGTAAGATCAGCTGAGCTCACAAAATTTCTCTAAGCCACAGTGCTGGAAGGTTGGGTTTGTCTTGGGCTGGGATTTTTGTTCCCCCAAAACACCAGGAAACCTGCTAAAGAATTATCCTATAATGTCACGGGAATGGGTTATCAATTCAAAAAGGCTTTAAGATTGCCAGGGAGATGAAGCCAGCAAGCACTGTGCCACACCAAGCTTTGTCATGCCATGCACAGTGTGCTGGGCGCTTGCTGTTTCTCTGGGTGCCCACAGTGCCCACCACCTGTGGGGCCAGGTGGCTCCTTACACTGGGCTGCGTTACAATGTAAGGGCCTGTGGCTGTTCAGAACCCACAGACACAAGGACCTGGCACAAACTGCCTTGCCTCATCCCTTAAATCCCACAGTGTGCCCTTTCCACTGCCAGGCTCTTTTCCTCAGCATCCTGGTGCAGGTGTGCTGCTTCACTCAATGACTGTTTGCTGGCACGTGGATTCCTCTTTCTTTGCAGCAAGGTTGGGTCTCCTGACAGCTCCTGCAATTTGTGTGCCCCTATTCCCCCTCTCTGAGCTGCCTGCCAGGAGCCCACACACCTTTTGGGCTTCTGCAGCCCAGAATCGAGGGGTCCTGCTTCACATGTACCTACCAAGTGCATCTCTTTGCCTTCATTTTTGTTCATGTGGGTTGCTCTGTACTGCAGCTCTCTGCCAGGCAGCTCCCTACACGTAGGGCAGATCACAGAAACATGAGGCAGCGGGAAAAGCAGCGAGTGCTCAGGAACGTGCTCCAATTTGCTAAAATTGCCTGATGAAGCTTAGAGCGGCAACTTCAGGCACTTGCAAAGCATGTAACAAAAGTAGCACCCTTAGGCAAATATAACCCTAATTTCTTCACACAATAATTAAAAGGGCAAATTTAGGAGAAAATATTAATCCCTGTCCGTAGAAGACTTGCTTTTTTCTTTTTCTCCAGGCTAGGAATATCAATGGAGTTAAACATTTGTTGACGCTTGCACAAGCAGAGCCAGAGCAAGAGAGCTGAGTAAAGGCAAACCTTTCCAAAGGAGAAGCCAGAGCCTGCTGTCGCTGGCAAGATGCAGGGTTCGAAGGAAATGAAGATGAGTGAGATTGCAAAACTGAGATGCCTGCACTTGCAAATTACTTGTAATGGCTCCAGAAACGACTTGCCTAGTGCTGTTGTTTTACCTTTTACCTACCACTAGGTATGCACCTCAGCTCATTAAAGGGCTGTATCGAGACATATAATTTGTTTACAGCTCGTTAATTGCCATTATAATAACAATAGCGTGATACATGCGAAAGCACGCTGGCGTTTTGGTGGTAGAGTGCAGGCGAGCCTCCCGATGGCAGCTCATTGCTTGCCCAGAGCCCGCTTCCAAAACACTCTTTAGTCCTATTAGGAGTAATTTCGGAGGCAGATTGGGGAGCACGAGTCTTCCCTTTGCCACAGACAGAACACACACGGTTTAAACTTGTTTCCTTCCTAATTACGGGTGAGCAAAGCACAGGCGCTGTTCTTTCCATCTGGGTCATTTAGGGTTTGAAAAGAAGCTAATGAGGAAGCCAAGGGTGGTTCTCTAACTTCTCTATCCCAGTTGTAACACATGCAATGGTAGAACTTCTCTTGCAGCAGGAGCAATGCCTACTGCTCCCGGCAGAAGATCCTAAGCCATTCCCCTGGGTACCAGCTCAGAGGTTACCGCTTCCCTTTGGACACAGTCCTTAGGCTGACCCAGTGTGCGGGGCTGAAAAAGGTGGTGAATCAGCTCAAAAAAAAAGGACAGAAAGGGAAACACGTATTGTATTGCTGGCTGAACCTCAGGTGCTAATGGGAATTTGGCTCGCCTGATGCAGGGTGCAGATTTTGACTGGGATGCCGTGAATCCTGGTAATGTCCTCCTCTGGCATTTGGTGCTTCTTCTGAAAAAAAAAAAAAATCAGATCTCAGAATATGGAAATGGGCTTTGCACTTATTTTCTCTTAAGAAGAGTTAAAAAACTGCAGGCAAGTAAAAAGGATTTGAAGGTTTTACAAAATATACAGACAACTATTTCTTCTATCAGCTTTAGTAAGTACAGCCAGTTTCTGACTGAGGGGCATAAATTCTCTTTTTTGGAATGGAAACATTTTTCCTAGTAGTTTACTATTCTCTGAAGTTGTCATGAAGCACAGAGCAATTGTCAGCAATGCGCCCCATGAACACAAAAGTATCTTGGATAAACTCTATTACAAGATTTTGCCTTTCAAACATTTTTAATTGCAGTGATCACTGTTTGCCAAGAAATAAAATGTATAAAGAGAAGAGGTTCCGCTTGGTTCAGTAATAGATCTAGAATGATTATTTTTTGGTTATAGAAGGAAAAAGCCTTGCTGTTTTCATTGTGTATCTTGAGAAAAAATCTTTCTTGCCAAGAGATTTTATGAGAAGCACAGGCTGTGCTATAAAATCATGCTGTAGTCTTCATAATCACAGGGAGCTGATATAAAATGCAGACACTGAAAGCAAGAGATGAAATCTCACGACTTTGTGTGAACCCACTCTTGTGATGGAGGACAACTCCTGACTTTGGTTTTCACTGCAGTAATGTGTAAGTCCTGACAAACACTTTCAATTCATAGCATCTGCTATGTTTCGTGCTACAGCTCCAGAGCCAAGTAAACATCATATCACAGCAGTGGATTTCCCCATTTTCATGACATCAGCTCCTTAGCAGAGCATTTAGTGGCTGAATGCTTTGGTCATGAGTGTGGCCTCTTTCTTGGTCATTTTTCCCAACTTGACTCCAGTACCAGGCTCTTTCTGGCTTCCCGTGTACAGCAGAAGTCAATTTCTGATTTCCCCGGAGCCATCACCAGATCTGTATTTGCAGCCAGGGCTGCCTTGCAGGGGTTTCTGCAGCAAGGGGAGAGGCTGCTGACACCGACTGTGTCAGCCACAGCACATTTGCCAAAAGCCTTGCAATGTGTGTTATGCAGAGAAAAGCCTTCAGCCCTCCTAGTCTGGTCTTTGTGAGGCTCCTAGCTGAACTTAGATGTCTCTGCCTGGAGGTCGTCTATGATAGTCTACTGGGGACATGGCAGAAGGTGGCAGCTTCATCTGTCTCCCAGAACTAACCAAGATGTTGCAACTACAAGGGATTTACAGCAGGATTTTTCTGGAAGCAACAGGAAAAAGATTCTAAGACAGAGCTCACGGGGGCTCTTCTAGAACATCCCTCTTTCTATAAGCCAGATTAACAGGAACAGCTAACTTTCTTTTCTTTTTTTTTGCCTAGGATGTGCTCCCGTGGCAGCATGAGTGGCTCTGGATTAAACCTGGTACATCTTGAGGAAGCCAGATTTGATAAGGATTGCTTCCCCTGGCTTTTCAAAGTGGGAAATTTAGGTTTTACTGTGATCACATGTAGAAATCTGCTTCATGGAGTTGTCACCATCATGCAATGCACTTGGATTTTGCTGCCACTTTGACTTTTTCCCCTGTGGTCACAAATGGGGTCTCCATGGAAAGCTATTAGGCACCTTGCATCTTCCGCTGGAGCAGACACCACATATTAGTTCAGAAGTGTTATCTTTGTTCCCTCACTTATGCCAAGCACATTAATTTTGATGCAAAACAAATTAAAATGTTGTCATCTATACTGGGACAGTTGCAGGGCAGGCAGTGTCTGTGTAATGTACATAGACATTGCTGTTTAGGGTGTGCTTTGTTACCTGGAACAAATTAGTTGCAGTCTCTTGATCTACAGTATGGGATCCAGCTGTTGTGTAACTCTGGAAGAACCTTCTGTGGTTACACAACATTGCTTGGTATCACCCCCATCTTTGATCCAACTGTGCAATCAAAGCTGTGCTGTGAGCACGAGTGCATTTGTACACCACACATCCCTCTTCCCACCCGCCTGTGTGCAGACACACACATCAAACAGCACTTGCTTGTTGGGGCAAACAGGGAACAATCCTCTTTTTCCTGCAGACTGTGAGGGAATTGAGGTCAGAAGCTGAAGCGGGTTCATGACAATGATGATTTTGATTTGAACTGCACTCGTGGACGCTGTTTTACTCACAGGAAAAGCAACCTACCCTTGCCCCAAAGTACCAAACGGCCACACGTCCTCTGCCCAAAATGAGTCTTGTAAATGAAAATGTGGCTTTTGGGCCAGCTCTGCTTTCCACTCCTGACATTTTCCATCTGGGATTCATAAACCCTGGGTCATTCCCATTTATGCCACATGAAAAGAGGAGGAGAAATCCTGCTCCTGCTGGCCACATGCGAGCGCTGGCCAACCTTTGTACCCAGGGTCAGCAGAGGTATCGCTGAGCAAGAGGTTTTGCTCCACCCAGAGAAGGAAATGAGTCAGGTGCCACTGTCCATGAGCACGTGGGGTCACTGGTGCTGCTCGGGGCTGTGGGACAGAGCAAGTGCCAGCTCTACTGTGGCCTTCACTGAGGGTGGGAATGCACAGTCTGATAATATGAGGGGTTTTTTCTCTCATCAAGCTCAACACTTTTTCTTTTTTTTGGAAAGAAAAAAAAAGGAGGGGACACCTAATTGATGTACTTTCTCCCACACATGCTGTGGATGTGCACACAAGGATGAAGAGCCATGCACGGAGGGGGGCTGTGTGTACCCTGCTGTCAGTGGCTCCCAGCAGGCTCAGGGCTCTGGTACCAGTCACACAACCTGAAGAAGCATTTCAGCTTCATTGGAGGCTGTGGTTGCACCTCACCAGAGCCCACCCAGGGTCACTGACATTGGTGCCTCTCTTTACAGCCACAGGTCTCAAGCTGTCATCAGTATCTCCAGGCACAGACAAAGAGGGACACCAGCAAATGGCAACACAGCTTCTTATAAGGACCTGCAGAGAAGAGCAATAAAGATCAGAGCTCATCATTTTACAAACACATAGGGACCAGGCCTCATCCCAGAGCTCCTGCAATGCTTCACAGGCAGCAGTGAAGTAGAGAAACCCTGGCAAATATCTCCTGATGGTGTTTAAGTCCTCAGCTCCCAGTGAAATCAGAAGGCCTAAGTTAGCCTGGAAGATCTGGCTTGAATGAAGCAGGACATGGTCACGCTCCAAGTAGCGTGGTGGTAGAGAAGACAACAATCCTAAATCTCCTGAATCCCGGCCTTGTGCTCTTTCTTCTGAAGTTCATGAGTGCTTAATCTTTGAGAAGCTTATTCTAAGATTTCCATGTTTGTTTAAAGTTTTAAAACAAAACCTAATCACCTGCAGGCAATCATACATGGCTTTTTTTTTTCAGTCCCAGATGCAAAACAACCCTAAACCTGCTCTGCAGATCTGCTGACACAGAGGAGACTAAATGCTATTTTGCTGGTCTTTTAAAACACCTTATTGATTTTTTCCTGGGTTCATGTAAGGTTCACAAGTGAGAGTGTTGGTCCTTTGAGTATGACTGTCCATTTTAAGTGCCACTTTCTGCATTAAAGGACAAGCTGCATAAAGGGCAATATGGACAGTAATGCTGAAGGGCTTGCTCATGGCCCAGAGCCCCACTAGCTTCATTTGAGATATGTTTTTCACCTGATAGAGTTAAAGCATCACAGAGGATGGTGTGGAGGTCACAGCCATTTTAACCAAGCATGCTGCTGTTGGCTTCAGAGAGCAATGAATCCAGAGCAATTGGCCTTCTGTGAGTGGCAGAGGGGAAGAACCTACTTCTTTTTGGACCTGCTGTCCCACCTTGGTTTGTAATTGCCTGCTTGGTCTTGATACTAAGAGGTCAGACTCTGTCCCCGAGGTGTGGGTACAGAGTCACTGCACGAGCCACAGGCACCCTCTGGGCACCAAATTCCTGGGGGCCAAAAAAATCAGGTATACCTATAAACAAAACATAGAATCACTCAATAAATAAATAAGGTCAGAAAATAATCAAGAGATAAGGTCAGAAGGGACTGTCTGGCCCAATCCCTACCCAAAGAACAGCCAGCTTTGCACATCCCTGCAGGAGACACCAACCCCGTGAAAGTTGTTTGCTAATGTTTAATTGGGATTTCCTTGTGTATAACTTCTGTTTGGTGCCTCTCATCCTTTCATTGTGCACTCCCAAAATGAGTCTGGCTCTGTATTTCCTGCAAGGTAGTGTCAGACAGCAGTAAGGTCTCCTTTCAGCCCTCTCTTCTTCAGGCTGGACGGACCCAGATCTCTTGTCCTTTCCTGGTCTGCCAAATACTTCTGTTGGACTTGCCCTGGTACCAAGGACTCTACAACTGGACATGTCAAACTTAGATGTGGCCTCACAAATGCTTCATGTTTTCTTCGAGAGAGGCTGAAAATTTGTTTGGTTTGGTTATAATCTAGGTTCTCTAAATTTAAGAGGTTGATAAAATACACTACTCACTAATGCTGGACATCTGATACTCAGAAGGATCCTTCAGCTGACCCCACGTGGCTGCTCCCTTCTTCTTAGCTGGTTTCTAATTGTCAGAGCAGGGAGGCTCCCGAACAACCTTTTATTGAGAGAAGTAGGACAAAATCCAGCCTAATTACCACTCTAGCAGAGCGAGGGCAATCTGGAGCAAAAGTCAACGGTGAGCTGTGGGTGGTGGTAGGGGTTGCAAGCCTCGCACAGGAGTCTCATGATGTCTCTTAAGCCCTTACATTCCTCTTCCCCGTTTTAAAGGGCAAAACCTGTGCTTGTCCTTACCTCAGTGCCCACAGAGCAGAGCACAGCCTGTGGCAGCGATCTCGGGCCACGCTTTGGTGCCACTCCTCTTTTCCTCCAAGTGAGCGGAGTCACGCTGGGCGAGCCAGGCCGCTTCTCGCACCCCGCTTTCCTTGCCCCTCCAGGCACAGGCGCTGCTCCCACACACATCCTCTCTCTTCCACACAGTTCATTCTCCCCCATTGTCTCATTTTTATTTGTTCCTTTTGTAACAAGCTCCACCTTGGCTCTGCGAGGGTGACACAGGCTTCAGCCCAGCGGGGTGCGTGGTCCAGTTTTCCCCACGCGATTCTTTCAGGGTGGCCTCGGTGCATTGGGAAAACATTGCAGTAAAAGCCGACCGGGACTGAAGGCTGAGCTGGCTTTTATTCTGGTGAGTAATCAGGTCACATAAACGCTATTAGACACGATCAGTTTCATGACCTCTGCAGGCAAGTTCTTCAGCAAGGAGGGCAAAGCCTTTGGTGCTCTGCTTCATGGCAGAGCCAGAGCTTTGTGCATTCCTCGGCCAAGTCCTATTGCATTTGAGGCAAACTCTGGGCAGGGAGGCAGGGGCACTGCAGCCAGCTTTGCAAAGCCTGGCTTGTTCCTCTGTACCCTATCCCCGGGACTCTCTGCCTCCATCCCTCTATCCATCCCTCCCTCCCTGCAGGTCTGAGGCAAGCCGAGGCACGTGGCCAGCCTCTGGAGCAGGAGCCAGTGCACACCAGCAGTTTTCAGCCTCAGGATGTTTCCCTTTGAACAGCTTGACAGCAAAAGCTTTCATCCTGGAGAAGACTGACTTGCATCCACGGCTCGTCCGCCCATGTTACTGGGATTTGCACACCAGTGGCTAAAACCTGGTTTTTTTAAGGTCAAGTGCTTGAGTGGGGTGGAGCTGCCGAGATGGCCTTCACCCCGGCTTCAATCCCCTGCCTGAAAGGTCTCACAGGACAGCCCCGGATACATGGGATGCCTTATAGCTGATTTGCACCTTGGCAAAGCTGCTTAGTATTCATCCTTCAGGGCCAATTGCTGGCTATCATACAGAGCAGGGGCAATTCATGAGGAAGAAAAGGCATCTTTTTGAAAAATAAACTGGTCTGGGTTTTTTCCCCTCCGAAAAGCCTGCGAGGCAGAGTGACAGGATGCATGAAGAGAACATTTATGCAGACGAGCAGCATGGCCTATTTAAGAGCAAAGTGAAAGAGCAATTATTCTGCAGCTCCATTCTGATGTTAACCAAAAATAAAAAATGCCAGGGCTCGGCAAAAGGACCACACGCAGCCAAGGAAGCAGCACTGGCAGTGGGGGTGTTACATTGGCAAAGGGTCCCTGAGTGGGAAGCAATTGAATGCTGAGGCTCCTGCTCACAAAATCACCAACCCAGGGTTTGCAGGAGCAATTGCCATGAGTAAGAGCATTAAAACCCCTCTGTGAGACAGGCTGGAGGCAGTACGGGAATAAAGCCAATTACTGTTGTAGTCTTTTCCCCATCCAGGAAGCTGGGGCTAACTCTGCCCTCTGTTTCTGGCCAGCTGAGCTTGCACAGCCGATGCTGCACCTCAGACAAGGCACGTGGCAAAGCTGCCTGTACGTTCTGGGGGCACAACCCAGCAGCTCTTAGGGAAAGACTTTGGAAGCCTTTGCAGAAGCCCCACCAGCTTACGGTAAGAGAGAGCCGTCAGTTTTGCCTACAAAACAGCTATTTTCTCAGGTTTTATTTTGATGCTTAAAGGAGCTTTTATTTATCCTTGTTTCAGAGAGGGCAAGAAGATACTAAGCTTAAGGGACAAGGGTACCTTCTCTGTTACACAGGTTTCTGAGCAGAACCCTCACCAAGATGAGCAAGAGCAGCTCAAACAGTGTCAGAATACCTGCAAGTTTCAGCACAGGTGGCCCTGCATCCCCACTTACACCCTCCACTCTCTGCAGTGGTGATGTACAGTGGAATTCCCTGCTCCTGTGTGTCTAGAAAGCAATTGTTAAAAATTGACCTGCATTTGTGAACTCTGAGGCCCTCAGAAGCAGATTCCCAGAGTAGCCTGCTGAATAGCTCCCAGATAGCTTAAAGTTAGCTCTCCTGAAGTCCAGGGTAACAACTCTGCTCTCCTTTTTTCTCATTACACCGAGAAACAAAGCAAACTGTTTCATGATCACTGTGGCCCACCACCACATCCCCCACGAGTCTCTCTCATGCACCTTGGGGCAGAGGGGTCAGCTGCATGCAGCCAAACTCCATTGTGAGCCCCATCCCACAGCCATCAAACAGGCCAGATTCAGGAGCATGGATGTAACCCTGGGCTCCTGACACCAGTTGGATGCATTTCTCCTGGAGCAAATGCCTGCTGCAGATGAGAGGATTTATGCTTTCAGCTTCACACTGCTGTTTACAATCAGTGCAGTGGGGGACAAAAACATCTCTGTGTCTCACGGGGGCATGGAAGTAATTATAAAGAGAATTCTTAAGTGCTCAGATAACTTGAATCTTAAGACCCATCTACACAGTGTAGCTACCTCCTTGAGTCATGGTCTGCAAGCTCAGAAAGAGAAGCAAAAATGCCCCATGCCACAAACAACCCCACAGCTGGATACTGGGAAAATAGGACAGCTTTCCCTCTGAGCAGGACAGGGAGCGATGCACATGGCTGCATTCACCCTTTCTTCAGGGACATGTTCAGCGCAAAGGAAAAAGCGCTAGAAAGAGAAGGGCAGTGCACAGCACCAGAGGCAGAGAAGACCCCCATCAGAAGCAGTGGTGTCAAGCTTGGCTATCAGACTCCAGCAGGTGTGCCTCCATTGGGATGCAGTTCCATTTGTAGGTAGTACAACCCTGGGAAAATTTGATAAAAATAGGTAAAATTGGTAATCGGTTGATAGTCGATCATTTTGTCCATTGGTCCCCCTGCAAAGAGCGTGCAGCAAGAACCTCCTTCAGCTGCCTGCACCTGGGTCTCTCACTGCCACCAGAGCCACCCACAGCTACTTGTGGCAGCAATGCAGAGATAGAAAATAAGGTTCAAGACCTACAGGAGACATCCACATGCCTGGAGAGGCAGCTGGAAGCCTGTTGGGATGTACCAAGGTTCCTCAAACGGTGCTAGACATCTACACATGGGCTACTTGAATCAAGGCCCCTGCCTACAACAATAACAGAGCATTAAGGAGGACAAGAGGAGACAGCAGTTTATCAAGGAATTGCAATGATGAATCTCAAAGGGGGGTGTCCTATAGTTCTTGTTCTGCCTGCCTAAAGAGGACATTTGTATCAGCAGTGGGAATGAAAGGCCACCAGCTGAAGCACAGTCCTGTGGGACATCTAAGGCCCAGCAGCAATGGCTGGGTTGGGGCAGGAGATGGAGACATATTCCCACCTCACCAGCATTCACTGGGAGCTGCTGGAGACAGAGAATATTCTGAGTTGGAAGGGACCCACAAGAACCATTGAGACACACAAGCCTTGAAGGCAGGGACAGGGAGGAGGTGAATCTCGGTGCTTGGCTTGTGATTTTTCCGCGTACATTCATCTGGAAGCCTTTTGCTGCTGTTCTCTTTTCAGCTGTCACTTCAGCACGAGGATGTGAAATTTCAGAGGAAAGGAGAAGCACTCTCAGCCTATCTTCAAACCACAAGTTGTGGTTTTGTTTAAAACAGCCTGGCAAGGAAGGACAACCTCAACCCTCAATGGTGGTGGTGGCTTCAGAGGTCCTTTGGCCCAAGCAGATGCCCCAAGTACCTCAGGGAGGACAAGAAGCCGGTTTCCAGGCAGAGGAAGCAGGACAAGGGCACTGCTGAGCTGCTGAGGCCTGTTGTGCTGCGTGAGATTTCCACCAGTGCTCGGGCCCAAGCCTCATGTTTCTCCTGGGCTG
The DNA here is from genome assembly GCF_965178545.1 of Coloeus monedula. NCBI lineage: Eukaryota > Metazoa > Chordata > Aves > Passeriformes > Corvidae > Coloeus > Coloeus monedula. The sequence goes on from NC_138781.1 coordinate 75,213,201, forward strand.
TAGCACAGCCAAGTTCAGCCCTGCTTTGGCCCCTGAGCAGCAGAAGGATCCAGAACACATCTGTACTTCCACCATGTGCCATGCCAATCTAGAGCTCAGCCACCCTCCTGCCACCCACTTAGCTCCAGTGACCACTGAAGTGACCACCTTGCCTACGCCCGAGTTTCCACTTCAATTCCACAAGGGACAGAAACAGCAGCGACTCTCCTGTCCAATGCCCCATGTCCTGGACATGGGCAGGCCTTGTCCCCCCACCGCAGCTGACGCTCCTCATGGGTGTGAAGACAAGGGCAATCTGCTTGATGTTCAGAAGAAATTGAATCTGCAGAGAGAGTTTGTCTCCAACTACATTTTTTGAACTTTTAAAGCTCTTTGAGCTGAAATACGGCATTATCCAAACGGAACATGTTGCTATCATAAACAACACAGAAGGAAAATACATAAACTAATTAAATGAGAAATAACTTACAGCCAGTGAAACCCAAAACAACAGGACGGAGCAAGGTCTTTGTGGACACACTGAGGCAGACAAACAGCAGCATATGAGACTCACAGGGAGATGAAATGGAGGGAAACCACAGGAAAATGGCATAACCGGGAGGAGAAAGTGTTGTCCAACGCACCCAGCAGCAGGCCTGGAAGCAGGGATTTTGTGTCTGATCCCATTGCCTCACTGTGAGAGGCAAGAACATGGGAAGTGGTAGTACAGTACGGTTTGTGGCCAAAGTTAGATGAGACCAAACAGAGGTAGCACAATGGAAGTGGAGATGAAGGGGAAAATGACCTTTTTTTCGGTTTGGATAAGTGTGCCCAGCTGAGCCCAGGTTGCTCCTCACACTATTGCACACCCCACTGGTGAGAGCCCAGCCAGAGCTACTCTGTTCTCCACAGATAAAACAAAGGGCAGGCAAAGCCCTAGACTGGGAACAAGGAGCCTGTATGATTGGAACTCTCTGGAAATAAAACAACCACCACTCAACGCATTTGCATTCATATTTGTGAGGCAGCACCACAGGATTGTCACTGCTCCTTGTCTCAGGGAAGGAAAAGTGACCTTTTAGACCCTGAGTGCTGACAAGTGCAGGCAAGTGAGTTTTTAGCTGGGACTACAGTATCTGTAAACTAGAGAAATCTATTTTGCTTTCTTTGATAAGGCAACTGCAGTTTGATGCCAAATCTGCCCTCTTTCACCTGTCCTTGCTGCCTCAGGGACACAATGTAATAACTTATTTTACTAAGTCTCAAGTGAGCAGTGAAATCCATAACCACAGAGTTTGATGGCTTCCTGCTGCAAAAACACTTTGTGTGGAAGTGTGGCTGCAAAGCCCCGTTTGCTTCGCTGGAGTGCCCCAGCCAGCTCAACCAGCACCAGGTTCCTTTGGCTCTCCATTTGTTGCATGACAGAAATCAGTTCCAGAGTACCTGGGAACCAGCCTTAAATGCACAGTATTTAGTGACTCTATTGGCTACATTTTAGGCTGAGTCTTTCCATCTCTTCTTCCCTCTTCCAGCTGTATTTTGCTCTTTGGCCTTGCTGCAGTTGTCAAGCACTTGAAATAGTGTCTCTGCAAACTGGGTGAACTCCATCTTTATTTGCCACCTGATGTTTTTCAGTCCACAGCTGATACAGAACCCATGAGAAGGAAACCATGACTTACCTGGGAGGGGTTTTAAGACAGCACATTGCAGAAGGGACCTCAATTGAGATGAAGGGATGCTTGCCAGGGGGATACAGGACCATGAGGCTGCCCCACGAGGGAGAGGGACCCTGGCCTCCCCACAGCCCCCCAGCAGAGCCAGCAGTTGGATACTGGTCCATCAACAGCCCCAGCCCAAGAGCAGCAATCGGGCAGGTCCAAGGACCACCCAGAGGTCTGGGCAGGAGCAGCAGGAGAGGAAGATACCAAAATATGGGCCTGAGACCCACCTGGGAAGACCCGGCCAGCACTTAGCCGGGATAAGGCACACAGCCAGCACCAACCAGCCAGCACCAAAGCCTCTGGCTGAGCTGAACTGGGGCTGCTTGGGCCCAGGAGAGGCTGGGCAGGCTCATTAAGGCCCATTAGTGCTCCCAAGGCCCAGCTGTTCCTTTCTGCATCAGCTTTGGCTTGTTTTCCCCTCATCCTTTGCCGAGGAGCAGCCACCCCGCTGGTGCTCTGCTCTATGCAGCTCAGCTCCCACTCGGGGATAGCACAGGCAGCTGCCGTGGCTCCCCCGCCATCCCTCCCTCTCCAGCCTTTAAACTCTCATGTTTCCTTGTATCAAAGACATGGCCAGCTGTAAAAATAATATCCTGGCATGGATGGAACATACGGCACAATACGCAAACACCTAAGCAGAGCACAGCGAGGCTGCGTGCGGCTTGAGAGAGAGAGCGTTTGAAGCAAAATTAATTTTGTTTAATTTTATTAAAGAACCAAGGGTGCTTCCCAGATTTTAAGTGGCAACAGGAGGAGCCTGGCATGTCACTCCATCAGAGAGAGACAGGAAGAGCTCATGGACCAAAGGGAAGAGAGCATATGGAATGTGTTACCCATGTCTGTCATTGAAGTAAGGAGCTTTAAAGAGTTCAGAAGGAAACTAGATACATTTCCAAACATAAAAAGGCTGAAAAATACGGGGTGAGTGACAATGCCCAGTGGGGAGGGAAGAGGACTCCCATTGCCTTCCCTCTGACTGAGAAAGCCTGAAGCACTAAAGTCTTTTGAATATGGAAGTTGTCAAAAACTGGTTAAAGATGTGCACTGAAGAGCTGAAAGACGAAACTTGAAGGCATTAATCAAGAAGGGGTTTTGGGGAAATAAAAAAAAAAAGTGCCCAAATAAATGATTAAACTTTCTAGGTGCCCATGCTCTGGCTATACACACCATTGGAAATGTGAGGCTGGCTCCACCTACTGTGTCTCAACCCAGGCTCTACTTTCTAGCAAGAAGACTACGGCTAGGTGCTTTTAAAATAGATCAAAAAGCAAAAACAATTGAAGTTTGTAAATGAAGCTTCTGCAGCACAGACCATCAGCAAGCAGTCCTGGCCCCTTGTGGCTCCTGATCACAGCACCCACTCCTCTGCCAGCAGGAGCAGCAGGAAGCTCACCCCCACCCATGTGCAAACAAAAACTTGCTCTGAAGCTCTCTAGTGCTGTGCATGTCACCTGCCACTGGCCAGGAGGTGGCATCCCCCTTCCCGCGGGGGTCCCAGGTGCTCTGGAAAGAGCAGGGAGGTGAGGGCAGATCACCAGCTAAATGCAGGTTGAGATGTACCCTGCCAGCCACAGGATGGTCCCTGGTGGTCCCTGCTGAAGTGAACTAAACATTTCCTGCTTCTGTTGTCTTTGCTGATGGGGCTGTTGGTGCAAATGAAAACACAGCTCACACAGGTGCCTGAAAAAGCTCCAGAAACTGAACATCAGCATTCTCTGTCTTCAAGCTCCCGTGCCAGGTGTTGGGCAGCAGTCCCTGCATCCTGAGCCCGAAGGCAGAGCACTGATCAGGAGATGAGTGCCCTGCTCCTGCCAGGTCTGCACTGGGCAGTGAAGCACAGCACCTTCCCACCAGTTGTCCCATGCAGGCAGCGGCACTAGGAACCTGCTGGCAATAGATGGCAATAAAATCATTACAATATTCCCTTCCACAGTCAAGATCAAAACTCAGGAAAGTGCTGTTGTTAGTCTCCAGCAACTTGGCTAGACATCTCTGGCTTGGACAAAGGGCAGCTGCTCTTCCCAGTGGTGCTGGAGGCACGACAGCCTTTGGGAATCAAGCTTTAGTTGTAGAGCATCCAAGTACATTTGCTTTCCTGCCTAACTCTGAATTAACATCCCATTCTTTGCCTCCTCAAACTAAGAACGGGCTAGAAATGCGATATCCTTCCTCAGAAAGGAAGGAAAATGTGGTTTCAGTGTGCAGTGAGAACTCCCAGCTCCCATTTAGCTGCCTTTGCAATGACAGGTACTTACAGGCTCACACTCTGATAGCTACCCCCTTGCACTGGTTATTTTATTTTGAGTTAGCAAGTTGTACTATCATTTGGGAGTTTGCATATCACAGATTAAAGCATTTCAAATGGCCCTCCAAATCCTTCATAACAATGTTTAAGCCATGAACCATAACATTACAGTCTCTAACACCTTCATCATGTGCATGGTTTTAACACACATGGGAAAGAGACTTGGAAAGGATAACCAGGGCAAAAGTGAGATGAAAAAAAATCCCAGGCAAACACATAAATGAGAAATGGAAAACAAATCAAAGGGAGACAACACCCAGAATAGTGTCTTAGCTAGCTCTGTGTAGCCATAACAATTACCAACACTCTAAGGTTTTGAATGTATTGTTCTAGTCTGTCCCCTGGCCACATAACTCAGCCCTGTGCAGATTGCTGGAAGGGCCCATCTCCTCTCTTATGTGTCTGATCTGGTCAACTGCACTGTGGTGACAGGCAGAATTCAGCTGGTTTTGTACCAAATTGGCGCAGTTGCTCTTTGAAGTTCTGTGCTATGAAATTGATCTGAGCTGTGGTAAGAAATCAAGTGACGTGTGGAAATTGTCTCACCACAATGCCTGTTCCTATTTTTTTGGTGCTGCTGTTGCTTTCCCCTGCCCTCCTCTCCTCATGTTACTGTTCTTCTCATCTGTGATCTTTATTTTGTATGCAGACAGAGGCCAGGATTTACATGCCTGGTTTGAAATACCCAGGAGTCCTTATCAAGATGTACCAATCTGGTCTTAAAGGAGCAATTAAAATAAGTCCCATGATGTTTTGATCCAGAAATCTTGCCACTGCTAAGCTGCCTGCTCTTTTGCTGGGGCAGGTGCATATCCTGTAAAAAACATTTTAAAGAAAGGAAAGGAGCATTCTGATAGCCACACAATTACTTTTATACATCATATTTACTCAGCCTAGACATGCCATCAGTTTCAAATCTTAGTTTTGGTCAAAACAAGAAAAAAAATCTGAAGCTGTTGAAATGGCATCAAGCTACAAATTATGTAAAATAAGATTCTTTTAATGTAATATTTTATTATATAAATTATATTTTATTATGTATTGCATAAGAAGTTCCTAAGCAGTATTTTAATACCAAAGCTAAGTGGCAAGTAAATTTTTAAAGCAACAATGCCCATCTTTCTGTAGTCACACCAACAAGCATTGGTAGGAGTTAATTCTTATCTTTGTATCTGTCTTCAACATCCTCTGCCTCAGGAAAAAAGCATACTTTAAAAGTCAGTAAGAAACGGACATTTTAGATCAAAGTTCTAAGATGAATGCACAAGTGGTTAAGATACAGCTTTCCTTTGACCAAGTTCAGCACTTTTTTTCAGCCTGTGCTCTTGTACCTTGTGTTGTTGATTAATTCATACAACAGTGACCCTTTACACCATTCAGGGAACACATATCAATATTAAATATAAAAGTTTTATTATGTTCTGTCTCTTGGGCAAAATGTTCCTGAGCATGAGATATTCCAGATACATGTCTGATCTGTGGACCTTCAGGCTAAGTAGAGAGAGATAAGTAAGAGACATTATCCTCAAAGATAACCAAGACTGCCTCAGGAATTACTCTCAAAAAAAAAAAAAAAAGGGCTCCACAGTACTCAGAAAGCATTCCTCATTGTATGAGTGCAAGTATCTAGAACCATTTTAATCCTCAACAGTTCTTAAGACACAGCTTTCACATCTAGCTGCAATTCTCTAGGTCTTCAATATTCATTGTGACACTTGAGCTATTTTAGCTCTGGTTTGGGTTGGAAGGGACCTTTAAAGGTCATCTAATCCAACCTCGCTGCAATGAGCAGAACACCTTCCACTAGATCAGATTGCTCAGAGCCCCATCCAACCTGACTTTGAATATCTCCTGGGATGGGGTACCTACCTCCTCTCCAGGCATCCCATGCCAGTGTCTTACCACCCACATAGTAAAGAATTTTTTCCTAAGATCTAATCTAAATCATCCTTCTTTTAGTTTAAAAACACCTTCCTGGTAGGCAGCCTTAAGTATCAGAGGCCACAATAACATCTCCCCAGAGCCTTCTTTTGTCCAGGCTGAACAATCCCAGCTTTCCCAGCCTTTCCTCACAGGAGAGGCACTCCACCCCTCTGATCAATCTTCCATGGCCCTTCTCTGGACCCACTCCAGCAGGTCCACATCCTTCTTATGTTGGGGAGCCGTCCCAGAGCTGGACACAGTACTCCAGCTGGGATCTCACCACAGAGGGGGAGAACCACCTCCCTCAACCTGCTGGCCACACAGTTACCATGCTTATTTTTTTTTGAGAGACAACAAGTAGTACGCTCATCATGTGAGAAAACATATAAACATGAAAAAACACAGCAGAAACGAGCATTACAAAGTCACAAGTCAAAACTTACTTAGATGGCATGAAGATGCTGAAACCAAATTAAGCTGAAGCATCTGAGATTACCTCAGTTGTTAAAGCATGGTACAAATAATACCAAGGTCGTGGGTTTGATTACTTAAGAGTTGGACTTGATGATCCTTGTGGGGCCCCTCCAACTCAGAAAATTCTGTGATTTCCGTGATCTTACATTGGTACATCAGAAGTTCCCGTGTGTTCCACTGGTGGAGTTATGCTGCCACCTATTGTGAGGATGAACCTGACACTCGTTATTTTGCTAGGCAACGTTTGCAATAATTACCAGTTGTCTTTTTCTCTTTTTTGTGTTAGAAGTACTTTCTTCTGAAACATCTGCTACTGATCAGTGATGGTGAGAGGCTGCAGGCGTAGGTGGCCCTTCAGCCTGAGCAAATATAAGTGTTCATACATTCTGATCTCTAATCTACCACAATGCACAGTTTAATTTGGCTCTGATGCTGTCAACTCAAAAGCTGATCCAAAATGAGAACGTTGTTTGTCTACTCCCATCAGTGGTCGAGGAATGCAGCCATGGGCAGAGAGGCAACACGCTCCCCCAGCATAATGCTCCGTAATGTGCTTTTCCTTCCTCCCTCCCTTTTGCAAGGAGCACGGGACTATAGATTAGTTCCACAAAACTGAGAGAGCACTTGAGCTAAACTCACGACTGTGCCTTTAGGACACCTCTTCTTCCCCCCAAGTACAAGGTCAGTCCACATGGCCTTTATATATACTGTGCCCGACTCCAGCAGTTACCAGCCCTGAGCAGAACGCTTTGTTGCCCAAAGCTACTTTTTTGTGTGCACAGAATTTAGGCAAACTTATTTTATGAGAGCCTCAGGAGTCCCAGGCCAGCACACCTCCAGAGGCTCACAACATAAGCAAAGCTGAAACTTTGCTTATGGTACTTCTGCCTCTCTAAAACTGAAGTAGCTTGGCACCGGTCAAGTTCTGCTGTTCTCAATGTACCTTTGCCCACCTTTTTACTTCCCCTCTGCCTTAGCACAACACAGAGATGCTCTGTTCCTTCACCTCACCAGTGGTATCAGCTAAGCCAAGACCTAGGCACTAGGCCATCCCTGCCATCTTAAGGTCGCTTAGCTGGGAAAACGAGGCCGTCTGTTCAGCCACAGCAAGCAGCGTGCATCATTGCACTCCCGTATGCTCCCTCCTTCCAATCCTCCCCCTGCCTGCCTCATCATTCATTTTTCCTTCCAGCTTTAGGAACCAAATGGTTCCAATCCAGAGCAGCACTGCAAACCAGGAGTAGCGCAGTACTCAGGAGTCACTCCTGGACAGCTCAGAGAGCTGCTCAGACCAACCAGCCAGTGGGATTTTCTCTTTTGTCTTTTGGGCATTCAGCAGCTTCCAAGTCACTCAGCAGGAGAGACTTACTTTCTGGAGCTGCAGCTGGAGTGAAACCTGATTGCAGAGCCAGCAGTGGTCCAGCCAGAGAGGACAGCCAGGTACGAGCGCTGTCAGGTCTCCAGCAAAACAAGCACCAGAAGCATGAGGCGTTTCTGCTGTTTGCTGTGCCATAGGGTACATATCTTTACACTTTTGAATTGAGTCCAGCCAGGATCTGTCGAAGTCAGGACTGCTTGCAGCACAGAGGCAAACAAGCGTACCAGCAACTCAGGACAGCACTGTAAGTAGCAGATGGCATTTGCAGAGTAGCATCACAGTTTACAAACTCCTTGGACAGGTATCTGCACTCCCCTGTGTCCACAGAAGGGACACAGGGCACTTGCAGCAATGGAGGCTGTGTGATGGTGTCTGTGTGACTCCTGGGTTCAATACCTGACCACAAGTACGGGAACTGCCTGAAAAAGAGAAGTTGGGATCACGGGCAACTTTCAGCCTCCTCATCCCCTCAACTGGTCCTCTCCAGGAGGTTGTTCTGGGGAGTAATCTGGGATAAAAATGCATGATACTCTGTGGTCCTTGGCTCCACAGACAAGCTGCAGCTAAGCAGCAGGAATTAGAAACACTGTCTTTACAGCAGAATGAGATGAGAGTCCTCAGTACCTTTCTCTTCCCAAGTACAACCTGAGCACATCCAGACGCTGCATTCCTATCAGACCCTTCAACTGCCCTGCAATCAGGCAAACTTTTCTAAGCTTTTTCCCTACTCCCAGCAACTCCTGTTGCCCTTCCCTCTATTTTAGAAATAGATGATCTCAGTTTCTGGTCACTACATGAATAGGTGATACATTATTTGCATGGCAGTAAAAAAAAAAAAAAAAAAAGCATGTTTAACCTAGCTTTTAGCCCAAATCCAGGAGCCATCAGGTTAGGATAGGCTTACCTGTTCTGAAAGAGCTGCGGTCCAAGTCCGGGATCTAGCACACAAGGATGACCTGTTTCTACCAAGAGCTCTACTATATCTTAAAGAAGCTTAAATCAACTTGACTTCAGTCACAAGACTGACCTCAGTTTAAGTCAAATACTCTAGGCTTTGTCTCAAAAGTGACAAATTCCAACCAAAATGGTAGCTTGCCAAACCCCTCCATGATCCCATCCCTACACCCAGCAGCAGTGATTCACCATTCTCAGTGATAAAGGACAGTACATACACACAGGTACTTTTTTTCTTTTTTTTTATTGCTGTTAATTCAAGGAAAAAGGTTGCATAAAATCCAATCTCTTCTAGAAATATAAGTGACCTTTCCAGTACATTTCAAATATCAAAGTATATGGTAAACATACAAATAAAGAGAAGGTAACATACCTCCTATTTACAGTACAGTATTTTAAATCATAAAATAAGTTCCATAAAGTACAACTGGCAGGTAATTCACAATACAAGTCCATTGGTGGTTTAACACCCTCACTTCAACTCAAACGCAGTTCATTCATTTCAAGTGGTCCAAAAATACCCAGATCAAATAAAAATTTTAATCAAAATAATTTTCATTTACTACTTAAACTTTTTTTTTTTTTTTAAATTAAAGCTTTCATCTACCTCCCTCCCCTTCCCCCCCCCTCCAAGAAAAAAGTTTCAAAATGTACACTGGTGCTATAAATATAAATGCTACCTATGAAGAAATGTAGTAATCAAGCTTTTTTTTTCTTCAAGTTTTTCGTTTGTTTAGCAATTTATTAGACAGCTGAACCAAAGATTGATTTTTATTTCATCCCTCTACCGGACACTGGGTCTGATTTTAAGAAAAAACATTTCTGCCATGAACTGTGAGGAATGCCAAACCCTATGGATATACAGTGGTAGTTGTTCATCGGTGTTGAATGCAGCAGTCAAAAACACACTCGTCTTCCAGATAACCTCAGTGCACTTTAGGAAATCAAATATTACCTGGAAGCAATTTAGTACATATATTGGCTTTTAAAAATAAAATAAAAAATACAGCAGCATTAAACTTACTTACTCATGATACTGACATGTTTAATACCATCTTAACACTCATTTCAGTCTTTCACATTATACCGTAATTACGCATAGTGGTAAATTGTTATAAAATAGTGACTTTTCTATTTGGTAGACAGGTTCTAATACTAATACCTGACTATTTTGTAGAAAACCATAGCTTTTGTTCAGTTTGAAATAAAACATTTACATTCTAAGTACAATGCAACACTGTAATAGTTTAGGAAAAAAATATTCAATCAAGTAATGTTCATTCTGTGTTGACACGATGTAGAATAGCTTTTAAAAAGGAAAAAATGCCGTCAACTTTCATTACAAATGCAAACACACTGAGTACAACATTCATACCATTTTTTTCACCTTTGTTGCTGAACATACAGGCTAAAAAGCTACAAGGGAAGAAAAATCTGTCAATTTAAGCTCGTTCATTTTTCTAAATCTGTTCCAGTCCACACAGTTTCAGCCCCTTCCTGCTCTATGTGTTTTCATTTGTTTGGGCCTCTCGAAAGCTGCGTATCTGTATTATTATCAGATGTAGTACACATACAGTATCCTGTTTTCCTTTGGACTCTGCTAATAGGATGTTTGAACATCTCCCCTCAATTCATGAGCATTAAATTTAGAGTACGGGCAGGGTCTGTATGAACTGCTAAACACTCATGCAAGTCCAACGAATCCACGTGGACAACCAGGGAAAGAAAAGAAAACAGCAGCATAAGGAGAACAGGGAGGGAGGGAAGAAGATTGTGGTGGGGAACATGACCAAGTTTCTTCTTTCACCATATGGCTGCTCCACCAGTGATGTCAGAGGTCAGAGGAATTTTTTTTTTTTTAAACTGCAGTAAACATTGCACATGTCTCAAGTCTTCAGTGCAAAAGCATGGTTCGAATGCTCTGTCTGATTGTTTGGCTGTGTGTGTGAATTACATGCATTACGCAAGCCTCTTGTAGAACCAGGAGGAGACCAGGGACTCAGCTTTCTTCTTTTGTACGGAACAGAGGTGCAAAAGCAATGAAAAACTCCAAAAGAATATAAAACCGGGAATGTCCCAAAACACAAGCCCAACCTCCCCCTCCCACACACACCTTCCCCCAATTTCCCAAGCTTCAGTTTAAGTAGGCAATGTTTACTTGTTTCAGTCTGCAGAATCCAAGGTATCATTGGAAGGGGGAGGGGGAGGTGCGTATCTCAGTCTGTAAGTGCCTAAAACAGGAAAGAGAACTACTAAGTCACTGCTCACAATTAAAACGGATTACAAAACCACTACAAGGTATCAAAATGGACATGCTCTTCAAAAGGCACTATCATCCTCCAGTCCTTTTAAAGTAGGTCCTCAGACTTTATCCTATTTTCTTTCATCCTCTTGCTAGAACTGCAAGTTTTAAAAAAGATATAGAGTGTAGATAATAGGACTTGAGCTTTACTGGAAAAATGCAAAGAAAACATGGTCCCCATCAAGGTTTGTCTCTCCTGTTCTGGTCCAATCAAACTACTAAAGTCAGAATGGGAACAAGGGCAAGAATCAAAAATAACTTGTGCTCGATGCAAACCCTGCATTTTCCCCATTCTTCTGGGTGGAGAGAGAAACGGAAGCTATTCCTTTTATACTTAGTTCCAATTGGTTTCTGCCTTTTTACTGCAACTTGTCTGAAAAGTTAAATGCATTGCATGACAGGGCACAGAAGGATGGCTGATTGTGCAAAGGTAAGCCCTAGAAAACTTAAAATATCAAATGGGCAGTCTTTCAATCAAATGGACATTTCTTTCAATTCTCACAAGTTTTAGGAACCCAAGGTCATAACATAGACATTAATTGGTATCTTTCACTTTTTGCCAACAAGTTCTCACAAAAAGCACCTCACTGAAAGGGAATGGGAAAATTGAAACAACATGCAAGTCTCAACATAATGCCAAAACCAAACTGGTGAAAAAAGAATGACAATTTAGGACTGGTATCATTTGACTTTCCAGCTCTGAATCATACCCATTTTCAACTTCACGCTGTGAACCCCGTTCCCTCGCGCTGTTCTACAAGATTTCAGGCAGAGATAGGATACTTTGCAGTTTTAGAGCACGTCACTAGTGCACAACCATTTACACAAAACATACACACGCACGCACGCCTTTCTGCAAGACCAGAAACAGCACATTCAGAAAGGTAAAGAGAAACTGCTAAACTCAAAAGCAAGTCCGCTGGGAGTTATCATGATTACCTTGTTGACTGGCCTCCATGGATGACTGCTTACAGTCCTGCGCATAGTGTCCACTTACACCACAATTGTAACATGAAACGTTCCCATTCTTCTTGGGTCCTGACCCATTGGTGTTGGCAACTACGTTAGGTGCTGGATATACAGGATAGAACCTCCCGAATCCTGCCATCTGCTGCATACCATAGTTGGCTTGGCTCCCCATCACTGGGTCATGCATAAGCCCGTTTGCATACGGAGACTGAGGCAGGAAGAACGGAAGTTGTGTTCCATTGCTTTGATGTGCTTGATTGAGGTAGCTGCCATTGCAAAGTGATGGCAGAGTGAAGAAAGATGGAACTCTGTAGACTTGTCCATGAAGTGGGTTATGATAAAAATAGCTATTAATCTGAAGGCTGCCATTGGTCCCACAGCTACACCTACGTCCACAAGAACCGCAAGGGCCAGATCCCAACTGCTGCGGAGGTAACATTGTCCCGTTAGTGTTATTATTCCCAACAGCATTTATGTAGGATGTGCTGTCACTCTGTGCAGTGCTGTGTGTTAGAGCGGGGCTCGGGCTGGGGGCAGGGCCTGGCGTGTGTGTCGGGATTGCAGGAGGAACAGTGGACTGGACCTGACCAACACCGAGGCCAGCGGACTGAGGTGGTGAGGAAGTTGCTCCAGTGCTCAGCACATTTGTATTCTGGTTGGGCAACACACTGGTAGCGTGAGGGCTGCCTGGCAAAGCGTATGAAGCTGGTGGAGGTGGCGGTGCTGCTGTGGAGAGACCGGCTGCTGGAAGAACTACCTTGAGATTGGTAGGCTGAGGGATTGCTCCTGGGTTTCCCTCAATGTGAGGCACCATTTGATTCAGTCCTACCACCTGGGACGCAGGTTTTGTGATGGGATCTGTAGTAGGAACTGGGGATCCTGGGAAACTACCTGGATTGTGGACTGGGATAAAGGCAGTATTTGGTGATCCAATACTTAAGTTTCCTGTCGGCTGCTGTGGTCCATTAACTGTGCAACTTTCTGATGATCCCTGTGGAGATGGGATTTTCAACCTATGTATTGCCAAATGCAAAGCAGGGCTACCAGGCTGGACAGAATGTGGAAGGAAAGAGGATGGGACTGGCAAAGGGGAAGCCATCAGCTCAAGGCGTTTCTCAGGTTCACCAGAGGTCACTGGGCCCATTCCCGCAGGAGGGGAATTCGCAGACTCTCTCACTGGCGAGACAGCAACAGGTGTGGTAACCAGCATTCCCATCGTTTTACCGTCTGCAGATATGGGTGGCGGGACAACTGCTTCAGGCTTTTGGGCAGTGCTGTGCATCACACAGTGTAAGGCAGGCATGAAGGAAATATGCTGAAACTTTGCATTCAAAGGATCTTCTGAAAGGCTCCCATTTTCATTATTCACTGAAGAGATCTGAGCAGATGATTTGTTCATATTTGATGAACTGACAGCACTGTAGCCTGTAAACCTGGTTGTATTCTGATTCCCAGAGTCCTCAGAATTGCTGTCTGTATCTGTAGGGACAAAACCACTTGTCAGTCAGAAGAATGAATCTCAAGCAACAGAGAATCATGCCCGGGACTCATTTACCCATATAAAACCTACTGAGTTTGATGACATGAATGATAGTTACACCTTCCCAAACTGTGACAACTTTGATATTCTTTTCATTCACCCAAATTAAGCTAGGTCCGTCTTCATGACTTGCCTATATCCACCTGCCCAACTAGCTACTGTGCTTTATACACTGTTGTGTGTATCTGCAAATCTGAAGAGTAGGAGACAGAGTGAATTAGGAATTTGCATCTGTCTAGAAAGAAATTAACACAGCCTACTTAAATTTGGAAGGAGTGGAAAACTGCCAGTACAAAAAGACAGAGCTCCCGGACATGCCACACAAAATTTGATATAAACCCAGCCCCTTTCATGCCGAAGTTTTCCACATTATTGTACTGTGGAAACTTCTCAAAAGAGCTATACCACCGAGGCCAAAAAATTACTACATACATTCAGTAACCTAAAACTCAGTGGTATTTAAACAGGGCTAGAAGCCCTCGAACCACCCAGTCATGATATCCACAAAGCACAATGTATTCAGTGGCTAATTCAGAAAACAAAGTAGCTGATCAAACTGAAAAACTAACTAAAATTAAGGCAAGAAAGAGATCAGTCAAGGAACAAAGGCATTCATGCATATTCTCCATAAATACAACCTCTGTCTTTTTCTTCTTCGCTATCAAAGCTTTCCCTCCCATCATGTCGTGGACTAGAAGGAGAACTGTAACTTTCAGATGATGTTTCTCCACACGTATCATGACCAGATCCAGCGTCCAAATTCAGATCTAAAAATAAAAGTTGTCAGTTTTATTTTTGATCTCAGTGTATGGAAGTGAGCTTATTTTGTTTTTCTCACATCTCATGCTAGTTGAGACTTTTGTCTGTTCCTACTTAATTGCATCTGTCCCCTGTATTCCTATCACTTCCACTCCCAGCACTGAGGACTGGTCTCGTCCCTAAATTTGTGATGATGGAATCCTTGGTGTCAAAGAAGATGGTACTGAAAATTGGTATTTATGCAAATTAGTGACAAGAATGATGATCCTTAATGATCCCTTTGATGTTTATACCAGACTGTACAACACTAATTTCCTCTGAACGGTAGCGACCCAACATTTCCGCTGGCAGAGCTGCAGAGCTCCTTGGTGACACCAGCACAGGCAGAAAGCGAACTCAGCGGGACATGTCAAAACAATGCACCACTTCACAAGTCACTCTTCTAGAACAGGCTTTAACCAAACTCTATCAACAAATTCTGTTTAAAGAAAAAGAGATGAACTGAAAAAGTGGTAAATTGTTTTCTAAATTCTGAATGGATCATGGGACACTCATTTGCTGGAAACCAGCATTCAGGGTAGCTGCTATGGTTTGGCTTTCAAATTCAGCCTCAGAGGGGAAGAAGAATGACAAATTCACCCTCTCTCAGAATCTATGAAAGACACTACCTGGAAACCCCAGCTCTCAAAACCTTGGTTAGCAAAACTTCAGGACAAAAATTAGAACGCTAATTATTATAATAATAATTAATAAATAAAATCATTTTTTCCATTTTTTATTGCTACTGAAAGTTTAACAGGTTGAGATGGGTCATCAAAAAGCTGCCTTAATGCTTCAATTCCTGGAATAATTTCCTGGATTAAACCCATAATTGCTTAAATTATTTTAACAAGTACTTTGAACATCGAATATAACCTGGAGCCTCTATGTGGACCTGGGATCACTGAGAGCTGGAGTCTAGAGTGCTACTCACAAAGTATCAAGCCTTAAAAGTTACCATTGTAACTAACTGATGCTTCAGACAAGCTCAAAATAAGGAGGAAAAAATGAAAGAAAACATGATGCAGTTAAGAATTACAGACTCAAAATAGGGCATTTCAAATCAAGCCTGGATATATAAACCTAGCAGAGATTCAGACTGCAACATGAATTTTTTTCCTTAGACTATGTCTCCAATAAGTATCTCAAAGGACATTTTGATGTTTAAATGCGGGTTGAAAGCTCATCTCTGAGCAGGACTTAATGGCTTCCAGACTCTGTGGGTTACAGCTTCTTTTTGAACCAGCCAACAGTCACCAGGAGGCAGTTCCACATCTGTAGAGTGGTGGGTAGTGAGCAAACAGAACTCCTATGGAAAAGTATTCCCTATTAACTTTGCAGAATCAGACAATCAACTAGGTTGGAAAAGACCTCTGAGATCAAGCCCAACCCTATGCCCAACACCAATTTATCAACTAAACCATGGCACCATGTGCCACATATCCAGTCTTTTTTTAAACACCTCTAGGGATGGTGACTCCATCACTTCCCTGGGCAGACCATTTCAATACCCAATCACTCCTTCTGTGAAGAATTTTTTTCTAATGTCTAGCCTAAACTTCCCCTGGCACAGCTTAAGTCTGTGTCCTCTTCTCCTGTTGCTGGCTGCCTGGGACAAGAGACCAACCCCCACCTTGGTCTACACTCTCCTTTAAGGTGGTTGTAGAGAGTGCTAAGGTCTCCCCTTATGCACCACTGCATCACCTCCTCAAGTCATCGTCAGTTCACAAAAGCTCAGCGCACTTTGCCTGACAACAAAGCAGTAATCAATCAGAAATGCATGCAGCAAAGCTCTGCTGTACAGTATGCTTTCTGCTTAACAGCCCTTAACTACAGCTTCCCAAAATTGCTCTAGTTTTGCAATGTTTGTGGACTGTGAATTCTTGAAGTTTTAGTCAAATGCTGTTTGTAGCAGGTAAAAACACCTGCCCATAAAACATGTCAGTAACTCAGAATGGGATCCAGCTGGAACTCTCCAAGGTAAGAAGCAGTGAGAAGAAAGAATGAAAGCTTAACCAAGACTCGCAAGTGGAAGCAACAGAAAGACAAGGCAATTTTAAGAGTCCTTTCAACACTTATACCAATTAGGTAGTGTAGAAAAAGGCAAACTCTTTTGTCAACCTTCTGTCATGAGTGCTACATATTAAAGAGGCACGGTTGCAGCTGATATCGGGAATTTAGAAAACATCAAGATGGCAAAGTCAACGGGTAGCACAGACCTTCAGAAATTTGTAATAAAGGTTGGAGACGCAGTTTACTAAAGGAACACAAATATAATTTTGTCTTACAACTGAGTGATATACACAAGTCTTGGCCTAGACACTACATTTAGGATTACCCTAACCTGAAAACCCTGCTAGGGCAGCATACACAGTTCTGTGTTGTAGCTCAGTGGTCACTTGGTTTAAACACGACAGTGCATCAATGGCTCATACCACAGGTTTTATACAAGTTCCTTGTGGGCCATTACACAGCAGATGAAGAAACTAGTAGGCTGCAAAGAGAACACTAATGGCAAGATGCTCCATCTCCACACACTCAGACTGCTAAATTTCATACAGAAGTAGCCCAATAGTAGCTGTTTCAACAATTGGTCCACCCCATAAGCCAACTTATGGGGACTTCACCAGTATTCTGCCACCTTCACCAGTATTCTGCCACCTATGCACAAAGAGAAACACCCCAAGCAATTGGATACAGAAGACTGAGTCTAGTGTGTTCTACACAGCAAGTCAAAGCACAAATCAGACTGTCAATATGCTGACTTGCACCAGAACATTTTTCAGACTTGTGCTTTCCCCTTTACAGAAGGCCTCGAATAAATCTGCAAGTTCTGTTTCTTACTAACAGCTTTGGAAAAAGCACCTTACCTTTTGCTGTCCCAGTACGGATGTGCTGTGATGCTGCAACTCGAACTCCATTGCTCCTGTTAGTCAACCTGCAGTCAGTTTTCTTTGCTTTCTCCCTGTGTAAATAATTTCATGGCTTTTTTGCAAATGTGTGAGCACAAATAACCAACCATGAATGAACATGGAATGCCACTGGAAGCAAAAGCAGTGACTCCAGGCCAGAAATGTGTATTTAATAGATATAACAACAAATTCAGATAATAAACAATTAAATAGAGGCTGCTGCTGCAATATACCAGGAACTAAGCTGCAAGCAGTGTTACTAAACACTATGAATAAAGATCTGTATAAGACACCTAAAGGAAATGGTGCAGCAGACAGTAAAGTCATTTTTGAAAGCTGGTGTGTGTAATGCAGCCTACACCAGTCTAACATAAAAGCATCTGGGTACAGAGTAACAAAATGACAGAAACTTGGAAGTAGGCAGAGTACTAGGTAAGGGTGGAAGTGCTTTCACTTCTCACAGTGCAGAGTTGTGTAGCCTGCAGGAAGTTCGGAAGTCCTCTGATGTGCAAATTATCTTCAATAAGACATTTCAGCCAGTTACCACACACTGCATAATGTTAAAGGTTGCCATCAACCCTCATTTGATTTTCAGTATGTTCTGGACAGCTTTACACCTTTTAACTTTCAAATAAATATAAAGGGAAAAAGGCAATTTAGTATTGGTTAAGAATGTACTTCCACTCCATCTTTTTGTTAAATGACAAGTGATATTTTGATAAATAAATGCATTCACTTAAATTCTATTTTTCAAGTTACTTCTTTACAGAATATAAAATAAAGATTTTTATGTAGCCTAGCCTCACACTATGCTAGCTCTTGTCCCACCATAGCAAATGAAAGCACCTAATTGATTGTGGACTCTGTTTATCAGTGTGAATGCATTACACTTTGTTTCTGGATTACCAGTTACATTGGAAACCTACTTTTCCAGCTGTGGCTTTCCTTTCTTCTTGCTTACTGTAGACAGACTTCGTTTTTCCACTGTGTGCTAGACAGAAAAGACAAAGATGCCAGTCAAACAACAGAATTTGTGTTATGAAAGCCAAGAAAAACCCCCCTTCTAGACCGACAGGTTCAGAAGCCCAAGATTAGTGTGCTCACAGGTGCTATAACCATCCAAACAACCACCTGTTCAGCGCATCTGAGCCTGTAAAATAATGCATCGTGTCTTGTGTTTACGTCAGTATCAGCAAAACACTCAGCAAATTACTGCTTGAAAATATGACAGAGATATCAATCAAATTATTGTTTGCATGCTGTTCTTCCTCCAGAGGATAAAAACAAATGTGTTTCATCATATACCTGCTAAAAAGGTCAATCATCAGGCTTAAGGAGCTACAAAATTTGTTGATATAAATGGAATTATTTCATAGTTGGGTGTGGGAAGTACACGTGACAAATTATTTCTACATATTGACAAGCAGGTACCTAACCTTAAACTGGAGGCTTAAGCTGCTAAACTAACTCTAGAATACAACATACAAGCACATAAGAAAAAACATAGGACCTACACCATTTTCAAAGTATGCTATTTCTAGCTGTTATTAACAATTCATATTTGGCAAGGAAGTAAAATTATGAGAACTCTGAAATAATCTCTGTCCAAATCACTGCATCTGGACTTCCCTTAAATAGCTTTTCCTCTGCTTTAGTAAATTAATTTTTTCCTTGGTTCAAGCTTGCAGTAGTTCAAGCTTTGATGCAGCCTACCATTTCATGTTTAGAAGCCAAACTCAATTCATTACCCTGCTTTATGAAATAAGGAAACTACTTTTGTTTGGCTTGCTATTCTCCACATGTAACAATCAGTGGCCAAATTCTGACCATAAATAAGAGTAATAACAAGCAATTCTAACATTCTGGGTTTTTCATATATAAGTAGTGAGCAACCTTCTTTCCCCCAATTTCAGTAGTAGATAATTTTATTTATAAATAATTATTCTGCTTACCTATATTCACAATGAGATTGAGCACTGAAGAGAAACAAATCTCACAAAAAGTGTATATGCATTCAACTATCAGCTTTCTTCAAAGATTAATCCTTAAATCATACAGGTAAGGCAGAGACAATATGTTTAACCTGTTGTACCTACTCTAGCACTAATAGAGTTTAGCTACTAATACAGTTTCTAGTTTGTTCCTTGCAATAACAGAAATTGCTCAAGCATTCTGGAATGCTTGGCAATGCTACCTAAAGTAACACGAAAGTGCCTGATTAGAAATTAACATTAGGCTTTTCTGATTACTTATATTCTGCTGGGGAATTTTATTTACAAATTCATAAACAAAATATTCAGCTTTCTGGGACAGTGGTAAGGAATTATGGGGGGTTTTCTAATAAAGGTAAGTCAGTAGCAACTTCAACACTTGTTTTGTACAATTTTAGGAGGGCTTTTCATCTTTTAAAGCTAAATGTCATCATGTGTAGTGGACAGTCTTCTCAAGAGTCTCAGAATATGGCTTTGAAGAAAAAATAGCAACACACCTGGTCAAGTAGATTAGTACAGTGCTCTGGGTGCTGCTGGACAATACAGCTTTTCCTCCTCCAGTCCATTACTCCATTCTGCTCTGAGTGCTGTATGTTAAGGCTATCCAGTGAAGAACACTTTGCACTGCTAGTGCTGCTGAAAAGAAAAAAAAAAGCCCCAAAAGTTATGCTGATATCAACAAACCTGAAAGCTGTTCTTACCAATATACGTGTTTCGCATCATGTTGGGAAATTTTGCTTTCAGAAAAGCATAGGAATTTTCAAGAGATTTAAAAGATTTAAATTACAGCAGTTCTTGTGCTCTAAAGTTATAATCTGACCATAATTGGAGTTCCTTTTTCATTTGTCTACTATCCACTATAATTTGATGCAAAATTCAGAACAACAGAATTTGTAGAAAATAATAATTGAGGGAAGAGTTTCCTTGGATATTTCTACACACAAAAACTTTCTATTTTCACACCACATGTGTGGAAATTTTCCAGATAGAAATGTATTCTGAATTCATCTTCTTTTTTCCTTATCATTAATGACAAAACTGGAATTACTTTGTAATCCCTATTTCAGAATTCATGAGTTATTTAAGGAAAGGAGCACAGTTACTACAGATCATACTGCAGCTGTGTTTGTTTCAATTTCAAAATAGTCATCTTGTTTTGCATTTTTACCTTCAGGAATGCTAGTTTTGAGTAGTGCTGGAAGTTGCACTTGGCATTTACTCTGGACTTCGTAATGATTTCCACTGAAGTTTTGGTCTACAGCAGCTGGTCAGAAGCAATATTTAACTAGGTCTGAGACCCACAGTCAACAAAAACTGCTGGAAAAACAGTCAGGGTTCTGACAGTCAGTTGGGCACACGGACCTATAACCATTTTGTGTCTCATACAAAATCATGCCTTACTGCTGCTAAATGCAAAAGAAAAAAGAAAAAAGGCACTGACACTTTTAAATCCTTATCTAAGTACTTATGCTGATAATTGAAAGTGTCTTTTAATTCAGGGCTGTCGGCAAGCTGCTTCATGAAGGTTACTGCAACATGAAATGTTACTCAGTTCCCATGATGGCAGAAATCCAGCTCACTTGAAAGCACAAGACATGCTCAAATTCCAGTAGCTACTTACCAAATACCTCTGTAAGGGCTCAAGCTACTTAAAAGATACACAACAGAATATAAAAAAAAAAATTTAAGAAAATTACAAGAATCCAAGAAGGTTCCAAAAGACAGACATAAGCCCCTGATTGCAAAAATAGAAACAACATCACTTTAGAAACTTCTGCCAAGTGGAGGTAAATGATTTCACTGCCAAATTTGCAGTCATTTCATGGAAACTGTGATATTACTAAAGTTTTTATTTTATATGTGTGATCTCATTCCTACCAGTAAATTTTTGGACTTTTTTCAAGAGTAAGGCTACAATACTGAATGAAAACAAGAGGTAGACAGATGCACAATGTACCAATGGTTTTTGAGATGAACTGCTTGTGACTCGAAACAGCTTTATGCATATTTAAAACAGAAATGTTTCATTCAGTGCCATTTCTTTACAACCCATACAACAGGTATAGATTTTAAGGAGACAGACACATAATGCAAACCAGAGAGGACTAACAGACCTCCAGCAGTCCAGGAGTAAACATGTTTTCTCCTCTTATATAAACAGAAAATAATAGTTAGCTAAAGGAGTTTTCTTCACAGAACTTTGTGGAAAGGTCTGACCCTCTCTTTCCTACCTGAAAGACAGATCCTAAACTACAGTCTGCTTTAGTGAAATTCATTATACAATGAATAAGAAAAAGACAATTTCTTTATTAATAACTTTATGCTACTAAATTTGGATCCGGCTCTGACAACTTCATAGTCGGCTGTATATCCACCAGTACAATCACAGATTTTGTCAAGATGACACTTTCTTCTTGAGGAAATATAAGTTGAAAGTAAGACAGTTAAAAACCAAAACAGACACAAACCACTAAGTTGTTTTACGGTGAGTTCACAAGAATTTTATCTGTTAAAGATCTGTGGACCTTAAGCAACACTGTTCTGTGCTATGTTTATATTCTAATTATTGCAACTCCAGGTAAATTTTCACCCCAAGATTAATACCTTTTACAGATAAATCAACACCAAACAGAATTGTAAATCACAATAAATTCCGTATCCATTTTTTTCCTCTTAAATTTAGTTGAATTATTGCACAACTATGTGCAAACATATCCAAAGTTTTTGGTCAAAATACATTGATGAATGAATTCACCTCAGGTACTTGAGGGATGTGAAAGCACATATAAACTACATTAATATGGTTAAGAACTGCTTCCACTTACAAAGGCCATAAACCAGCAAGGCGTGTGTGCATTTGGCAGTAAGCAAGGGAAAGAATGGACTACCTTCTCCTATAAGGTCCTCTTTGAAGTCACTTAAGCCTCAAATCAACAGCACTGGAAATTTTCAGTATAAGCATGGGGTGTGTGCACATAGAAAAAATACATGCCATACAGATTTATGCTACTCATCTTATAAACACAAATCAAAACATCAATTCAAATAGTGAAGATTCACAAAATTTGGGAAAGAAAAGATATCCAAATGGCCTAGACCTACAGACTTAGAAATAGGGTCTTCTGAACTATTTTTCTAATAGAGATTAAGTTAATTACAACTGCCCAAATAATAAAAATAAGACCAGAACACCCAACCACAAAAGAACAAAAACCCAATAAACAAGTTTTAATCTAGAAGGACACATACTCTCAATGCACTAACAAATGGAAGTTCAGACATGTAACATGGTCACCTTACATCCTAGTACCTACTTGGCAACAGGACTTTTTCCATTATGTTTCTTGTGAACTGCTGTGTGTTGCATTACATCTGGAAAAAAAACAAAGCAAAATTTCAACAGCAATTCCCACTTCATCTTTTAGATCAATCCAACAAATTCATCTTTCCATCACTACCAGGGGCACAGCAGAAGACATCTTCATTAAAAAGGCCAGGCTTAATTTACAGTACTGAAATTAGCAGGTGTTGCACAAAAGACATATCAGTGTGTACAGAGGATATAAACAAGACTCTTTACCTTCCATTTCACAGAAGAATGAAACAGAAAGAGGAACTATGACAATGTTAATGTTTGCTCACCTCTATATTTAATTCTAAGCACTGAATGCATGACTGAGTATCACCAGTATGAAAGAATGGAGAGAGAAGAAAGGAATGAGTCAGAAAAAATACAACATTTTGTACTTTCTTCTGAACTGCTGAAGTTATTCTCAAGACTATGTCACACATTCTGAATAGCAAACGAAGACACCTAAAGTATTGCATTCTGAACCTCAAAATTTACTATTCAAGTAAAGCTTTACAAATTACATCTGACAAGAACAGATACTGCCTCGAGGCCAGGCTGGATGGGGCTCCAGGCAACCCAGTATAGAGGAAGGTTCCCTGCCTGTGGCAGGTGGTTTGGAACTTTAAGGTTCCTTCCAACCCAAACCATTCTAAGCATCTATGAAGAAAAACTAAGAACTTTCAGACACAGTCTACCCTTTTCTTTAAGGGAACCGTTAAATTTTAACAAAAGCAACTGTCCTTAATTCCAACTATAGATTATCTTAGTATTCTTGGTAGCTATGATTTTGCCTGAACTCCTCTCAATGCTACACCTAAGTCCAAATTATGGTTTAAAAATCTGAGAAAAAAAAAATCATTATTTTTAAACTTCTGGTAAACACTTTGACTAAAATGGCACAAAAGATGTTCTGAAATGCATTTGTAGTTTCACCAGGTGAAGAGATTAATGTATTTTTAAGAACAGTACATAAAAGACTATTTGAGCAAATATATTGTAAATTTACTTGGTGTGTTCTGAACTCTAAAGAATATGGCAATGATTATTTTCAGAAGAAAAAGCTGTTCAAACTGCATATGTAGATTACTGAATGCACATAAGTCCAACAGCAAACTTCTTATTCGTTATTAATGTGAAAGAGAAAAAGAGTGCCATCATTATGTGAAAGCCAGCATAAGTGTTCAGTGGTCCGTGTTCTCCCATCAGTCCCACTGCCCATCCTTTCCACCTAGCAGGAGCTTCCAAAAACAACGCAAACCCAGCTTGCTGGTCCTTTCAGAATAAAACTACTGACTAGCCACCAGGCTGCTGCTTCCACATGTGAACTGTTTTTGGGGCATTTGAAAAACAGCAGCTTTCAGACTGTAATCAATACTCACTACAGTCCCAAAATTATTAACAGTCCACAGTATCAAAACAGCATAGGTTAAGAATAAGAAGAGGAAAACTTGAACATCCTTTCTGTGTAAAACTAGAAGCTAAACAGATTTGGCATATTTAATGTAAAACAGTCTGCAACCCTTGAAATACTGCACTTAACTCTGAACCCTGGTAACTGAAGAATAAATAGGAAAAGACATGGAAGTCTATAAATAATCTTGGCTCAAGCAAATTGCAAAGTATATATTCCTGGTTGTTCAACACAGCTGTGAACTTCTGCCTTCGAGCTGTCTATGAATGCTGCCACTTCTTGAGTTATAGAACAACTTCTTAAGGAAACTGCTGAACGTACACAAATTGTTCATTCGCATAGCAGATTTCATTCAAATTTTGTACCACTTTATACCAATGAAGAAATCAGTCAAGTGTATGATTTCCAGAATTGACTGTGGTAAAATATCTCAAAGAACCACCTTTGAGTACAAAACTACCTTCCTCCTGACTTGAAGCTTCTGAACTGTCCTCCTTGAAGTGTTCTGATGTCTTAACCGTCTTCAAAGAGGGTTGTAAGTTACCTGCAGAGAATAAAGTTCACGTAGTAACTTTATAGATCTTGAACAACTGGACAGTTCCTGAATGCCTGCACTAAACTGGAAGCTAGGGAAATGGAAGACTGAACTTACTGGTTTGCACGTGGCAGCAATTTGAACATTGCCTGCTTTGAAGGAGGCAATCTCCAAGAGTAAAAGGCTCTCAAGAGATACTTTTATTTTGAAGAAAATAGTGTAGAAAATAATTTTAAAGCTATGGTACAATTTCAGAAGGTCATGATTGTGATAATTATTAGAGATATTCCTACAATGCTGCATTTAAGATTTTTCTTTATCATCTTTTTGTGTTACAACAGGAAATGGGAGGAGACCAACAATAGTTACTGGCATTCTTCTGCAATAAATTATACTCCTCCATTGTCAAATCGTTCATCTGCCAAAAGAGACCTAATTTGGACTAAAGTCTTCTAGTGCCCTTAGCACAGTCTTCACACACAATTTTTGCCTCTTTATGCCAGACAGGATGAAAAATAAATAGGAATAATATTAACAGTTTTGTTGCAAAAATACCACTGCCATGCTCTGAAAAAGGATTTAGTTTGGTAACAAATCTAACTCTAAAAGTCTACTCTTCCCCTCTGAAACAGTTCCAAGTTAGTGCAGGTAAAAGCACCTCAAAGCTGTTGCTTAGGAGCTTGAAACATTGATAAAAAGATACTTCTGAATATCATCTGCATTGAAGATACTAAATCCCCAGAGATCATGCTCTCATATTGGAATCAAAAGTCTACTCCAACCTGAAGAAGTGTCTAAACAACTGAATTTATGAACCAGGAGTGAGCTAATTGATTTCCTCCTTAATGGAACCATAGCAGCATAATTAAGCTTAGTGAATATTCAGTGTGAGATCCCAATTATTATTTAAGATATAAAGACCTTTCACCAAACATAGAATCTACTTTCACATAGGTTTTGCTAAACAACTTTGTATTTCTGTGAAAAGATATTTTTATCTCTGACTCTATACAGCAACTGAAGACCAATTTAAGCCACAAATGCTTTGTCTGTCAATTAATTCTGTATGTGTCTATTTGAGAACTACGATAAGATTTTTCTTGAATATATACTTCCTTATCCAACACTGTCACCACATGCAAAACATGCCACTACAGACTAACTTGCAGTAAGTAGCAGGATTACAGGAATCCCAAACAGGAAACCTAGAAAAACACAGAAACCAACAATAAAAAATGTCCCTCACAGGCTACTTAACTGAGGTGATTTTGGCAACAGGTGGGGTGAGTACTTTTGTCTCAGTACAGCTTCTATTAGCCTGCACCACAGGAAATGTGATTGTGAGCTACCCTGGACAAGTCATCCAGTCCCCCTTCTCAAAAGAAAAGCAACTATGCTTAAATTTCTCATGCTAATTCTCTTCACCCAATGTTTTCTTAACATCTAACTCAATGTCAGGGCCTGAATCATGCCAATGGGCTTTGCAACTCTTCCCTGCTCTCCCACGGGCTTCACCTGCCCACAGTGAAGATCCAATCTGGTACACGGCAGTTTTGCAATTCAGGGTGTGATTGCTGGGAAAAGAACTGGCAGATGCCTCATCCAGGGCCTCCATCCTTCGGCTCAGGAGCCGCATTTGAGCTCAGACCCTTGCCTCCGGTGCACTGCCAGCACACCTGTGCCTGGACATGCACCTTGCTGATCCTGTTCTTAACCCTGACCTACTGACTTGTTTTTCTGCCTTGACCTCAGACCTGCCGCACTGCTCTGGACTTATTTGGTAACCACCAGGTTCTTGCCTGCCCCTGGTCCTAATCTTCCTCATAACAAGTTAAGCCTAGTGCTTTCTGTCTTATCCATCAGAGAAAACAGATCGTCCTCTTTACAATATAACTCTTTGGTACTTGAAGACTTAAATCATCTTCCATTTGAGTCCTTCCTCCTCTCTGCTAAACAATTAAGTTCCTCATTCTGTCATATATTCTAGATCTGACAAATCCTCATGAACTTTCATGTATCCAATTATTTATTATTATAAAAGTTATCTCACGTTTACAATCACTTTGTAATCTATAAGACCTCCAAAAGAATTGACATTTGTCTATTCTACCCTTCTTATCTACCCACCCTGCAAATCATTTCTGCCCAGTCAACTCTATCTTGATGGAACTTGGCACGGGTTCTTTTCTGAAACCATTTCAAATTACCACCATGTACAACAATGCATTTGCAAGTCCTTTCCAACTAGATGCAGTCTACAGTCTGAAATATGCACATCCTGTCCAGTGTGCCCATGAATCTTTCTGGACTTTGGAAAATCTTTCCTCCCCATGCAGCCTTTCAGTACAGCAGAGGTGTCAATTTTCACAGCAGTAAATTCCAGCCAATTCCACAATCACCCTGATTGGTACTAGTTTAACATTTTCACAAAACTGCCATGTAAGAATGGACTAAGTGTTACTAAAAAATGTTACAAAATGACCTACAGCTTCTACCCTAACCACAGTGTTTCTATCTCATAGGAAACACTGTGGTCAGGGTAGAAGCTGTAGGTCACATTCATGGAAAAAATATACCTGTCACAGACCACACACATCATTTCAAACTGAAGTCAGCTGTCATTCCTCTATTTTTTCCCCAAATACGAGCAGTCCGTTTGGAACCTCCAATCAATTCAATTCCTTTACTAAGATCTTCAACAACTTCTGAGGCAGTGGCCTCACAGCCAGTGCCTCAACTGTCATGGTGTACATGCACTGATAGAAGAAAAGATTCAGTGGAAACAAAGATCACATCCTAAAGGCATCCATATAGAGAAGCCAAGCTTTGGTCGCACAAACGATTTGTAATACACAAGTAAGGTTAAGAGGACCACCAAAGAAATCTCTGCAATGCAAATGCTGGAACATAATTCTGTATGTTCTGAAATTAGGGCCATCTCATCATTTATGTACTCAAAACAAATCTTAGTTTAATATAAAGACAGATGCTTAATCTACAAAAGAAAACAAATAAAAAACAGATGTGATTTTGTGGGTCAGTTCAAACTTCTTGTTCCAAAATTTAAGATTTTGTGAAAGGAAGAAGTGCTAAACTGTTGAACATACTCAATTCATAATAGCCTATTTGAAGAGCATGATGGTACAGAGAAGAGAGAAAGAGAGAGGGGGGGAGAGAGAAAGAAGGAAAGAAAGAAAGAAGGAAAGAAAGAAAGAAGGAAAGAAAGAAAGAAGGAAAGAAAGAAAGAAGGAAAGAAAGAAAGAAGGAAAGAAAGAAAGAAGGAAAGAAAGAAAGAAAGAAGGAAAGAAAGAAAGAAGGAAAGAAAGAAAGAAGGAAAGAAAGAAAGAAGGAAAGAAAGAAAGAAGGAAAGAAAGAAAGAAGGAAAGAAAGAAAGAAGGAAAGAAAGAAAGAAGGAAAGAAAGAAAGAAGGAAAGAAAGAAAGAAGGAAAGAAAGAAAGAAGGAAAGAAAGAAAGAAGGAAAGAAAGAAAGAAGGAAAGAAAGAAAGAAGGAAAGAAAGAAAGAAGGAAAGAAAGAAAGAAGGAAAGAAAGAAAGAAGGAAAGAAAGAAAGAAGGAAAGAAAGAAAGAAGGAAAGAAAGAAAGAAGGAAAGAAAGAAAGAAGGAAAGAAAGAAAGAAGGAAAGAAAGAAAGAAGGAAAGAAAGAAAGAAGGAAAGAAAGAAAGAAGGAAAGAAAGAAAGAAGGAAAGAAAGAAAGAAGGAAAGAAAGAAAGAAGGAAAGAAAGAAAGAAGGAAAGAAAGAAAGAAGGAAAGAAAGAAAGAAGGAAAGAAAGAAAGAAGGAAAGAAAGAAAGAAGGAAAGAAAGAAAGAAGGAAAGAAAGAAAGAAGGAAAGAAAGAAAGAAGGAAAGAAAGAAAGAAGGAAAGAAAGAAAGAAGGAAAGAAAGAAAGAAGGAAAGAAAGAAAGAAGGAAAGAAAGAAAGAAGGAAAGAAAGAAAGAAGGAAAGAAAGAAAGAAGGAAAGAAAGAAAGAAGGAAAGAAAGAAAGAAGGAAAGAAAGAAAGAAGGAAAGAAAGAAAGAAGGAAAGAAAGAAAGAAGGAAAGAAAGAAAGAAGGAAAGAAAGAAAGAAGGAAAGAAAGAAAGAAGGAAAGAAAGAAAGAAGGAAAGAAAGAAAGAAGGAAAGAAAGAAAGAAGGAAAGAAAGAAAGAAGGAAAGAAAGAAAGAAGGAAAGAAAGAAAGAAGGAAAGAAAGAAAGAAGGAAAGAAAGAAAGAAGGAAAGAAAGAAAGAAGGAAAGAAAGAAAGAAGGAAAGAAAGAAAGAAAGAAGGAAAGAAAGAAAGAAGGAAAGAAAGAAAGAAGGAAAGAAAGAAAAGAACACAAGCTGATGCTACATAGCATGTTCCCACTGTCAAAAGCATGGGTATCTGCTCAAGAAACTATTCATTGACCAGGAGTTCAAATAAACCAGTGGAATATAACACATGAACACGAAGTTATAAAACTGTACTTAAGCACAACAGCAAAACTAGCTTTTTATACTTTTCATTATGTAAAACAGTATTAGGATATTTCTTACTGTGAGTGTGCAAAGATTCTGATGAAATTGATTGGAAGAAGTTGTATACTCTCTGATTCTGCAGAAAAGCTTCTGATGTATTTGAAAATAGCTGCCTGAAATTTAAGTGAGAGTTTGTTAAACTAAGTAACACAATCATAGGAAGAACACAAAAATTTACTACATTTAAAAGCAAAACAGGCAGTTCTCAAGAAGTCCAAACCTTTCAAACTGCACATTCAGCATAAGCAATGTTAAAAGCTACTTTTGAACTTTGCTGTGAAATGCTAGTGTAAGCTTAGAGTACAGCCAGTATAGAAAACTGGTATGATGATTTTTTAAAAAAAAGGTAGGTGCTTTTGAGTCATCCCAATTCAGACACTTTGGCCCCATGTAACATTTTATCAGAGAGGAGTTTGGACTGAGTCCAAAAGCACTGGACTTTATCTTTTAAGTTTTTTTTTTTTTAACTGAGAACACATTTACTTTCCCAAAACAATGCATCTCTTTCTTAAACACACTTGTATGGTTAAATACAAAGTTGAATTCACCTATAATGTCAGTATTTGAATTTCATCATTATCTCCAAGAACAAAGGGTGGGATTCTCAATATTGCTCTGCACTGGTCAGAGTTGGTTACCAAGAGGTCAGTGACAAATTCTATTAGCTTCAAATAAGAAAATAGGCCAACAATGAATGGTTTTCACTTCCCACACACCAAGGTTTCAGATATTACTTGCCAGGAGGCACTACTCAGTTCTATTTCTTTGGAGGAGGGGCAGGGGAAAGCAATTTTTGGCAATTGAGCACATACTGAAACCCCAAAATAAGTACATATTTATGCTAAAACTGACACTGAAAGAAAATGGAATTTGAATATAGTAATGCTATTATCTTTAATTATTCATGTAGCACTCCTGTATAGTCACAATACAACTTGCAAATTGTAATTACAGTTGCTTACTCTAACACAGTTGGGTATGTTCAGAGGTTATCTTCAAAGCAAGTCTCTTGGGTTTGTAGTTACTGTGCAGTGAGACTTCACAACTCTTCTGTATCACAGTACATTCCCTTCAGTCAACCTCTGCTTAATAGGTTTATTGATTTAAAACCACTATGCTTATTAGCCAAAAATTGTTCACACAGATTAATCTTGGCTTGACAATCAAGCCAATAAAGACAGACAAATATTACAGATCAAAATTTATTTAAAAATTGGTAAGGGGGTGGTTGAGGCTCAGAGTGGCTTCACAATGTCATTAATTAGAATATTAGGACAAAATGCTGGAACCAACAGAACATTATGAGCAGGAGTCTGAAAACCAGCACCTGAGTTTTCAACTACCCCAACTCAAGAGACACTGCCTAACATGATGAATAATTCAACTTGTCTTCAACAAGGTTGAACAATCCTGACTGAAAAGGACAAACACAGATATCTGTACCAAACAAGAAGAATAAGTAAGCAAACCCAAACACGTATTACTGCTCTGAGCTACAGAATTTGACCAACTTGTCCCACATCCAACCAAGCTCTCTCATCACTAAATAGCAGGTGATGAGGTATGGGCCATTTTCTTACAAATACATGAGCTACTTTTAATTTTATATACATTCTTCACTATTACTGTTTATCCTTTTAAATTCTGTTCTGTCTCTCACTCTATCCTGTCATAAAAAGTAGAACATATGTGCTCTGAGTTACTGTTTCGAGTATTTCTAAATATACCCTTGTGTAAAGAAGGTAATATCCTTCCAGAAGTGCCAATCATTGCTATGTAATGCTGCTTAGGACAAATATTTTCATAATTGTACAATTACTTCCAAAGAAGTAATTCTACTAAGTTTAATAGAAGTCTGAATTTAAAGAAACTCTAGAAGAGTCAAGAGTATCTATTTCATCACTGCTTTCCCACTTTCTTTGCAAATTGGGTTTAGGTAGCAGAATTTCCACTGTCCATAGGAGTCATCAAGCTTGACTTGAATCACTTTTCCAGCGATGCACTTCAGGCTATTTGCCAAAACATTTACCTGATTATGGGCTCAAGATCAGCATGCCTTCGTTCTTCCCTCTTCTGAAAACCCTGATTTAGTGCTCTTAAAATAGTCTTGTCAAATGCTTCAGAAGACAGTTCCTTTGGGAGCTGAGAAAAAGGTTAATGCGAAAAATGAGTAGTTGACATTTTAAAGACTATATTTGTTCACTATGAGTCTTTATACCTTTTGGTATCAAGAAACTCAATTCTTCCAGTTTGAGTGATGTAATTTACAGACCAAAGGTACAACAAATCAACATCATCCAGTTTTGCAAGAGAAACACTTTGCTGTAAATCCTCACAGCAAATCCAGGCATAAAACTGTTTAAAGTTCTATTTGAAAGAATTACATTTGGAAATCTACCAACAGTATGCTCTTTTCCAGGATAGTTTACAGCCTTTTTTTCTCTTTTTTCTTTAAATCTTTCACACATAGAAATGCATTCTGAAAATGACATGAAAAAAATAACCAGGCAGGACTGAATGCACTGTACTCACTATCATCACTTAGCAGATTAAACTATTTTAAAGAAACAGGAGTGGAAAAGAAGCTGTTTCAGTTATTTAATACACTAGACTTCAGCAGGCAACACTGAGATTAATCAATAGCAAGTCCCTTCCCAGTTGCTATTAACACTGAAACTTCTTAGCAAAATTCATTATAACTGTTTCCAATGTCAGCACTACAAAGTGAGGTCTGATGTTCTAGTTCAGAAGGTAAAATTCTTGCTACTAAAGAGCATGTTTTAAATAAAGACTATTCCCCAGAACAAAGTTTTTTTACATTTACAACTTCCAAATATTGTACTTAAGTACATCAAAGCTGATGAAATCTACTTTTTTATTATTACTATTATTTTAATATGGGGCAATTAAGAGCAAACTGCCACCACAAAAATGCTTTTTTTTACTAAAGTGCAGAACTATTGCTAACGTGGTTAATATCTGCCACCAGTTATGATCAACAGCACTAAGTAATTTACACTAGAGCAGCATCTTCCTCTTGTATATCTGGAATACACCTGAACCAGAGTGCCAGTTGGATAATGCATCCTGCTACTGGTACAACAGCCCAGTGCTAAGCAATCCTTTCCCTGAAAGAAGTGCTACTAACAGAGGGATGCTGTGTCTGATGCAGGTAATTTCTTGGTAACATACACAAAAGGAACGTCTGGAGTCTGGACAGGCAGGTGCTGTTAGTATTATGTTACTACAGTGCTACAGCACCTGAAATGTCTTAGATATAAAATCACGAAGGGCTGAAAGCACCTGTTGTTAACAGACCCTTTGGCTTTAATGTGCATTACTGAGGAACTCTAACTGAAGAATTAGTCAGTGTTAGCCAAAAGGTACCAAAAAGTTACCGCAGAAGTGTGGGAATGAGCAAATCTCCTATCCTAGTATTTCATATGTAGATTTGTCTCTGGACAGTTAACTTTTTGTCTTTAGAATTTCCATTAAAAGGAATACAATTCCTTCTGTAGGTAAAGATTCAGTTATACAAACCCAAAATTAGGTGCTTAGCTTAAGGTAATGAGATAGCCTTGTTACTTACAAGCTCATTAGTCCTTCCACATACATGGGTAATTTCCTACTTGTAAAGAATTTTTCATGCTTATCACCTAAGAGGAGCCAGTCTTTAATATAAAGCATCCAAGTTATCCCATTTACTACCTTAGTTTTCCCACCAATGCTTCTACTCTGAAACAATTTTTATCATTACCTTATTTCTATCACATGCAGCATTGGAATTTTCCATCAAATATTTTGACCATTCTTTTCTGTACCTAGGAAACTGAGCGTACTAGTTGACAATGCCATGCAGACTGGAACAAGAACAACGAAAAGCCAAAATGCAAGGGCATATGAAGTAGACATTCATACTTCATGTTTTTTAAAGCAAGTTGTAAGTTCTATCCTGCTTTATTTAACAATTCTCTCTTACTTCTATACTTATGGCTATCAAACCAACACAAACCAAATACATTTTTCAGCTGTGCACATTTTCCACAGAACACCTCAGGAAGCTCATAGCTGCTTGTGGTTGTTTCCCTCTTGTTCTGCCATCTCCTAGACACTGCTGGAACAGTCAAGCCAGCACATGGAACACCCTACATCAGTGAACTCCGCAACACTCTGGATCATGTCTTTTTTCCTGGCTCCTCCTGGAAGCAACTAGGTTCTAGGAGGTTAATTTCAGAAACTGATGTCTATCTTACACAAGCAGGAAAGACAGGATGCATGCCTCTAAATGCTCATCCCAGAACTGCACAGAATCCTGTATGAAGTGCTGCTTTTAGGGTTCTCTTCAGGTGCAGATGCATGTACCCTATTCTGTGGGATAACCCACCTGCAATCAGACATGGCATCCATAATGCAAATCCTCACAAATCAAGTTCTGAGAACTCTTAGAACTAGACATGCAACTAGATAAAAGCAGTTGTATTAACCACTGCAGATTACTGCAATGACAGAAAACAATGTTGATAACTTATACAGTGAACAAGACAATGACCTTTGTACGGTGACTGGCTTTCTGCTCACAATTAACACCGCAGTTAAGAACACCAGATGCCATAAAACATGTCCAAGACAGATCTCTCATTACTGCCCTGAACAGGGAAGAGTTTAAATATAGAATAATTTCTCAGAATAGGTGGAACCCAAAATATTAGACAGTGGCAATGAACACACAGTTCGAAGTCATCACACCGATGGGGTCTGCATGTGGCCTACGCACAGAAATGTAATCCCTGCTTGGAGCACGGAGGAAAACAACTGAGAGAACTTTTAGTTTTTTTAAACATGGACACACATGCACATATAGTTGCAAGACTCTCCTCAAGTTTAACTCCTTGTTATAATGAATGGGCCTGCCTTTGTTCTACTGAAGAATACAACAGTTAAATTAAAAACTATTATGCTTATGGGTGTGTCTCACTAATTAAAAACAACAAATGGTACTCTTTAAGGTCCTTCTTCTAACAGGAACACAAGCAAACAACCAGTGGTTGTAACTATACATGAGCTCTGTGGGGAGTATTAAAAACTCATCTGGTAGTTCTACAGTAGTTCAATTAAAACTCTAAGCGCCATTTCAGATGAGACAAACAATCCCCTCCTGGGAAACTCCCCAGACATTCTGCAGGGCTGCTTCTTCTGTCAAGATCCTCCATCACAATGTACGTAATTTAAATGGTTAATACAATTGTGAAGTACAAAAACCTGTTAGCATGCTTTTGTTTCTATAATTACTAATGTTACTATAATTACGTCCCAGAAATCACAGCTCTCCTAGACTACTTCTGAAGTTATAAACCTGATGTGTAAACACTACTTTTATATTTGATGACATACTTTTAGCAGGAATTCCTGAAGCTCCTGGTGTGTTTTTGTTACACACGTTACCGAAAAATCAGACCAAGTTACCTAGAACAAAGGAAAAAAGAATGAGGAAAGTTTATTTTTACAAATATCATAGAAATTAGCTTGTCAGAACAATTCCATAAATTTGACAATATCAGAGTTAAAACTTGCAAATAAGCAAACACCAGGCAAAACATGGATAAGGCTGTACTTTTTCAAAGACATACTAATTTTGAGTGTATATTTTCGGATCACCTTCATGTTATTTGTGGCTAAAGGGAGCATGAACATATTCAGGGAAATACAATAAAGTCCCTGAAGATTAACTGACTCAGAAAGAAGCCAGGTAGAAGGCTCTGTAATTATAGGACTTCGATCAAATAGAAATAATTAACCATAAAAAACAGGTACCAGAGAAAAGGACTGTAGGCCAGATATACTGGATTGAGCTCTCACTGCCATGACCGGAGTCAATATAAAACAAAACAAAAAAATCTCTGTTTATATTACCTATAAAATAACTTTATCTGCCTCAGATTAAAATCTTACACAGTCATACAGAAGTTGTTGTAGGCTACAAGTAAAAAAAAGTACTGCAAGTTACTAAAGAAGGCACTCAAGCATCAGACACCATTTTGGCATATGCCTGAATAAAATTTCAGTAGCTTATTGTTCTGACACGACATGCAAGTAGTACAACAGCACCTTCACATGCATGTTTTGAGTAAAAAATAAGTAAGCTTGGTTAGATGAGTGTTGCCCGGCTTTAAGCCCACTTCTGGGCCAAAGATCCCAACTAGTTACATAGGAAGATTCTGAGTCACGGGAGTGGACATTACAACAATAAACATTCATTTACTCCCAAGAGTTGACAGAGTAATGTCAACCACCAACTGCCTTCAGCTTAGTCCCCAGAAATGCCAACTACCCTCGCTGCCCTCAGATAGGAAGCCATGACTGCAATTGCTGTTACAACCTTAAAAAAGCAGTGTCTGGACAAGCACAAAATTATCTGCAGTGAAGAGCACACTATATACCTGCACAGATGAGGAAAGGAAACTCTTTCCTAAAAGAACTGAGTTGGAGTTTCAAGATAACTGAAATACTTCCCAGAATATCTCCACACTCCCCCTTTAACAAAGAAATTCAAAACCACTGTCAAATATGTCTACATGCTGAATCTTTAGAACAGTTTTTTGACTTTAAATAGTGATAATCCTTATAGGCATTCTGTACAAACTTTTCCTATCTACTATTGTATTTTACCCTCATACTCACTTCATAGACTATTTGGGAAAAAAATCCATGACATGGTTGAAATATTTGAGCAGGTTAACCTTAAAGGCTTTGAAGGCTACATTCCACATATTACTGTCCTCAACAAAGGAAAAGTGCATCAATTTAAAGAATACAATACCAAACTCTGGGATCAACACATTAACTTTCAGCTCAAAATGGCTTCTTTTTTTAAGTTTGCCTCTTCAAAGATGTCCTGTAACCCATGTTAAATGACTAGTTAGAATGTTTGATATAAACCATTCTTTTTGGGTGAAAAAGGGGAACATTTAACTTTATTTTCAAATCTGGTATACTACCAGATTCACATCTATTGGCAAAATGACTCATAGTGTTAGTCAATCCTTGATAAGAAAATTACTACTTTGATTCAATTAGAACATCACCACCAACAGCCTTAGCAACTATTATTTAATACATGCTGCCCCTTAGCTACTACAATAGATGAAGACTATACTAGGTAGGCCTTTCAGTTTGTGGCCACTTTCCAGCTTGTTTGGTTTTGCCTTAAGAAACAAAGCCCAAAACAAACAAACCAATCTCCAGTTTTCTCAAAAAGCACAGCAGCCACCCTCAATGGTAAACACTGAGAAACAAGATCCAAGAAGACCATATGACTCCAAGCAATCTACACCTGCAGACACAACAATTGTGCTCCTGTGCCACTTGAGCAAATGATTGACTAGTTTTAGAATTCTTAGGAATTAACAAAAGCCAAGTTTCCTGAAGTGATGTTGCATACCCAGCTATGGCTGATGTTTTACACATTTCCACCTTATGCCCTCACACTTTATGCCCACAATTACATAAAACACTTGATTTGCACTCAGAATTCAAAATAATTACAGGATAATCCAAAGAATCTCAACATTGCCTCCTGGGCAGGTTATTGAAACAAGCTGTATGTATCTACAGTACATAGATATCATGAAAACAATAATTTTAATATTCTGGAGGTTATTTGCTTACTTTGAATGTGTACTCCAAATGTTTGTCAGCCCTTTTTCTTGATACGTCTTTCAGGGTTATCTTCTCAATGTGTACAGCTGAAAGAAAAACACCTTATTGTGCACTCCAAAACCGACAGTTTGCAAATCATTCTCTACTTTCCCAGGCACTCTGAGCATGCCTGTAGGCTTATTGCCTGACTCACACAGCCCCACTCCTCCTTAGGGGCTGTTTTATTGCAACAAACTGCTGGGGACAGGTGGAACCTTGCTCTCTCCAAGTATTCCTCTGGCCTAACGACAACCTTTTCAGTGCACATCACGGGAATCTGTGCATTACCCAAGAGCTTATTTACACCAAATGTCAAATAACTACAACAATATAACCACTATAAGCGAAAAGACAGTAAAAGGAAGTCAGATTGTGTCTTTACTCCAAGAAGTAACAAGTGCTGATAAAAACCAGACAGTGCCTTCTATACCCACGTGTCAGAAACATCAAGTAGTAATGAGGGCAAACTAAGGCTGAATAACCACATTTCTGAAGGGTACTTAGGTAAAAAAAAAGTTACAGAAGGCCTGAAGGAGATAGAAATGAGTGTCAGCAAAGAGAAAACAAAGAGAAGAAGCAGAAGGCTACTACAATTGTAGTGTAAAGAGTGTCATTAAACTGAACTGAGAAGGAAGAAAGGTACTGTACGTACTTGCTACTTTAACACTCCTTCCCCACAGCCTTTTGTATTCAACAATAGGCAAGTTCTGGCTGTGACCTGGCAAACAGCAGCACCATATAGCTTTCAGGGACCAGAGATTTTCTTGAGGGCACACAGCATTGTTCAGGTAATATTCCATATAAAAACCCTTATGTAGCCAAGATAGGCTTTCCACTTTTGCTGCTGTGCTGGCCTGAGAATTCAACAGAATTTTATTCTAGTGCAAGCCTGAACACATCTCCACATGTAAAAAAAAAATATATATATTTAAAAGCATCTCTGTGGAGGGCTGGGAGCCCTTGGCACAAGAGCCCTCTGCTCTCCCTTGGAGAAGAGAGGCCTGAGGGCAAGACGATCTCCCCCAGAGATAAGCAACCTTCCTCGGGTCATGGCGAGAAAGTGAACCACCCCCAGCATGCCTTGTTTCTATATGGTAATAGCCTGTACCCCGTTGGCTGGTTGGTTTCTACCCCACTCCCTGCCTACCCCATATAACCTCTGCCCCCCAGCCCTGCGGTAGGGAGCCTTGTCCCTGGCCACCCCTTCACAGGGGCTGCTGGACAATAAAAGCTGCCTCTGAGCTATACGAGGCTCCTGTCTCTCTATCCCAGAGTTCGCCTTGGGTGATTGCACAAAGAGCTGAATCACAGGAGCTGGAATCACTTGTAGCACAGAAGTTGCTACACTTGCTGAAGTCACTTGTTGCCCTGGGAAGCCGGCCACCGCCCCTGGAAGAGTTGTTCCTTGCAGGACACTCCTTATAGGAAGGTCGTGGTTGCCCATCCCCCGGCTTCTCGGGAAGCAACACATCTCTACCCGCCCCTACATCATCCATGCTTCCTTTCAATGCTTTAGAAATTCCTTCTTTTTTTGGAGGGAGGTGGGTGGTGTTAACAGTTAATGTTTTCCTTTCAATTTTTAACTGCATGCTTACATGGGATATATCGGGAACTACTCATAACAACAGCATTTTTTCCTAAAAAAAAATTAAACCTCCTGCAATTGTATGTTATGAAGCTTATTAATGGATATTAGCTAATTACCATCTAATATAACAAACATTTTAAAATTAACTTGGTTACAGTTACAATTCAAGTCTCATCCCCATCAAACATGCCATTTCTAAGATAATTAAGTATTGGCAATTTCCATAAAGGAACAATAAGCCAGCAAATAAGCCTAGTGATAGTGCTACAGCTTCCAATTTTCTTAGTAGAGAGACAAATACTGAGTGTGCTGGTGTACACTGGTTGTAATCCTCTAGCTGGGAGTTA
Organism: Coloeus monedula; assembly: GCF_965178545.1. Lineage (NCBI taxonomy): Eukaryota > Metazoa > Chordata > Aves > Passeriformes > Corvidae > Coloeus > Coloeus monedula. The sequence continues at coordinate 75,251,887 of NC_138781.1, forward strand.
GGAAGATAGACAATTGCTTCATTTTTACCCGTTAATGAAGATTAATTATTACAAAGGAAAGAAATCTGAGATGAGCTAAGGACGCCAGACAATATCATACATCAACATTTTATGAAAAGATGAATGTTCAGTGACCTTAATTTTCACCTGTCTGGTATACATTAAAGTGCTGTTACAAGAAGGACTATGGCACAACAAGATTTTTGGTGCACTAAAATTTCTTAATGGCTAACATTCAAATTGATACTAGAATTCATATTCATAAGTTAATTAAGAAGTTGATTCCCATGACTGGAACTGAGAATAGTGGTTTAAATTGCATTCCACTACATGCATATATTTAGCATACGCAATTAGGAAACCAAGATGATTAACATTCACAGACAAGCTTTTTTTCCCTAATGAGATTGTACTTATTTCAAACTATTGAATGTTCTCAATGCTAAAAATTTGTCCTCGGGTATAAAAAAATTTATTACACAATGTAGTACCTTCAACTTCCTTAACTTTTCTGCTGCATGCTTCATACACGATAGAACAGGTAATTACACTGCTGTTTCTGCACAGCTTTAGTTCTACAGTTTCAACAGACTCCTTTATAATTCTGTCTCCACAATGACATTTTAAATATTCTAAATGGCTAGACTGAGAAGAAATGTTCGAATATACAAGCCAATGAGGTGTGTTACATCTCTATATCTATTCTGGACACAGCGCATGCATTCAGGATGATTAAGTAAAGCATGTATACATGACACTGCTTCCATTCTAAGTCTAAGACTTCTAAAATTCGTATTCATCACAGCTGAGAATCAAAACCAAGTTTTACTAACAGTGGTATTCCTAACCCAGTAAGGAGATTTTGGTACTAGGGAGTCTCTACCACATAACTGTGTAGCAAATACCACAGTTATTCTGATCCTTCACTGTGGTTTCCCACTACGATAATATAAATGCAGAAAAATACTTAAGCTCTTCACTAGATTAAATTATTCAACTTTTTTGTGCTTCTCTTACTTGAGAGTGTTACTAAAGAGATTCCCCCTTTTGGGTTTCTAATTCATGAATATGAACACTTTGAACTCTGTAAAAGGATTTGAAACAGGTTTGTTGTCTGTAATCTGCCATAATCTTTCTCTGTGGTTTTTTTTTCCAAGGAATCAAAAACTCTCAAATTGCCTGCCTTCAAAGTGCAGTTAAATCTCCACACTAGACACAAAAGTGTATTTATGAGGACAAAATGAATAGCAATCATTTTTCCATGTTGTGGGCTCCTCGCTATCTGCAGACTATCTGTTGACTAATTTTGAGTAGACAAGTGACTTGCTAATCCTCCTGAAGAATAAAGGGTAAAAATAAATCTGTTTTCAATAATGCTCATTTCTTCAAAGAGAAGAAATTGTGCTGGCAATTGCATATCAGAGTTTTGTTTATGCTCAGAAGCCTTTTTCTTATTCTCCCCAACAAAGCTGAAAGACTTGACTTCTATGAAGCCTTTCACTTCTTCAAACTGCCACTTCTATAAAACCTCCTAATATGTGTTTTTTCTTTGGTTGTTTCTTTTTAAAATTTCATCAAATACAACTGAATAGAGCAGCAAAATCTATCAACTGCTTCCCAATATTTTCATGCTTAGTTTTGCTTGAAAAAATCTAAATACTGCTAATACAATTGCATTAAATGTTCTTGTTTTCTCCCAAATCCTACCCCTTTTTTCAGTGGGAAGCCCATTTGCAACTAATTTTCATCCATGCATTCACTAGTAGTTAGCAGCTAACACAAATGACAACTTGTTATAACAAAGAAAAGACCAAGTAGGCAGCAAAGAAGCTATTTTACTGACCAGTCACTGCAGCTTCCTGTTCAGATGAACAGCAAGAGAGATGCAAGATGTCTACAACTCCAAGCAGAGTTTAATGTTCAAGAAAACCCTTAAAGGCTTCCCCAAAAGGAAGCTCAGACAGCCTACCTTCTCGCTGAGGTCTGTGGGAAGCCATCGGGAGTCCATCATGAGGTGCTGTGGTTCGTTCTAGCAAACTGGTCTCTTTACTTGACATGCAGTCATCATGGGAAAAGTTGTTCTAAATTAAGAAGGAGAAAAAAAAAAAAAAGTGTCTTAGTATAAGATCTAATTACCAAAGCTTGCTCTAAACAGCAGGTACTACAAAAAACCCCACAAACCCACACTTTATCTGGTATTCCACAGGACAAAAACCTGAAGCTCCTGACAGTGGCAAAAAGATGGTCATTAGCCACTTCAGTTCTTACTCTATTTACATGTTTATCAAATGCCACCTATAACCTCCCATGTTTCACTGACCTTATTTTAAAAACAGAATAGGGTAGCAGATAGGGTATCTCAAGCTAGACAACTCCAGATCATTAGCTCAGAACTTCAGTAATAATTTACTATTAGTATGAACTCCTTCAACTACTAATGTGTCAAGTCATCTACTCACTACATTCTAAATACAGTCTCCTCAACTATTTTCATGCCCTGTACCTTCAGCCTGCCATCTCTTCTATAGAGGAAATCAGGAGTAACTGCTTGGACAGTCTATGAGGACATATGGTCCTGACAGCTAAATCCATGCATCTCTTACTAAGTAAGCATATAGAACGCAAGCAGTTGCCACCAACACCCTCACTTTCATAGAGAAAAGGACAGACTGAAAGCTCATCTCCCCCCACATTTACATGCAGACTTCAAAATTATATGCCATGAAGTATTACTGGTTTAATACAGTGCACAAGGAGGGACAGAAGAAGAAATCATACAAGATAGGTAACATGGACAGATAAGTAAGAGAATAAAGAACAATCTAGACTAACAACGATAAATAAGAAGAAAGTATTAGAAGAGTATGGACTATATGTGGTTTCCCTAGGGTAACAAGAGCCTATATAATTCTTTCCAAATTAAGATAAAACATTAATGTATCAATTTACACATTCTTCAAGGACCAGGTCTTGCTAAAACAAAAGAAAGCAACAAACTGACCAACCAAGCTAAAATTCAGAAATATTTTAAAACATCCAGTGACATAAGATGCAACTGCTTAACTCCATGTTCAAGGAAACAACACACTGCCTTAAAAAGGGACATCCACAAAGAACTGGGAAATACAGGAAGTTACTAGCAAATTTTTGGATTAATCTGTTTTAAGTAAAGCACCCTTATTTATCTGTAACAAGCAGTGTAACATATGAGCTGATTAAATAGCAAGTTAGGGGACACTGAATGCACCAGAAACATTTAGGAACTGGTCTGCTTGAAAACTAGAAGATTTTTTCATTCAGGATGAAGAACACTGCTCCACTGAAAGACCTTAATAAAAGATGGGTAGAGGGAAAATATAAATCTCCAGAGATCACTCTATTTTTAAATGCAAGAAGCACAATAGTAAGTGCCAGAATATATGTGGTTTGTTGGGGTTTTTTAAGGACTTGTGCAATGTGATGAGACAAATCATCAGCCAAGACTGGTTACTGTATTTCTTGACGAGGACCCCAAGACTGTCACAACAGAATGACCAGAATGAGGAAGCCCAGAGGCAGCAAAAGACATCTGAATCCCCTGCCAATTCTTCAACAAACTTCTTCAGATGTGACAGATATATCAGCTAAAGCTGGCTTCACCCTACTAAACCAGCTTTACTTCATCTATAGCGTGGGTACAAACTGTGGCAACTCTGAACAGTATATCCAACACATGCAGACCTGAGAAGTGTCCAGGCATCAAGCCTGCCCTGGGCATGCTGGTAACCTAACTTTGATCAGTGACATCAATACCAGCACACAGCATCTCTAGACTGCACTGCAGGGTATTTTAGCAGTTTCTTCAAACTGGTGTATGGTTTGTGCTCTGAGGGCCAGTAATGTCAGGTTTCGAAGCCATCAGATTTAAAATATAAAGCCTGCTTTGTTTCTTCAAGATAAAACTCATATCAGTCCCCAGTCATTCAGTAAACAATCTCAGCAAACATCTGATAAATGATGAGCGCAACGTCAGATATGGAATAAAAAAGGACAACAGCTGTTTGTCAATGAGATGGCAATTTTTTAACAGCTTCAGCACATTTTCAAGTTTAATTTACTAAAAGAAAAAAACAACCCAAACAAGCCAACACACAAGCATGCTCTGGAGAGAACCACTTTCAGAATTCTTCAAAAAAACCCACTGATACTGTTTCAGCAGACATTTCATAACAACTGTGGACAGAAAAAGTGGAAGTACTTTGGTGTGGTTAAGTGTTAATTCCTTATCTAAAACCAATCAAATTTAAAGTCAAACCTTCTTTTGCCTTCGAAGTCAGGATATTTGTTTTGATTAATGGAAAATAAATTACAGTCTGTTCTAAAAAATAATTGCTAGTTAAAAAGTCAAATAAACTGTGAGCAGTTTTAAGAAGAGGTATAGAAATAAGATTTACTTCAAAAAAGTATTCTGTTCAGCTCATGTCAAAGAAGCATTAAATACTGCTGCTACCCCTCCTAATACTAGAAAACTGCTTCTCACCTAGCACATACATCATCTTTGTAACAGCATACAAATTCTTTTGCAGTGAATTATTCTAGAACGGTTATTTTTCTATCCATGGCAGCAGTCTGTAACAGGCAAATTACAACTGCATTTGAAGACCCCCTCTAAACTGCAAAATATTACATTTCAAAACTTACTAAAATAATTATATTGATGATTATAAAAGACCTATAATAAATTCATAATTTATTCACTTGAAGAACTCTTCACCTTGAAAGTTAACCAGTAATATGCACTGTGTGTATTTTGTGACCACTGGCTTTCACATAGCTAGTGCAACACAGGAGGTAGACAGCAGGAAAATCCAGGGCAGTTGTAGCTTTACCTTACAGCCTGCACAGGCTGTCCCTTTGCCAGCTCCAGATCCTGTCTTAAGCTGCATTACATCTCTTCACTTTCGGTGTTACCTGCTGTGACAGTTCTACATCAAATTCACAAGTAACTAAAATACAGGTGTCACTGTCAGAGCAGACAACTCTAGCATGCAAGTGACTGGAAAGTCTAGGCAGTCTGAAGGGCCAGAGAATATTAAGAGTGGCACCATGTGTTGCTACTTGGTGCCAGTCACACCAGGAACACAAGTCCTTTAAAGCCCGACACACTGCTGAGGAAGGCCACGCTGTATAGAACCAGCTGTGCTCATCCTTTCCTGTCAGTGAATACAACGCATTCCGTGTTCACACAACACACGCAAGCACAAGGTTAACTCTCACACAGGCCTTTGTCACTGTGAGACTTCACTGCAGCTCACAGTGCTGCTGTTAATGATTAAAATACAGTGAAGCAAGAAATGTGGGTGGCCTCAAACCAGCTGCCAGATAATTAATTTGATAATCACACAGATCCTTGTGATGGCTGGAGGATTAACTACAATTCTCCTTGAAAGTGAAACGAGCTAAGAGAGCACCCTAAAAATTATCTGCTCTTACAACCTAGACCAGAGTTTTGTATCAAACAGATCTGACCTCATATGGTTGAAAGCAAGTACTATGTTAAAAAAACAACCTTATCACTTGAGACATTTCCCAGGACTGTATCATACAATCATAGAATGTTTTGAGTTGGAAGTGACCTTAAAGATCACCTACTTCCAACCCCTCTGCCATGGGCAAGGATACCTTTCACTAGACCAGGTTGCTCAGAGTCCCATCCAACCTGGCCTTGAACACTTCTTGGGATGACGCATCCACAATTTCTCTGGGCAACCTGTTCCAGTGTCTCACTGCCCTCACAGCAAAGAATTTCTTCCTAGTATCTAGGATATGGTTGGATTTCTTGCCTGCAAGCACACACTGCCAAGTCACATTGAGCTTCTCATCAAACCACACTCTTAAGTTCTTCTTCCCAGGGCTGCTCTCCACTCTCTGTGAAGCCTGTATTTGTGCTTGGGATTGCCCCAACCCACCAGCAGGACTTTGCACTTGGCCTACTTGAACTTCATGAGGTTCACAGAGATTCCCCTCTCAAGCCTGACAAGGTCCTGTGGATCCGTCCCTCCAGTGTGACAATGGCAACACAGTTTGGTGTCATTGGCAAACTTGCTGAGGGTGCCCTTGATCCCCCTGTCCGTGTCACTGACAAAGATGTTGAACAGCACTGGTCCCAGCACCAACCCCAAGGAACTCCAGTTGTCACTGATCTCCGCTTGGACCAGTGAGCCCCTGAAAACAACTCCTTAAGTGCGACCATCCAGCCAATTCCTTATCCACTGAGTGGTCCATCTGTCAAATCCATGTCTCTCCAGTTTAGAGACAAGGCTGTCATGTAGGACAGTGTCAAATGCTTTGTACAAGTACAGGTAGATGATGTCAGTTGCTCCTCCCTTATCTACCAACACTATCACCCCGATGTAGAAGGCCATCAAATCTGTCAGGCATGATCTGCTCTTAGCAAAGCCATGTTTGTCACAAAACACCTCCTTATTTTCCAGGCACCTTAGCATGGTTTCAAGGAGGATCTGTTTCATGATCTTGCCGAGCAGAGGTGAGACTGATCAACTTCTAGTTCCCCAGGTCTTCCTTATTTCCCTCTTTTAAAATGGGGCTTATGTTTCCCTTTTTCTGGCCAGCGGAAACTTCACTAGACTGCCATGACTTCTGAAATATAATGGATAGAGGCTGAGACACTTCAACTGTCAGTTCCCCCAGGACCCATGGATGCATCTCATCAGGTCCCCTTGACTTGAGCACCTTCATATTCCTTAGATGGTCTTGAACATGTTCTCCTACAGTTGGTGGTTCTTCTGCCTTTGCTGCTGTGACTTCAGTGCTGTGTGCTGGAGCACTTGGTGAAGACTGAGGCAATAAGTTGTTGAGTACCTTGGCCTTCTCTGTATCCTAGGATATGGAGACCAAATATGCCATTTACTTTTGGAGAGGGCTCACAGTTACTCGAGTCTTCCTTTTACCACCAATGTACTTACAGAGGATTTTGTTGTTGCCATTGACATCCCTGACTAGATTTAGTTCTATCAGGGCTTTAGCTTTCCTAACCTGGGTGCTCAAACAGCTTGTCTCTACTCCTCCCAGGGTATCTGTCACTGCCTTGCACCCTTTGTAGGCTTCTTTTTCATGTTTCACTTTATCCGGAAGCAATTTACTTATCCACACAGGCGTCCTAGTATTTTTGTCTGACTTCCTTCTCACTGGGATGCATCACTACTGAGCTTGGAGGAGGTGATCCTTTAATATCAGTTTTCTGGGGCTCCTCTTCCCTCCAGGGCTTATTCCATGCTTCTCTACCAAGCAGTCTCCTGAAGAGGAGTCCAAGAGTGTTTGTCTCAAGGCCTAGGGGTGCCTGTCTGTAACACAAGCACCAAATATCTAAAGTGGAGAGCCATCCTGCTGAGAAGGATGTTGCTCTACCTAATGCCACATGAGCTGAGCAGATCACAGCTAGCCTACACATGACAGATGTCCAAACTCTGCCTTCTATCAATGTAGATGACTGATCAAACAATGTCAATATGTACTGAAATCTGTTATTGGATAGCCTACTAATCATCATGAGCAAGTGATTGATGTACATAAGTCTTCTGATGCTTGCATTGCACTTTCATAAAAGAACTACTCATTCATCAGCTCTGATGAGCACTAATAAGGAAAACATATTTGCAGCAGCTGGACAGCTTGATTAGTTCTGTATGCCAAAATATGAAACATTACTTTTCTGCAAGACTACAGTAAATGTGCTGTGAGGGACAGCACTACTCAGCCTTGCAGGCTGTGCAGATGTAAACTGGCACAGCTCATTCATTCATCTACAAGTGGGAACTGACAAACAAAACCAGATGAAAGAAGGCATTTTTGAAAAAATCAAGGTCTAACTCATGATCATGAGTTATAAACTACAGCATCTGCACCTTCAAGAAAATTGAGTGATGTCAAAATAATCATTAACAGATGTGGTGCCAATTACAAGACCAAAGGCATGATTTGCTTACAACAAACCTTGCAAGCTCCTACCCTCATTGCTTCACAGCTGTGATATGCAGATGCATTGGTACATAGCTGTGACAGCACGAAGGTTCAACATCACCTCTCCAGAAGCAACAACTGGGTGAAACTGCCTGTGTACTTGTGTGCTGCTGAACTCTCTCCTGACGACAGCAGCAGCAGACATGAAGCCTTACTCAACACACTGAGCAACTGTATCTGCACCCCACCACTGCGGGGAGTGGCTTGGGTACAGGGATAGAACATTCAGGCCATCTTAAAATGGAAATCCAGCATATGCATTTAATACTCACAAATGCAAACATATAGAGCAGCAATGCTTCAAAACCTGTTTAATGCTGACCACTGTTGATACAACAGACTGTCCCCTAACCAAAAAAATCCAGTACTGTCTCAGATGAGCTGCTAGGCAAATGCAAGATCAAGACTGCAGACAATTGCCCAACTGACATTGCTGCTAAGCCATGCTCCAATCTGGAAGCTCTGAGCTATACAAAGGCACCATCCAATTGATCTAAGATGCAGACAGCTGTTCTACAACACTCAAGATCTAAGACCAAAAAGATCCACCACATTATCTCTCTTTTGGTCAAACCAACCTACAGCATAGGTATTTCCATGTTAACTTATGTTTTAACATGCAGAATCAACCTTCAGAACAATAATGCTTATTCCACATAGAACCACAGCTGAAGAAATGGGCAGACAGGAATCTCAGAAAGTTCAACATGGGGAAGTGCAAAATCCTTCACCTGGGCAAGAACAACTACAGGCACCACACATTCTGGGACTTAACCAACTATAAAGCAGCTTTGCAGAAAAAGACCTATACACATAAAAATGTACATATACCTGTGAGTGTGTGTGTGTATACACACATCTGAAGGGAGGGTGCAAAGAGGATGGAGTCAGGCTCTTTTCAGCAGTGACCAGTGACAAAAGCAGAAGCAGCAGGCAGAAACTGAAACACAGGAGATTCCCTCTGGACATCTGGAAACACTCTTTCATTGTCAGGGTGACTGAGCACAGGCTGCCCAGAGAGGTTGCGGAGTCTACATCCTTGAAGATACTCTTAAGCAAGCAAGACCTCCAGAGGTCTCAGCCAGCCTCAACCCCTGCATGGTTCTGTGACCAGACATAAAATCCCGTAACATGTGCAATAAAAGCCTGACTGGCTGAACATACAGATCAAATGAATTATGTGTTACTGCTCTATTAACTCATATTTACTAAGCTGAACCACACAGAGAGTATGCACAGGTGCCTAAAAGTACTTCAAAGCATATTTGTTTAGCCAAACTATGTTAAGAGCTCACCTGTAAGAGGCAGCAACAAAACACTATGATGGAGACAAACCTGACAAAACATCAGCTGATTCAGGGATGAAAATGACACCATATAACAGCTTCAGCAATCACATACTGACTAACTTATAGCACTACCAAATAGTAACAATTTTGAGACAAAGGCCATACCAACCCTCTTACATCACAAGGACAAATTCAACTCTCAAGGCCTGTGGAATTACATTTAAAGTACTAGACATGGCAGCTACACCTATGACTTACAAGTGCTGGGGAAATAATGCACCTTGTGTTTGCTAGAAACACAGTGTGTTCTAAGTCTCACCTGCACCTGAGCTTTTAACAGGACCTAAACCACAGTTTCAGTCCAACCTAGCTAGTCCATGACAAAGTAGAGAATTTGAAGCCATAGCCAGCCAAGCTCCAGTTCAGGTGTAACTGTATCCCCAGGTGGTTGCTCATCCAACGCTCTGTGCAACTTCAGTACTCTTGTTATTGTCAGCTGAGTGAATAAAAATAAAACTACTTGAATGTAGCAGTTCAGACTAATACAAAAAAAATATGCTCATAACAGTCTGGAGTGACAGGAAGATTTCAAAGCATTTGCCCCTGAAGAGTAGTTCACTGAAGTACAGTCAGTACTGAGAAGGGACAATGCCTTCATTACTACGTTTAATTACCATCAGAGGGCAATATATAATTTTGTCCAATCCTTGAACTCCAGCATAGTTTGGAAGTATTCTCTCATGTACGGCATCTCCGAATAACAGAAAATCTCTGTCTTGTGGTTATCTCATTTTTAAGACACTTCCCAAGACACTAAATTTTCTTTAAGTGTTTAAAGTATGTTTACTTTCTTCTCCCAAAAACACAAGATTAAGAGGTTGAGGAAAGGCAAGAAACTCAAAAAGGAATGCAGTTTCCAGCCAGATCTCTGAGACAGTCTTCTGCCAGTTTTGGTCTCCAGAAGCATAAACCTTTAGACTTGGAGGATACTACAGAAATTCATCAACTCTTTAAGGAAAAGTAGGCATTTTGCTTAAATTACAGTTAATGAAGAATCAGCTGTAGTGTTTTCTAGGACAGCTATGGCTAGAGACTGACACTGGCAAGCAAACAAGGTGACAGATTTAAGCAGGCAGAATCCTACAGACTTCAGATGTTTCACAGACACAACCATCTTACTGCTGCTGTCTGCACCCTTTTCTGCAGGTCTAGAAAAAGCTGAGATTCCTCTGGACTCCAAACCCAGTGAGATCCTGCTATCTATAAATAAGTCAGCATTGGGCAACCCTGAAAACCAGACCACAGCTCAACTACAGCAATGCAAGCGCAAGCATTAGGAAGTCAGGGGTGTATTTTCAACTCTCAGTACTCATTTACTATGCTGGAGAACAAACTGTCAGGGACAACAGCAAGAGACTGATTAACTCTGGTATAATGGGACTGGGAAAGGCTACAAGCTTCTACTAACATCTCATATTTAGAACTAAACAGCTAAAACAGCTCAAAGCAGTGAAAGCTTTTACTCTGCAATTTCCTGGAGCATCAGCATGCACATCTATATAGAACTCAGTCATTTTAGGCATTGTCTTTTATCTAGCTATGACTTCCTTTCCAGAAGAGTTCCAGTAATGTTTCTGGAAATTCTTAACTCCTGTTTGGAGCCAGAAAAACTCCTGTTCAGAGACAAGGCTGTTAGGTTCTCTGAGGCAGCTGGAATATTTTTTATGTCAGTATGCTAAACTTGTAAAACATTTGTATTTCCCCAGAGTGTACCACCATTTAAAAGATCTTTGCCACAAGTAAAATTCCATTTTTTATCTTGATGTCTCTTATCTAAACCAGACTCTGAAGACACACTTTTCCTTATATTCAACTCTATGACACTAAAAACAGCGCACTGCAGACAGAGCTCTTAGATTCTAAAATTAAATTCTACTACCTTATTCTGCTGGAAGTGACTGAAGATCAATTATAAAAGCACTCTTCTAATTTGCAGACGAAGTATCCTATAAATACAAGTGTACTAAGAAAAATACGCAAATAGAAAATTTCCCTTTCTTTGTAAGTAGAGACTTTTTTCTGTGAAGAATCCTCCAGCCAGCTAATTATACTATTCAACAAACCATTATCTCCAGGAGATTGCTTTTTTCAACAGAACCTTGGTTCTGTTCCTGTCAAGTATGCCTGATCAAATGTTCCAGGGCATAATGCAAGCCACAGTTATTATGGTGGTAGATATTCAGAACGTCCTCAGTATTTCAGCATTTTGATCCCAGACATTCAATGGGATGGAAAAAGATGAGGAATAAAGTCAAACTCCTTTGATAAAGATGTACTTAGTAAACACAAATAATCAATGCAAGAGTTAAGCTATATGTTGCTACTTAAACCAATATACAGTGGTATCAACAGGATCTTTGCACATTAACACTTCTTTCATTCAGCAGCAAATGCCCAATTTATTCTTATACTTCAACTTTAGATTCAAAATTGATATTCTGCAGCTTAATGCACCAATGACTTTTTTTGAAAAGGCATTGTTATTATAAGCCACACCTTAAATTAAGGATTTGAAAATAGTATCAAATATTTATGTAAAAAACTCCCAAACCTTAATTCAGAACACTTTATAAAGAAACAAAATTTATGCAATTGTAAGGAGATCCTAGCTCTGCCCATCCCACTCTTAACAGTCCTACCTCCCACAACTTTGGAATTTCTCCATCATTTTGAGCTGAATTTGTTAAAATATATCACTAAGAAATGTTACATTTTTAAAAGACCGTTGAATTAAGACCCCAAAAAGAGCAACAATCTTAGGAAACCTTTGTCATGAAACAACTTCATTGCGATCTCAATTTTATCAGACAACACAGACCCTCTCCAGAAAACATTACCCCAATAACGGGAAAAAGCAAATTGCTTTATGTTCTAGTAAATCATCTCAAGCCTTGGTGTTCACTAAAGCTAGGTGTTACAGCTCCTTCAAACCTCAAACCGAGCCATTTTTTTAGATATGCCACGTGCACGGTCCTTTGCCCTAAGGAATTCAGAATCCAGAACTGACAAGCCACCTGACTCAACTCCAGGTCCGAACTCCGTCACTTCTGCAGGGTGATTTCACATCACTGCTGCCAGCCATAGAAATACATTATTGTTTCACGGCCCACGTGAACAACAGCTCTGTGACCACCTTCCGACGGGTCAGAAGCCGGAAGGTGAGAACGCCCGGGAGCGCTAAGCACGGGAAAGCAGAGCTGAGCTCGCAGCCTCTCTGCACAAAACTGCTGCTGCGCCTGTTCTGACCGATCAACGGGCACGCCACAGTGCCCGCACAGACGCCGGGCTCTTGCCAGCGCCCCAGGCCTCCCGCCTGCCGCCGCGGGAAGCGGGGAAGCCGGGAAGCGGGGCAATCCCGGCGGCCGCGGGGGCCGAGCCCTCCCCGTTATGCAACGGCGGCCCCGCCCCTTCCCGCCGCGCCGGGCGCCGCCCCGCGAGCACGTGACCGGGAGCCAGCCGCCGCCATATTGGACGGGGCGGGAAGCGGCGGTCACCATCAGGCACCGCTTCCGTGTTCCCCGCGCAGGGGGCTGGCGGAGCGGCCCCCGCCCCCGCGGCGCGGCAGCGGGGCTGTGCCCTCACGGGGCGCGGGGGATCCGTGACCCCCGTCCTCCCTGCAAGCAAAGAGAGTGACGGGTCACCCCGTTTACGCGGGCCGTGACGGCGCTCGGTGTGTAGGGGCGTCGTGTCCCTCCTCGCTCCCCCTCCCGCCGGTCCTTCTGCCCTCGCCGCGCCCGGCTGTGCCCGTCTAACGGGGGAGCAAAAAGTCCGCGTCCCCCTTCCGGGGGCGGCCATTGCCACCCGCGACGGGCACCGCCTGCCCGAGCACTTCCCGGGCGGCCACGGAGCACCGCGACCGCCCTGAAGGCTCCCGAGCAGAGCTGCTTGGGCTGCCCGGCTTGGAGCGGGTCATTCCCAGAGATGGAGCCCTGCCCTTTCGACACGAGCCCAGCCGAATAAAATTTCAGAAAGGTCTTTATGAACCGTTCTAGTTCACAAACGCAGAGCCCTGAAGGCACTCAAATTTCAGAGATTAAAGGAGGCTAAAAGGCCTGTGGACACCCGACAGGATTTTAAAATGAAGTTCAATTTAACGCTACGGCAGCATTTTGCCAGGGAAGTCTTTAACCCTGCTACCTGGCTCCATCTCTTCCAGCGTTTTATCTGCGAGGGTCCCACTGTCCCCATGGAACTGAAAATACTCTGCAGAAACCCACTGATCCCTCTGTTCCCTGTCAGCCATTATTTCCCAGAAAGGCTGTGCTGTACTTACAATTAGCCATTAAGAAAGGGGGGAGGGGGAGGAAAGCCTACGGAAGGGTTGCCGTTTCACTGCTGTGTCGACTATGGAGTATGTGATGTGCATGTTCAGCCAAGCTGACTCGGGTCTCTCAGTGTTCCCTGAGTAAACAAAACCACCACAACTTGGACAACTGCTTTTATGCTGAAGCCAGAACACTGCACAAAACTGACTTCCATTCCAGTAGTTCACGGGAGCCTGCTCTCCCAACTGCATTTGGTGGGACACACTGAGCAGCTACAACTGCTGTGCCAGCTCCAGGCAGGAAGTATGTTTCCGGTTACTAGCACTTTAAACCCAGAGGAACAGTGTCCAGTCTTACCACTTCCTGCAATTCAATCTTCTCCCCGGAAAGATGGACTTTCAGGATTAATTCTGGGATAGAACTAGACTTGATGCAGGCCAGCGAGCCAAAATAGACACTTTTTGGTCTGATGTTCGAAATTCATTGTGATTTCAATCCCGTAACATCTGCCCATTAGTTTATGGCCTGCCAAATGCATTTTGGCCTTTAAATGATATAAGCATTTACTTAATACATCTGAAGGCTTAGAAACTCATCCCTCTCCTTCAAGTACTCCTCAGGAGCATATCCCACCTTTAGCAAACAGAAGGAGCCATTCCTTTCATACAGCAGGCAATGCCGAAGTTTTCTACAAGTGGACTGAAATGGACTGCACTGCAAGCAACTTAGGAACAAAATCCAAAACCCCAACCCTTACTGCTTTGTACCCTTTTCTGTCAAGTAACTCATGAAAACCTGATGGGTTCAGTGGAACAGTACTATGAACACCCATCTTCCAGCCCTTCCTTCCCCTTTGCACGAGAGGCCATCTATAGACCAAAAACTGCAGAGCTCCATGAGGACGGCTTGGCTGCATAAATATGGGGCAAATTTTAAAGCCAATGCTCATCAAGAGGGCAGCAGTGAACGGCACTGGGGAAAAACCTCCGCTTAAACAGAGCTACTGCACAGGAGAAAGCTCCCGTTGTCACTCACTGCAAGTCCTCATCCCCGGTGACAGCCACCTCCTAGCAACAAGTGGCACATCGGCTTTCAAGATGAGCTTTGCTGTTTCCTAACAGCCACCCAAAAAAAATCCGTTTTCTCTGCACAGAAGCTCCAGTTGTGACACTTTGTTGCTTTAGTGGAATCATTACCACCCCTTCCCCAACGTTGTCAGCCATCTCACTGAACCTGGTATTTCAGAGAACCAGCCTTCGAGCTGGTGACCCGACTCTGATTTTCTTGCCAAGTTCAAGCCTGTGTCTCATTTTGGGAAGGGGCAAGGGAGCAGGCTCCATATAAAAAATATTTCAACGTATTCTATAGGTTTGAAGCCCCTAGAGAATGCTCTCTTAGGCAATCTGGTCTCTATCTAGCATGACTGTTATTATTATTTCTATTTTTACAAGTTTAGTCAAGCTGTTGCTTGTATTCCTGCATCGTACAGTGGCCTACAGCAATACGAGGCAGCCAGTTCAGTACTGTGCACCCTGCACTCCAGCACGGCAGAGTTCCAGAAAAAAAAGCAGTGTTCCAGAAAGCATGGCAGGCTAGGAAAATCAGCCCTTCCCCCCGCCAAGAAATTCGTAGTAGACACTCCGCAGCAGGTTGTGGGGGCGGCCGGGGCTGACACTGTCGTGGTAGGGGGAGGACGGGAGGGACTACTCCCAATGGGGGGATTCGGGGAAAGCAAGCAGCCGCTCTTACGAAAACGAGAGACCGATGGAAGAAGGACCCGCTGAGATGGCGCAGCAGGAAGAGCGCAGGACGCGGCGTTACCTGGGCTGGGTGGCGGCCGAAGCCCTCCTCCTCCTGGTCCCCGCACAGGGCTCTCCGCAGCCGCTCCAGGTGCTCCCGCAGTGTGACCCGCTGGTGGAAGGAGAAAGCCGGGTGCAGCGAGGCCATGGTGAAGAGCAGGAGCAGCTCCTCCTGCGCGCCGCAGCCCAGGCCCTGGGCGGCGGGGAGCCCGGCCTGCCCGTTCTCCGCGGCTCCGTCCATCACCACCACCACGTCCCCCTCCTCCTCCTCCTCTTCCTCCTCCTCGGCCGGGGCCCGCCGCGCCGCCGGGCAGCTCTGCAGGATGGAGTCCACCTGGGGCAGGAGGCGGTGCAGGCGGCCGGCGGCCTCGCGGTTCTCGGAGCCCAGCAGGGCCAGGTAGACGATGAGCTTGGAGCGCACGGCCGGGTCGCGGAAGTCGCCGAGCTGCCCGGGGTCGCTGAGCCCGTTGGCCTTGGCCTCCGAGTCGCGGAGGCAGTGGTAGTCCTTGCGGGCCAGGTCCTCCAGGCAGGAGCCCAGGAATCGCAGTTCCAGAGGGTTGCACAGGTCCAGCAGCCCCACCATGAACTCCAGGCGCTGCGCCGAGCCCAGCACCAGCCCGAACCACTCGTACACCGTCTCCTTGTCGGTGCGGGCGGCCGCCGAGCCGGGACCGCCGCCGCCCGGAGCGCCCAGCGAGGCGGGGGGGGGCGGCGGGCCGGGCCCAGGCCCCGGCCCCAGGCCGTGCAGCCGGCTCGGCCTCTCCAGCCCACACCCCCTTCCCGCCGCCGCCGCGGCGCCCCCGCGGGCCCGGGGCACCTGCTGCTGCAGCGGGAGGTGACAGTCCAGGGCACCACTGGGCTCCTTCAGCCCCGCCGCCGTCCCATCTTCCGCCGCTGCTGCCTTGTGGCTCGTCTGCTTCAGGGGCAGCTTCATCTTCAGCATCCTCGGCGGCGGCGCGGGGGGGACGCGACGCCCGCCGGCACCCGGCGGCAGCGGGGAGGTGGCGGCGCTCAGGCGGAGCCGCTCATGCCGCTCATGCGGCCCGGCCGGCGCGGGAGCGGCGCGCGCACACGCGGAGCGGGCGGGAGGGCGGCCGAAACGGTCTTGGCGGGCGGGGAGGGAGGAGTGGGCGGGCGGGGCGGGGCTCGGTTGCGGCGGCGGCCGTTCCCCGTCTCCGCCTCTCCCCGGCGGTTCCCCCTCTCCCCGCCTGTGTCCGGCGCCCGCGCAGAGCCGGTAGGCGCCGGCGGTGGAGCGCTCGCGACCCCGGGCCGGCTCGGCGGGACCGGCTGAGGCCCGAGCTCCCGGCGGGGGAACGGGGGCAGGGGAAGGGCGGGTGGCGGGCGGAGCGCGCGCGCGCCTCTCCGCCTATGGGCGCCGCCCGCGTCAGCGCGCGCGCCCGCTCGCGGCCGGGGGCCGGGGGGCGCGAGGCGGGGCGGCGAGTTGTGCGCGGGGCTGCGCGCGCGGCGCGCCCCGGGCACGCGCGGCCGCCGCGGCCCCGCCCCGCCAGCGGCCCGCCCGGCGCGCGGCGCAGGGACCGGTGCCCGGTTTGGGAACCGGCGGGGGCCCCGGGTGTGTCCGGTGAGTTCCATTGGTCGCGCCGATGGGAACAGGTCAACAGTTCGCCTGGGACCAGTCTGAGCGAGCCTCCGTATCGCCTGGCTAAAAGATTTCCCTGAGATAAGGCCGTGCCTTGGCTGATGGCTCTGGTGTACGGAGCCACGTGGGTTTGCCCAAAGCCGGCAGGAGCGGGCCCAGAGCTGTGCCGTGTGGTGGAACAATGCTGAGTGTGGAAACATGGCTGCTACAGGCCTTTCTAATTTTTATTTCCTAATTTCTAAAGTCTGATGCAGTTGAAACTTCTGCTATTGTAAGACGTCTCCTTTTAAAAAATCACTATTGTTATAGGATCGTGGCTTTCCACCGAGGTTTTTTGGTTTTTTTTTACAGTAGGGAAATAAAGGGAATATTGCAGAAAAAAATATAGTTCAGCAGAATGGCTTAGGGATACTCCGTTAGGAAATAGCAGGCTTACTGCTCTCTCATTTCCCCAATTGTCTTCCCGACTGTTGTGTTCCACAATGAAGAGCCTACAATTGTAAGATTAACCAGTGCTCTGAGTAATCACAAAGTTTCAGTGCTCCTCGCTTTGATTCCCCCACAGTTACATAAAGGAAGTGTATTTGAAAGGAGAACCAAGTCTGTGGCTTGCTTAACAGCACAGTGAAGAATAAAATTAATTTTAATTACAATTATGCAGAGCAGCATCCCTGAACTGCTTACCTCAAAGTATAAACTGCCAGAGCTGACTGCCCCTTATCTGTTTGTTCAGAAGCCGATGGTGCTATGATGAAGAGCTTTATCAAACAATTAAGAAACTGTCATGCAGATTATAATAGTCTTGTATGCATCACTCAGATTTACCACAGAGCAGTCTTGAATGGTGGTCACAGACTATAACATTTCCTGCATTCTTATAGATGTACAGCAAACAACTGTATTTTACTTTTAAAAATTAAATGACTAATTTGAAGGTAGCTCATGTTGGGTTTATAAGTTCCTAATGGCTGTTCAGTCCTCTTCTAGTGACACAAATGGACTTGACCCTAACTCAGCGCAGCTCTCCTCACTCATTGGCATCACAGGAGCACTGCAGCTGTCCTCACCGCCTCTTCAGGAGTGGAATGAGGAGTGGGAAGTGGGTCAGACCTTACCCTTCCATCTCTGACTGCCAACAATTCTTTGCTGGTCCCAGGACTAGGGTGGTGAAGAAAAGTTGCATGAAGTCTCGTGACTTGTTTTATCCTCTTTTATTTGATTCTGTTTGGCAGTTATGGCTGGGCTGGACCTGTGAATCTTTCCAGATCCCTGCAGTCATTAGCTAAAGCAGCTATCATAATGCCACAGTAGAATATTTTCTTATGTTGTCATTATGAAGCAGTAATTCTAGAATTACAGCAATTCTTGTCATATTATTGTTATATTTTTTTCCAAAGAAAAATTACTGTGACTGTCTTGGGGGATGTGCCAAGCTGGAATTGTGGAAGCACAGAAATAAGACACGAGGTTTCTGCTTAGTAATTTGAACAGTTATTTGGTCTGAATAGAATTTGCAAGATCAGAATTACTATGATCCAAATGTTAGAAATAACATTTCCTACTTCAACAGTCTGTGATTCAAATAAAATGTGACATAGTTCCAAACAGATAACACTATAGAGAGTGAAAAAGGACTTTATTTTTGTGGTAATGGGTGGAAGGGGATGGCAGAAAGAGAAGGTCCACTGGTCCATTCAAAAATCCACAAAGGTAAGGTAAATCACAAATTCATGAGGGCAGTGCTTGAAAGTACACTCTTCTCGTCCAGAAAACACACACCCTATTTGTGACAGTTCCCAAGCTGATTCTTAGTTTAACAAATAACAAATTAACTCAGTCCTTCTTAATTTTCCCTTCTTAGTCTTAAACTATGATACTTGAGGAAAACAGATGTGAAAGATGTGAAGTCAGGAGAGGAAAAAAAAAAAAAAGAAGGGAAAAGAATGTTATGAGGAGACAAAAAGAAGACAAAGATATTCCAAGTGGACTTACAAATAATTCAGTAGCTAGTAGCTGAGGGAGGTGTCAGCAAGGGAGAGGGCAGTGCCGAAAGAGAACTGAAACTCAAGAGCCCAAGAGAAATGAAAGTGAAACTCTGGACTGTGAATGGAATGAGGACATGGAAGGGAAGTGCTCAAACACTGACAATCTAGTACAATGGGAAAAGCCACTATAAAATTATCTTGCCTATAGCAAGTGCCCTGGAGGTTTTTTAACCTGGCTTTCTTTAAAAAAATGTATAGCTTGCATAGGTCTTTAATGACTTGGGCCCACAGTCATGCTAACTTAGGGTAAGCAAATGTACAGAGCCTTAGAGGGAAAAGTATGTCTGTAATCTGTCTGAGCTGAAAGCCAGATGAACTCTGATGCAACACAGAGCAGGCAGAGGAGCAGCAGGACGGTGCTGCCGGTTCAGGAGCAGCACTTCTTTGGGAAGTGGGTTTCATTAGAGTACAGCAGGGGTCTAGTCTGACACCCCAGGACAAAGGGCAAGAAGCTGTGTCAAAGCAAGCCATGGTTGCCACTACTGGATTTGCAGCAAAAGGAATAGTAACTTTTCTGAGTCTTCCCCACCTGCTCTCTTTTCATCTGTACATCATAACCCCTGTTTACCAAACCCTCAGAGCTTCCTGAGTGCACAGAAGCTTCACTGCCAGTCTAGAAATGTCTTTACTGACAGGTTCTTCTGTGAGCCTTCTGGCTCAGCTTTTCTACCTGGCTGTGACCATCACTGTTTGGATGCATGAGCTGTGGAGAACATCAGGAGACACACAAGCCCTGGAGAGGCAGTTTCCTGTACTTTGGGTGCCACCACACCAAGTAGAGGCAGCCACAACGTGTCTTTTGAATGAAATCTCCTCCCTCACTAAGTTCTTCCAAAGAGGTAATCGGCATTGAGGGGTTTTGCTCAGCAGGCCTAAAACTTCCCCAGCAATGCTTTTAGATGGGGGGAAAACCATTAAGAAGACTAAAAAGCACAACACTATGACACTGGACTGAGTGCTGAAGCCAAAGGAGGACAACAAAGCAACCTTCAGCTCTATGAACATACAGTTACATTTCTTTTTTATTATTATTACTTTTTTTTTTTTTTAATATTGGCTTCTCACCAAGGCAGTCAAAAGATTTTCCATTAATTCCAGCAACACATAAAATCACTTTCACAGTCTCTGTTTGTTTGTTCCCACTACTATGGATCTGGTAAAATTGTTTTGTAAGAACGGGAATGAAGTTGATCTGTGGCCCATTCAGAAATCAGATAGGAACACTGTAGGATATGTAGATATATATTTCATATACAGCAGTATATATATATATATTTCATATCTATCAGGATTTTTTTTTCATGTTGATACTGTCCCCCAGGTACTGTCTCTGCTACTAAGTATTTTCACTTTTAACAAAGGCTGTAACAAATCCTCAGTGAGGATCTTCGTGTGGATTCCCATACTACAGGGTAGAAGATACATAAATAAGGAAACAAATCTTCCTATCCTACTTTCCTCCTTTATTCCTTTTCTTCTCTTTCTCCCCCTTTATTCCCTTTCTTCTCCTTTCCCAGACTGTAGGAAGATCAATTGCTTCTTTATATGAAGTTTGCAGATGTGTTTAATCCACTGTCAGTAATACTGTCAGGTCTCCCAGACAAACTCCCAAGGTGTAAGGGAATCATTTCGGGCAATGTCAGACAAATGTCACACAAAAGAAAACAACCTGGAAGAAAAGATAAGTTCCTTGATAAAGCTCTGGAATGATTTTGCTGACTCATGATTTGTCCTTTATCTCATGACAGTTGGCATTTTTTGTGTAACTTGCCTTTTGTTAAATAGGAGGTAGTTACCTTTTAGCCCTGGCATCTGGAAGAAAAAGCTTTGAGAATGTGAGAACTCGAAATTCACTAAAAATAAAACCTGTCAAATTGATAGGTTGTTATTACTTGTTTTTTAATTCTTACTGCTGTGGTGTATTTTGAATATTTGAGCTGGTTTATTGTTTTGAACTCATTTTCAGCAGGAGTTGAGCAAGCTTATGTTTGAAAACTGAAGATATGTTTAAGAAAGCACTTTTTTAATATGCATGTGTGCAGTGAATACATGCATATGAAAGACATTTAGGACTTTATATTCAATATGAATAGTTAAATGCAGAAGATGACCCATAGTCCTAATTATGTTAGCATCCAATGTAGGAATAAACATACAATTTTAAGCACAGTTTAAATGGTTTAAACATAATTTTGGATTTAAAGTTACTGAAAAATAAGTTCAGAGTAGGCAAAGGGTGTGTTCCCAGGATCAGCTTCATTATGAAAGACTATTTCTAAAGTCAAAGTTGTTGGTTATTCATTTGCAAAGGTCAGCTGTCCCAGTCCTCTTTGGCAAGCTTGCCAATAAAGGTACTGTTATGAAACACGGTTGCAAATTTCAGCTCCCTGTTCAAGGGAAGCTGAACTGAGGCCGCAGTCTATCTTTTACATAACTGTCAAAGGTGAATTATTACTATTTTCAGCTGGATCCAGCTCAGAAACCTGTGAAAGATGGAAACGTTACCAAGCTGCTAAGATAGGGGGCCTATTTCAACTTCAGTGCGGTATTCCAGCCTGTGAAATGCATGGCCGTCTGTATTGGTTTGCTTTCCTCCTTGTAAAGTTATTGAGAGAATTTAAGGAAAGTTACATGTGCAGAAGCACTGGTATATTCATATCCTTTGGTTCTTCTTTCTGGCCAGTGGTTTCCTTGCACTGACTGAAATTCTCAGTGGGATTTTACCATCACCAAGCACAGCCTGCACTGATTCAGGTCCCCCTGAGTTAAGGCTGGTATAAATTGTGCAGTACCAGGATACCTTGTACCCAGAACTGAAATTTGCAAGAAAGCTACTACCCAATCTAGATGACAGTTCCATTTCGTGGAAGAAAGCAATGGGCATTTCAACACCATTCAGCTTCGGGCTTTCTAATGTTTCATCAAGGACATCAGTGGTGACATGCCTGTGACTCCAGGTTGTTACAGGTGAACCATCGGTGTGTGCTTTCACAAGGAGCAGCACACAAACTCATGAACATGGGCAGCCTGCACACACAGCTCAGTTAATGCCAGGGCTTTGCTGTCATGGGAAGTACCACTTAAATAAGATCAGTAGACAGAAGACCATTTAAGCACCCGCCCAAACCAGTCTCTGTTCTAGTTAGCAGTGAAGTACATCCTTAAGTATAAAGCAGTGAAATTTAAACACCTACACAAAGAAGAAAAGACTTAGGCCACCTTAAGCATCTGATGAAAGTTAATTGAAATCTGTTCTGAAATGAGGGCCTGCAGAAGGAATGTGGGTGTGGCTCAGGCACCAGGCCTGCCTGATATTAGTCATGTACATGATAATTATGTATGCAATGAGCACCCGGGAATCAAACTGAGAGGTTTATTGGCTAGATTATTTCATAATGTCTACATTTGGGCCAGAAGGAGGAGAAGAGCAACCTGCTGATCAAACCATATGGAAACCACCATGTGCACTGGAGGTTCTTCAGAGCAAAGCTCTCACCTGTACAGATTCCAAGGTACCAGGGAGAAAGCACTACATCCTGACCTTTAAAATGTGCAGTTACAGTCACAAAGACCAAGGGATGCCAGCGTGAGCTGTAGAAGAGTCATGAGTCACTTGTGAGATTTGTGCTGCAGAAGGAACATGTTATCCCTTTGCTCTGCTGGTAGTGCCAGTCTCTTTCTGTCTTAAACGATCCATCTGCTGCTGCCCAAATTAGACACACAGCTCTCGCCGTCACTGTGCAAAGCCGTCGCCAGCAGTGCTCAGAGTGTGGTGTTCTACGTAGCTCAGACCTTGCTTAGCATCTCACCTGCGGATGGGGAACCCCCTCGTGCCAGGAATGGCTTATGTCCCCCTGAAGCCCTCAAAAGAGGAATTATAGCTGCAACTGCCAGAGACAATTAGCCAAAGCTGGGACCGTGTAGGTTTTTGCCAGGAGCTCAGCTGAAGGGCAAAAGGAGAGATCTTCCTCTGGGGTGGGAGTTTCTGTCATGAGCCTATAGATGAGACTGGGTCTGGTGGAAAAATGACCACCTCAGCTGCACAGCTCAGTGCTGCTGGGGGTATGAGGTGGTTTTCCGCTACTGCTCTTTTGTCTTCTGCTCCATACCATTTTTTTGGCTCAGGGCACACAACATCACTGTTTAAAAAACCCTCAAGCCTCAGCACACTTCGGTACTCTGTTGCTGTTTGTTTGTACCCACTGCATACATTAACCTGAAAACAGTGCAGGAGTGCTTACCAGAGGAGGTGTTACACACTGGCATTCAGTTATGGTAAAGTAGGTTGTGAAAATAAGTAAAACCGAAGAAGAAACCTTCACTTTCCTCCTGCTCTCTCCCACAATACATGTATTTATTTTGAGGTGCCCATAGTTCAATTGTCCTTGAGAGTTTTCCTCTTTGCTCTCTGGGGGTGTCCAGTATTCAGTTCAGCTGTGAATCCCTGCTTGTAAAGCAGGAGTTCTCCATTTGGCAACATCTTGGCAATAAAAGAAGGAATTGGAAATCTCTCAATGTGTAGGTGTTTAATTCTGGAGGTGTTTCTGGCTTTCTACTTCTGAAGAATGAGTAGGTTGCCTTGAAATATTGACATTTGCGGAAGCTCTTTAAGTCTGATCTGTATTTATTAGGACTTTATAGCATATAAGTGGGATGTCTTATAATCTGGGGTCTATGAAGAAAAGCATCACAAAATTTACTCCAGAATAAAGAAATAATTCAATGAACAGTTGAGTGGATACCTCCTACTGAAGAAAAAAAGGAACCTACATAAGCTCTGGTTCCTACTGAAATTAATAGCCCCACTTCGGTGGTTTTTAAAGGTCCAAGGCATCAGATTTGCTGTTTAGTGTCAACATCTCAAATCCCGAGCAAAGCTAAAGTAGGGGACTGTGGTACAGAAAATATCTAAAGCTCCAGCCTCACCCCCTGGGGCATCACAGACTCCCACCACAAGGCCCTCCTCTGGTTGCGTGGTTTGGCTGTTTCAGCAGTGGTGCCTGGGCTAAGGAGCACCTGTGTTTCTTTTTCATAAAGAAGAGGAATTTCTAAGTGGAGAATACAGGGTATCTTCTGTACCCATGAGATGAGTGGGTGCTCGCCTCATTCCCACTCTGGTTCAGCAAGGGCACTCCAGCATATGCTTAGCTTGAACTTGAATGTAACACTGATGATGCTTGTGACTTGTTTAGCAAAGAGAGATGTTTCGTGTGGCTGAAGCCCAAAGCCTTACTCTTTTTTTTTTCCTCAGTTACAAGCTATCATTAATAATTGAAGACAAGGGTAGGGTCACAAATTACCCTATTCCATACTTACCTCAAGGGATGTTTTCAACAGGGTATAATTGTCATCCACAATCGTCTACTAACTCTTGAAATAATAGTTTAGTCATGGCTAGCTTTCTCTACCATGTATTGAAAGAGTAATCAGAGTTTAGAAGAGGAATACCCTTCCTTTCCCAGAAATTTATGAAGCATTGCAGGCTCTGAAGAACAAAAAGCCTACTTGAGGAATAATTGGCAATAGGCCGGTTTTTAATTAACAAATTTTAAAACTTTTTTGTCAAAAAATTTCTTAGCATCTTCTTCTCAGTTGAGCACTTCCAAGATTTTTCTGTATTTATCCCATTTTTTCTCCTTTCTGTGCCATTTTATTCACAACTGCTCTTCTTTCTTAAATACTTGCCATTGGATATCAATGAGCTTCAAAAATCTTTTGATGGGCTTTGAAATCCATTCCCTTAATAAATCTGTTCTTAGCCCAAATGATGCTTTCTGGCTGTGACTTGTGCCAAATCTCTTGGTCCTTCCTGTTCCAGCCATCCATTCTGCTCTTGCAACATCCACCAAACAAGGCTGCCCAGTGTCTTTCCTGCAGAGGTCCCAATATTGCCCAATGCAAGGGAAGACATCATGTGTAGAAATCAGACTGCCACAAGGACAATGAGGACTACTGTGCTAGCCTCCAGTCCCCATTCAAGAACTTCCTTTTCATCTGTGTTATACTTCTACATTCAATTTTGATGATAAACTCACCTGGCCATGACAGAGACTTCCTCTGTCTTTGTGCAGTGGCCAAAGCATTGATCAAAGCCTCTAGAAAGTAATAAAATACCTAATAAAATAGCAATTAAGAAATCCGCTCTTGGGGACACGTTGCTTTTTCTATCTTTAATATGCCTGATGCACTTTGAGAAACTGAAAGAATTGCAATCTGTAAAGCTTTGAGTTTGCCTGAAGATGATGAGAAAGCCCTGATGATAGAAGGCTCAGATTGGAAAACGTTGTGAGCACACAGTCCACAATGCAGTACTCTTATCTATCTTGACAACCTGCTTTATCACCTCCCAGAGAAAAGGTGGCAAAATCAGTTAAATCAAATGAATTACCATTGCAGCCTTTTGCAGGATCCTTAAAAAGGCACTCCAGCTCCTCAGGAAAGGATGCTCTGTGCATGCATTTTAAATAACTTCAAGAGTTTAATTTTTTAACAATTTAATTACTATTCCGTGTCAGAAGGCAGTTGCAACATCATTTTGCCCAATTCTTTCTTTCTCTACATTTCCTGTTTTAAAGAGTCTCTGGGGATTGCCCTTCCTCAGTCCTGAGCACTCTGTTTAAATATGTTAAAAAATAATCTTTGAAATGCGAAAATCTAGCTTGGATGTGTAGTTTGAATCTGGCATCTAATGAATTCCAAGGGTTCCCAGATCCCTCAATTCCTCTGAACATCACACTCTGACTAATTTAAAAATTCTACTGTCCTAGGAGCTCATGTTTTTTAAGCACTTAGAGAGCGTAGTAATGAGCACAAGAGAAAAGCCAAAAGAATGTAACGGAGACATGAATTTCAAACAGCAAGTACCAAAAAACCTGAACATTACTTTTCCTTTCAAATAATCTTGCAACCATGAGAGAAAAAAATAAAATAGTTGTAGAAACTGATTTGAGACATGCAGTTTAACAAGATGTTTCCTCTCACTAGATCTCTGGAAATGCCTGGACTTCTTTTGCCATCTGCAAAGTGCTTTTCAAACATTGTTTACTTGATCTTAACCTTCTCCTGGGAGACCAGTGGGAAATTAGTGCATTCTTTTTCAAGGTATGGAAATTGAAACAAACATGGTTAAGCCTCATCATTTAGGAATTCATTCCCAGTGGATGCAATCTCTTCTGCAATTCTATCTTCAGAAGTGATGGCTGGAGGGAGCAATTGGAGAGGACAAGAATGGGCAAATTAGGAAGTTTCTAGAGCAAGGGATCTTTAATGATGAACATAGATTAAAGAAGAACAGTATGTGAACTGGAATTGTGCTGAGGAGTGGGAACTGTTACTTGGAAGTCCTGTAAAATGTTTGAGAGTTAAACTAAAATGCACAGGCCTGGTGGGGCAGCAGGAGGTGTCAAGGGAGCCTGCGTGCTCTGAAAGAAGCAAAGGGCAAGTTGCACGGCCTGCCTCGGGCTGTGGCACCAACCCTCCCTTGTCCCTTGTCTTCCGGTCTCCTGTGTGTGAAATGGCCCTGGTACTTAGGCAGATTTTCTCAGGCAGGAGATGAAAGCAGGAGGGTGTTATGACAGAAGTGAGAAATGCAGCTGTACCTCGTTGCCTCTGGTTAGCCAGACACTGACCCACCACCACCCACCATTGCGCTGCCAGGGTGTATATATGCCAGGGTGTATGTACCTGTCAGTTCTCTTGTTTTGTCCTGGCCAAGAACATTGGCTTGCAATAAAAAGACCTGCAGGTTGAAAAACCTTGATGGCATATCTGAGGAACACATGCTTGTCCTGCCATGCAACATCATCAGAATAGCAGTGGTTTACTTGTTGGCTGTAAGATACAGAAGGAAACATCTAATAGCTTGCTTCCCACTGTTTTGTCTCTCCTGTGGTCACCTCAAAGCTTTAGCCCGAGAAGGTTGGCAGAATTGGTCCATAGTGTGCAGTTAATTGCAGATTAAAACTCATGCAGATCAGGAACTTTGCCAATGAGATAATGTGAGACAACGAATTAAGGCACTCAAGTAGGCTGATTTATCCCTAAGCGGTATCTGCCCTTTTAAATATCATCAGAACAGCCAGAACTTTTGACTTTAACAAAAGAAAAAAAAGGAAGAAAGGAAGAAAAAAAGCAAAGCTTTTGAAAATTTTCCTGCATTTCATTCAGTGTGAATTAATGAATGGTGTTGGACCTGAAAAGTATTGTTTTTCATAAATGATATTATTTGCAACAAATTCTCTATCAAATTGTGTCATACAGGATACAGCAGAAGCAGGACATTATGTTAGGAACAATTCCTAACCCGCACTGCCTAACCCTGTTAACACTCAGCATGAAGATGCATTTTACTGCACTGTAGCCATTTAAAAAGGAGCTTTAAATGGAAGTAGGATGATTGGAACCAACGAGAACATCCAACCAAATGAATTTGCATTGAAAAATGTTGTTATGTCAAAGCTGAAATGATTTGTAGGGGTGCATTGGTTGTGATGAAATTCTTGATGGTCTCTGAAAACTGCAGCATTACCTTCTTACTGCTGACCAGGACACAAACACAAACAAACATTGGGATTTTTTTCAATCTTGCAATAGATGCCTCAACACAATTTTGTTCTGCTCCATAAAAATTGTTTCAAAGCCTAATGCAGCTTGATAGCACATTTCCAAATGGTGGGAGGGAATTCATGTCTTGAGGCTGGCTACAAATTATACTCATGTCTTCTTTAGAGCCCATTTACATGACTATAAAGGTGCAGAATTGCTGTTGTATAAGTGAGACTTGGAACACGGGGAGTATAATCTCAAACAGAGCTTGCATATACACCCACAGTGTAAGTTTTGGGCACTGTTTGCTTTTATAGATGGGGCTTTCTGTGCCAAGAATCCTATAAAGCCAACCAGCACAGGTGTCATCAAGGAACAGCTAATAAAATAAGAACAGTTGAAATAAATAGACCCTGCGCCAACCTTTGTGTCATCATTTTATATATCAGAACCCCTGTCCTGCAAAGTCCATAAAACTAGTCAATTCCGGATACTGTTTATTCTATAGGTATAATGGACATGCATATTTTTGGTGGGAAATGCTGCCTTTTAGGCTCATGCTGTCTTTAGCACACGGAAAAGCCTTTCAAACGTCCAAATTCCAGACCTCACCAAAGGCAAAAGTAGCTGTCAGGAAAGCAGGTCACATCAGTTACAGGAAGCAATTACGGAGAACAGCTGGAAAAAGAAAAATGCAAACCAGCCAGGTGTCAGCCACACCAAGGGAGACAAGATGGAAAGGCTGTAAAGGAAGGTAAGGTCAAGAAGAAAGCATAGGACAAAAAATGGTTCCAGTGATCTCCAGTGCTCAGGAGAGAAGCCTGAGCTCTGCTCCTGTGTCTGACCTGTTCACGTACCTCAGTTGTGTAAGGCTGCTGGACAACAGTGTCTGCTGCTGGCATTTTCCTGACTCTACTGCAAATTATTTCAGGCAATTGAGTGAGGAAAAAGTTACAGGATTTTTTTTTTTTTTCCAACTTGGTAATTTCAGTTTTGTGTCTGTTAATTTTCTGGTTTACTCTTTGAATTGTTCTCATCATGAGACAAACATTGTGTTGGGGCAAAGCAAGTGCCTGGCTGGACCTGTGCTTTTTCCAGCTCTGACAGCTTAAGCTGTCATGGAAATACACCCAAGATGTTTTCTAAGCCC
Organism: Coloeus monedula; assembly: GCF_965178545.1. NCBI lineage: Eukaryota > Metazoa > Chordata > Aves > Passeriformes > Corvidae > Coloeus > Coloeus monedula. The sequence continues at coordinate 75,280,655 of NC_138781.1, forward strand.
AGAGTGAAATCTGCCATCTTGGGTCAGTGCTAGTTTCTTTAGAGCTATTGCTAGATCTACGCTGGGAATCTCTTCAAGGTCAAAACTTGTTTTTTTGCAGAGACCACCAAGCAGACATCCCAGACATAATAGTACTTAGCTATCACATCTGAGCTTACTTAAACTCGCAATTGATTTGGCAGAGACCTCGTCCCCTATTACACATGCTTTGAACTATTCAATCTCTATTTTCAATATTCTTTTTATTTTGAAGGGAGGTGGTACTTCAGTCACTGTCATGTTGAAAACAAGAACTTCTGTACAGCACTCTGGTGGCAGCGCTGGTGGTTTTGATAATTTGCATGTCTAGTTTTGGTCAGCACTTTGGGCACCTGGCCATGTGTGGTGGTGGTGCTGCTGAGTTGACACGCACAGCCCCCAGTGCCAATCCAGGATTCCAGGAGAAGCGATGAGCAGTCCCCTCAGTAGCTGAGCCCAAGGCACTTTGACTTTTCCCCCTTCGGGGGCTCTCCCCTGAGTGCTGGGAGGAGCCGGAGCTGGAAAAGATGCTGGTGGTGGCATCATATGAGACTGTATCATTCCTGTTTGATGGGGCAGAGCACTGACCGATCTGTGATGTCTGGTGCATGCATAGATTGGGTAGGACTGCTTCTGCTCAGCACGACAGTTCATGGCCATTCTTTGTGGAGTTTTGGGAGACTGAAGGGACCTTGCAGGGCTTCTGATTCCAGGAAGGAGCAAATGGGGAAAGGAGGGGGATGTGCATGTCTGTTTGTATGTTAAATATTACTTAAAGGCTGAAGGAAAGGCAATCAATGCACATCTTTGGTTAGGTGACTTCTGATTGTTCAGACAGTCTTTATGCACTGCTGGGTGGAGCAATATAAGAAAACCCTGAGTTATTCAGTATCTGCCTCTCTGTAGTGGTTCTTTCTGCTGCTTTCCTTTCTATTTACCTCCATGAGGTTCTTTAGTCTCTGAAGCTGTTGAGATAGAGGAAAGAAGCTCATCTTCCCAGTCTCAAGTGGAGGAAGGCAGGGGGGCTTATTTCTTCCACTTTTGTTGGGGAGAGGGGAGAACTTCTTCCTATTCTTATTCCCTCCAGATAATTTGATTGGTATCAAGCCACAAACTTGGCAAGGTGTAACTGACACTGTGGGACGACCTCCTGAATTTGTAACTACACAGCTTTATAATAGCACGGTGTATAGGTGTGGATTTTCTTGAAACCAATACTTGATTGACTGCAGCCAGGTTACACACAGAGTGCATTTTATTTGGGCTCCCTTTTTGGAGACATGCACGTGAGAGCATAGACATTAACATAAGAGCATTTGTATGTGCTAATGTACGGGTAAGTCATCCTACTCTGTAAGAGTTGTAAAACACAGATTTACTTGAATTGGATAGGTTATGAATGCTTATGAATTCCTAGAGGCATCCATTTCCTTTGGACTAGCACGGTAAAACTTATTGCATGTTGTCTGGCTGACCATTTTCATCCGCCAGCAGACAGGGAAGGGACTGCTTTGACACAGTGATGTTGCAGTGGGACTGAGAGGGATGCTCACCTACGCAGTGGGGCTGGTAGGTGAAGTGGTCAGGAAAAAGTGACATGGATATGCATCAGAATAAAGCAGAAATTAACTGAACAATTGGGTAGAAGTAGTGGATATATCCCACAGAGATGATGGGTGAAAAATTACATAGGACTGAGAGGTGGGATACTATCACAAAGTGGCTTGGTCCCAATGACAAGTTTTCATTCACATTTTAAGCATGCAGTGTGAACACAAAATAGTTCCTACCACTCTCCTTTGCTTTTTGTTATGCTGTTTATTGACTGGTGTAAGCGTAAGTGCTTACAAAAAATGCAGTGCTAATCCATTAGCAGCACCCAGAAAAAAACCATTTTATGTCCCTGCAAACCTTCCGTCATAAGATCTTACAGCAAATTCCCAAGAGCAATATGGTAAAGCTCAGAATATCTAAGACAGGTGGGCTTTTTTCCATCTCACTTTGCAGGTAGAAGGTTGAGGTGCTGAGAGATGTTAAGTACCTGGTTGAAACTGCAGAGGCTTGAGCACAACTCAGACCAGTATCTCCCAGCTCTGACTTAGCTCAGCAAAATGAGAACCCTCCTTCCCTGACATAATAGCTTGAAAGGGGAAGCAAGAAAAGAAAGCTGCTTTGACCAAATATTAATCTTAGTTTTAAATTAGAGTGAGTAGGTAATGGGAACATGAAGAAATTATTAATGAATGCATATGTGGAGGGGAAGCAGTGAAAGGTAGGCTAGGGAGAGGTGGTGGGATTAAACTGATGACATGGTTTTTTACTAGCTGTGACAATAAACTGCCCAACAAAAGCATAAAGGAAGCACATAATGGTGTGACTGGAGTAGATACACACACGGGCCAGCTCTAATCCTGCTGCCCTAAGTAATGAGAGTAACAAAAATTCAGCAGTGCAGATTGACAGAATTGACAAGCTGGTGGGGACTTGTTGCCTCCCAAGGCATTTAATACCACTTGCACCTGAGGGAATTCCACCACACAGCTCTGGGTTGCAGTGTCAGTCAGGGCATTGCTGCCTTGCGGGTCTCTGCACGACACTTTGTCACATGGCCAGGATGCGCTCTCAGAAAAAGGCCCAGGCACTGATCCGGCTGGAGAAGTACTTCGCCAGATTTTACTGATGGGAAGATCCAGATTGCCCAACCAACCAACTCTTAAGAGAAATGAGTAGGGTTTTTTCTGCCTTTGAGGAAGAATCCTTGCCTGTCACTTTCAATTAGCCAAATTATAGCTGTCATTGTGTTCTGCAGCTCATTAAATACTAGGAGTCTTCTTCAAATACTATGGGCAAATCACAGAGACAGTCTTGATAAGATTCTTTCTTTTAACCAGAAAAAATATGACTTCTCTTCTATCATGACACTTCACTGAATCAAGCCTTCATTTCATCCAACCTCATTTTTCCCCCTGCATTACACCTTTCTGCTAATATCTAAGGACTTTAATGGTGCTGTTCTCAGGAAAGAAAGAAAAAAATAAAGTAAGGTCAATAGATGGACAGGCATGCTGACCTCTCTCTCTTGCAGCCAGGATGTTTGAGTACTGCATAGCAGCTATCATACAGGCTTTAGTTCAAATACGGTGTGTGACAAAGACACCTTTCCACCTTGGTCATATTTTTTCTTGCTTTGCTGTTTCTCTAAAGAGAATACAGATTCAAATCTACTTAGATTATAAACAATTCACTGTAAAGCACATGTTTATATACAAAAAGCACAGGAATAACCTATGAATAAACAGAGTTCCCTGTTTGAATTCCATATTAAAGTTTTACTCCAGCCATAAAAACTGTTGGTAATGAATACATTTCAACTACTCTTCCTCTTCTTAAATATTTAATTATAGAAAGCCTTTGGGATCTTAATCAAGGGTGTGGATCCCATTGTACTCAGCACAAATCCAGAACAAAAGGACAGAGAATTCACAGCAGAAATATAAGGCCAGATGGAGTGGACAATAAATGGGGAAATATATGGAACCAATGAAATCATATTGATCTGTGTGCAATGTCCGGGTCTCAGCACCATGGTGGCTTAGCCCTTTTGTTTTCTTTTATAAGCACCATAAAAAAGCCGGGTTCTTTAAGGTAGCTAATGAAACCAGTTAATAAAAGCCTTGGGCACGCCTTCAGTAAACTCCGTTAAAGCAGGAAATGTGGTGTCAGACAAAACCTGGTGCTTTTTATTTGCTTAGTTGTTCTGAAAGTGGAGACAGTGCAGGGTCTAAGGAAGATCACCTCAAAGGGCTGACCCTTTTGGTGGGGACAGGGATGGTGTTACTCAGTGTGGGCACAGAAAAAGGCAGAAAGAGCGAGAAAGGAGCCCAGAACCAAAATCAGGGAGGAAGGCCAAGTGGGAGTAGTTGGAGAGATGGAAGACAGACAACATATGGCAATAATATTGCAGGAGATGGAAACAAAATGCTGTGTTGTTTAATAGAGGGAAAAGAGCACAGAGGAGAGAGGTCAGGTGGGGCAGACACTGGATAGAAGCTCAGCTCTTCCAGTACATTCGAATCTAAAGCAAAGAAAGCACACAAGAAGATGTGTGCAAGGACACTAATCACGATGCTTCTACATTGCATAAGATCCTGGGAGTAATATAGCTATGCCTATGCGGGACACTCTCGCCCCTGTATCTCTGTTATTAAATACAAACAAACTGTTTACTCTTGCTTTCCCTTAGAAATACCAAGACACCCTGGGGAAATACAGTTAAGCTTTTATAAAATCATCAGCATGCTGCTTGGTAATTTTATTCCCATCTAAGTCCTGCAGTGTGGTTAAAGCTGGGCCATGTGCTTCCTGTTAAAGCAGAACACTGTGTTCCACCTTGAAAGACACACCACATTCAAGTCTCCACAAACTAAGGTCTGAAGGGGCAGCAAATCTGAGACCTACATGACACTGGGCCACTTGTTTATCATTCTTGCAAATGTGCAAATAAGATACAGGCTTGTCAATAAATCACGTTTCAGTCTAATTTTCTCCAGTGAAGAAAAATAAGACATACATAAAAAGAATTTTTTTTTTTTGGTGCCTGGATGTCTATTGGTTCATTTTCAAAATCTGCTTTTATTTATCCCCTGGTTTTCATTGATCTCTGGCGATAAACACACCAGCTGAGAGAACTTAGTTCTAACAGACAGTTTTTCTTCCCTCTGCCAGAAGTGATCTGGTTTCCTCTATGAGCCGTGCTTGAGAGTTTTCAGTCAAGTTGAAATATATCTCAATTCAGTGGATTATAACCAAATTAAATACAGCTTTGCTCCAAAAGATTTATTCTTTTTTAGAGTCTTCAAAATTAATTTTCATTCCTTTTCTAAGACACACAGGTTTATTGACAGCATGTGTCGTTGTCTGAAATCCAACACGTTTCTTACTGCACCTTATTATGAATCCCTTCTCTCATCTTTCTTAGCTGAGCGTCTCCCCACCTGCCCGGTCTCTCCTTCCTCTCTGTTTCCAGACCCAAACCTTCCTCCCTCACCCTGCTGGCATTGTCATCTTTGTGTGCCCAGATCTACACATCCCCAGCATAGGACAGAACCTGTGAGGCCTTTACCAGCACAACACCCCACTGTGGTTTTCAGCTGGACTTTGTGGGCTCCTAAGCCACCTCTGGTTTGCTGCTGCTGCTGAATCCCTTTTCCTAGGATGCTTTCCCCATCTTATTTCCTCCTGAGCATCCCTGTGTACATTTGGGTATTTTTTTCTGACAGAAAGCATCTCAGAGGCAGCTCTCATTCACCCTGAGGAGCTGAAAATCCCTTTTACACCATAAGAATTAATTCAGTAGGAAATCCCAAGGAGCAACCAATTTAAACATTGTTTAATTAAGGAAAAGTGCTTCTCTTATCTTAGATTTGATGCATCCATACACCCCAAACACACAGTCAGGGACTGAAATACCTTGATAGGGCATACACAGCACGCCACATTTGCACTGTCAATACTGGCACCTTTCATGTGAAATAGCGGGAGCAGGAGTGACTACATAGTCACACTTCTCTATTTGCATACTGATACTTCTGAGTTTTCACACAAGGACTTCTGAATTTCCCCTGTGACTGATGCACATAGAGCACAGGTACATGCCAGAGAGGAAATGCATGTCAAGAGTATACTTGTACCTGTGCCCGCTCCATTTGGGTGCTTTTCTCACCTACAATGAAGCCTCCTAGCCCATTTAAACTGGGAGGGTTATAGATTTGTGGTTCAAACAGCCCAACATATAAAACAAGGGGTGACTTGATTGATTGAGCTTCAGTGAATCAGGAGTTAGTTGGAAGTAATTAACTATGACCTAGTCTTTACCTCATTGAAGCCAGTATCTTGAACCTGAAAGGGGATAAGGACTTGTACAGAAGTGGTTCTGTTTGAAGCTCTGTTGCCATTATTGTCTGGTTGTGTAATATTATTGGTAGCATAAACCAAATTGATTTAATTTGATGATGGTGAAACAATGCATCTATAAATAATGCTCAACACCTTGTGTAAAAATATTTAAAGTTGAAAAAAATAGTATGAAATTTTTCCTTTCCTAAAATTCAGCTTCCTGTCATTACAGAAGTTCAATTTTAACATTGTGGTGAAGAACCTGCAAGCAAAGCAGTACAGCTGTTATTAAGAGGTTAGGGAAACCTTCTTATAGCACCGTTTCACGTTTAAGTGGGAAACACGCTTTACTCAGAACTCAACTGCCTACTTCTGGTTTTTAACACCACCAATCTAAATATCCTTTGATGGGGGCTAATGGGGCTTTTTGTTTGCAAATTCCCACGGCTCGAGTAAGAAAGTGAAAGTGATTTATAGTACACGCAGCCAGGTGCACTTGAGTATCCCGCGTCTCTGGGGCGTTTTATCCCAAAGTCCTGGCAGAGCCAGGCGTGGAAAGGGGTCCCTCACCTCTTGGCTAGCGGGGCCGGTGATCAGGACACCCCAATCCCGGCCTCATGGTGAGCAGTGGAACGGCTGCTGCTCACAAGGAGGAGAAGGAGGAGGAGGAGGAGGTGGAGGACATGGGACCAGACGGCGGCTGTTTAGCTTGGCCGTCCTCACCTCCCGCGGCAGCCAATCTCCCTGCCAGCATCCAGTCGTTCCCACAGTAAGCCTGGTCTTAGCCTGGGATGCTTGCGTTCAGTTATTAATTTGGATGTAGCTGAAGTTTTCCTGAGGAGCTCGAGCCACGGCACGGGAAGCACATATTTCAGCTTACAGCCGGGGCCAGAGCGAAGCAGGATTTCTCTGGCAGGAAGAAGGCAGCCGTTTTGCCTCGGGCCTGTCTCCTGACTGGATGGTGAGGGCTGGTGGCAAGCGGAGGTGGGCTCTTCACAGAAACCCACAGGAATCTCCTCGTGGAAAGCCTTCGGCTGCCTAAGACACTGGGCTTGGGCCAGGAACCCTGGAAGTAAAATAGCCTTCTTTATGTTTATTTGTAAAGCACTTTGCAAGAGGTGGGTTAACATTAACCCCCCTCCTCAGAGAGCAGAAGTGGGCAGATGTGTCTAAAAGCACCTGGCAAATAAATGACAAAAATGTAAAGAGAAGCTGAGGCCTCTCAATCACGGGCCATGCTTGGAGAAAAAAAAGAAAAAAAAAGGAAAAAAGAATATTAAATACACGAAAGGTAACAAAAGCACATCTGTCTGTAAAATTGTTTTCATAGGATCACTGGACTGTGACTGCAGCTGATGTTGTTTAAGTCAGTGAGCAGACACTGACTTTGCCATGAGCTCTCCTGCCCTGAGGAACCACATCAGAAAGAATCATTTGGACAGAAGGGAACATGGCTTACATGCTGAGAACCTCACTTCATTTCTTATTTCAGGGTGACACAAACCTTCAGAGGTCTGTATCAGTTAGATCATAACTTGTTAATGATGTGGTAAGTCACCACATCTCCATTTTGTCTAAGAGCTGTAGAAGTCAAATTAGTGCTCCACTTTATTGTTTCTTGAAGAAAAACAAGAGTATTTTGATCTGTTTCAAAAATGGAGTATCAAAACCAATATTTTTATAAAACTTAAAGAATGAGTAGACTTACATCCTTGCTCAAATCCGCGTAACACACAGCACGTACGACACATGCACAGCAAAATACCTCTACAAAATAATGCAGCAGCAAAACTAATGCAAAGTAACATCAGCAATGGCTCTGAGTGAAATGCGGGAAATTCTCGTCAGAATCACCCTTAGAACAAGAGTCTGTGGCTGCTCTGCTCTTTTTATTACCAGGGAAGGGTTTGATGGCAGCAGAGTGAGCCACGCTTTTATTTGTTGCATAGTTCCCCTGTGGTACTGCCTTGTGTCATTAATTCACGAGTGTAGAGATAACACTCTTCTCAAACCAACTGCACCCTTGTAGCAGCAGAAGCACTCCTGGAGAACTGAAGAGATAACTTCGTTAGCTCAGCCAGCAGAGGGAACTGCTAATCAGCGCTAATTGCTCACACAGGTCTAACAGATATCCTACCAAGCTCAGTAAATACCCAGTAAGTCATGGCACTTAACACTTTCCATGCCGTGTCAGCCCGCAGATGACCCGGCAGATTCCAGCACCGTGATCTCCCTCCGCAACACTCCTCCGGGCCTTCATTTCCCCTCACTTTGATCTTACGGCTTTCTCCCGGAAGGAAGGCGAGCTCTGAAGCAATTTTGGCACAATGGTATTTCTGTCTCTTTCTGGTCAATTGAGTACTCAGATAAATTAAAATCCTGCCTGAAACACACAAATTCTTTTCCCTGCTCATGTCCTCTCATTCTCCTCTAGTTCTGCTCCTGTCTCAGATATTTTCTGCCAAGCAGCAATTGAACAAAGCAAGGGTTAAATCAGGTAGCTCATATTTAGCCTCAAGTTAGTAAAGCCAGAGGCAGGTTTGACCCACACTGACTGGCTTCACAACTAGGCTGCGAGTTTGTACCACAGTGCCAGAGCCACAATGCCACAGCCAGTGCCTGGGCAGATACCACTCCTCCAGAGTACCCCTTGTAATTCCTCCCAGCTTTCCACAGAGGAAACACACACATAAGGTGCAAATCACTCTGCTTAATAACAGTTACTTCAAAAGCTCTGTGGTTATCAACAGCTAGTCAAGGTATGGCTTGGTTGCATCCTCTTCCCTGCCTCATCCCAGGCTGAGACAGTGTGCTTCATACCTTCCAACATGAAATATTTCCCAGAGATATCAATTTGCTTCCGAGAGGGCAAGCAAAAGCAATCCCTTATGCTATTTGTTATAGAAGTCCAACTTGCTTTATTCAGTGCTCATCCTGGTGTTTTATTTCTCCAAACTAAATAAAGTAAAAGGTTCTTGCAATGCCTTCTCCCTGCCAACAGCTATAGCTCCCACTCCAGCAGGAGGAGCCGCACCAGCACAGCTGCACAAGATAGAGTGGGAAATGAAAAATCCTCCATCAAACTTAGGCACTCCAAAGGGGGTCCATTGGATTGAGAACAAACAAGAAATGCTGCAAAAACCTCATTAAGCAACTTTTGATGATCTTATGTCTTGAAGGGCATTGAGCAATGAGAAGAGCCAAAGGCAGCTCCCTCTTATATCCACCACCTGTGGGCCACCAGCATCCCTTTCATGGCCAATGAGCAGCTGGAGCACAGGATGTGTCAGCCACACCTCAGTTGCAGAGGCCATATAGAAACCCATATTGCACCTCCCTGACACCTCATTTCCCGCACCCCAAACATCCTAAGGAAAGGCTTGGGTAGCTGAAGACGAGGCCTGCTGCGTTCACATGAAATCAGCAGGGGAGTCTCGTTTGCAGGAATACATTGAATTAAACTGGATGAGGTCCAGGACTCAAGTTACACTAATTATGGGTTTAAAATTAATGTAACATTAAACACCTGCTTCTTTCCAGCCTGGGAAAGATGCCTTAGAAAGGTGTTATGTCTAATTTCTGCTCTTACAACCTTGAGAGGAAGGTGCTCTTAACCATGTGAAATTAATTGCTTAGGTGCCCTCCCTTGGCTCTCACATGGAAATCGGAGCTTTTGAAAAAATGAGGGAGTGAAAAGACAACAGCTGTAAGATGAAACCCATGGTGGAATAAAGGCAGCACCTTACTGAATTAATTTTACTTTTCCCTGTAATACATCCCTGATTGGCTTAGTAGTTATCCACCTGCTTAACCCTTCCTTTTCCATTACAATTTATTTTTAAAAAACCTCAAAACTTTTCCAGGCTGGATTATTTTTCTTTTTTTGAGTTTAAAACAAAACTAGTTAAGACATACAGAAAGCTGTACAAGCTCAGAACTGACAAACCTCACCCAGTCTATCCCCATCTCGCACACTCCAAGGGAGTCTCTCTGTCTCTTTCCAGGAGTACCTGTGTGGCACAGAGCCATCCTCCTCCTCTAGGTACCCTTTGTCCAGACATGGCTGTCACCAGCTGAGCAGCAGCCCTGTCTGTGCATGCAGCTTGGGAGCACAAGCAAAGCCACCCATACAGCACTGAAGCTGGAGAAAAGTTCTTTAGGGGACCACATGCTCCAAAAAGGGTTTCTGGGAACACCTCCAAACACAGCTTGGTGACACAGTTCCCAGCCATCATGTAGCAAAGTGCATGTTCCTTCCTCTCCTACCTGGCCTGGCATGCAGGTCCCTCTCCATCTATCTCAGGGCCTGGAGGGGAGACACAACCATTCCTGCTCACCGATCTTTAAAAGTTCTTGTAACTTCCGCACAGCCGTAAACACTCAGGAAATCAACTCCCTTTGGGACTGGCTTACAGCTTGTAAATATTACTCACCCAGAACAGTTATCCTAGAACAGGGATTTTCAACATGTGCATGCACTGTCATTCTTATTTCTTGCAGCATCTTGTGCTTCCTGTATTTTCAATGCTGTATTTCCAATTCCCAATGGACTGTTCTGGACCTGAAGGGAGATTCATTCCAGACATGCAACTTGGAGCAGCACAATTTTATAAAGGAAAATAATATGTAAGAAACAATTTACTTTTCTCTTTTCTGGCTCAGTGAGTTCCTTAGTAAGGTGGGAACAGGTATCAGACACTTAGTACTTAGAGTTTGACCAACCTGGCCTGAAAACAGCACCATTGTCAATGTCTTAGAAGTCACTGGTTCTCCGTGGGGCAGTACTTAGAAATCAGAAACCACCTGACTGTCTTGCAAGCATTCTCTTATTAAAAAGGAAAACACTAATGAGATAAATCCTCCTCATTCTGTGAGTAGATTTTTCCCAAACTGAATAAAATCAGGTCATTGCTTCCAGCTCTGCACTAACTATAAACACCCCTTGTTCCCCCACTGCCACATTCTCAGTATGTTGTGAGCCCTGAAATATGGCCTTGAAAGAAAAGACAAGCAGTGCAATGGCCATCAGTCCTGGGGGAAGGGGAGTGGGGAATCACTCCCTTCCATCCCAGACACTGTGATGTAAACAGCTCCAAACAGCTGTGGTAGAAGGGTGGGAGCAGGCCAGCAGGTTTGATGAGAGGAAGTGGCAAACTCCAAAGCCAAGAGGGAAAGAGCCCTAAGTGGCTTAACTGAGGCAAAGTAGTTAAAACACTTAATTTTTGTACTTGTTGATGCTATTTCAGTGCCTCCGTCTGTAACATCTGGTTGCCTTAGATACATGAGGTAACTACGGCAACTAGTTATTACAGGGAGAGGGATAAGAAATAGATCAACATTACTGAATTTGGCAGGCTCTAAAATAGCTTTTCTGTAAAGCAGAGGCAGGTGCAGAGGGTACAACGGCACCATGGGGCAGTGAATGGCGAAGGTGGCCACAGCAGGATCACACCCTGGCATTAGGCTGCTTAAGCATCTGGATGCATTACCTCTTTAGATCTGCTTGCAGCAGGATTGCTGGCCAGAGGACCAAAATACTTGCGATGTTCAAAGGGGTTGCCTGGTATTTGTATTGGAGCTATTTTCACTGTAAGTCATCCCATCCCCACCACCCTACCCTCCCCCAACCTCTCCCTCTCAAAAACAAGGAAGGTGTTGGGAAGTACTAGTTGTCCTCCACAGATTTCTAACTGAAGGGGGGATATATGAGGTGAAGAGATTGTAGTGACCAGAATCACTGTGAGCCTGAACACACATCCTAAATATCAACACTTTAATGGCACAACTGACACCATGCCTTGGTGATGTAATGTACTGTAGTGCACAAAACAGATCAGAAAATGATGTACAGTTCTCATTAACTGATCATTTTAGTGCTTTTCAAAATAATTAGTTTATCTGTTGGAAAGTGAACAGCTTTCAGGCTGGGTTGTCTTCCCTGCAGAAAGTCACTAAAGTGCACTGAAACACCCCAGTGACCTCCTTGCTCCAGACAGTAGGGAGGAGTGGGCGTTCCCAGATTTAAAAGTGAACCATGCAAGACTGCCAGAAAGACATGTTTGTGCCCAAAATGTCTGTCTGACTTTTTTTTTTTTCTTGGCTTGCAGGAAAAGCTATGTTAATAAATCCTTAACATAAAGGATTGCCTGAAAAGCTGGATCCGTGTGCTGTCTGAATATCCTTCACCAGGATTATTCTTGCACAGAAATTTTCCCTACACAGCTAGGACAAAGCGTTCATGTCAAAACTACAGATATTTACAGAAAGGAGCCAGCACCACTGTTTCATCTGATGCATTTCATTAAAAATACCTCTAAGACCAGGGTGTTACAACAGCCAACCAGCCCCACTTCCACAAATTAAAAGCATCATTCCCTAATCCTAGCAACAGTGTTCCAGACCACAAAGGGCGCTGCCTTATAATATTGTTTACATATGAAATCTGAGTGTCTAAAGCAGAAAGTCCCCACCTTTTCACCTCAGCAGGCTGCTCAAGTGAAGTCTGCACAGAGTTTTGCTTCCCTTAGGATGTTTTCTTCATTAAACAGGCTAGTTGGTAACGAATGTAAGTTTGTATTTTTCCCAGCAGATTGCCCTCTTGGAATTCTTTGCTATCTATCTCCAGAGATGAGAACTGGTTAGATGAACAGAAATGAGATTCAGTCTCAGTAAATGTAAAGTAATACACACGGGAGGAGTAGCGAGTGCATTTTCAAGCACCTGAAGGGCTCTAAACTAACTACCTCAATTTCATAAAGCGACCCAGGTGGCAATGCACAGTTCAGTGAAAGTCATTGCTTAGCATGCAATCAAAAATGCTGACAATATATGAGAAGGCTTAAAGAATGGGCTGCAAGTAAAAAAAAAAAGAAGGAAAATGTTTTAAGACCGTTTCAAATGACTGAGCACTGAGCAGACTGTGGTAAAATATTGAGTATTTACTGATTAAAAGATTTCAGAAAAAGTACCACAGGAGTTCATAAAGAATAGCAAGAATAGCAAGTAGGAAACCTTTCCAATTAAAGAGTGATCTGAAGGAGTGAGACTGTATTCTTTAGGAAGCAGAAAACTAGGAGGGGGCCTTAGAGCAAGCATGGGGGATGAGAAATGACCTGGAGATATCAAGAGCTTCTCCTTTCCCTTCTCTGTAATAAAAAGAGGGGATACTCAGCAAATCACAAGATGGGAAGTGCACAACACCAAGAAGGAAACACACAGTCCATACATTTTAAATCCCTGGAAATTGCTGTGAAAGCAGTCTAGGAGGTTAATGCCTGGATACCCTTTCCTATTTTGTACCTGCACTGCAGGCACTTGAAAGACAATGGGCTGGCTCTCTGGTCACGCCCCCATCACTGGCTGAAACCTTAGCCTGAAAGGAACCTGAATGAAAGTGGCCACGTAGCAAGATGTACGAGGTCTGGCAGCTGGGAGCTGGGGCACACACTCCACTCCACTTCATTATGGACTGAAAGCCAGCAACAGAGAGGTATTAACAAGTATGTGATGAAACAGAGCTGCAGCTGCTGGCTCAGCAAATATAGGTCAGAGCTACAAAACCTTAATCTATGGAGGAAGCGTGAATGTCAAAAACATAATCATATTCAGGCAGGATTACAAGTTATGTGGGTAACCAGAGCCCTAGGAGTTCACCTAAATTAACTGATAGAGAATTTATCTCTTTCCATGTACATGCAAATGGGACTAAGCAGCAAGACCTTCTGAAAACATTGTGACCTTGTCTGAAACTTTAGAAAAACTGCAAATTTTTTCCACCCAGCAGGCAATATAGGTCCAGGACCTTTCAACAGCGGTGTTGCAAGCTCACCTCTGCAGTCTGCTGTTCAGACAGTGTTAGCTGGGAGGTGTTTGAAATGGGAGGGTGAGTAGAGGAATGGGGTAACAGCACCACTGCTTGGCATAGAGGAGCAAGTCACTGTTTTGGGGGACACGATCCACCAGAATACTGGTGCATCACTGTATGCTAAACAGGGGTGTACATGTTAAACAGTGAGCATCACTGTGTGTTAAATAGAAAACAGAGAAGCAATCTTAAGTCAGACAGTAATTCCTCAGAAGTCAAATTGCTTTTTACCTGTGAAGAAGTTCCCTTTCGATGAGTCAAACCCATCTTTAGAGCTTTATTCCCTGTAAAACCGTTGGAGATGATTTCCTCACCGTCACCAAATTGCCATGTTAATGTTGCAGCCACTGAGGCAGCCATGGAGGACTGGCAAGGGCAGGTTTCCTGCTGCGGGCAGGAGGGGTAGAAGGGCTGTTAGCAAAACAGGTGCTTGAGGGAGGAGCAAAAATGTCAAGTGAGGAAACATTATGACTTCTACTCAGAAAGTATACTACAGGCTTCAATTTTGTGAGGCCTTTCCAAGAGCACTTCTCTCCACATGTGCCATTATTTATGTGTGGGCCAGTCACACAAGCAGTGCTTCTACCTGCGGGACACATAATGATTCCAATGGGCCTGTTGTAGTGGGGCTGCTTGCAGAATCCAGGAGTCCTATGTTGCACATAACACCATTGTTACTTCGACAGCCTTAGGAGGGGATAAGCTGCTCTCATCAGAAGTCATCTCTCATGACAGAAATCCCTTTTGGGAGGGAAAAAGACCCTTCAAGTCTTGCTCTTTGCAGACATGTCTTTCTCACTGTTAATCTGAGAAGGGACATTGATTCTTTTTTCTGTAGCAGAGCCACGATTCCTTAATTTGTAGCCACTGGAGCCCATGGCAAAACCTTTTGTGAAAAGAAACCAAGATTTTCACAGCTGACTTGAAAACTATAATAGGGACAGGGAGAAGACCTAAGTCTACTCAAAACTGAGTGAACAAGGTCGTATTCTACTGGGATGAGGGTTTAAGCCCTCTCAACAAGTGGGGTGAAGTAAGGCTATACCACCAAGATTAGGCTCTCCTCTTTATAGTGCTATTGGCAGTGGTTTGAACGCTACCCACCTTTGGTCATTTCCTGATACTCAGGACATTAAGCCCTGCTTTAGTCTACACAGGCAGAAGAGCAGCCTGGGCTTTGTGTGATGGGACCTCTTTTTTAAAGGACTGGATTATAGAGACTGGTTTGAATATAAAGAAGCCAACCAGACTCCTCCATGGCTACTAAATATCTGAGGCTCACCAGCCTCCTAAGAGACATCAAATGCTTCACCTCAGGTGAATTAGGTGGTGGGAAAAGGTTTTCAGCAAGAAGATCTTTCTGGCGCCTTTGTCTTTAAATCTGTCTGCGTATAACTTTAGGGAAAACAGAGAAAAAAACCCTTTCGGAATTAATGCTTTTTCTTTAGAGTTGAGTACCATGTATTTTCTATATACTATTAATATTACTTATCAGCATTGCAATACAACATTCACTCTTTAACCAACCATGCAATACCTCTGCTTTGTTAAAAGCAAACCCAAATCTATTTGTACTGTTTTCAATAAAGTTTGAATCTGTTCACAAATATTCTACTATTTTTTCACACTGTGTGTGATAGCTACTACTGCAATGAAAGACTATCAGGCTATTACTAGGCTGCCAATATTTGCTTTAAAAATGTGACTTTTTGTAGTAGCTGTGTTACATTTCCATGGGGTTTTTTTTGTTGTTGTTGTTTTTTGGGGTTTTTGTAGTTTTTTGGCTGCAATATGTAGTCCATGTTCATAAATTTACAGTCTAATATTAATGCTTTCCTCTTTAGGATGTATATATGGTCTTCACATGTAAGAAGCTAGATTTTAGCCATACATCATGTTTTACAGAAATGGCAATGGGATAAAACCATGCAAATGTATTCCATCTTTAAAACCCAAAGTGTCATCATTCAGACTCAAAAGTGCAGAGGTTATAGTAGTTATAAAAGGAATAATTTTCTTTGTGTTGAGTTTATTAAGCAGAATGCAGTTCTTACTTCAGGAAAGTATGCCCAGGTTAGACTCAGCAAGAAAAAAATACTTTCATATGGTAATTTTCAATAGAGTAAATTTAAAGAGATCTTTTTCTCTATTAAGAAAGGGCTTTTTTTTTTTTTTTCAGACTTTCTACTCTCAAAGGCAGCTCAGAAATGAGAAGACTTCTAGGAAAGGATTTCAAATGGAGGCAAACTCTTGCCCCAGTACAACAAGAGTCAGATAAGAAAGCTTTAATTCTAGCACAAAACTGTCTTTGACTTCAAAGGTTTAATTTCTAGCTGGCACAGGACCAATAAAACCAATCATTTCCTCTTTAGATTTTGTTTTCGACTAATTGAATGTTTCTTCTTGTAAAGCATGTTAGCGAGTGGCACACAGTGCTGGCTGCAGCCCAGCTTGCTGAGCTCCAGAGTTTATCCATTTGATAAAATACATAATTATGGACATTGTGTGCACGGAGCCCAAGGTCCCACTGACTTTGTCAGCTGATAAGATCTCATTTTAAGACCATCAGCATCTGTTCATAAGTTATTATTCCTCCCATTCAGATTTCGGTTTTGTTATTTGTTGCGGCTGTTTATCCTCACTGGCTAAGGATTTCAAAGCAGCTTCAGGGATTTAGATACATTTTCCATTTTGAGTCCATATTTACATTTCCTTGAAGAACCCTGGTCACACTATTTATAGACCTTTGTTAAGCTGTGACAGAAATCTCATGGGCTTTGGGCACAACATTTATACATTTCACTTAAGGATCGGTCGATGGGTGAAACAGGATAAAATACGTACTTGAAGAGCACAGGAATAGTATATTCTCTGTCTATACAGTCGCCTGAAAATGAGAATACAGGCTTGAACCATGGCAGCGGTGATCTAATTTAGACAGTGGGAAGAATTATTTAGCCATAGAGGAAGTGACACATAGGACTATGCTGCCACAGGATGCTGCAGTGTTTCCATCTTCAAAAGCAGTGTGGCCAGCAGGTAAGGGAGGTGATTCTGCCCCTCTACTCCACTCTGGAGAGACCCCTCCTGGAGTGAGGCATCCATCTCTGGGGTCCCCAGCAGGAGGGAAGGACATGGACCTGGTGGAGCAAGTCCAGAGGAGGCCACCAAGATGACCAGAGGGCTGGAGCACCTTTCCTATGAGGAAAGACTTGAGAGAGCTGGGGTTACTCAGCCTGGAGGAGAGAAGGCTTTGGGGTGACCCAGTTGTGCCCTTCCAGTAGCTAAGGGAGCCTACAAGAAAGATGGATAGGGACTTCTTACAAGAGCATGTAGTGACAGGACAAGGGAGAATGGATTCAAACAGAGAGTAGGTTTAGGTTAGATATTAGGAAAAAATTCTTCACTATGAGGGTGGTGAGACACTGGAACAGGTTTCTTAGAAAAGCCGTGGATGCCACATCTCTGGAAGTGTTCCAGGCCAGGTTGGATAAGGCTCTGAGCAACCTCGTCTAGTGGATGGTGTCCTTTCCATGGCAGGGGGTTTGGAACTAGATGACCTTTAAGGTCCCTTCCAACCGAAGCTGTTCTCTGGTTCTATGAATTTAAGAGTAGGTTATATGATATTTTATGTACAGCCGTGTCTCTTTTCAGGCTGGCTCTTCAGGACCCCTCTGGCACCGTGGCTCTGCAGTTTCACACAGCTCCCAGGCAAAGTCCTGTCCGGGGGTGAGGCGAGGCGAGGCGAGGACTGCTGAGGGCACCGGGGACAGGGATGGCCTGCCAGGAGCTGAGGGCTGTCGGCCGGGGTCAGCTGGCTGCGCCTCGCTTCGCCGGCCGGACAGCAAGCCAGCTCTCCTTCCTCGCTGCTGGGAGAAGCCGTGACCCGGGGAAACAGCAGCCTTTGGAGAGAGGGGCTGGCCGCGAACCGCGCCTTCCCCCCGGCCCCGCTCCGGCCGCCGCCCCCTCCTGAGGGCACGGCTGCCCTGCGGCGCCACCGCGCGGCCCCGCGGAACACGGCGGGACCGGGCTGGCGCAGCTCCCGGAGGGAACGCCCGGGCGGGGCCAGCCCTGCCCACAACGCAGGGTAACGCAGACAGACAGACACACACACAGACACCCACAGACAGACAGACACACACACAGACACCCACAGACAGACAGACACACACACGGACACACACACAGACACACACAAACACACAGACACACAGACAGACAGACACATACACAGAGCTGCTAAAGGTGTTACATGCACCTCCCCGATAGCAAAAAGCGATCTGCTTATTTTTCCATGCAGCACTGTCAGGTTAAAAGCATCTGTGCTTTGATCTCGCGCGCAGTCCAAAGCCCTTAGGTTATCACACACATGACACTGGCTCTGCTCAGGAGAGCCAGCATCCACAAAGACATTCTTCGTGCATGCCAGCGGCATGGAACACACACCACACCGGGACTTCTAAGTTTCCATTTTGATCACACTGCTCAAACATGAGAATGAGTCACCCACCATACTGAAAACCATGACCTTTGTATTTACACCGAAAAAGGAATGATAAGCTTAGGACAGGGAAAGAAAACTAAAGGGAAGGAAGGGAAAAAAAACCCATAAAACACCCAAAACCAGGCATGTGTTTGCTCTTTGAAACACAGTCAGCTGCTGTTATTCACATGCAAGTTAAAGAAGTTGTGGCTGTGGTTGGGTTTGTTTAGTGTATCCACATGAACTCCAAGGGAATCATGTCAGCAGCTCTGCAGTACCTGCAGCAGGCATATTCTGGTCACAATAAAGCAGGGCAAAGCTTTTTGTGTCCGTTCATCCGGTAAAGGAACCATGTGAGATATTTTATTTAGAAATAGAGTCCATCTTTAGTTTAGTGCAATCCTGCCCCTCAGCCGTCCTCAGCAGCACACAATTATCCTGTGAGTGAACAAAATGTTGGCATGGAAGAGTGGTTACTGTCAAAGTAACCAAAATATGAAGACCCAAAAGGAAACAAGTCTTATAAGACTTTTAAAAATTATTAATGGGACAGAATTCTCTAGTGTGTTTTTCCATCTCCTTCTAAGGAAGAACAAAAAAATACTTAATTGATTTCTAGTACTTTTCATCAACAACCCCCCAGCTTGTAGTACTTCCTACAGAGCAGAGAGAATTGTAGTGTGGTGGACCTGAATAGCACCTGGCAAAGAACATGACTTTGAAGAGAACAGACTCCAAGTGCATCAACATTCAAATATAGTAGGGCAACCTGACTGAGAAAACCCAACCACTGAAGTGGATTTATTTTTTATGCCTCCGTCATACTTGGACCATCCCTTCAGGCAAAAGAGACAAAATCCTTGCAATGATTGTTTTGTGTAAGTGAAGACAATGAACTGGACAGGTTTCTAATGTGTTCCTGAAGTGTGGCCCATCCGGCAGACAGTTGGATCCATGGGGTGAGGATGAAAAGAACAGGGGTTGCAAGAAACATTTATGAGCAGCCTGCTGAGACAATCATTAGAGCTACTTGCATCCATCTCATTCTCCAATACATTCAAAGAGTGTTCTCAGAAGAAAATTTGGCTGCGCACCAGTGGGCAGCTGCATTTTTAAGTGGAAAACCCTGTTAAGTAAAAATTTTCTGTGTTATAGCATGAGCTCTACCATCTGTTGTCTAGCTCATTTATGACCAGCTAAGCTTGCAAAAAACCCATCGAGGAACTGAAATGATGCAAAAGGCAAATGTCCCTGAGGAAACTGTTTTGTATTTCCCACAGGGAGCAAGAACTTTTGTGCTTGAGTGGTGCCTACAACACTAAAAGGGAGATAAAATAATGCTAGAACTGAACAAAACCAGAGAGAATGAAGAAAGTAAGCTGCTTCATAAGGCTATGTAATTGAGAACTGTAATGCCTGCATGCTAAAAAACACCTTCTAGATACTCATTTAAGGTGCTTCAAATAATTGAGACTTTGTATAAACAGCCTTCCATTACAACCCAGCGACTATCAATAGGAACAGTCTATTGATGCAGTGGTTTCTGCATTTGAAATGGTTTGTCCCCATGTGCTGCTTATGGCAAATTTCAGTTCATTTTGTATTCACTGGGGTTTTTTTGAGAGACACACACAGGCCTGATTTCATCTGATGGAAACCCTGGATGAGTTGCCAGCTGCTTCTTCCCCTGCAGGAGAGAGGAGACTGAGGTCTCATTGGATAACACCTGGTACTGGACACCGGGAATGACAAAGCCTCCAAGATGCTGCTGGCCATGCTGCCATTTCCACCAGCAGCAAGTTGCTGTCTTCTCCCCACATCTCTACAGGCCAGTGGGAAGATGGAGCACAGCTCTTTCAGCCTCTTCTCCTTACACCACCTTCAGCCCTTGCCTCCCACCCTCTCAGAGGTGGGAAATTTGAAGGCCCATTCCCAGGCACGAAATAAAGTTTACTGATCTATAACCAGACAAAGGCACAACAGTGGGGAATTCAGTGAAATGTTAGTGTTTTTCTTCCATTTTAGAAACCAGCGGAGGAAATAGCTCTGTTAGTAAAAATAGCAGTAGCTTCCAAGCTTTTGAGGGAAGACAGAAAAGGTGGAAGAGGAGGAGGGATTATATTCTATGTAAAAGTGCTTTGAGGACATGGGCAAGAGGACGGATCAGCTGGGTGCCTTTGGGTCAAAATTGGAGGAGTCACCACCAAGGAAGTGTTTGTGGTATGTGTCTGCTGTGGGGGACCTGATATGGAAACAGATAAAATCTTCTTCAAATAATTGAAGACTGGCAGTGGCAGCCTTGGCTGCACTAATAAGATTATCCTAAGGAGGGTGAAGAAGGTGAGTAGCAGAATAAAGCCCCAGACCTTCGTAAGAGCAGAGTTCATCTTGTTCAGGGAGCTGTTAGGAGGTATCCCAGAAGTTTGCCTTGAAAACCAAAGGTGTTCAGGAGCATTGGGAGACTTTTGGAGACATCATGCTCCGAGCACAAGAGCAGTCCATCCACCTAGCAGGAAAAGGAGCAGGCACAGCAAGAAACTAGCCTGGTTAAACAGTGAGATACTGAAAGAACTCAGATGCAAAAAAAAGGAACATGAAAGTGATGGAAAAAGGAACAGGCTTCCACAGTAGAATATAGAAATACCACTCAGGCATGCAGAGACACAGAGGGAAAGGGTAAAGCTCAGCCATAGCCTGAGCTGGCAAAAGATGTCAAGAATAGGAAGATAGTACTAACATCCTGTATTGTGTGCTAGCAAGCAGAAGGAAAAGGTAGGTCCACTGTTGAGTGGGGTTGGCCAGTTAGTTACTGGCAGGGGGGGGACCCAAAGAGTTTCCTTTCTGCCTTCTTTGCATAGATCTTCATCAGGAAGGGCATGCTTCCAAGTCTCTATGGAATTAATGATGAAGCAAATAACAAACTGCTGACAGTGGGAGAGCGCTGAGTTAGCTGAGGTATGTGTTGACTTATCCCAGTTGCCTTCTTCTTCTTCATGCCTGGAAATAGCTTCCAGGAGGGCCCACTCCATAATTTTTCAAGGTACTCAAGTGAGGTTGACTCATCTGTAATTTCCCAAATCTCTTTTTTTTCCCCTTTTTGTAGATGGGTGTAATATTTGCCCTTTTCCAGTCAGCTGGGACTTCCCCTGAACTCCATGACCTGTCAAAGATGTTGCAGTGTGCCTCTGCAATGATGTTGGCAAGCCCTCCCAGCAGCCTCAGATGCATTTTGCCAAGTCCCATTGACTTGTGTATGTCCCACTTGTACAGGTGGTCCCAAACACTCCTGAGCTCCTTTGCTCTCCTTGGAAACCTTTCTAACAGTTTCCTGTGAAGCCGAAATCAGGAGTAATTTCATGTATGACCATCTGCATATATTGTATAGAAATGTGAGACCACCAATAGAAACATGATGGAACAGACCTGTCAACTTTGATGCAAGTAGAAACTGGTGCAACGTCCATGGATTGACCAAGTGGTCAGGCAGGCTAAGAAATGAACCAGAAGAGCTGTGGTAATCCTCAGCCAAAACAAAGAAACCATAAGCCAACAAGCCAGAAGAAGAAGAAATAAAAAAGCAGTGTTAAAACACATCAGACCAGACATTCTGGCATCCTCACCTACTGCAATGGGGCTCCTTAATGTCATGCTGTCACTGCCTTGTTCAAAGGCAGAGAGAATTGTAATGAAGCATTTCTTCCCAAAGTTCATGCTCATGAATGTTCACATTTTACAACACAACAGATGTTTAATAATGTGACAAGTCAGCTGGAGGGCCTGAAGGCAAGACTTCAGCAACCCTTGCTGCAGAGACAACACAATCATCTTGGAGGCCACAACCAACTTGGATGCCCAGCAGAAGGAAAAAACAAGCCACCACACTATCAAAGTGAGAGCAGGGGGAAACAGGGGTATATGCTGGGGTCTGCCAAGGTGCTGCAGAAGTGAATTCTCCAGTCATGGTGGATGATTTTTACAGGGGCAGTGCTGCCTAATTTGCATGAAGGTATCTGATAAAATGAGAGCTCTATTAAATACCTGATTAGCACAAAGACATATTTCAGCAGGGTTCTGTTTTATGATAGACACAGGGGTGTAATTGCTCGGATACCATCAATATGTTAAAAAGGAGGAAACCTGAATGGACAAGTAAAAATTACATTTCAGTGGTGATACTCCCAGGTATGCTGTAAGCCTTGCAGAGTAACTTCCAGTCTCTGTGTGAACATGTAGCAAAGTACACAGATTAACAGCAATTATTGTCTATATTGATCTTCAATGCCATATTGTGTTCCATAGGGGTAAGAAGGGCTGCTCCAGTGCCCTTGCTTTCCCATGGCTATATGCAGAATTACTCCTGTCCTGCCAGGTCTGAAGTGGCTGACTTTCAAGAACACCTAGTCTATTCACCAAGGATAATGCATGTGACTCCTCAGACTAGAAGACTTGTAAAAGTGCATGCTGTGGAGGAGGAGACTTCAGGAATGAGTTGGAATCAGTGCCTAGTTCTCAGCAGTAAAGCATTGCCACACCAGGTCTATGAGAGCTCCTATCTGGTTCAGTGCAGGCGCAGAATATGCATTGCAGCACACACTGTGGAAGGGAAGAACTTCTTGTTAAAACAATTCAACATACAAAAATGTTACAAAAGCCTAACTAGGAATGTAATTATATTCACATTTTGCTCTTTTTTCTTTCTTTTTTTTTTTTTTTCAAACAGGCACAGGCATATGCTAATGTATTTCATTTTCCTTATTTATTCAAATAAAACCTTCACCTTTTCTCAAATAGATATTTCAGATTTTTATTACCATTAATTATGTGTATTACAACAGCAGCCAGAAGCCTCCAAATTAGTGCCCAATGCTCAGGTCCCTGTTGTACAAACAGATGCTAAAAACCACCCTCAGCTCCAAACTGATGACAAATGAAATCACGAGGATAAAGAAGTCCCTTTGGGATCCATGTCTAAGGAGTCAGGCAGAGACCCAGGGAACATGCAGCATGTTAATGGCTGTGATATTGTTTTTTCACTTTGGGATAGACTCTAGAGGAAGAAAAAGAACTGGATCTGCATCCTATTTGCCATATGGGACTTACTACTTCATGCTTGCTGATGATCCTAGTTTCAATCCTTGCTCAGTAGGAACCTGAAATTCAATGAGTGAAAAATATGTCCTCATTGAGGACACATCGTAAATTCCCATTGTCTCACTTCAAACCAGGATTTTGAGCCTGCTCTCTGGTGGCAGATACAAACCCAGGGAAGAGAGAAGCTGCAGAAGGAGAAGAAGACAGACCTGCAGACAGGTAATTTACCCAGAGATGAGCACAAGAATTCAGTCCTGCCTGTCCTGTAAATAGGGCTGGTTGGACACTTTCCAGCAGGGCTGATGCCTTGGAGAATGCTTTCCAGAAAAATGCAACTGAAAAAATTAAGATGAAGCGGGAAAATAGCTACACCACCTTGCTTGAAGGTGATGGTGGTTCTGCTTCCTTGTCCCTATTGTACCAGTGCCTAGGGGATACAGAACTACTTCAGAAGAGGCTAGAAAGAGGTTGTAAAAGACCCAGCAGGGAAGAAAAAAGAATACCACAGATAAGAGAGCCTCAGTTACACACCTTCAGAGAGGCAGAGGTAGCTTGGGCCATCACTGAATGGGACAATCTACCTGCCAGGCTGAGTCTAGGCTAGGGTGGTCTAGTTTTTTGAAGGCCACATAGAGGTGAAAGTGAGACTTGGGTGAAAGTGAGGTTGTTCATTTGCCCTTTTTGCCAGTCACCCAAGAGAAGGTCTTGCACATTTGTACTGAACTTTACATCCCAGATATATAAACAATGCAGAATTATTCTCCTGAGAGGTGAAGGTGGTTAAGTCCATCCTTTTGTTTTATGCATGAGAAGCTCATTGTGACACAGTGATCACCTTGTCAGCTTTATAGGTGCTCTTTCCCCACAGAGCAGTACTACTGCAAACATTGCAGCTATGCAGTGAACCCCTCAGCTTTAAAACCTTCCTGAGGAGAAGCCTTCTGACCAGAGACCTTTTCCATCAGGGAACCCAAAACTACACTAGGTAAGAGATCCCTTTGCTGTCTGGCAGGAAAAAGAGCACTTGCCCTCCTGAAGGCTCTGGCTGCAGATAGATTCCTGCAGCACTCATACCTGCAGGAGAATGTCAGAAAATTATCCTTTGTCAGGAAATCATTAAAAATGTTATCTTTTTCTCTTGAGAGTTCCTTGACACTCTGTTCCCTTCATCTTTCTCTCCACAGTGGCTGCTGGAGAAGGCTACAGGATATTGGACAGGAACCAAAGCCAGTTGAGTAGTCAAGATTCCCTTCTAAATACAACTACTATTATTGTTTAATGCCAAACCTTTGGTCCCATTGCTCATCAGCTTTCAGTGTTACAAAGGCTACACTCTGACTTCAGCTCACACAGGCCAAGCTCTGGAAACAGCTTCATGCTACCTAAGTAAATCTCTGCATATTAGTGAAAATAGCAGAGGGAATGACAAAATTGTTTGGGCAGATAAAATAATGAATGTTTGACCCTGACCAAATTCTCCATCTTTGGGTAATCCCTCCCTCTCCTGTAACTCAAGAAATATCCACAGCTGGTTGTAACAGACCCTTTCTCCACCTGCTAGTAGCTGTTTGTCTTAAAACTATAGTGATGTTATTCCTGCAGCAGTATACCAGGCACACATCACTCTCATCTCCAGAGGTCTGAACTCCTTTGGAGAGGTGCAATAAGGCAGAGGTGAACCAGGGTCACTATAAATGCTCTTTGCTCGAGATTAATCTGATATGCTTTTAAGGCATATCAGCTGTATTTTGCATGTTATCATCCGCTCATGGCAGCATTACACACACCTATTTATACCCACAAGTCAATAAGCGGCAGACCAGGACCTTGGATCTGGCACTGGTTTGAGACTGGAGTGTCTGCTTCCTTGGGGAAAGATAAGAAGGGATGATGCCACCTGCCACATGACCACAGGGAGGCAAAGGTTGGCAGCAGCACCATGGCTTCCTTCCACCTCCAAGACCCAGCAAAATGGGTACAGCTTAGTTGCAAAAAGGAAACCCCAAGGCAGAGTTCAGGGGCCCCCATCTGTCCAGTTCTTGGCCACGTCGTCCCCTCTCTGGGAGCATCCCGTGCACCTGACCAGCAGTGCTCTCCTCCTCACAGAGTCCCCAGGTCGACGAATCCCAGCTCCCTTTTGCCACTTGCCAGGGAGAGGTGAAAGGGAATGTGGGGCAGGCAGGGAGCCCATCTCCCCTGGGGGAGAGGAGAAAGCCCAGCTGCTGCTTCTGCAACAGGGGCAGCGCGCCCGGCTTCACGCGTGCGCCCGTCCCCATCGGCCACCTCCACCCAGAGCACCACCACCACCGACATGTGCACCATGAGGGTCCTTCCAGCTGTAAAATTTTCCAGGAGACACCAGGGGCAGCAACAGTCTCGCAGTCTGTCGTGACACCCAGGATTTTGGCAGCACGGCAGCAGCCCCACACTCCATCGGGGGCTGCCTGCCGGTGCCCTGGCCCGCAGTGAGGACACCGTGTCCCCTCAGTTCAACACCTTCTCCGAGAAGTGTCCCAGCTTCCCCTCCTCCTGCACAGGCTGGGAGGCTTGTCCACCACAGGACGGGCCCCGCTCCTGGGCCAGGGCTCCACCAGGCCATCGTGGCCCCCCGCTCCCCGCCGCCGGGTGGGTGCCCTGCAGCTCCGCACACTTCTCCTTGTAGTGCTGGGCATTGCCGGCGAAAGTCTCGCAGCGGCTGAGGTTCTCCTCCTGCACGGGGCTGCCCACGTTCTCCTCGCTTGGCCCCGAGGCCGTTGCCCCCTCCTGAGAGTTTTGGCTAAGGTAGACAACAATGATGTCGCCCTTGAAATTCATTACTTGTCCACTTGAAATAAAGGTGGAGTTACTGTTTCCAGTCACATTTCCTAGGGAAGGAGGGGGTAGAAAAGAAGACACACATGATTAATATTTTCCCCTCACAAGGTGGACACTTAGTGCAGTGAACTTAATCTGCTGTGGTGGCTTTATTCTTGTTCCATTATTTTTTCCCCCGTGACATGAGGATGCTCTTATAATCAATGCCTTCCACTGGACCTTTTCATTATTTCCATTTTCATCTCCTCAGGACAAAGTCTGTCATACACAGGGAGCCTGTCTGGGAGGGTTGGAAACATTTTCCCTTTGAGCTGTGATCTGGGAAGCCAGAGAGAGAGCGACGATCTCATGTTCCCTTTGCTGCCTGATGCACAAAGCTGTGTCCAATCTGCCTCTGCCTGTGGTTTGTGAGGAAATGCTAATTATATCTGATTATGAGATTTATTTTTTCCTAGAGTCCCAGAAATCAAACTCTTTACCAAAGAGGCAATAAGACCCCAATCAAACCTACTATTTGGGTTAGATAGCAGGCTTACTGAATAAATAATGAAAGACTTAACATCAGATCACACAGTTGCATAGTGTTCAAATGACACAGAGCTTATACAATTATTTCATATAATCCAGATCCTCCTTCTAGGTACACTCTGGCACTCACCTAACCCCCTCTTGGATTTAGCTAGATATAGACTGACGCCAGGGAAGACACAGAGTCTATATTATAGCAACTTAACAGAGTTATGGTTTCAGTCAGTCTGCCTGAGGTTAGAGATTTTTCAGTATAAATTCAATCTTTCTGCTATTCAAGGACTGGGCTGGTGACCTAAGTGACAGCAGGACCAAGCTCTGGGAATTAATAAACTTTCCTCAGAGCAGAAAGAAAATAACTGAGAATAAACTTCCAACAACAAACTAACAAGCTTGTTAAAGTTTGAAAATGAAACAAGCTGAAGAAACCAAGTAAACAAAATTTTCCTGGCCTGTGAACACACTTACTAAGAAATGTTTTTCCGGCTGTGCTTCACTTCATCATTACTTGCAGACTGATCTGACACCTTTTAGACATTTTGTGCCTTTCTTGATTGCACTCCTCAACACTCGAAACATTCCCATTTTCCTTGCAGATAAGCATGGCCCAGCCCAGAGAAATTCTGTTTTTCCTGTAGCCATGGGTGATGTTTGCACACCAGCACTGGGCACTGGTCTCCAGCTGTGTGGAGGAGTCAGGATCTGTGCCTGCTCAGAGCTGAGTCTGGGCAGCACTTGAGTGTCTCTCTAATAGGCCCTCCTTAAGCAATCTTATTTATTTCACCTAAACCACTGCACTGGCAGCTCTTTGCTTTCTTTCCAAGTGCTGTTGATTAACATGAGGTGTCCATAAGGGTTTTCTCTGCGGGAGATTTTCCCTGCTGGTTCTTTCCCCTGTGTTTGATTCAGTTTGGCTGTTTGCCACAAACAAAACTCTTGGGCATAACGGCAGTACAAAAATAACTGTTTGTCTTTAAACAGATTGCCTGTCGCTTGCAAAAGGTGCTATGAAGGTTAGCAGTGCTCAGCACGAGATCAAAAATTTAGAAGTATATATGACAGTGGGGAGGGAAAAAAAAAAGGCAGATTAACACATTTATAATGTTTAGCTGAATGTGGCTGGCAAACCTTCTGTGCTTTCTGAAGATACCATGCTGAAACAAAAGGATATTTGAGGCCCAAAAGCACAAAAAATGGACACAAGAGCTTCCTAGACTGTGCCAAGAGAAGTGCTTCCAACCTGAAAGTATAAGGGACACATTCAGAGTGAAGGCATTGTTCTCTGCAGCGTTTCAGGCTTTTGATCTCTTCAGACTATCTGATATTAATTACAAAGACAGATTATTTTTTGTGGTAATTGTACTATGAACTGGAACAACGCAGGCAAATAATTTTCTCTGAGACATTTAATGGCCTCTAGGTGGTGAGAACTGTTCGTCACTGCCAAACCAAGCTGGTTTGGGATCTGGAAGTGAAAGGCTTTGCAAATCCAGTCCCAACTATGAGTCAGCTAAGCCTTCCTGTACTCATGTGTTATGCTGTAGCCCTGCACAGGCCTTGAGGTGGGCCTGAACTGACCCTTCATGTTCTCACTGCCTTCAGTGGGGTTTGAAAAAGCGCTTGAAGACTTACCTCCATCTCCAGTGGTGACCCCTGGAAGGGACACCTGTCCAGAGGTTCACTTTGGTCTTCTAGGATTGTTACACAGGAGGGACAGAGTTTACCAGTTCTGTTGTCATTTTGAGTGTTAATGAACTAAGAACAAAACTTCATGGAATTTCCCATGGTCTTTTTCTTCCCATTTTTCATCAACCCTCTTCTATACCATTCTGATTTAGTATAACTGTGTGCAAAACCTGGTGGCTTCAGTTGCTTTGAGAAGCTTTACAGAAAACTATTTTACATGCACCTTTATTCCATCTGGGCATGTCACAAGGTCTAGCAAAATGAGAGATGTTGATGCACCCACACGTGCAGCCCCGGTGGGGCTGGGGTACTTCAGTGAGGAACCTATGGCTAAGCCCTGTCCCAGTCCTCATGCAACCAGGCGCTGCCAGGGGGGCCACGGCCATTCTGTGGGCAGAAAAATTACTCTGCCAGCAAGCCAGGTTACCCACAGATCAACTAACCCACGCTCTAATACTGCCCACAGCTCTGTCAGTATCTTCCTGCAGTCATGAGTAAAAACTGGCAAATTAGGAGCACGGTATCTGTGCTCAGGTTTCACCAGATGGCACTATAGCATGTACATATACGAAGGCACAGACACAATGAAAATCCCATAAAAAGAATTATGCTGCAGATCTAAGATGGCACTTGATAGCACAGCCCTTATATCCAAGCTCTCCTGTTTGCTCTATTGTTCCTTAACATTTTCTCTTTCTCTTCGTGTCATATTTAGAAAGAAAAGCAGTACCAAATATAAGTTGACTTTCAGTTGTACCTCAAGAGTCACCTTCCAACAATAACAAAAAAGATAATCTGTGTTCTCTTTACTCCTGCTGCATTTATATAGACCAGACTGTGAAACTGTGTCAGGATTTCAGGGAACTGAAGCAGCAGAAAGTTTCTGCTCTTCAGAAGATGAATGCTGTACACTTTCAGATTCCCATATGGAATGCATGTTGAGAGAGGAAGGGCCTTCGAGTGTGTTGTTTTGGGGCTTTGGCAGACTGACAAGAATGTCTCCGTAAGAAATTTAAGGCATGACATGGTTTTAAAGAAGGGCAACAGCTTACAACTGCTGTGGGTATTACAGTAATACTTGGATGTCCCACTCAACACTAAGGTCTCATTATGCTTGGCAGTGCACTGATATAAATAAAAATAGAGCATCCAACTTTACGAGATTATAATCTAAAATGACTAATAACATATGACAAGGAGATTGTAGACTTTTATATTGAAGAGAAGTCTGGGGAAAGAAAGTTTCATCCAGAGAAGGCACATAACTTCCCTTCTGCTGGTTTTGCTTCAGTGATTTTTTTTCCCCTGTTTTCATTTGACAGATATATTTACTCTGCATAAACTAATCAGTGTTTCAGAGTTGTTTAGGGGACAAAGCATATGTGTATGGAGAAACAGTGTCTGTATGAAACTATTTTATGTGGACGCTTATATCCTAACAAATAAAAACAAAGAGCTATAAGCAGAAAATTGTAGATAATCTCTTAGTCCCAGTCACAGCCACCAATTTACAGCTCCAGCTGGAGTTTCACTGACCACTGTATAAATGTAACCGGACTTAAACCTAATGGCAAAAATGTGTGTGCACACTGGTGAATGGAAAGTATCTGCCTGAGCATTATGCATCCTTCCTTAGCTCAGCCTCTACGTTCCTCTATTGTCTTCTTTCTCTGTTTTCTCCAATATACACACCTGCTAACAGAACTGCCTGGCCTCTGCAGTGACAGCCAGAAGGTGGGTTCTGCATTGCTGGTTAGATCAGGGTGGGACAATACTCCCTTGCTGGGCTCATTCCTCTTGCAGAATTCAATACAAACCAAATGGCCTTAACATTTCAGATTTTTTTTTTCAGACTAGCTTCAGGGCAATTAAGTGAAATAGGATCATTTTATTCTTCTCCTAAATCAGATCCTCTGAATACTACTGAGCTAGCAAAGAGAATAATCCTACACAACTGAGTATGGGTGAAGCCTAATGGGCTTACCAGATGCTAGAGGGAGGTCTGAAGTGCTGCTGTTTGTCCCTGAAGTGCTTCTGTGTGTCCCTGAAGTGCTTCTGTTCGTGTTCTGGTGCTTCATGTTGGTAGTATCTGAAGATGCATCTTCCATACCAAGATCGTTTGCTAGAGTGCTCTGACCAGCAGAGAGAAAATTCAAACCACAGGTGCACTGTGCACAGGAACCAGTTTCTGGGGAGGTGGAGGTGCTGTCAGCCACAGCACAACAGGGTTTGCTACACTTTCGGGGAGATTGTCTGTACAAAATGCCACACCTCACACAGATCTTCTCTGAGTCACAGTTTGTTGCAAAATGATCTGTGTCTTTGTTGCCTGTTTCCTTCAGGCAACTGTAGGCATGTTGGCAAGATTTCTGAAGAAGTTGGTCTGTGGCAATGTGTGCCCCATCTGTGTTGGAGGGAGAGTGAAAGCCTTGAGAGACTGATATGTCCTCTGTGCTCCCAATACCTGAAAAGTACTGGTTCAAGCTGTCATTCTCCCCTGCCTCCATTGGTTCTGAAAATGATGACACGGTTTTACTGGCAGTCCGACTTAGTAAAGATAAATAATCAGTGTTATTGAGATCCTTATCCATGTATTCATCTTCCGTGGGAACTGGTGGGAATTGGTAATCATCAGTCTCGGTTACCACAGAAAAGTCTCCTGCCTCACAAGGCTCTGTGCTGGGGCTCTCTTTCCTGCAAGGAGTGTGACCAGAGGTGCAGCACAAGTTTCCAGGGACAGGAGAGCCAGAGGGGCCCAGGAGACACGTGTCTTCAGAGGTCTGGGGGACAGCAGCATTCGTGATGTTCACAGTAACAAATGCATCTCTGGGGGGTTCCTGAAAGAAAGTTAAAGTAAAAAGGTCTTTAATAAAGAGATCACCATAAAGTTATTTTTTAGACAAAGAAGGAAAAGGCAGATCATGGTCGTTCCTCTGTGTGGAGCTGCTGAGGTTGAGCAGCACTGCTATATTTGAGTCTTGAAGTGTAATTCTATTCTTCTGTAAAACTGTGGCTGGTGATGCTAGGCTCAGCAGGTGTTCAGAACAAAATCTGGTGGCCTAGGGGGTAATAACATTTAATCTTGTGAGACAGCTATTCCTAGTTTTTTTGAGGGCACTTAAGAAGAGTTAATAAATCTAGAAGAATTGCTGGATTCTGCTGTTCCTTATGGACCATTAGTAAGACCAACCTAACTGCTTATAAGGTTTTGGAAACCCTTGCATGTGTCTGAAGGGCTGTTGATCTGTGAAGGCCTTACTGCGGGCTGAATTTTTAATATCAGCAATGATTGAAGAAAGAACCTGGGTTGATTCAGAAGTTCTGAGACAAGCTAGAAAAAACCACAAGGTTATATTAATCCGAAAGTTTAGGACAACAAATGCAAAGGCCCATGACATCATGTTGTCACAGTACTCGAGAAAGTAAACCTACATTTTTGGTAGCAGCTCCAAAAAAAGGGTTGGGAAGTACTTCAGGGGTTTTCTTCAGTTTATACAAGTTGTGCTTTAAAGATGGGTATTTGGGAACTGATACCTTTAATTTCTAGTGTCTGTTCAGATCTTCCAGGATAGAAAAGAGATTGTAAGTGCTGCCAGCCACTAATTGCTGTTGATTCACTCCTCTGTCCCAGAGGATCTGAGTGGCTGCCAAGACAGGAGGTTGCATGAAGACTTACGAGACAAAAGAGGAACTGCCTGCTCAGAAAGGTGGGTTTTTTTGGTATGTTTGGTTTTTCTTTTACGCAAAGAAATTTGAGTCTTTCAACAGCTAAGCTCATCACAGCTCCTAGAAGGGATGGTGGGACACTTGGGACACCTCAATCCACATCCATGGTGTCAAGCAGGCTGTGCACAAGAACTTGAACCAGTGCCACCAGCTGAGTGTTTCAAGCATGGGGCTGGTGTACTTCCAGAGCAAAAGCTCCTACTTATTTCATATTGGAATGCACAAGCAGGATTTCTTCCTCCCTAGAATAAAGGGGTCAAACAGCCAGTTTCTTCAGCTGACGGCTCTGTGTTTAATGCCTTGCATGCCTGGCATTTTTGGCATAGACCCAAATCCAGGTTTCTTCCTTGTGAGCACTCTGGTATATAACAAGGGGCAAACTCAGCTGAAGCTTTTCCTGCACTTAGAATTTAGATAGGCTCTCTCCTAGGCAGTCTCAGGTATTCAGCAACCAGTGGGTTCATGTTTAACTTTCTCATCATAAATATTAAATAATCACGAGACCCTTATCTCTGTTAAAACTGGCTGAAACCAGAGAGCAAGTTCAGAAGCTATTTGTGAATGGTGATTTCACATGCCTCACATTTACAGAAAACCAGACTGAAAAAGCCAAAGCTGCGAGCAATTTTTGAGGAACTCAAAACTTGTTTTCTAGCCAAAGTTTACCATGGAGTCTGCTTCAGAAGGGGTGTCAGGAATGTCATGAGGAAAACACAAACCAAAGAGAAAATGCTACCATCTTTGACTTTACCTTTGTTCCTTTTATTTGGCTGCACACTTCATTAGCCCAGTTCTGTAGATCTGCTGTAGGGAAAACAAAAGAGTAGCTGTAACATATAGCAGGCACTTAAGTTAACCACAGACCTAAACACCCACAGTCATTCACAACCCGCAATATCATATTAAATAAAACCAGCAAGCCTGTTTTTACTGCTTGTTCAAGTGTCCCAGCATCGGTCTAGCTGAAGATTCATTGTAACTGGAACAGGGATATAGTTCTGTGGAACAAATGTTTCCAGGCTCCTAAAATAGACCACGGTTAAACTGTGTTCCACATCAAATGGGGTTTCTTTCCTGGTCATATGTCACACCAAGCTATGACTGGCCCAACAAGGACCCGCTCACAGCAGAAATGGTCTATTTCAAGAGAAGTCACATGGAAGGCCCAAAGGCCCTTCCCAGACAGGAGTGAGAAGCCTGGAGAGAAGAGGGTAAGCCATTGAAACCACAGGATGGCAGGCTCAAATATAGCATATTCTACTTAATCAGGGTATGCTTAGTGGGGGAATTCATTCCAATTTCTTTGGAATATCTCCCAAGGAAAACCTGTAAGTCCAACATGCTTTAGGGCAACAACTGACACAGTGGGCAATTCTTGTTTGGTGTTTATACATTCAGGAGACTTTGCAGGGCTCAAGTCCCATGTACATTTGAAGTTTACAATGTTTTTGCATGGCTGAAGATAGATCAGCTGTGCAGCCACTGCCAGTTCCCAGCAATGACTCTGTTGCTCTGATGTTGAGTCTGCACATTTACCACCAGTACCCACACCAAGCAGGAAGGGCTTCTTCCTGAGCCTGCAATTCTCCCAGGCTAAGGTGAGCAGGATTCCCCATGCAAAGGCAGCAAGGGACTGTCACTGTGGAGCAGCAGGGCAATAGAAACACCAAATAAATTGCATTCCCCCCTAACCTGCTCTGCATCGCAAGTATTTGGTTTGCGAGCAGAGTCACCATTTCCTCCAGCCCATCCCAGAAATTCCAGATTTAGCACAACCCATGTTTAGTGTGGCAGAGGCAGCCTATTTCTAAAACACAGGCTGAAATATGCTTTACAAGAAGTGAATTCTGTCTTCCTTTCCACTGCTCCCAACACTTTTCATAAATTGCTAGCGCTTGGGAAAGGAAATGATGGAAAAAGCTTTCCATGTTTAGGGGGGCAAAAAATTAAAAATGAACAGAACAATAGAGGTATGTCCTTCACTAAAGAGACCCAGGGCTTAACAGAGAGTGGAGGAATGTGAAGGTATTTCCAGTTTATTAATAATAAACTCAGCATCCCACTGTTATCTAGTATGCCTTTGGCTAGGATTTTTCTGTTTTTCTACTTTAACTATTCATTCTATTTCCTTCTAGTATTCCTTCCATACCTCATCAGAACTTCAGCTTTCAGCTAAAAACATTGTCTCCATCATGTTCTCAAATACACATCAGGCCTTTGTCTTGAAATCCATATTTTCACCTGTACAGATGTAGGTTTTTGGGTAGAATGGAAAGTAAGGTGAAGAAAACAGGACTTATACGTGTCACTGCTTCCCTTCAGCCAAGGGGTCAGCTGTGCCAGGTGCTGCAGAGCAGCCAGGCTGCTGTGAAAGCCCCCAGCACCAGCCCTCCTCCTTCCAAACATGGTCAAATAGCCCTGAGGATGGTCACTCCACGGGTTAAGCATAATACACTGTAAATCACTGCCTGCCTAGAGGAAAAGAATTTGTAGCCTGGCTTTGTGCTAGGTAAAGCATATCCATATAGACAGACATAGGGATAGCATGGACCTTCCAGTGTAATTCCTGAGCTTCTTAATCTGTTGGTTACCCATGAAATCAGAGTGCACAGAGAGCCACAGCTGTCACACTCATAAATACCATTAGCTATGATGTACCTGTCAGCTTTTTCCCCTTCTTCTTGTAGTATACGATGAAGACGACAATGCCAATTAGTGTCACAAAAAACAAGATGACAATCAACACGTATAAGATCCTGTTTGTTCCTGCAGGGTGTGAAAAAGATAGTGCCATCAACACGCAGCCTGCACTCAGCAGTATGACAATCCTTGCTCATTTTACCTGCTTTTCTACAGCAGAGGGTTGTTTTTCCTTCCTACTTGATCTTTAGTTTCTATAATGAGAACAACAGCTCTAGCACTCATGCAGTTCTGTGACAAGCAGCCTCACTGAAGGTACCAGGTACCAAGATATCTCCATAAAAACCAGAATCTTGGTGTTACAGAGCAATGTTGTCTGGTCAGGCTTCTCTCAATGTTCCCTTTCAAGCTGCCAGCAAGCCATGGGGCTGAGGTTGATCTCAGTCAGGGAACAGAGGACATACATCTTGTGGAGACTATAGATATAGGTGGAAAAATTTGTCCTTTATCTCAGGTTATGATGGATCACTGCATGACAGGAAAGCAACCTCCTTGGTACCATATCCACATTGGAGAAGGAAATGGACAGTGGGCAAGAAGAGATATCTGAGAGGGATTAGGCTGAGACTGTATCTGCTGCTATAAAATAAGCAAGGAGAGGAGCTGCTACTCTTTATACATGTAATGTGTATGTGGAAAGCACATAAAAATGAACAAGCTGTAAACATGATGGAATCATGGGTATAACATGGCTATAACAGCAATGCTGCCATGCAGTTTCGGTGAGAGGTGTAAAACTCATCTTAGTAGTGGATATAGACCCTAGAGTCACCAGGTCTGAAGCAACTTTTAAAGGTGGGATTTTCCAAGAGCATTCTCTTGGTCTACAGCTGCTCTCCCTAGAGTCACCCACAATGAGAATGGATTTAAGCCAGCCAAAACCTCTAGTAATCAGATCGCTCCTCCTCCCTGCTACTTTCCAACAGACAATCTGTATGAGGACACAAACCATCTTCTGATGGCTCAGGCATCTTCCGTTCTTTACAAACTGCATCAGACTTGTCAGTCCCAGGCATGCTTTCTTCCATTCCTAGAGCTGTACAGCTAAAAAAGAAAGACAAAGAAGCTAGGTTCTCTCAAGGAAGCTTGTTGTGCTTCCTATGCTTATGCAGAGCAGTACTTTCTGTTGTAAAATACATTTCTCCACCCCTAAGAACCTCAGATACTTTCTTTATTTTTGGCTCAGCAGTTCTGTTGTCACTGCTCTCTCCTGTTCTCCTCTAAGGAGAATTCAAGCTTCAGCATGAGAATGCTTTCATCACTGCACAGCCAATGTTGATGCTCCATGTGCTCTACAGGCAGCCTGGAACAGCCCACTGAGAAATGCTTTTGCCCAAGCTTCTCCCTGTCTTCTGGCCAGTGTGGTCCTTTTACAACACCCAGGGACTTACTTGGTCCAGGATTTACACTCGTCAGTGGATGAAGAGACATCTGAGAAGTAGCCCCTGGGACATGGTATGCACATTGTGTCCTTGTCTTGTTGCACTGTGTGTAGCAAAGGAAGAAAAATGTCATAGATGAGTTTCTGTGGGTTCCTTCCAAGAGAGAGGAAGGTGACTATGCTCCCCATCCTCTCGCTCCACTCTCCCTCCACAGACGCCCTAAAAGCTTTCCTAAAGACTGGGGTGTTAGGTTATATCAGGGCAGCAATGACAGTCCCATGTAAGCCCTGGAAAGTCTCACCTGAGCACTTCTCTACATGACCAAAATGAGAAATGACCAGGAGCCATTTGCAGTTATTGTAAAACAACACACAGCTGTTACATCCTTCCCCTCCTATTAATTCCCTCACGACGATGCTGTGCCGCAGACAGTGACGCTGACTGGTATTGTCACTTCTATGAAGACACAGTAAACAAAATGCTGTATCAGGCTTTGCTAGGCTGGAGAAAAAACAGCAACTGTCCTCCCCCCATACAGCATTTCTTCCTCTGTTACTCTATTACTTGCTGTATTTTTGGGGTTCCTTATGCCTGATGCAGCTGTTCCCAGTGTTCACTAGAACTCTGAACTTGACTGTCTATTTTCTACCCACAAAACACCTGTATCTTATTTTAATTAGACTTGAGAGGAAATTAAATGTCTCTAATAAACCTTTGCATTACTAGCCATACAAAACAGAATACTTGCTAAAACAGAACACATGAGCTACCCGAAAAGTGTTAATCACTTTTAACTTGCTTATAACATTAAAAAATGGCAAAGCAAAGTCACTGCACAAAACCAGATTGCAAAATTGGACCTCAGGAACAACCCCCAGAAGAGTGCCTCTTTGAATACGGGAGCGACCCATGACCTACTGACCCACAGTCAGACACCTCAGCAAACATTAGAAATGTACTGGACACCTTGCAACTACTGCCATGTCCACATGATATCTTGCAGAAGTCACTTGATCCAAGAGACTATTTAAACTACAGAGGCAGAAGCCTTCAAAATGTGAACAGTCCAGGAGGGTTATATGCAGTAGTAATAACAACTCAGACATGCATCTTCTGCTGACAGTCCTCTGAGAGTCTAAAGTACCCTCCCTAATGGCACAACCCACACGATGCTGGCCTCATCCAGTAGGCCTGAGCTGGGCATTTTGTACAACCCCTTTCTGTATCTTACCAGGAGGCTTGACTCCAAGGCCGGGAGCACACATGGTATTCCGCTGACAGCAGTCACAGTCCTCATTCCAGTGGTAGCCCATCGTACAAGCACACTGCCGCTGGAACGTGCTGTTCCCTGGGTTCACTTCTTTCAAGGCTTTCCCTACAGGAGAAAGCAGATGAGAGTAAAAATCTCTCTGGTAACAAGCCTCAAGTTTCTGAACTACCTACTTGCTTTGCTTGAATGGCAGATGCAAAACCATTCATGTTAGAGGAAATGGTGTCTTTCAGGCAGCACGGGAGACCCTTGATCAGCACAGGGCGCCTCACCAATTGCACTCCTGAACAATACATTTCCTTGTGGCTTGTGTAGAAAATAAACACAGCATTTGCAAGGGTGAGACAAACACATTAGGGGAAGTGAATGCAGAGTGTGCTGGGCAAAAGGACAACTTCTAAAATCAGCTCACAAGGGTGAATGGCCCCAGTGAAGATAATCACTATCAGCAGCACAGAGACTGCAGTCATGGTGCTCTGCACAGCACAGAATCTCTGCTGTATGAGGACCTCTCCCTCTCCCAGGCTCTTCTGCAAGCTCAGCCTTCAGTGTTGGGCACCTGAACAAAGCAACTTCCCTAGATCCACTTTCCCGTCTTCACGCTTCACTAATTGGGATTAAAAGGTTCTGTAGTATGAACAGCTCACCTTGATCACATATTTTATGTAGCAAGCATTTATCTTCTTCATTCCAGACATCCATATACTCGTTTGGGCCACACGGCTGGCACACGCTATCAGAAGTAGCAGTGCATCTAGCAGACAAGTACTTCCCTGTGATTGAGGAAAGGACAAGTCAGTCATCTGGAAGCTTCAGAGCATCTGTCTAAGGAGGACAAAAATAACAGGTTGGGCGCTAACACTGCTGCGGACAATCATTTCTTCCTGCACCTTTTCAGTTTGTCAATCTGGTCCCCACTTAGTCTGGCACTGAAACATCTGTGAAGTGGATGGCCTGGGGAGCACAAGAATTGAGCTGCTTTCCATCTCCCGCAGTAGTTAAGTGCTATTCCAACAAAGCAGGTGCTGTGGCCTTTGCTGAGGCCAGCAGGAGCACTCCTGCACTAGGAAGGCACTTGTAAGCCTGAGATCAGGCACCTGCAGGGCATGTGCCAATCCATCAGCAGCCACGAGAGCCACCTGCCTCACCAGCGACCCACAGAGCAGCTCCTCATGAGCTTCTCAGCCTCACAGCCCAGTCAGCACTCACATACCTGGCTCACACTTCCTGCAGCACCGTCCAGAGTACTCATAGTGTTGTTCACTTTCACATGGTGGAGTGATTTGTAGTGACAACTGGAGCAGGGAAGGAAAGAGAGGACATGAGAACCAATACGCCTGGAGAACTTCAGACCTACCCAGTCATGGTGCTGGCAGAGAGAAGGAAGACTTTCCTTCTGTACAGCATTGTGGATAGCCAAGCAATAAAAGTTACCCAACATTTGTGAATTCAAAGGTGCTTTGTAGACATGCTAAGGGTATGTACTTGACGCTGTAGACACAAGGACTTTTAATAGAGCCAGGTGACAAATAAATAACCCATCTTACAAATTGTCATGAACTTTTGGCCTGCTAAATAACCTTTTCTTACAGTACTCTATTATTTAAAATCTACAACTTTAAAACAATTGTAAAGAAAAAAAAAGGCATAGAGATACCTCTGTAGTCTCTTCCACAGGAATTACCTCAGATCAAGACCTGGGAAACTGCCAGTTTTAATGTCGAGCATTAAGCAAACAAGCAAGGTGAATGATTTATATTCCTGAAAAAGAAGAAGTTCCCAACTTCCCACTGGGATACAAATGTTCCTGGCTAGTCCCATAAAATACTGGACTTAAATTTTGCAGCTTTTTATGGCTCCCACTGTGTCCTGCAGAGGTGGTCTCATGGAACTGAGGCAGCCATCCAGAAAGGTGATGCAATTAGGCCAACAGCTTTTTGTGTCTCAAAAAACCCAAAACAAAACCAACACAAATCAACACAAACCATGCCCCCCACCCAACCACATGAAATGGGTACATGACAGGGCATTTGCAAAGTGGGCAGCAGGGTTGACTCTGGCCCTCATCGGCCTTTGCAGCCCGCCCCAGCTCTCAGCTGCCTGTACACACAGTGGGCCCACCCACAGCCCAGGCTTCAGGGCTTGTGCTGGAGATCCTGGCCAGCCAAGCATTGTGCCCAGCCCTTCCCTGACCCTGCTCTGGCAGCCCAGAGTCCTCAAGGCAAACTCAACTCTGTCACAACCAGTTGTTGATCTGGCAATTAGATAAGGTGATTCAAAATCAAGCCCATAGCAAGGAACCCTTCACTCTTGGATACAGCTCTTAAAACCTCATTTACTTGGGCAAAGCTGCAATAAAGCTTCTGCTGCTGGTTAAAGGGAGCTTTTGCCACCTAATAGCACATGATAACCCTGTGCCTGCTGGTACTGGTTCCCATTCCTCTAGTTAGCATTCTCCCCTTGTTTCCTCCAAGTCCTTACATCTTCTCTTTCCTCCTTTTGTAGTTTAAGCAATAGCAACCTCTTTAAAAATAAAATAGTTTTCCCTAAGCACCTTGCCCTCTTCTAATGCTGGGAAGCATCTTGTAAATTAAAGATGACCAAAAAAGATTGATTTTTTTTTTTAAAGACCACCTTTTGGCTTGGAGTTTGAGCCATGGGTTGGTGCATGACTTCTGTTTATCAAAACTGTGCTAGCTGTTTCTGGAACAGAAAAAGTAGCACAAGTCAGAGTTCTTGAGTTTTCATATTTTTGCAGGGTATGAACAACTTACAGCCCCTTTTTTAATCATTACAACAATTCCAGGTCAAATTAAGAGTCTAGTCTTCTGTTGTCTCATTGTTTCCTTGTCTCTTACTTTGCATTCATTAGCAGAACCTTTCCTGCAATTAGATAACACATTTTTGGAACAAACACTGCATTCCCTGTTTACACAGCACCTCCAAGGAGGGGCACAGGATAACAACCAGCGCTGGTGAGGAAAGAGGCAATCTAGGAAAAGGAAAGCTGGGCCAGCCTGGCAGCTGAACAGTGACACAGCTCAGTGACCCCTACACTCGAAGGAGCTCGTCTTCTGTAGCGCACTTCAGGCTAAAACCCCAAGATGGCCAGCAAAGGGTTGAGGTGACAATGTGGAACCAAGCACAAAGAGTGTCTTGAGCAGTTGATTCTCTACCCAGTCATCCATAAAGGTAACAAATGTGGTGAGACCAACAGCAGGTCCAGTCACTCGCTTTTTGTTACAGAATGTCCTCTTCTTCCTCGTTTGCCCCTGTTTAATAGTTCCTCTTTAGGCAAAATGACTAAAAAAATTACTGAAGTGTCAAACAAGGGCAAAGTCATCCTTTTTACGGAAGGATATGCAAATCTGCTAAAGAGCATTCAGCTAAAGGGTCTGGAGTAATTTCTGAGAATCACAACTCGGCCTGAGGAGAAGCAGCAGGGCCCTGGACCAAGGCGAAGGGAGCAGGCTAATTGCTCGGCCACCTTTTGGAGATTGTTTCATACCACCAGGCTTCAGGGTATGATGAGGGCTGTTGTTATGGAATAGCTCGCAGCTGCATTAACCTGTGCTCTGTGCCAATAAGCAGCCTCTTCTGTGCCCATGTCCTTCCCCTTCTCACACAAGCCAACACATTCATAAAGCTCAACACTCCCTCTTTTCATTTATGCCCAGTGGTGCAAAGACAAGGCTCGCAGCACCCACAGGCTAACCCCCATGTGAAGGTGAGGGATTTTAGCCTGGTATGGACTGGCTGGACCTGCTGAGCATGAAAGCTGGGGGATAGAGGACAGGAAGGGAAACCAAAGCAACCTGGAGTTTTCTTATGGTGGGAGCCAAACTCAGGACTTTTTACTAACACAGCTCTGTTAATGTTAGGCTATCCCTTGTTAATCCCTCTGCCAGGCAGACGTGTCTGTCTCAAACTGTACATTAACTTCCTTTGGAGGCTGAGAAGTACTTGTGCTGCTGGCAGCACAATGACTTGATGCTTCGCCATCACCAGCACATTCCTGCCAGTGTGTCCTTCTGAGACGGGGAAGTGCAATTCATTTACAGATGAGGAACTTGTACCAGGAGGCCATCTGGCTTCACAGAGGTGACAGGAAACCAAACCAAGTCTCCCAAGGCTCAAGTTTGCTCCGTAACCCCTGGAACATCCTTCCTCTCATCGGATGCTGGCCTATGGGTCAGAGTAATTTGGACACCACCAAGTTCTTATCTAGAGAGAGAAAGTGCCAACTTCCTCTGAAGTGCTTAAATGAGATAAAACCCAGCCTGGTCATTCCTTTAATGGTCTTGCTATTGACGAAGCTGCTCATTAAATCCCACCACCATGTGCAAGTAAGTGCTTCAAAGAGCTCTAGGTATCCTGTGTAAGTTCAATTTGTCACTTCAAAAGTGTGCAAAGCATCCAGATTTGCGCCAGTTCCTAAAAAACCAGGCAGCTTTCCCATTTGATCAATATTACCTCAGAACAAGTATATCCAACAGGGGAAGAGTCCAGGGGAAAAAAGACAAACCTCCTCCAGGCTTGGTAGATACAGTTTGGTAAAGCACACCAAGACCTGCTTACCTTTAAGCACATGAGTACCACAATGGACTTCTTTGTAAAGCCTTGCTTACATCAAGGCTTGCAGAAAGATTGTGTTTTGGTGTCGAGTTGCAGGCAGCCTTTTCAGCTTCAGGTTTGGATATTTTTCTTGCTTATTTGTTGAAAAGGACACTAAGCAAGAGTGTGCTTGTGCTTTTAGGATTGGAGAACATTGATGACAGCACTACAAAGCAGCACTGTGTTACTCATACCTTAAAAAACCACACACACAGGTGCTTCTGAAGGGGAGAACCAGCAGCATTCAGACTCCTGTCCTCAGGCTTAAGGAAATATTTATTCTTTGTGCTGTTGAGCAATCAGAGGGCAGCAGAAGCTGTGTGTCATGGATGCTAAAATTACTCTTCTTGCTCTTCACATTTCAGAAAAGATAGAGTTGCATGGGCCTCTTTCCCTTAAAAGAAAAAATCTGGAAGAACAAGGTCGGGGGTTTCCACAGTCTTTTTCCCATGACACTTTTGAACAAGAACCTGAGGCCTCAATGAGCATTGCTCATTAGCGATAATCTGAGTTTTGCAAAAATTGAGATGTAAAGAGACATGTCAAGGAGTAACTATCTTTTAAGATGACACCTTCTTGATCAGTGCAGTTGTTTCTGGAAAGTATTCAAGTAATCTGTCATCATTTCACTGAGAAAAGCACATTTTTTTCTCCATTTATTGTTATAGCATCGAAGTACCTATGGGAAAGATAACTACGGTCTGTCCTGCTTTGCACACCCCATTTCTTCTTTATACTTTGGAGCCCAGGTTTATTCAAACCATTTGCTTTTGAGGTCCTTAGACTTGCTTGCTGTAAAACTGAAAAAATCCATGGATTTGGGGCCTTATTTGCCTTTGTTGCCAGGAGTGAGGTTTGAGCAATGTTTCCCGAACTGAAGTAGCCCCTGCAAGCACAGCTAAGACAGGCTCTGCACTTGTCTGCTGCTGCTTCTTCAAATATGAGCCACGGCCTCTGCTCTCACAAGTACCGACTATGCCCGCAGCCTTCCAGCTTCCTACCCGATCTGGGTCAGCAGTACGGCTAACCAGACCCCAGATTTCTTCAGCCCAGACCCCAGATTTCTTCAGCCCAGACCCCAGATTTCTTCAGCCCACTGCCAGTTTCAGAGGCTTGCCTAAAAAATCATTTAAGAGTAAAAATAGAATCTGGCTCTGGACGGGCGCTGCTCTGTGGCTGGTGCTCCCAGCACTCTGTAGGGGCACATAATAGTAACAACTCTGGAAAATGTTACAGTTGCGGGTGAACCAGGGGAAAGAGGAGTCCTGTGTTAAAGACTTAATCATAATCACGTTGCATGCGACAGTTCCCTCATGGACAGTCTTCACTGTCGATAAAAATTAAATCAAAGCAGCACCCAAGTCACAGCTTTGCAATTCCGGTTATTTGCTTGCAGGCCTGTAATTCATCACAAAAATCTTAGATTGTGAATGAAATGCTTTTGGTGATGTCAACTTTCCAGTGACCAGTAAACCACATCACAGAACTACCACCACGTGGTAAAATAGAGCCGGGAAATGGCAACAGCTTAAACTAAATATTATTTCACTTTTAAAAATAGGTCCTTAAAACCTTGCTAGAGCCTGAATGCCTGAAGAGGCCAGAAAGAGTGTGAGGGATAAAACCGATAATGAAGAGTTGAAGAGAAAACTGTAACGTGCGGCCAGGACGTGGGCAAATGGTGGCAAAAGCCCTGTCCTCGCTATTCCCCTCGTCCCTCTGTTCCAGCGTGCAGCCAAAAGCAAACACCTGAGCAACTGGTGCTGCTCCACCAGTGGGAAGGAGCATTCCTCAATCTCAAACCCACCAGAGCTATTTCTGGCCAGCAGCTACGAAAAGGAGAAGTGCTGCACTGACGGCTCTCACGGCGGGGTGGGGGCAGGCAGACAGGAACCTCAGGTATATCAGATATATCAGATGGGAGACAATGGAGGTAAGGGACAGCAGGGCTGAAACAGCAACTGACTGAAGCTGTGAATCAGTCTGCCTTCTGTGGGCTGAAGATTTCTCATCACGTGCACATTTGTCATTCAGAGACAAAGTCATCTCCACACGGCAACCAGAGGGGCATACTTAACATTTTCACTGCCTGGGCACTCAGTAGTGCCTGCATGTCCCCTGCACTTTGGTGCAAAACCTCATGCTTTAACCTATGTGCCCCCACAGCCGCAGCAATTCAAAGACTAACAGCTACTAGGTAGAATACTCTGAAGATGAATCAGAGAATAAGAACTCAAAAGCTAACCAAACCAAAATACTTAACAAAAAGGCTTGACAGCAAGACCAACAGTTCATATCAAGCAGAAATAAAGACTGCAGAATAATGACATGATCAAAGATAATACCTAGGTGTGCTTGTGGTAAGGCTTGCAGAGGCAAATCTCTTCTAAATTAAACAGGTGCAAGAGCAGTGCTCCAA
Source organism: Coloeus monedula (assembly GCF_965178545.1). NCBI lineage: Eukaryota > Metazoa > Chordata > Aves > Passeriformes > Corvidae > Coloeus > Coloeus monedula. Next base: position 75,325,145 of record NC_138781.1, read on the forward strand.
AGGAAAGTTTAGCAGCCTTACCACTCCAGGTACAGTCCCAATGACTCATGAGTAACTCTACGCCCTAAATTAATTAAAATTTTAAAAATTAATTATACTTAATTAAAAAAAAAAAGACACTAAAGCCACAATGATTTAGGGGGAGCATGCTCCTCTTGCATTTTAGTTCAGCAGATCATTTTTCTATGCTTCATCAGCTGAAGTTGAGTCTTAATGAAGAAATGACCATGATGGACTTCTTGGGCTGGATGCCAGATTAGGAGTCCAATGGAGACTTTCTAGGCTTTTATGTACCCTTTCCTTCCAGCACGCCCTAGAGTGGAACGTAACATACTAATCTCTTACGATGTGAGGCGAGATCCCACAATCCTAGCTGAGCTGCTGGGCAGAATGAGAGAGCTTGTAGAAGAGGGGAAGCTTGCTTTCACCACCTGATACTCTGCTTTGGCTTCCTTCTCTTGGATTTTAGCATTGCCTGCAGAACAAATGCTGAATACTCTGCAGGCAGAAATGTGAAGGGCAGTGGTGGGGCTGCAGCCCTTGCCTGGGATGATGGCTGTCCAGAGGGACGCATGTAACACCCACAGACCATTCTGCTGCAGTGTGAGTTAAAGGGAGGATTGTATGACTGTACTGCACCTTCTCCATCGTGAAGGAATTGCTGCCTTTATTAAAGGGCTCAGGACTGGACTGAGAATTTATTAATTCACTCTTCAGGTGTCATCATGAGGAACCGGCTCTGCCAGTGACTGTGGGCCAGTAATGTCTATGGAAATATTCTTCCCTGATTTGAAGAGGCTCTGGCTCCTTTTCATAAGCAGCCTGTTTTACAACATGTGGTATTGCAGGGGAGAGCTTTTCTTCCTGTGAGATCAGATTCAAGGAACCGTCTCATCCTTGCTACCAAACAATGCAAAGTTACTGAAGAATACGTTGCTCATAGGGCAAAACTCTTAGCTGTGGCAAAATAATGCACTTAAAATAGATTTCCTTGTGTGCTACACAAGCAATTTTAGGACTTCATATGAACCTAGTTGCACATTTTTCCCTATCTGTATTTCTGCATTCCAGATTAATGGGCTGCCTAACAAAACTTCACAGTATTTTTATTTCCATACGAGATTTTTTTTCTTTTCCCTCCACTTTGACCACTGACTAAATATATTCTGCACCCATCTGCAGTCACAAATGTTGTTCTTTGTCATTCTTGAACAGACCCTATATACTTTTTTTTTTCTTTTGGAGTAGCCACAAAGTGGTGAGGGTGAATGACCTCTTTTTTTTTTTTTTTCCCCCTTCCTTGGCTAATTGGCTCTTGCAGGGTGGATTAAACTGGCTAGCTTGGCTCTTTTACCAAAACACAGCCTTTCCTGGTCTCTTTTATCTAGATTTTAAGAGGGGAGGCAGCCAGAGGGTTCTGCAGAGGCTGAGGCAACCCTGGGTCTCAGCCCTCTGCCTGCCCACTGTGCTGCCATCCTCTGCCACAGGCCCTGCTCCAGCCACTCCTTTGGGAACGTTGCAGGGAGGCACCACAAACACATCTGGCCAAGCAGTGTAGGGAATGTGCCTCTGCCGTGGGGATGCTGCTGGGCTCCTGGGCAGCAGAGGACCCAGAGAACAAGGATAAGGGTTGGGTGCTGCAGCCTACACCGTGGCATCTGGCCCGGGCAATGTATCCACTCCCTTCCCGGGCCTGCACGGGCAGACCTCCCTGTAACTTTGGTGGGAAACGGATGGGGCGCTATCCCAAGGTGATTAATGACTCTCCGGCTTCATTTGCAGCCATGACACCCTGGGCACTGCACAAACACCAAAGAAAGCCATGCTGAGGACTCACACCCTGAGAAGGCAAACAAAAGGGAAGTCCTACACAAAGCAGCTTAGGTGGCTACAAAGGTATGGGACACAAACCAGGATGTCCTGGAGTGCCAGGGTGATGTCAGCATTGCTCCTCCTGTGCAGTGCTGAGCCCTCCAGAATGCACCCCATCACAAATGTGATAGCACACTGCGGTGACACACAGACAAGGAAAAATCAGGAAGCCTGCATATCCCCAGTGCCGAGGCATCACACCAAGTCCTGCTCCCACAGGGCAGACACAACAGCAGGCTGCCCTGAGTGCCAGCGCAGCCGGCAGAGCCGGATTCCCACCTGCAGCCCACCTTGCGACTTCCAGCCATTGCTGCTTGTGGAGTTTTTCTTCTACTACATGAACTTTGGACCATTGTCAAAGAAGAGTAAGTCATAAAAAGGGGCAAGTTCTTGCAGGCAGGCTATTGTGTCACATAGACCAAGGCCTACTCAAGTCCAGAGTGCAATCTGGTTAAACATCACTTAAATTTTATCTTGCATTTATAACTCACAAATATTTGCCTTTGCGTTTTCCATCAGCATTGATGAGCCATTCTCAGAGCAGCTGCTTCTCTGTGCAAGAAACGCCAACCAAGGCATCCTTAAAAATAGGGGTGCATGGCTGCAGCAGAAGCCAGTGTTGCCTGGCAAGCTGAGTTTCCATGGAAAGGAAGGGGACAGTCTATGCAAGGAGCGGAGCTGCAGCTGAGGTCATGATGAACCAGCTATCTCTGTTTCCCTCTTCCCTCCTGTGTAAGCTCAACCAGCTCCTGAAGCAACCATCTCCTCCAAGCGTCCAGCCAAGTGGAGCCTTTGCTGCAGAGCTGCCCCTTGCAGCACGAGGCCTGGGATGGAGGGAGATCTGGATTCTGTGGTCACAGCATGTGGTGGCAGGAACCCTCCTGGCTCTGGTCACCAGAAAGACTTCCTGGAGACCTGCTCATACAGAGAGGAAGTGGGCAGGGAGAAGCAGGAGGACAGCTTTGCAGCAAGCGTTACCTTTTCATTGCATCTGCCCGTGTACCTACTACAGGAGAGTCTTTCACCACTTTAACTCCAAGGGACGGATGGATAAACATAGCAAAGTGACTCAAATCTGATTCCTCTAAATAGTGTTAAGGTGTAAATGCCAGAGGGCACCACTTTGAGGTTTCCATGATTGTCTGTGTTGTGGTTATGCACGCATCCCTTTTACCATCTGTATTGGTTCTTGCCCAGCTGTCAAATTACATCCCACTTTCCTGAGCTTGAGGGTAATAGACAGTAATGGGCAATAGAAACAAACAAACAAAAAAGATCCTTAGGGATGCAGTTAATCTCTCTGCTTGACCTGTTCCTTTGGGTTTTTTTCTTCTGGCACAGTATGAAGAAAGCCCTGTGCCCTAAATGACATTGGCCAGTACCCTTGAGATGTCTGATAAGCTTTGAATTCTACCAACTTGTGAACTATAGCAAAGGTTTGTTTTGATCCTGTAGGTGGGAAAGAAGAAATTACATCAGACAGAAGATGCTTAACATGAAAAGAGAAGTGGGACAGATTTCTTAAATTGTGGGTTTGATGATGTAGTTTTACACACATTATATTCTGTTGATATGAGGTGCTGTAAGATTTTCCACATGTTCTGGGAAGAACTGCAAAACAATTAAAGAGTTGCCAGTGTCCCTCATGGGAACCATTGCTGCAAGGAAATTTTTACAAATGAACTAATTGAATTACAGTAGCTTTGAAGCCCATGCTGTTAATGGTAGAATAAATCCAGGAGTTTATATCGGATATTGTAGAAGTTTTGCTCTACTGAATGATTCCTTTGACTCTGATCGGAGAAGGAATAAGGGACCAAGAGAGCCCATGATGTAACACAGTATTGTCACTGTTACACTCTTCTTTCCCCTCTCTCATCATACAGACTGTGCATTTTAAGAAGTTAAAGAAAAATCTATATTTTGGCCAAAACTTTTCTATATTGCAAAGAATTCCAGATGCTTGCAATGAGCAAACCTTCCCTATGAAGTAGATGTTACAGAGTAGTGGAATGACCCATCCCGTGCCACAAAAGGGGAGATGAATCTGTGGTGCAACTGGCTTATTGCACACTTGCAAATGCACATTTCTCAGATGCTTTGACTCCCATCTGATAGTAATGTTGATGCTCTTCACTGGTGTTAAGCAAGGAAAGGAATGTGACTATTTTGTGCAAAGAAGCTGAGCAGATCATGCCTCAGAAAGCAAAATGTCTCTGACAGGTGTCCGAGATGAATCACTTGGAAAGATCATGTTGTGGCTGAAGCACAAGATAAGCAGGGCTGAGCTCTGCTCCCAGAAGTTCTGCTCCACACTCGGTGTGTGACCTAGAGCAAGTCACGAATTCTCTGTTCCCATTTCCTCTTTGGTGAAAATGATGACAATGATCATGTCTGTTCTCAGCAGAATTATGAGTGAGTATGCAATAACTTACATTTCTATTTTTTCTCATTCTTTGCAGGAAATGCATTGCAAATATCACTGTTTGAGCACTGTTCCACATTATTATCAAGTCTAAACTAACACAAATGCATCAGAAAGACCTCAGCCCTCCCACAGGTATCCGCACATTTGTTCCATCAGAAAGCATCACTCTTCTAAGAAACCACTATTCAAATCAGTCAGACAAAGGAGAAAATGAAAGGCTGTCCCAGAGCAGCACCTCTCTAAGCTTGCCTTGCTTTCACATTCTTGGCTTGTAGGTTCTGCTCACTGTTGAAGGCAGAATATTAAATTAACGGGCTCTTTGACAAATTACATCTTATCCTTATCCTTACACTACAGCTTTCCTGGAGCTCCCTACAGCTTTGTGCTGCTACTTGTCCAAAGCAACAGCTATGCAAAGTTGCACTGTGTACAAACACAGAATTAAGCACGTGTTGGATGCAGTGGAAAGACTTTGCACATCAGCCCAAAATAAATACAAGTTCCTTGTTTTGTGTCTTGTGAAAGGCTATGAATCAAGAGGTGAGAAATGATGAGGAGCTCTGGCTCCTACATCAGGGTACCTGAAACATGCTGGGAGCTATACCATGGAAATCTGAAAGTCAAAAGCTAAGCCAGTTCCAGGCAGTGAGAATATTCCAAAGGGAAAAACTGCACTAAATGCAAATGGCTCCAGAGGAAGCAGGCAGGTAATGGTTAGTGACCTGATGTAAAGGTACGAAGAGCACTGAGGTCTGTTCTTCCTGCTGCATTGAACAGTACTGAACACCAGGGTAGGAAAAAAGAGAGACACAGAGGATACCGAGGAACAAGACAAACCACCTGAAGGCTTTGATGCAAAAGTCACTTTTGAAATTTGCAGGCTCAGTCATATACATATGGAGGACACCTGGAAAGCAGCAATTTGAGAGAAGCCTGAGAGTGAGGGTGGACAAAATGAAATGTATGTTTTAGAGGGGAAAAAAAAGGCCTGTGTGGTTTCAGGCAACATATTTAGGACCAGGGATCCAAAGGAAAGGCTCTCAGGACTGTGCGGTCAGACATTAAATTGTAAGCTGTAGACAGCAGAGGGTTTTTTGTTTTGGTTTGGGTTTTCTATCTTTTTTTTCTTGAAGCTGCACCTTGCTCTCAGGGAACCCAGCCATGGCCTGGTTACAGCACCATGCTGGGGGAAGCACTTCAAGTTACATAAGTTATCAAGAATAACAAGACACAGAAAAATACCAGAAGTTCAGATGAAAGAAATACAAATGGTAGCAAGGCTGCCAAACATTGATTAATGGAGGAAATAAAATGTAAATAAAGGGTAGCATGGGATTTATAAATCCTGCCAGTCTAGAAGGGTCTAAAAAACCAGAAGGGAGGGGTAATTTTTAAGCTGTATAATTAGAAAGAGCAAAGCAAGATTCTGCAGATGTAAACCTCTGGAGAAAACGCAATGTACGCCATTCACAAGGCTGAGCAAGAGCTGGCTGTAGAAAATGGTCTTTCCGAGAGCAGGGGAAGACCAGCCACGATCCCAAGTGCAGCATGCTGACCAGCGGCCACCTGGCATCTCACAGAGCTGCAGCCAGAGCACGCTGTGTTTGCAAACAACCGCAGAGCCAAACCTCGCTCAGATCTTCCCCCGTCAGAGAAAAGGGCTGCCCCTGGGGGCAGCTGACCTGGCACCGGGCTTGGGTTCGTGGCTCTGTCATGAGCAGCACATCAACCTCCAAGCGAGTTCTGTGGCCGCTCTGAGCCTCAGCCGCGCGCTCGCGGACCCGGGCTCACAAGCCCGTCCCATGTCCCGGGGCCGCTCGGGAGGTGCCAACATTTGGGATGGCGGGATGGCCAGAGCGTGAGGGGACTCATCCCTGGGGGGAAGCTGCAAAGCTGAACCTGGGCTGCGAAACCCCGCGTCCCACGCCTGAGGGACACGTTCTCTCGAATAAATCTGTTCGGTAGGGTGGAGTCTGCCTTATTGTTACTCTACATGCAAATTATATCCCTCAACAGCCTCATTGCAAATATTTTCTGGTTTCTCACACCCTGCCCTGGGCAGAAGCAGGCTGTTTTCCCTGCAGATCCCCTGGCTTCCTTTGCAACTTTGGGTTTGGACTACTTTGATTTTACAGAAGCGAGAGAAGCTTGTGAGTTGCTGGGATAAAAACAAAACCAAAACCCGAACAACCAGAGCGGGGGGGAAAGGCAGGCGAAGCTGTTCTGCCCAGCCCCGCAGGATGCGGCGGGCTCCGACCTCGCCGATTGCCCCGAGCAGCGGGACGAGCAAACCAACCCCGCGGGAGGGACGCGACACCCACCTCCCCCCTCCGCCGGCTCCCAGCCTTACCTGTTTGCCAGCGGCAGCGAGGCACAGGAGAAGGAGCCAGCAGCCTGACGGGACGGGCATGTCTGGGTGTCCGTCTCTGCCTCCTCCCGTGGCTCCTTTTCCTGCCACCGTAGGGAAACTAGATCCTTCCAGCCAAGCCCCCGCGCCCCGGCAGCGCAGCGAGGCGCATTTGAGCTGACTACTTCTCTTTCTTCCTTTCCTTCCTCTCAGCTACACGAGGGGAGAAGAGAGAAGAAGAAGACGAGAAAGAAAAAAAAAAAAAAAAAAGGCGCCTGGCTGTAGTTCCCACAGCATTTCCTCAGACTTGACATGCAGATTTTTTTTTTTTTTCCTCGCTTCTTGTCCCTCCCTTTCCTTTCTCCACCCCCTTTTACAAGAAGTTTAGTCACCATGCCCACGTCCCTCCTCCGGCCGGTGGGGATTGCGTTCCCGGTCAGTCCTCGGCAGGGCCATGCATCCACCTGCCCCCGCCTCCGCGCCCTCCCGTTCCAGCCCCCAGCACTTTCCCTCGCTGTGCGTCTGCCCTGGAACTGCTGCCTTCTCCTCTCCACCCTGGGTATCGCCTGTCACTGTCAGAGGACATCTTGGGCCTCAGGCAGCCTCCCACCTCGCCCCCTGATCAGCCCTGGCTCTGCCCCCAGCACTGAGGAAAGCTCCTGTCCCATCCTTTCCCATGCCCTGTCCCATCTCCGCGCCCGTGCGACATGTGGGTGCCAGCCTCGGCGTTCTGGCACAGCTCGAGCTCCCCTCCCTTCCCCCTCCACGTACTTTAGTTGATGTCGGGAGCTGGCGGACGGGATTGCTGCCAAGAGGGGAAGAAAAGCGGAAGATGTGCTTTGGGAGCTCTCCCAAACCACTCCACGCCGTGCATGGGCCAGTCCCTGCGACCTGACTCGGAACGGTGCAGGGCGGCCTCTTGACCCCCAGAACAGCTTCCACCGCCACCACCGCCAGCCCTGCGGCAGCCACCCTGCCTGGAAAAGAGTGGCTGCAGCTGATGGCATGCCCGGCACGGCCCGCGATGTCCCTCGTCTCACAAAGGGACAGGAATCCTCTGCGGTACGGCAGGACCGGGCTATTTACAGAGCTTGAGGATCCAGCAGAGCTGATCCTGTGGATACAAAACCTGCCCTGTGCTCTCATGCTGAGAAATAAGCTTGGGAGCATGTTTCTGACTTAGGCAAAGAAGGAAGTTGTGTATTTAGATTTAACCCTTGACCAGGAAAAAAACCTGTTTTTGCTATGTTTTCAAATAAATAAATATATTCAAACACAACAGATGAAGAGAATATTAAAAACTCATCCTTCCTTGGTGGTGCTGTTGTCTTATATCTGCTCAGAGCAAGGATACACTCAGGACAGAAAGGGCTGCTGGGCTTTTTTTCCTGTAGCTAGTGGAGGGCCTGCCTGCACAGCAAAATGAAGCTATGACCTTCACACCTACATAGTTTCCAGGGGCCATAAGGCCTTTTTAATCTCCCTAAAGTTTCTTTCAATGTTTGACACCCCCATTGTCCTCAGCAAGCATTGGGCCCTGCCTGATCTGTGCTCAAGCAGTTCCTGGTATCCTCATTCCCCTGCCTGGCCTCTGACACCACGTGGCTGTTTGGTGGGTTTGATGCTCCACAGTGGGCTGTGGCTCCAAACAACGCTGCATGATGTGCCTGGCTTAGGGCCAGCGGCTGCTCGTGATGCCCTCAGTCTTCTGGAGGTGACTGGGCAAGAGTTGTGCTGATGGGTTTCAGCAAGCCATCGAGCTTGCAATTGCACTGTCAGAGTCCTGTCACCCTGCCCAAGGAGTCAGGGTCTCACCACACTTGGGCTGGACAGGCTACAGCTCTGGTACCAAACGGAACTGAGCTGGGAGTGAGGAGGAGGGGGGATGGCCACAGCACCCAGCTTGCCTGGTAGGCAACAAATGCAAAGCTGACTTTCACCAGGACTTTGCAAGGTAAGTGTGTGCCCACCTTTGCAAGGGAAAGGTGTGTGCCCGGCTGCTGGCAGCGGTGTTAGCCTTGGCTGGTCCCGGAAGGAGCCCACTGAGAGGGAGGGACAGCACCGGGGGGAGATCCTTCTGCCAGAGCCTTGTCCATCCGTTGCTGAAAACATGCAGCTCTGTGCCAGCCGGGATGTTTTAAAATGTTTGTGTTTATGGTACAAGGAAATGTTTCTTTTTAAACAGAACAGTCTGTTAAGTCTCTTCCCCTTTTCACATTTAGCACAACACCGAGGCTATAGGCTGTGTTTATTTACCAGCTGCTCGTTCTAACCACAGATTTACAAGAGCAAACTCACACTCTCATGAGCACTTAGATGTGTTATCAGCTTGCTCTGAAGGTGTCAAGTGAAGGGTTTGAAGGCATTGAGTAAAGCCAAGCCCTGTGCAGCTCAGAGGAACTCCAGACCATTCAGTATTGCACATCAGCTTGATTTACTTTTACATTCTCACCCCTGATCCTGCCTGAAGTATTTCTTGTTTGGGCTGAAATTTCTCTCATTTTCTACCACTATGCGAAAACAGCCTCTTTTTGAAAGCTTAGACATTTTCCTCTGAGTTAAATTTTATGTTTCTGAGCCAAAACCCGCAGAAGCCACTACTGGGTGCTTTACAGTCTTAATTATGGATTGCAGTAGATTGTTAGAAACTAAAATGTGAATGCTATAAAATATGAACCAGGGATGTGTAGCACTGTCAATTCTCTCACACTTATCACATATATCATTCTGTGTAGCACAAGTAAAACCTTAAAATTTATACCAAAACTGGTTTGTCAGCCTGTTCTAGATTTTTTTTTCTTACAGAACATTATTTTTTCAGCTACCTTTGCAAAGCACCTGTTCTGAACAAAACCAAAATGCTTGAAATATTAAGGTTTCAAACTTAACAGTGATATTTGGGTGCCTCTTGTTTCTGTTCACCATGTGGCACACAAGCATAAACTGGACTTGCCTTTGGGAAGCGCTTATGAAAGAGGAGAGATGGAAAACCCTGTGCAACCTTAGAGGTGCAACAGAATGAAAATAATACCTTGGAGAATTTCAGGATCCCGTCTTTGGTGAAGCCTGCCATAGAAAACAAACCATGAGCCTGGCTGACCGATTAGCAGGGCTGCAGTCAGTATGGCCGAGAGAGAGAAGAGTGGGTATTACCTGCTAAATGCTATTCTAAAAGAAGCACATCAATGTAATACTGCGAGTTTTGCAGCTGTGTGAAAATTAACCCCCTCAAGAACCAGTGTAAAAACTCCTCTTTTACAGGAGCTTGGATAAATGGCAACTCACTGCCAGCCAATGCCTGAATTTGTCTCCCATCTTTCCAAAAGTTTCAACCCAAAAAGCAAAGCTCAGGAACGGTTTGGTGGATACACCAGGGCATCTGAGCAGCACCTGTACACTCATGTTCACATCCCCAGCTGTTCCTTCACTTTATCACTGCCAATGATCTCCCCTTACCTGCACATGGACACCAACACCTTGTGATGCCCCATTTACACAGGGGGGAGAACCTGGAGGCTCTGTGTTAAATCCAAGTATTCAAAGTGATGTGACGGAAACTTGGGCAGAGAAGCAACACTGAAAGGCAGATAGTTTCACTCTGGGAAACCTTTTCACATGCGCAGCAAGGCATTCCCTTGCCTCTCACATGCTGTTGAGGGATAGAGAATGAGATGAAGGGCTTTGATCAATCAAGATCAATGTTTTTCTATCAATATGTGTCACAAAGGTTATTTGGGGTTTCAGACTATGGACTAAATACAGGCTTTGTAAATACAAGCACCTGCTCCTCTGCAGGTGAGCAAGAAAGGCAGGGCAGTGCAAAGTTAGAGCTCTATGAAAGATCTAGATCTCTCTAAACCAGGTGGATGCTCGCAGCTTCTTGAGTGCCAGCAATCCATGCAGAGTCTGCCATGGACCAGGGAGAAAGGCTGCCTTCAGCTGCCTCATCACTTGCCACAGGGAGGGAGCCCTACTGTATGACCCAGCACGTGGATCTTTCTACACTTGGCTGAAGAAAAAAGGCTGAAAAATATCTGCACATTTTAGCACAGGAGGCTCTAGTTTTATTTGAGAACTCTAGCTATTAAAATAAATAAATTTTAGAAAGGTAAATCTATTATTTGCAAAAACCCCAACCCATACACAAAATCATGTTATCAACTTGAAACTGTTTTCTTCCAGTGAAAGGCAAGTTTCCATTGCATTCTTTTGCCCAGTCTCCTTGAAATTTTCAAACACACAAATATTTCCCATGACAGAGCAACTATAATAAAGCTCCTTAGTCACACTGGTGTGGTTTACACAACACACCTTTTACAATCCCACAAAAATGTACCACTGCTAAATGCCTGTCCAAAAACCTCAAGTCTGTAGCGTTCAAAAGAAAAATGCTCTCAACCACCCACCGCTAGTACGTCAGATATCTGAAACACGTGCAAGCAGATGCTGAGCTGATATCACCAGCCACTGTGGCAGTAGTTATGCCTGCATACTTCTGGAAGGAAATACAAAGTCATGGTGAATTTTTAACTTTGATGTTTATAAGATACCTGTTGACCTCCAAGACTTGAGTCATATATTCATCCTTGGGACAAGAGCAATACTGGCATGAACTGGGGAGTGTGCTCTGCCCAGGTTACTCCTCAAGCCCTGGAGATGAGTCTTTAAGGCTGGCAAACACCCACCAACCCCTCAGCAGGGCGACTGAGACCCTAAATCCTTTACAACACCCCATTACCAGCTCCCCAGAGCCACCCTGCCATCTTATCTAACAGCACACTTGATCCCAAACTCCTTTGAAAACTCACCTGATTGAGATGACTCATACTTAGATCAATGGAATACATTCATCTGTCAGCAAGGGATCAGACCTAAATGAGCCCCTACCACCTATTAAACATTGCAGCTGCTTGTTCCCCACCACCACTTCCCCTCCCCTTGCAGCGTATTTAAAGGGAAGGTGCAAATGCCTGACAGAACAACCCACATGATCCTACCAGGCACAGACTCTGCTACAGCTGCTGTCACTTCAGCAGGACTCTGCTCTGCTGCCTCCATCTCCTGAAGAGGCCTCTCGGGTGTTGTGGAATGGGAAAAATCTCTGTGAAAATGCAGGACAAGGAGCAGCAGCACAAGACCACAGTCACAATAGTTTTGGGAATGGCAATATTCAAGTACCCAGCAAACTGTCCTATTTGCAAACACACAGTAAATGGTAGAAGAAACATTCTACCCTCTGCCCCTGTGCGATGGTGAGGTCAGAGGGTAGGGCACAGACTACCCTGACATGGGGTGACTGAGGGATGCAGTGGTGAGCACGTGCAATCCCAGTGCTTGGTGGAGTGCTGGGAAAGGAACCAGACTGACCACTGCCACGGTGTCGGCCCTTGACAACAAGTGGTGAGTCACTGTTTCAAGTCACTGACTTCTGCAGAACTGCTCATGCTCAGAAGTTTCTAGGAAATTGAAATCTTCAGTCTAAGGAAGTTTTTCACCAAACTGGAAGTGTGATGGACGTTCAAGCTCAGCATGTAGTGCAGATGCCTCCAAAGATAGAGGCTGTTTACCACTGACCTGCCTGTTACTAACTCCGTAAGCAGAATCATCTTTTCCTACAGCTCACCTGTATGGACGAAAACTGGCCAGCATTAAACCTAAAGGCAGAGCACTGTAGGAACAGCTTCTCTGGAAAAATGATTACCCATTCATGGTTACTCATCTGGATTAGTTAACACATGATATATAAGTGTACACTGCTGACATCCAGGACCTGAGTGGCTTTATTCAACAACCATGCTCCTCTGGGCTTTTGTTGACCATTTTCATTGTCTAAACCAAATTAGCTATTGATAAGAATGTCTCTGCTAGAAATACTAGCCAAATGCACTCAGAAAAACAGTGGATCAGTTTCCTTGAATTCTTGTTGCCTTCATTCCTGTTATTCATCAGCACTTATATTTGGTGCAGGAAATTCTGTGATTCCACCTCAGATCAGTCCCATGCCAATCAGTTTGCTGTATCAATACATCAGCAACTTTCTGCTCTATGAACCTGTGCTAGTACTTTGTGGTTTACTTAAATACCAACATCAGTAAGTTCCATATGGGAAATTACTTAAAACATTTTGAATGCATTATACTCACCTTCATAAATGCACTAAAATGTAGAGCCACTGACTCCTAGAACAGAAAAATGCCATTAACAGTGTCACAACAGAGACAGTAGAAATATCCCACAAATCCGCTTTTCTGCACCTTTTTGAATCATCTTACCATCCCTATGTAGCAATGAATTCCCACAATATATTACAAAATCTCTTTGTTCTTCACAACAGATGTTTTTCATGGATAATTTTTAATCTTTCAATCCATTAGCTTCCTCACCTTCCCTAGCCCCAAATCCATTCAAACACTGCTTTTAGTTCTCCTAACCACAACAGACTTTCATGTACAGTAATAGCAGGATTGTTTTTCTTCTTGGGACAGAAGGTGAGTGGGAAGAGACTGACAGAAGAAGACTGAGCAGCTTTTCTTAAGGAGCTCCCTTTATTCACCTTGATTACAAGATACAAAAAGAGCAAATTGCCTAATTTAGAGTTCTAGAAAACAATCTCTTTCAGAACAAAATATAGGCATAGTATCAATTAGCCTTATGCTCAATCTAGAGAAAACATATATTCAGGCAGCCAGGTACCTTCAGCCCACTGACCACTTTAGCTTAAGAACACAAGAGTCAATATTTTAAATAAAGATACTAAGAATTTGTCTGAAATTTCGCTAGGGGCAGCATGAGACCTTCAACATTTAAAATCATCAAGTTGAAGAAGTTCAGGCAATGCCAATAAAGCAAACATTTAGGCTTCTTAGAGAATCCTTACTCAGGCAGAGCCATTAGCAATTAAAGACAACCCTTAGGGGATGAACTGCTTTCTTTTAACAAAACATTTTCTTCCAAAAGGTTCACTTATTTTGAATAGTAACAGGAAAGGGGGAGGGGGTGGTGGGGGGGTGGGGGGAAAAGTTAATTTAAAATATTCTGGTAATTCTTCTCATTAAATGGGTCTCTCTTTTCTATTCCAGCCCTGAATGCTACAGTGCCATAGTTTGGATGAATATTCAGAAAAAACCCAAATATCCCCAAACCCCACACGGAACAACTTCTTGCAATCTTGAAAATCTGCTCATATTTGAAAAGTAATAAACACTTTCAAAAAACTCCTGCAACCAACATATACTAACAGACACCTGAAATTTGGAAGGCAAAACTCCTGAAGACAACCTGCATTGGAAGTTTGCTGCCGACACAGTAATTTTTTCACCTCAGTAGTTATTGTGTTGCTCTTCCTGGGATCCTTGCTCAAATTCCTACAACCAGAGTGAAATAGAACCCTGAGTAGCAAAAGCTACACTTTTCAAGAGAGACTGGATCTATTTGGGGTAAAGATGCTACATTTATACTAACAGACTAAAGAGTCTCATCCCACTTTCTTTAGTTAAATTGCTGTCCCAGTCTTTTGGCTTGTGCTGATTTGCAAGTTTTCCAAACACCGGATGAAGTTCAGTGTAGGTGAGCAGCCCCGCTTTGGAAAACAGAAGCTTAACCATGGATGTGTTATTTCAGTCTCATGCCTACAAAGCTGTCTCTGGCACTGCAACTGCAGGAGAAGTCAGAAAGAGAAGGAGAAAAAAGCCCCAAACCAAAACTGTAACACAGGAGACACAGGAGGAGACCCTGCATGAAAATGGCAGTGAAGCTGCATGTCTAGAAGCCAAGTACACAGATAGGAAATTGAGCAAGTTCCATCTACCAGCTGCTATGTAAAAAGAGTTAAGGCTAAGGACTTTCTGTGCATTAGAGGTCTCTCCTGTAATAGCTCTGCTGATGTGATAATCTTATTCAGGGAAGAGCAGAAGTAACAAGACAAGGCAGGTATACAAAACTTTTTATTGACAACAGAACAATAGAGAGGAATGTCACCACTTCCCATTCCTCAGGAATGTCTCCATTTCACAGTCAGTCTGCTAAAAGCATACTTTCATGGTAACGAGCAAAACAAAGGCATGGAGCTGTCTGTAACCTCCAAAAAAATGCTTCATCAGTGCAGTGTAAGGGGATGGATGGTGCACACGTGAGCAACAGGCCCTGTCACAACACAAACGTGGCAGGCAACAGCACAGGCACAAACATGAAGCACTCAGGAGCCTCAAGTTATTTCCATTATTTCCATCTAAGGCTGATACCCGATGTGCTATTCCATCCCTATTCTGTTTCAGGAGGGAATATTTTATTCCCTCACTCTTTTTGCTTTCCCTGTCCTCAAAGATGTCCATACTTCCAGCTCAGTGGTACCATGTCAGAGAATGCCTGAGCTTTTATATATTGCTACCTCACACCAGTTCATGCATGCACTTGAGTTTACTTTCAGAAGCTTACATTGACATAGAGAGGGGGAAAAAAAGTGCTGTGTAAGAAGAAAAGGATTTAGTTGTTAATGCTTCCTTGCAAACAAAAGTATTTAGTAGTTGTTGAATATCCTCCCTGTAACGTCATTTTCAAAAAGTATGTAGTCAAGTCTACTTAACATTTTAAAGAAACTGCACATCAAACTCAACATAATTTCAAATACTCCAAAATTAAATATGAACTGAAATTCAATCTAAACAACACAGTATCTTCAGTTGTCACAGTTCGCAGAACTGCACACTGAGTGCAGCTGTGAGCTGTCTCTCTCCTGCATAAGGTTTCCTCTGCCTGCAGAACTATACTGGGGACCCTGTGTAGTAGCTTACACATTTATTAGTATTTATTAATCATGTTTTTCCTTTACTTAATGGAAGTGCCTGTGGATGTGTGGACTTGTAAAGTGCTTTAAAATAAAACAAAAAACTCAACAAAAGAAAAGAAATCCCTCAAAAAACCACATAGATGTGAGAATTTTATCTGAAGGACTTTGTACAGCATTTACAATGTCAGCATAAAGCATTTGAAACATGAGCATTCCCTGCAGACTGATGCAGTGCAAGCAGTCTCATACATAAGATACTGCAATTCCTCTGGATTCAAGATGCACAATACTTACAAAAACAACCCTAGAAGCACAGACAAATGCTGGTGGCTCTTCCTCTTCTTTTTAGAAACATAATTAAAAAATCTGCATTACTCTCTCATAATTTAAATACATAAGTCATCTCCACTTTTATTACTTCATGACAATGACTTCAAATTTACATTATTTTAAGTACCGTCAGAATAGCTCCATGTATAATACAGATATTTGCTGATATCCTGTCCGAAAATAAAAAAAACCAAAACCTTCCACTATATAAAAAAAATTATGCTGGAAAGACAAGAACACAGAACAGGGACTTGGTACAGACTATGATTTCAGTTTTATATCAACCACAGTTAACCCAAAATTAACAGATACACAGCGATATTCAAAAGCAGTGCAAATATCTTTGGAGGTTAGAATAAAATTATACTACAAGAACATAAGACAGAAGAAATTAAAAGGCAAGTACTTCAAGTACAGGAACCAGTCTCTGTGAGGTCCACCTTAGTGTTAGCTGGGAGTTCCTTCTCCCATCTTACTTCTTCCTCTGGAACACATTAGCCAACATTGCACCTGATGTAGTCAGCTGACCCATTTTGTTCAAAAACTTGGTCTTTGTATCTTCACTCACCAGGCTCGCTGCAATTGACATTGAGCTAGGAAAGGAAAACATTTAGTGGCATAAGACTACAAATTAAAAAGAACGTTATGCTGTTATGTTACTTATTAAGCAACTGTCTTTGTGTTTCAGAGGTCTCAACAAAAAAGACCAGTCTGTGAAGAAGAATTGAAAACCCATCACTACTTAGTTCCATATATACACTGTTAAATTGATTATAATGTGTTCACAGTGCCTGTGAAAATGGTAAAATATTTTTGTGCACACTAATTTTTAGTAGCTTTGGATGTCACCACACTAGCATTCGCTACCTGTTTGGGAATTGCTGTAGTGACAAATACCTCTGTGAAGGACTGGCTTTGCCTTCTCACCAGAAATGTCAATCCTTATGTTTATTTAGTCAAAGTTCAACACTATTAGTTCAGACACAGACCTTTCTAACTCAAGTACCCTGCCCCCAACGGTGACCATTAGCAGATGTGTACAGAAAAGCAAAAGCAAGGTAACTACAAAACAGTGAGCTCTCTCCTTAATTTTCAACTCTTTATTTTCTAACTACTTGCACCCGAGCAGAGTTGAAAATTCGTGAGGATTTTCAACCTAGTAACTCTCAATAAATCTTTATTTTACATTACTTAATCAGCTTTCCTTTGATCTCCTTATAAATTTCTTGCAAACCCCACTCTGAGTCCTACTGGGTCAGCCTCTTGATGGGTAAGGAGCTTCTCCTTCTGGTTGTTGTCAATGTGGCTCCTATTACCTGTGCTTGGATATTCCTACTTGAGACATACTAGATAGGACAATAGAGAGTCTGTAGGTTTCCCACAAACTGGACTGGAAGGAGCAATCCAATCAATGCTGAAGCTACAAGATGCTAAGCTTTGAACAATAGGTTAAGAAATTATCCTAATGCTGTGAAATTTACAGATTTTTTTTTTAAAATTAACAACATATCAGTGAGCTCAACTTCAGATATATATGACTGTTTAGCACAGCAAGAGTCATCTGTCTCAAGATAGAGCAGATACACATAGCAGGAATATTAATAAATATTCCGTATTTCCTATATTTGTAGTCAAAATGTCAAGCGTTTTTCAACAATAGTCAAGGACAGTTTTAGAAAACACTACCAAATAAATTCTCCCTTGTGAACTCAGCATGGACTCTGCATTTCAAAATTATAGCTAAGACCACAAAATCTGTCTTACTGGCAAAGGCCAGATTCCAGGAACTGACCTTTCAGTCTGAAAAGTTATAAACAGTTCTGTTAGATACACTTGCATCAAGGAGATCAAACTGAAGTTAACTCTGAATTGTTTCAACAGAACTTGAATGATTTCTTCAAAGGTAGAAGGGATGCACCCAGTACTTTCTCCCATTTCACACCACAAAGAAAAGATGCTTAGTGATAACCATTTCTGGTTCTTTTTAAAGCACCTTAAAAATAAAGGGGAAGCTTTTCACTAAAGCTGTACTGTGGATTTGCAGATAGTTTAATTATAAACTTTTAAAGTAAAATATTTATTTCAGGAACAATCAGGCAGCCAGACATCTTTGGCTTGATTAAACATCTCCAGTCAACTAATGAATCACATATTTCCAACTGATAAAACTCAGCAGAGAAATTACTGCCACTGTAAGATGGATGTCTTATGCAATTCCCTTTGATTTCATGATAAAGCAAGGCCATATAAATTATGTAAATAACAGTTTACACTCACTGTCAGCTGGTTAAGGACAAGAAGCTATCTCAGACTATGAGGTATCCTGGAATTGTGTGTAGCTACAAAAACTTATTTGGGAAATACTGTACATTCCAAGCATTAGCAGCATTAAGAAAATAAAACTGCTCACTTCAGAAAAGAAAGCCTAGCAACTGGTGACAAACCTGTAGTTTTAAACAAACTGTGCTTTCATTATTCTAATGATCCCATATAAGTTTGAGAAAAACAAGGAAGTATTCCATTGATTTTTGAAACAGTTTGGGGGTATCAGCCATCTGATGTCAAAAATTAAAAATTAACAACTGCAGAGTCAAGTTGTTCATGTTTTCTAATACTATGTAACTGTAAATAGAAACATAATCCACAGCACCCAGCATACTTAAAAATTTAAATATGCCCCCAAAGTACTTCCATTACTATGCAAATTGAATATTTAAACTTAGTAAAAATTAATATGAAATTGAATAATTTGAGTCTCACACCTTTAAAAAATAATCAAAGAACCCAACACAGCAATAGTATATCTTGTTAGAAACAATCAGTCCCACAGAAAAGTCCTTGCATTTATTCATTATTTAAAAACCCAAACAAAACCCAACCCACAAACAAAAATAATGTGTAAACATCAAATTTTTTCCTGGTGTGTAGATGAATCAGATGTTAACACAGAGTTCTGCCTGTTTTATGGGGAAGCTCTAGGCCAAAACAAACATTCCTGGTGGGCATTTTATAACAATCAGTTTGAAACATAAGTTGTTGCCCATGATTGAAATACCTTGTTAATTACTAAATAAAATGTTTAACAGAATTGGCTATCCAATACTTAAAATTGCAAAGTTCTGAAAAAACCTATTTCTTTGATCCCGTATCATTTGACCAACTTTTTCTAAGAGTAAAGGGAAAAGACAAGATAACAACATCTTATGATTGCTTTTGCATCCATTTTGATTTCTGTACATGCATTCCCATGCTGTTAACAAACCCCAGTAATTTATATCCCAGCTGCATTTAAATCCTTTGTCAAATATGTATTTGTCACTGAAATTAGGAACTGAAATTAGCAAAGGCTTAGCAAGAAAACAGAGATATTTATGTATATGAAAAGGTCATTTCTTCAGTGGTAAAATATTTCTTGTTAATTTTGTACAGTACAAGACTGCAACCATAGCCTGATTTTGAATAAGAAAGGGGAAGGCTAATTAAAGAACAAAGGAACACATTGCGAAGACTTATCCTTTGCATATCTTAGTTTTCAGCAGCTGCATTCTAGAAGAAAATACACTAGATGTTGTATCAGGTTTGGATTTATCTGTTTCTGCAATGGCTTAATAGGACTGGCTGATTTTGAAGTATTTACTACTAGTAAAGCCTGAAGTATTTTACGTCGTGCATGAGAGACTGACCCTTTTTCTACTTCACGCTTCTGTTCAATTCTTGTACACCTGTCCCACTTTAGTCATTCTCAAACTACCAGTTGCTTCCAGGACTATGGGCAAGCTCTTTCAAGAAGTAAATTCTATCAGTTTCTAACAGATAAGGAAGCATGACATGAACAAGCTTAAATAACTGTCTCAATTCTCGTGACAAAGTATTGTGATTGAGAACAGATTCTCTATTCAGATACCTTCTCACACTCTTCCTGGCAACACTGCTAAGGATTTATTAAGCTATATAACAATCCACAAGAATTTACCTGCTGGCACGTCATTCCAGGCAATAAGCAGGCAACAGAGCACATACAACTCATTGTAATGACACTGAACTTTCCAAATTTCCATGTCCCACGTGGGTCTGTTGGTTACTTTTGTTATCAGAAATGCACACATATGATACCATCTCTACCATGTGAGGCAAATGGATGCACATGCACCATGTGTCTGATGCCTCCCTGGAGAGCTGGGTTTGCTCTGTTTGTGGAAAGGATGTTTTACCAAAGTGCAACACAGGTGGCATTTTCCCAAAGGCAGCATACTTCCTAGCCAGCACACTCAGTTGATACACTGAAGAAACTGTTCTCATGTGCACCAGTCACACATGAACCAGGACAGCAGCCTGAAGCAAGCCATTCCCAGAACCAGAACAATTCCCTCAGCCTGCAGGCTGCCACCCCCATGGGTGGCAAAGTGTCTGCTACATACACTGCTCTAAGCACTTAGCCAGGCACTCCCTGCTTTCTCCATTCAGGACAGAAATTTAAATACTGCTTTAAATGAATAAAAAATTGAGAACAAAGAACATAATCCCTATAAAAAAATTTGTTGTCCTGTGTTTTACACTGAAGACAGAAAGAACCACTTTATTAAAGTTTCTAAAATCTGTTTTCAAATACAGCATATGTCAGTGCAGGATTTCAGGTCACAAACCTTGGACACCATTATGGAATACACTTTGCAGAACTCTCCAGAATTACTCCGGAGGCACATAAAAAAAGGGAAGTGGAAGTCTTACCCTTGTGGTTCTTGGACGGTCTTGTTTTCCACTTTCTGTTCACATTCTTTTATCATAGAACTCAAAATAACCTAAGACACATAAGGAAGAGAGAGATACATGACATTTGACATTCTTCCTTTTACATTAATACTTCTTATGAAATCTACTCTGCAAATGATTCTGACATTAGCAGAACTGTTTAAAATGTTTCCCTGTTTTTTTTTCAAGTGCCTTTGAGTTCCAGTTATCTGATAATGCCTTGTGGTTAGAAACAACAAAAACGTTCAAAACAACTTAAAGAAGAAAACATTTTCCAAATAGTTACAGAAGTTCAAGACTCCCTCCTTTTACCTTAGGCTTTTAAAAACAAAGTTAAAGCACTCACTTCTGTGACACACTATATCTTTATTAACATTATGCATGAAAGAAAAAGCAAGAAAAGAAAAAAGTGTGATGGCATCCTAAGACAACCTCTTAATGGAAGGAAGTGCTAAAATCAACTCAGTATCATTCCACTGGTGCCTTCCAGAGTTCCTGTGACTCCTGGCTTTTTTCCTTTATTTAAGCAATTACAGTGCTAAAGGTTTCTGCAGAGTATTTAAGACTGAAAACACCTCCACACTGACATTTTTAGATTTCTCCAAAAATAAAGGAATGATTCCCAATAGTAGGCTTTAAAAAAAAAGAGTAAGAAAATCCTACAATTAATTCATGGGACAGGTAAATGCCTCCCTGCCCTGTTCACAACGGTACTGTTTTAAAACATTAAGACAAAAGCATTTGAAACATTTAGGCAAAAGAGTTAGAATGCAAAGTATGAAACTATAAATATATATATATACACACTGCATAAATGGAAAATTCCTCTGCTCACAGCTCAGAAAAAAGCTAAATATTTTTTTAAGACACTAAATTTAAAATCTAAAAGCTACAAGCAATTAAAATTAGTAGTGTCTTACCAAACCTGAATATATACAACAAAGGAAAAAACCTATTTCCAGTCTCTAAAATACAGGTCAGTCACTAATGGTTACTACCAACTGGTAACTATTTTTAAATGTATTTGTATACATTAAAATGCTGGTTTCTGTCAAGTCACTTTGGACATCTGCAGCACAACCATTAATTACGCTGATAAAATGTGGCCTGGTCTGCAGATCTGTGCCACTGCTCACTCTATTTCTCCACAAGTATTACTTCAGCATTTTGAAACATTTTAGGTAGCAGGTGTTACATACCCTTGAGTGTTTCAGAGAGTGGCAGTCAAACTGGACTATAGCTCTTCCTGCTAAATTTGCTGTCCTCCATTTACATAAAATGTTATACAAATACTTAATGCTCAAGAGTACAGAGGTACAAGAGAAATACATTCAGAATTCCAGAGAAAAAGAAAGCTTTTTGTTCTGTATCAAAAAAGCCCTGAAATTGTTAAGCACAGTCACCATACTTTTTGTTACTCAGCATTTCTACCTGTGCACTGGAGTTTCCCTACATTTTTGTACATCTATCTGAATCCAGATGTTCCAATATCAACAACATAAAGTCTTGATCAAAGGGGAGAATAATTCGTCAAGGACCCAGGATCATTTCAATAACACGATAGAGTTCCCATCCATTGCACAGCTCCTTCTGGGAAGGCTGTGTAATTCTTGGATGAAGTGGAGCAATTTTTCCCTCTTCCCCAAATTAATTTCTAAATTTCTACATTATGGCTTTGCATATACTGCTCAGAGCTATTCCCTTGGGTTCTCTTTATTCGGTCATAGGACTGATTATGAAATTGCATCTCCTTAGAGAGAGATATTTTAGAGTACTAACTATATTTAGGGACACTTAAGAGACTTAACATGCTTAAGTCTTATAAACAATACTGCAGTATATGGACTAAATATTTTTATCAAGTACTGACGCACTATCATGCAACCCAAATCCAGTTACTTTGAAAACCCATAGAAGGCAAGTGGAAAATGAGGAAGAAGGGACTTGACATTGAACTAGAGATGCTGGTAAAGTGCACAAGGTGAAATGTTTCTTTTAAAGATGAGAAGGTCTGACCTAAATGCCCAACTTACACTTTCATTTATACGAAAGAAAGGAAAACAAGTATGAAGTATGAGTGGTAAATGCTGCCTGATAGGACCACACAAGCCAATTCCACAATGTTACCCATTCCAAGATGAGCATAAACTCTGTACTGACACTAGAGCTAAGGCTCTGTAATTTAGAAAATGTGTGTTTGTGAAGTGATATGCCATTTGAATAAGGAATAACACCACAGTAGCCAAAATAATGAAAAAAGGCTTAGTTCTGTTTATGCAAATGTCTAATTATTTGAGCCAGTAAATGGCATTCATTTCAGAAAACATGATTTTAAGAGAGAAGGCTACCAAGACAGACACTAGAACTCACTGGGGCCTCAAAAGCCTCTATCATGATGCCTACAAACATCCTGTTGAAGCAGGAAGCTGATCAAGCACCAGATACCCATTTATACAAAAAAATGGATAAAAATTGTAAAGCCTGTAGTGAGTTTTCTAGCCCACTGGAGCAGGAGTAAATATTTTTAATTTTATATTTCTCTCTGGCTAAAAAAACAAAGCACTTGGCATTATGCCTGAAGTCACACACAGTAATGCAGAATGTGGTAATGGAGGATTGAGAGCTGTCTTTACTTACTGATTTATTTTTAATCCTATTCCAGTCCTCAAACTCAATCAAACCTCTTGTTCTAATTCAGGGCATCTTTTGAACTGTGTCTTTAAATCTTAGAAGTTACACTAACTACAAAAATGAAGTAGCAATATTTGTATCAGTGATCCCATTAGTGAAAGAAAATGAAACTTTTGCCTACTGCAGCTTTCAGACATATGCTTAAGACTTCCCAGTCCATCTTCCAGCTCTCTCTGAACACAGAGTACCTATCACTGCCACATCTCCAGTGCTGCTTGTGGTAAGGAAACACAATTCTGTTGCCTTTGAGTGATGCTCAGGTGACTACTGTTCCTTCCAACTCAGCCTCCTTGACTCAGATTCTTTCCTTTCAGGTTGAAAAGTTCTTCCAATAATATACAGAAAATAAGATTGATACTACAGGCTTTTAGATAGAAAATGTAACTGGAAGAAGAAACTTTGTTACTGAATATAAGAACTTAGGACTCCTAGAGAATACAGTAATCTCAATTCAGTCACTTTTGCAAACACATGGAAAATAAATTAATTTTCTCACATACAAAGTAAGTCATGAAAGTGCAGTATTAACCTTCAAAGACTACAACAATATTCCTCTGTACATTCCGATTAAATCTTTTCCTCCATTCCTTGAAAGGTCCATCCTGTTAAGATTTTCCCCAACATGCAACTAAATGACATCTCTTTGTTTCAATCTCTGTTAGTATTCAACCTCTTCAAGGACGTACCAAAAAAGTACATATAGCCAAGAATTTCAAGTTGCTCAAGTTGACTTCTGCTAACTTTTTTTGTTTTTTGCTGCTTTCTGTAAGCTCCCACTACCAGAGAAGATCTTGTTCACTCCCATGTTGTTGTCCTGTCTGCTTCTTTTAATCTGCTCTTTACAATTCACAGAATCACAGTGGCTGAGGTTGGAAAGGACCTCTGGAAGATCATCTGGTCCAACTCCTGCTCAAGCAGGGCCATCTGAAGCCAAATGCCCAGGAAGAACATGTCCAGATGGCTTTTGAGTATCCAAGCACGGAGACTCCACAATCTTTGGACAATGTGTGCCACTGCTCAGTCATTCTCACAATAAAAAAAAACCCCCAACTCTGCCCATGGTCTCTGCTCCTGTCACTGGGCACCACTGAGAATAGCCTGGATCTGTTCTCATTGGACCTTCTCTTCAGGTATTATCTGTACACTGATAAAATTCACCCAAGCCTTCTCTTCTCCAGGCTGAACAGGCCCAGCTCTCTCATTCTCTCCTGCAGCCCATCACTGGACTCTCTCCACTAATACCATGCTTCTGTACTGGGGAGCCCAAACTGGACACAGTACTCCAGATATGAAGTGTATCTCAGGTATTTTAGGACTCTACTTCCCTAATCCTTATAGTTTCTTTCCGGCACTGCACCAAGTTTCACCGGCATTTCCGCGGATATATTGTAGCCATTGATTTTAGTGTATCCTTTGTTTGATTACCTTAAGGACGGTAAAAATGTTTCCTTTTTCTTCAGTCTAGGAAGACCTGTGTTTTTACATGCATTTCTGACAATTGAGTATTTGTCTGCAGAGGTCCTCAGCTTCGAAATACATTTTACAAGATTTTACTGGTGTTGGAATCATGTGACCCTTATAAAAAAAACTCCTCAATGCCATGTTTTGATACCACTTAGGAGCAGCTCTCCTTAACTTCTGGTTTTAAATGCCATTACATTTCAACTTCTGCCACCTACATCTCATACTCAGTTAGTAAACAGAGCTGCTCACCTCATGCTCTGGAGAGAGATGTTCCATGTCAGTTCGTAAACACTTCAGTCCTGGTAAAAAGTGATTGACCATTAAATCCTCTGAAATAACTAAAATCCAGGTTGTTAAGGTATTATAAGGATTGCCTTCTGAAATTACACTTTTTTGTTTTCTGTCCTCTGATAACGTCCTTCTATGGAACACAAGGACAGTAGCAAAACTAAGAAAATGGAATAGCGTTTGACACTTCATGACTCATAAAAAGGAAAAAAGATCTTAAACATATTTAACATAATGTATTTCATACATCCATACAATTATTTTAATATTTTTTCTTGATTTATTGGTTAAGTTTAAGAGTTTTGTTTTTGCAGCTTTGTTTCTTAAAGGATCTATGGGGTTCCACTGTATGGGGTCTGGCTGAGCTGGAGTTCATGTTCTGCACAGCAGCCCTCAGTGCTGTGCTTTGCTCTGGTACCTAGAAAGGTGTTGAGAACACAGCAGTGCTTCGGCTTCGGCTGAGCAGTGCTGGCACAGCATCAGTGCTGTCTCTCAACATTCCCCCCATTAGCAAGCTGGGGATGGGCAAGATCTTGGGAGGGGACACAGCCTGGACAGCTGACCCAAACTGACCAGAGGGATGTTCCATACCATATGATGCCTGCTCAGATATAAAAACTAAGAGAAAGTAGGAACGGGGGCAGAGTCCATTTGTTATTATGATGTTTGTCTTCCAGAGCAACTGCTACATGTGCTGAAGCCCTAACTCCCAGGAAATAGCTGGACATTGCTTGCTGATGGAAAATAGAGAATAAATCTTCTGTTTTGCTTTGCTTCCGTGCATGGCTTATGCTCTATTAAACTGCCTTTATTTTGACCAACGAGGTTTTCCTCCATCTGATTTTCTCCCCCACCCTCACTCCATCCTGCTGAGGAGGGGAGTGGGAGTGGTTTGGTGGGCACCTGATGTCCAGCTAATCCATGATATTCACCATCTCTGAAAACCTCTCCCTTATGCTGAATAGATCATGTTTTACATCACAGATTCAAGGACAAACTTATTTATTTCCCAAATATTAAACTTCTCTCAGCACCAGAGAAAAAACAGCTAAACTTCCCCAGAAAAAAGGATACAACAACAGGAAAGAGCACTGTAGGATTCAAACAGGTGGGTAGCGATATCCAGTCTCTTCGAATCAACAGACTGCTGGTTGTTGACCAAGGCTAACTTGTGCAAGTGTGGAATAACAACTGGAAAAGTAAATACAGAAGTAAGTTGTGGTTCACAAGTACACACGTGGTACACAAGTAAGTTGTCTTCTTTCCACAGACTTGTTTAGCATTAAACAGGTGCTATGCAGCAACTGCAGGCACCTGAAACACACCAGCATGCATGAACTGCAAACAATTGCTTTTGATGGGATTGCCCTTGCACATTTAATGATTGACTCAAACTTGAAATAAAAATTTGTGGTAGCACCACCTAAAATAAAAAGATACCTTTGAGTATCTTTTTATTATTACCTTTGAAATAGTAACTGTTTACAGAAAAAAAAGGAAAACCCCTTCATATAACCAGCATACCTATTAGCTGCATCTTCCCATGAATGCAACTTACATTCATCTCTAAATCTGGGCTCAGCATTAGGTCCAACTCTTCCAAACGTTTTTATGATTTCTGTATGTAAAGAATATTGGTCTTGATACTGAGGGTCCTCCAGGAAAGATGCCAGCTGCATTTTTACTCTCTCCAGAAGCTTAAATATTTCCAGAGAAACAGAAAACACAAAAGAATGAAGATGCTAGAAATTGTTAAGATAGGTTCAGAGTATGTTTATAACCTTCCTTATTTCAAATGACAGATCTTGGATTTTTTTCTTATTTACAGATTTTTTTCTAGCAGATGTTCCAAGCTCATAAATGCACCTCTATGTTTTAAAGACTGTTTCCAGGGTTTTAATCTGATCTATCTTTTAACAACAGACAGGTGCTTCCATACAGCTGATCTTTCCTCCTGAGGTTTCCTTGAGTCTGATACTCTCTTTTGCACCTCCTATTACAGTTTCCCTCTTACTACTACTAAATACAGAGTTTTCCTGTTTAATTACAGCTTAAGTAATGGAGTTTTTTGTAATGTATCTCAATTAATAGGCTGAAAATGTTGTTGCAGAGGACAGAGATTCAAAAGTAACCATCACAAAATCAATGGAATTAAAAAGATTTCTTCAGCAAAAGGCTAGAAAACTGAAAATAAGATGACATAAGTATCTAATTTGCATTCAAAGTTGAAAAAGTAACATTTTATGATACATTTTGGAAGGTGCTATCACCTCTGTACTCTAAGGCTTATTATAATTAGTGCAATGGATACAGTAATTTCTGTGTGGTAGCAAAACAATATTCTTCCCAACTGATTATAGGCATGCATTCCAAGCTACAAAATTCTAACTTTTCCATCTTCCAAGTACGTGTGAGTCATCACTGACTTGACTCACATTACTCACATTTCCTCAAACACATTCTTTTAGAATGTGTTGAAATTACGGGAAGAATGCAAGCTCTGCAAAAAGCTGCAAGGACTTACAGAAGCAATTGGATTGCACAGTTGTTATATGAAACAAAATCCAGCTTTCTACTGCTTACAGCAGAATCCTGAGTATCTTCAGAATTCTTATCTTTTACCATAGTATCATCATTTAAAAAACAAGAAGGAATTGCATCTCTACATTATCTTCAAGGAATACTTTGGTAATGTCATTATGTCTTTCAGTGCCATCTCAGACACCAAGGGCTAAACCAGCAGATATGAATGGAACAACAAGAGTCTTGTGCTCTTCTAAAGTACTGGGGAGCCAAGCAGGATATCCTAAAGCATCTAAAATAGTACAAGATACTTATGCAGACGTTTTTGGTCACCATTTTAAAATAGAACTATTTCATTTGGAAATAACTGAGTTAGATTTCACAACTGTACTGGAGAAGGTTTTAAAAAAACATTCTGAGCATGGGATTTACCATCTTCTAGCACAGGCCTCCCCTCTACTTATCTGTCTCTGTTTGTTTATGTTTGTTTGAGATTTAGAAGGAAATGTTTTTGTTAGTTATGAGGGTTGGTTTGTCTAAAAAAAAAAAAAAAAAAAAAGGCCATTGCAAAACCAGAAAACATTTTGGAAGAGAATATGACAACAAAAGAAAGAAAGAATTTATGAGTTGCCCTTTCTTTTACTCTGGATTTATATAAAAGTCATCCACTTCTTATGCTACAAGAACACAGGTGGCAACAGGCATCTTACCTCTCTCTGAGTAACAGTTTCCATGATGGTCCCAAAAGCAGGGATTGTAGCAATCCTTACTGAACTACAATGGAAGAGCAGTCTTTAAGATGTATTCAACACCAGGAACAAAATTACTTAGAGCAAAATTTAAAAATTAGTACTTTTAAGTTACATTAGTTTCTAGCAATGACAAAAAAAAAAAAAAAAAAGCAGACCAGGAAAAAGACAGGATTAACTCAAGGTCTCAGTCTGACACTCACAATTCAGGATCACTGGACAAGGTAACAAGGGCCGGAGCAACCCGCTTGTCAACTAATGCTTCACTCATGCCTCGAAGAGTCAGCTGTAAACCAGTCAACATGCAATAAAAAACGCTTTGGTAAACTTGAAGAACTGGGTTAGCTGTGACTGAGGATGGGCAGGCAGACTCTTGGGGTTGTTCTTGGTTTAGTCACCCACACAAGACTTTAAAGCCACTAAGACTCTACTCATGCTGTAGCATCTGTTAGTAACAAGTTGTTAGTGAGATTAGCAAAGCATCCCTCTTTAGCTTGAAAGAAATACCGCATCAGAATGTCCAGGAAATGAAGTGCCACAGTTGTCTATCAGAAATGAGATGCAGCCAAAACTACTTTGCATTTCATTAATGCAGATGATACTTAATTTTGCAGCAGCAAAGCTGATAACATTAGTGAATAATAGTATCCAGCTTTCTGCTAGAAATGATGTAAGCAAATTTGAAAACTGACAACATGGTTAAATATAGAAAACCAAAACAAAAATTAAATTACATGGATTTAAGTTTTCTATTTAAAGTTTCTTCAGCATTTTTATACAGTTTAATTCCAGGTGTTGCAGTAAACCTTTTTATTTAGAAATAAGTGACTTAAAGGTTACTTTCCTTTAAAAGTAATTCAATTTTTGTTCAGCTAGATTAAGAGACATAACTGATGGTTATTTCTTTCTATGTATTAAGAGGGATGCTAGATATATAAGACAGGGAACTTACATTTCAGGGTCACTGGAGAGAGTAATGAGAGCAGGAACAACTCTCTGAGCTACCAGAGTTTCATGTACCCCCTTCACCAACAGCTGAATGGTCGGAGCAGGGGGGTATCACAGGTGATGCACGGAAAGAGCGAGCACAGTATCATGGGAAGAAGAACGGCACAACCAAGAGAGAGAAAGAAAAAACACAAAAAGCAAACCAAAATTAGAAGCTAAGCAAATATTGCTACACTAGAGCTTCATAAATGCAAAGGAGTGAAGAAAGCTAAAGTGGTCTGGCAATCAGCACAAACATGACAAATTCAACAATACAATGTTTTCTCTATTTTCAGATATTTTAAAACTTGAACTCAACCCTTTAGCAAGTAACTGCATGTCTTTATTTCAGATACTAATGTAATTATGTATTACAGTTATAAATAAAGTTATGCATAATTAAGTACTAAAGCAATGTCAATTTGAATTTGACAATTTCATGTAAATGCTGTTCCTAACTCAATACAACAGCATTTATCATAGTGGGTGGCTGTCACATGCAATATGGAAGTCTTGACTAGGCCAGATGTGTGTAGATTTCCCCACACTGAGTGCTACCTTTCACACCTTTTACAACATGACAAACAGCACCTTCCCAGATGCCAAAAAGGTTTCCTGAAAGTCATTCAGGACTACTAGATACTTAACTACCATCCAAGCAGTATGCATGCTGGTCTATGCAGGCAGAAAATGGAGAACCCTTAAATTATCCATGAAGTGTATTTCCTCAAGTCTTTTTGCAAACTAAGAGATATATTTGTTGCAGTGCATCCCAAATGTTTAAAGCTTGAAATCACAGTAAAATTCATTATCCCTGAACACAACAAAGTTGTTTGAATCCAGATGTTCCCAGGCGATTTTTTTACATTACCTATGTAGCTATACACAAGCATTTGCTGCATATATTGCAGATGCCCTTTACATGCTTTATTCCTATGAAAACCTACTAATTTTCAAAAATGTCAAGCTGCAAATTTTTTTCATATTCAACAAAATGGTGGGTTTTGTATTAATCAATAAAAAGAGGAAAGATTAAATATTTACATTTTGTGTCTCATGTAAGGAAGTCTGCATGTATTTGCTGGTTTTAGGAGATAAATACAAAAAGCTTATCAGTTAGTTCACATGAGAAATATGAAATGTCTTTTTAATATTTAGCTATAGTCTAATTACTCATATTGCATAATGAACACAAATTAAATTCTAATATCTTCCCCTGGGAAAAGTGGTAGCTGTCAGTATATCAGCACCAAAACCAGGCATTATTTACATCCTCTAACTAGAGAAGATTTTACATTCAGCTATTTGTTAGAGCATTCCTGCTTTACCAACTCTGAATTTAAACCAAATTAAGTTGTGAAAGATTGGAAGGAACCTGACTTTGCAGAAGCTTCCATATAAAGCAGTCATTCTTATTAAGCAACATTTGTGTGTGCCTGTATGTGAATGCATGCATGAGTGCACACAGACATAGAACAGAGTGTGGCCTCACAGACAATAACTGGAGAAGGAAGAATGGGGAGAAGCAGAGTAAAAACATAAGACACTGTTGCTGCAAAGCACCTGGAGGAGCAAAATTGCAACATCCTATACTTGTTATTCAGAAAGTATTAGGATGTCAGTTCAACTACAACATTTTAACATTAATACATTTCACAATTATTTACACTGGCAAGAACTCCAAGTGCCAATCTGTTGAGTTCAGGGGCTACTCTTCAAACAGCTCTTAAGGACATAGCTCGTTGTTTGCTTGTGATGGTTTTACTCTCATATACAGCTTTACTTATTTTCACATTTATTAAAATAGAGAATGCTTATAATTTTCAATCCTGGACAAACAGGGACTTGAGTTTTCTTTACCAACCTTCATTTTGAGAAAAGCCTAGCAGTTATACAGTGCTTTGAAAAAAAAAAAAAACCGAACACTTGGGATTTGTATAATTAGCAAATAATGTAGAATGATCTCAGCTTCATTCCCTTCTGGTCTGCCACATTTCTAAGTATGGTAAAGCATGATAAACAGATGCGTTCCATCATACAGAAAGTAAAACATGCTTTATAATACAAGTGTCATTCTGAAGATGTGTGCCTAGCCCTGAACCCAAACAGACCAGCAAAGCTTATGTATAACTCAACTACGTGCTTCACGTTCAAACCAGAGCAATCAAATCTGTTTGTATCAGCATTCAAATGGAAACTACTGACCAAAAACATTAATACAGAAGCAACAGGAACAGCTGGATGAGCAAAGCCATGTAGCAGCACGTAAGGTTAGAGTGAGACAGACAATGTAAATTTTTATCTTGTTTTGATTCCTCTAAATCATTACTTACGCATACTAGAGCTTAAAAACGGTAGCACAAAGCCTCCTGCCCCAAAGGAGCAAAGGAGTAGAAAGGCCCCACATACTTCTGTGTCCTTCCAACCCTTAAAAGACTGTAAAGGTTTGGCAAAGCAGTTGGGCCTGCACTCTCCGTGCTGCTCAGAATCTTAACTGTTCTCATATAGCTGTCCTGCAGGTTACATACTCTTCATTGTATTATCTAATCATAAATGGGCTTTGCCATTCAGCAGCCTCTGAGTGATGGAATCTTCCAGCAGTGAAACCAACTATTTACATAAAATTTACATAATGCCATGTATAAATACATATGCTATGGATATCCAGGAAATGGCAATATGCTACTATTTTCAAGTAAGAAAAGCATCTAAAAGAAAGCTGCCTAGGCTTTAGTAAAAATTGAAGTATGCTAAGAAACAAGATATGAAATAGCATGCATAGACTGCTTAAAAATAATCAACATGCAGCTGAATTTGAAAAGGAGCTGCAACAAAGACAACAGCCTGTTGTAACTGAGGTCTTTCACATGTTTGGCTGATGTTTATTAGGGAAAAAAAGCTTATTATTACAAATATGATATAAAAATTGCTTTTGTGAGATGGAAACTATGCAAATACATTTTAAGGGTGTCCAAAAATTGCCATCTCCTTTTTAAAAGTAGGGGCAAAAAAAAACCCCAGAAAAAAAGGACCTTGTTGGATGTTTTTAACTGAAGTCTAAGGATGGAGCTTGCTGTGGTTGTTTACTGTTCTCTCTGCTCTGACTTGCAGAGTGCCAGTAAAGAAAGTCAATGGGTAAGTTAAGTGCTCTTTTTTTCTGAGGCGGACTTGAGATTCATTTTTGCAAATGGATACAAGATGTCAGGTTCAGCTAGAGGTCCCCTGCAGAGCTATCCAAACGAGTCAATGTAGACGAAATGCACAAAAAAAGAGAGAAGGAGAAAGTAATGGTGATTAGAATATATGTTTCTAACATGCAGAGGACAAACAGTTCTCCTTGTTCAGCCAATGGAGTACATCCCGGAGTTTTTGCATATGCCTTTTAAAATGAACATGTGATGAAACAAAGGCATGATGTGAAAATAAAAACAAACTTATTAGGTATATGTTTGAGTCTTTATTCTGACCAAAATTTATAGATGTTAAGGGAAAGACAAAGCTGTCATTATGAAGCAAGTAAAGTAACTGTAAATTCTTTAGAATTCTTTTAATTTTTACAAAAAATACAAAGTTGGTTACGTGTGCGTCTTCACCACCATATCTGGTACAAAGAAAACTAGTTTGAATTACAATGTAAGTGCATTGTATGAGCATACACAAGACCTACTGCAAATGGTAAGTTGTATATTAGACTACTGATGATGTGTTGTATAGCAAAAGTAAAGTTAAAACTCAGAGATGCTTATGTTCAACTACAGACCTATAGAAAGATGTGCTGTTGAACAGAGAACACATACAGAAACAACTGAACAACAACCTCCTGCTCCATCACACAGTACACAGCTTATTTCTTTGTAATTATTAAGAATGTAGCAACATTGTCTGATTGATCCCTGTTTTAAAAAATAAATTCTAGTTTTAAAAAGGTGAAAAAAAGTTTGGATAACACTTACCTCAAACATTCTAGCAGCTGTACATCGAACAAGAGCAGAAGTATGGACAACCCCATACCATAAAACAGTTAATAGCAGCTCATGATAAGCTGGGTTTGCACTAGAAGAAAACAGTTGGGTAATTGATCAAACAAAAATACTCCCAAGCCCTAGATATGTTCTTTACCTAAAAAATGCAGTCTTAAGAATTCCTTGTTCAACAAATCTAAAACTCCAGCACTTATCCATTCTGAAGGATACGAAATACTTATCTCATTCTGAAGGACTTGCAATGTGTTGCAGTCTAGAAAATATGCTGCATTTTTAAGTTAATTAAAAAAACCCCAAGCCCAACTTCAAGACCATAATTTTCAATGAATTATTATACTGAATACAAATACATATCTAGAACAAATGAAAATAGTATGGTAAATACAAAATTAATTTCCATTCTCAGTGAGTTATTTTTGTGGAAAATTTTTCTTTGGGTTTTGATGTTCCTATTTTACACTTTAGGTTTGTTTTTTTTTAACTGCTACATTTTTAACCTAGAAATTACATTTACACCAGGGGAAAAAAGCAAGTACACCCTTTATTCACCCAAAGCATCACAGTTATTTAAAATTACAAACACATTAGCAGCTTTTAATAAAAGCTTCTAATCTATTTAGATGTAGTCAACCCCAAGGTATATTCTTTACCCTAGTTCCACAAAGGAAGCTTTCAGGCTATCCAGAGGAGCATGGGACAGTGAAAGCATGGTCATTACATCTTCTAGGAATCCAACTAACAGCTTGCGGTCTTCTTCCTGAAAGAAGGGAAGAAAGCAGTACAGTGGTGAATGTGCTGGAAGGACTGCTGAGGTTCTGATGACAACCAACAGCTACAGAGTCAACAAACTATGAAAAAGAACAAACGAGGTTAAGCATTTAACAATTTTCATAGGAACTTCAAAAATGTGGTTGAAGAACAAGAGCCTTTCAAAGCAAACACACAAAGAGATTGTGTTCCATCAACTAAGCACATACTCGTGCATAAATTGTTTTGCTAAAGAAACTTTAAGAACAGTACTTAAGCACATTTATGACTCCTGAAGGTTTATAATTGGTCACAATCCACTAAAAATTTGTAGGATTATGAAGAATTTATTTTTTTCCTGTAAGGCATGTATATACTAGAACCTGACTGATCATTGCTGGAGGATTAGGTAATATTTATAGTGTGTTTGTTTCAGTACCACGTAACACTAAAATTTTAAGACTGCAAGTAGGCCCCAAAAGGCAATTTATCTGTTTCAGTAAATTTTGCACAATGTTGTCTGCAAAGTTCACAATTAAATGGCTGAGAACCCAGTTCAGGAATAACATTAATAGAGTTTTGACAGAGGGACATGGTAACAACATGATCTAAATGTGCATCACCATCCAACTAGAAAACTTTGCTTGTAAATGTATTTACAGCTGCCCATTCATCTACCTGTCTTCAAAGCACAAGAACAGTAAGTTTTCAAAGAACACAGTAATGTATAGATATTTTTTTTAAAATAAATTTTTCACACCATTCTATATGTAACAAGGAAACAGAAACTCAAACCTACCTGAATATAACATGTAAGGACCCCTGTTGCATAGATGGGAACCGTGGCTTTTGTTAGCACTCCATTACCTGCTGTGGAATCTAATGAAACACAGTGAAGAGTTTAGGTTTTATACATACATATGAGTATAAAATATATATATCATATATAGTAGACTTACATATGTGTATTTAAGTATTATATTTAACCACCTTTTTATATATACACCAATTTGCTAAAATATTGCTATTTGGATTTGAGATTTTTTTTACCTTACATACAATCTACAACTTCAGAGTGTTCCATTCAGATTAAGACTAGATTTTTCAACATTTCACAAAGATAACAAATTTGAGAACTGCAGCCTAAAAATATTATTTGAACAAGAAAGTGAAAGTTTTTTTCCTGTTGCAGTTAAGATCAATTCGTTTGAGTAAAAAGCTACTTACCTATGTTTTCCTCAGACAGTCTTAAGATTTCCTGGAACTGTGGTTTTACCTATGCAAAGGATGATGAATCCCATGTAAGAAAACTTGTCACCAGTGTCAATTAACTTAGAAAAATAAAAGAATTGCAAAACAAAGCAAACTAAAATTTAAACCCCCCCCCAAAACCCAAACCAAAACAACAATAATTTCCTCTCTGGAGGCAGCACATACTGCTAACACTTCTATAAATTTATCTTTAGGTAATCCTCTCATGTTTGACAATTTCCCTTGAAAGTATTTTCTAATTATATTCAGAAGTTATTTTATTGATATCTATTACATAATTCCTTGATAAAAATGTTTAGATATCACCTACAGAAAATATTTCAGGCTGGGAAGGCATCGATTTTAAATCTTTTAATCAAGTAAGGCTGGAGTACTTATGCACACCACAAAGAGTGGGCAGTATGCTGCTCTGAAGAAAGAAAGTTGTTAAATAACCAGAATTAAAATGATCTCTCCTACTCTCTCTGTCATTCACAAAGGAAATATGAAGAATAAGAAAGTTAAAAAAAAAAAATTGTCCCTGGTTGGGCAAGATGAGAAGGCCATTCCAAAATGACCAAAACCAAAATAGGACACAAACAGAGCTCTAAAAATAGCAGGTTTAAATGTACTTATAGAAAAGCATCAGTGTGACGTGAAAATACAAATGGTCACAAAGTGGGGGTGTTCTGACATACTGTAAATATAGAGAATATGTGTTATCAAGGTACTATTTATGTAGAATATTTAAGGTAATATCTTACCTTAGTGTTTGTAAAAATTTTCCCAAATGTCCTACAAAGTCTCCAGAAAAATCTAGAGAATTCATGGACACAGGCAGTTGATGCTACATTGATCTTGCCAACTACTTCTATAAGCTGTGGTAGCCTAAAAATCAGGAAATGAAAGGATAGTAAATCCTACTCTGATTTTTTGCTTTTGTCCATTTACATTTGTATAGATCTACTGCTTATATTAATAAATACATGCACACACAGAGCACTACTGGTTCTAGTAAAACTAACTACGTTCTGTACAATTCCTGACCTGTGAAGAAAGCAAGAGTTTAAGTGCCAGAAAAGTCTGACCCATATTTTCAAAGATCTGTTGCTATCATGAGATAGTCAGAATACAAAAATCTTTACTTCACAAGAGAACTATACCAATGCAAAAATAAAAGAAACAAGTTTTCAGTGAAAACAGTTACCTACATGTTCTGCTAGACTTGATATTTTCTGAATAAAATCAAAGTCAATTCAGCATGAAAATTAGAACTCCTAAAATAATTTCAAAGTTTCCTCTTTAGTAATTCTCATTTTTAGCACTCTTATATTCAGTAATTGTTAAACGTGACCATGCTTAAGAGCTATTAACTTTGACACATTTTAAAATTAGGTATCCTAAGACACAAATTAACTCACAGCTGATTCACTACCCATAACAGAGTCTCCCAGCCTGTGGTGCCCTCATGTTCTAGCTGATGGTCGTACAGTTGCAACAACACCGCCAGTTGTTCGCGGCTTCCAATTATGATGGCGACGTCCTGAAGAGGCGACACGGGTCGGGGAAACCTAGTGACTGTAACAGCACAGACCAAGCAACCATGAAGGAAAGAAGATGAAAAGACCATGAAGGCGATGTCAGAAACAACAGCTAAGAAACTGTGAAACTCATTAAGTGCCTTCTCTATAAGGTTATCAATTTGCTTGTTAAAAGTCAGTGAGTTAAAATCATCTCTGAAGAGATTATGTAACCCTCAGTTAAAAAGAGAAAATACCAATAGAGGGAGGTTATGTTATTATTATACCCAGCACAGTCTGACCAAGGTCAAACTCTGCCTGACCAACCTAGTGGCCCTCTGTGATGGAGAGACTACATCTGCGGACAGGGAAGAGCTATAGATGTCACCTGTCTGGACCGCTGTAAGGCCTTTGACAGTCTCCCAAAACATCTGCTCTAAACTGGAGAAATATGAATTTGATGGATGGGCTTTTCAGTGAATGAGGAATTGACTGGATGGTCACATCTGGAGGATAGTGGTCAATGCCTTAATGTCCAGACAGACATCAGTGACAAGCTGTGTCTCTCAGGGGTCCATACTGGGACCAGTAATGTTCATTATCTTCATTAATGACATGGACAAAGGGATTGAGTTCACCCTCAGCAGGTTTGCAGATGACACCAAGCTGAGTGGTGCAGCTGACACATCTGAGGGACAGGATGCCATCCAGAGGGACCTGGACAAGCTTGAGAAATGGCCCCATGGGAACCTCATGAGGCTCAAAGGCCAAGTACAAAGTGCTGCACACCTGGGTCAGGGCAACACTCTGCACCAATACAAGCTGTGGGATATGAAGGGATTGAGAGCAGACTTGGGGGTGCTGGTGAATGATAAAACTGGACATGACCCAGCAATATTTGCCTGCAGACCAGAAAACCAACACTATCTTAGGCTGCATCCAAAGCAGCATGGTCAGCAGGATGAGGAAGGTGATTCTGCCCCTCTGCTTCTCTCTCATGAGACCTCACCAGGAGTGCTGCATCCAACTCTGGGGTCCCCAGTACAGGAAAGACATGGGCCTGTTGGAGCAAGTCCCAATGAGGGCTACAAAAATGTGAACAAAAAGATAGCGCACCTTTCCTATGAGGAAAGGCTGAAAGAGCTGTGCTTGTTCAGCCTGGAGAAGACTAGCCTGAAACCTAAAATTTTTGAATGCCTTATTTAAGTAGTAATCACTCAGTGAAAAAGTGCTCATCTTCAAATTACTCAAGTCAGCTAGATGAACCTTACCATGGCATTTTCAAAGGAGTATCAGACAGTAATGTACCACTAGCTACTTTCCAAATTCTCCTTCAAGTTGTTACCTTTTCTTTGCATCTTCACACACAGCACTATTATCAGCATGTGGCAGGTGTTACCAATAACATCTTTAAAAAGTATTTGCAACAGTAGAAAACACTCTACAGACTAGGACTGCTGATCTAAGGACAACTTCACTGTGAGGCCATTCAGTCATAGAGTGGTTTGGGTTGGAAGGCACCTTAAAGATCACGTAGTTCCAACCCCACTACCATGGGCAGTGACACCTTCCACTAGATGAGGCTGCTCAAAGCTCCACCCAACCTGGCCTTGAACACTGCCAGAGATGGGACAGTCTTCTAAGATATTACATAGATAGACAACAGATGGTGATGTTGCTGCATTATGCTGTGTTTTTCCCACTACATAAATTTGTAAGAATTAACTGAAACTGAGGCCAGCCTTCCTGAGCTATTATTGGCTATTAATGGAAATCAGTTATTCAGAAACCTTTAGGAAGTACAATTAAAAATTGCTTTGCTTTCTAAAAGCTTTGTATAAGAAGTAGAGAAAAACAGACAAAATTTTTTTTTTTTTTTGGTGATAATCAGGTGTCTCAAGAATAGCATGGGGTGCAAAAAAGAAGCATTACTTAAGAGTTTGCTAAGGCAGACCAAAATGAAAAGAATCCATGTATCGGAAATTAATCATTTACCTTCTATCTGTGGTACTTCTCCCTGAAGTTTAGCTTTGCTTGTAAAAGGTGCATTCTGTAGCACCAGTGCAAACAGTGACGGAATCAATGACTGCAGGGCAGACAGATACATGTGGAGCTTATGTTCATCCAAGCCATGTTCTCCTTCCTGAAACAAATGGGACATTTACTTGAAAGTTTTCAGTTTGGATGATGTTCCTTAGGTATGTAGTCCCTGGCAAGACATCAACACATCTGTGATGAGCTACTACACATACACACTAATTATAAAGCGATTTAGCCTAACAATAAGCATATTTTGTCACCCTTACGTCACCTCTACTCAAAAGATTCAGGCAATACAGCCTTTGGCATTTAGCAGTTCATGCTGATGAACAGACAGATACTTTGAAAGAACATTTTTCAGCACATTTCTGAAATGTGGATCCTTTGCCTCAGAGACCAAGGCACCTAAAGTGAATAAACTAGTCCCCTGTACTCTGAAAGCAAGCATCTTCTTTCAGTGTGTTAGATAGTTACGAGATACCAAATTTTCCCACAACTTTTGAGATATCTATCAAATGAAATATGCAAACTGGATCATAATTGGAAATGACCTACCATAACCATTCAAATATACTTTAATTGATTATTTAATAAAAACTGCAGTTTACTAAAATCTACACAATTTAAACACGGGGCAAATGCTATTAGGCTATAAAACAAAACATTATTAAAGAAGAGTATGTTTAGTCTGGGAGGTTTTGGGGTTTTTCTTGTTTTTTTTTACCTTCTTCCACAGTACAAGTACAGAATACAAAGAAAATTCTCCAATGTAGAAACAGCTGAGGACATACCCTGAGCAATTTTTCAATTTTATTAAGCAGTGTAGGTATAAGATGGAACTGTAGATTTCCCAGTTCTGTTGTCCAGGCAGCATAAGCAGGTAAAAATACCTGATGTGTTGCACTAACCACACGTTCTGAAGGGTCTCCTAAAGCTGAAAGCAGCAGCTCAAAACCCTGGTAAAAGACATTAAAGAATGCTATTATTTCTCAAAAATTTATATTCACGTTTTACCACTCTGCCTTCAAAAACTCAAAGAGAAAGTTCTTTATTTTCACTTATCTGAAACATTATTGGGCAGCATTAAGCTGACCTACAGGTAGGCTTTGTTGTAGCAAACGAATCTGTGTTAGCAAGTGATGATATCAAACTGGGTAATAATATCAGGTGGGCAGTGAAGTGTTATGTTCTTGAAGGCAAATTATGAATAATTAGAGCAGCTTCTGTATAAGGCTTACACCTGAAATTCTAATGCTACTTGCAGTTTTTCTGTTTTGTCTTGGTGATATAGTAAAATCAACATTCATATAAACAATCATAATTTTTAAAAGTATCTGGAAAGACTTGATAAAAATACAGGAATTTATACAACCTCCTATTATTACACAACCCCCTGTTCATGAAATATCACTAGAAAGCATTTTATCCCTACAGAACCCAAAGCAAATTATACCTGTTGATATTTATCTGGATCATCAATATAGCCCATAATGATGCCAAGGCTCTTGATCACAGCTTCTCGTACTAGATCTGCCTTATCTTCCATTAGCATTTGTTGCAGCATGGAAAGTACTAATGAACTACGAATTTCTTTCTGTTCATAAACAAGAAACACATTTGTTAAATTCAATGAAACAAGCAAT
Source organism: Coloeus monedula (assembly GCF_965178545.1). Taxonomy (NCBI): domain Eukaryota; kingdom Metazoa; phylum Chordata; class Aves; order Passeriformes; family Corvidae; genus Coloeus; species Coloeus monedula. Next base: position 75,365,542 of record NC_138781.1, read on the forward strand.
GTGGGTTTGTACCAACTATTACAAATCGTTTGCACTTCTATTAGTGCCCCTCCCTCCTACCATAGACTCCTCTATGAATATTACATGTTCAGTTTTTACAACAGAAGATGAATGAATATAAAATGTCAATAGCTTCATTAGAGACTTTTGTCCTACTAAGCAAGAACTAAGGTCCTTTAATTCACACGGAACCAAAAATAACTAAGAGCAATAAAACTACTATAGACCTATACTCACTACATAATCACTGCATTGCTAAATTGGAGAAGTGGGAGTTTTAATTTAGGTTCCCTCCCCCCACCCTTTCTCTGAAGCTTCAAATTCTAGTTTACCACTGACGTAATTTTCGCTGCTTCTTCCAACTGGCAGCACTCTTGCTGTAACATTCCACAGTGCATGAAGAATGCTACAGCTGAGTGTCAATTCTTTTTTCATAGATTGTTTTCCTTAACTGGTCCTAATAATCTCTTTTTTACATCATTTTTACTAAGTATTCGTATTGTTTTTAGAAATATTTTATAGCTAGGTTAACCTGCACTTCATTATAAACTTTCTCCTTCTTAAAGTGACTTAGTAAATCTCACGTGTGATACAAAGTAGTGACTGTCTATGCATAACATACATATTTGGTAATGTTTAAAATTATAAAGGATGCTTACATTATGCATCAGTTTTTTACCTTGTTTTCACTAGCAGGTATTCAGAGTCTATTAATACTTACTGGAAGGTAAGGTGCTAGAGCTCCACAGGATTCTGCTACCAGTAGCCGTCGCTCTGGGTATTTGTGGTTGATCTGGTAAAGAGAAACAGATGGACTATTTGCTTTGCAGTAACCAACATTCAAAATTTGTTAGAATGAATTGCGACGGAGGCATGTGTCTGCACCTCTTCAATAAACACTGACTGAACTCACAGAAGTTGCGCCTGGGTACTAAGCAGCCTCAAATACTTGCACTGAGGCATAAAGGTAAGGCAGCTATCCTGTAAGACAGTGCTTATAGTAAGGGAAGAGTCAGAGAAGCACATATGTATATGAGAAGCATGGATGCATATGCAATAAAAAGGAAAGCAAGGTATGGGCTGCTGTACTCTAAACAATTTGCTTAAGTCCTGAACTGGCATGAAATGAAATACTTTGTCTTACGAAGCCCTCCAGGAGCACTGTTCCTCCAAGAGCTACACAAGTGCCCTCTAGTGCTCTGAGCCAACCAGTGTAGCAGAGCTGCCCAGGTCTTGCTAAGGAATCAAAGTCAAAAGAAGACACCTGTACAAAGCCGAACTCATTTTCATGCTATTAAAGTTCTGCTCTCAAGGCCAGCATAAATATGTCACACCTCTAAAAACAATGCGTATTACCAAGAACCTCTTGATCCTGTGCTATTTTCCCTTTCTACTCAAAAGTTGCTTGAAAATTCTGCCTTACGAATTTAATATTGACACTTTGGAATCAAGTTTGCATTCTGCTGGAGTCAGATCTAGTGGCCTGTGTAATGGCTGTACAATGAAACAAGCAATATATTTCAATATACTTTGTGAATAAAAAATTTTACGGTAAAATGCTGAGAGCGAAATGTGAATTTTTTGCTGCTGTCAGATAAAATAGGATATGCAGCATATGGTGCAACTGTTTCTTTCTTGCTTGCTATGCAGTGTATAACCTTGGTGAGGCAGCCATCTCACCACGAGAAAAGACCAAAGTTCTCACTGCCGCCTTTGTCTCCATCTTGAAAGACCTGCCTTCAGTAGTCTGAAGTCCCTAAAAACCATGCTGAATTCTGGCACAAGAAGGAGCTTTGGCAGAAAATAAGCAGGCCAGGAAACATTTGACGAATTCAGACATACAGTAGTCTGTGGGCCTTGATGGGGATGCATCCATGAGTGCTCAGGGATCTGGCTGATGTCATTCCAAGAACACTCTTGACAATTAACAAGATGTGGAAATGGGGGAAGTTCCTGAGGACTGGAACAAAGCAAATGTCACTGCTACCCTCAGGAAGGGCAAGACAGGGAAACCAGTGAAACACAGGCCAGTCTGCCTCACACCAGCTCCTGGGAAGGTGTTGGAGCAATCAGTCTTACAAAACATTTCCAAACATCCGAAGGACAAGAAGGTGGTTGGAAATAGCCAGCATGTATTTATATGGAAAAAATGACACACAACCAACCTGACAACTTTCTGAGATGACTTTCTCAGCACACTCAGCAACGATGCCTGATTCCAGCTGTTCCAGTATGAAATTACTGAGAACTCTCTCAAGAATGAAGTGTGAAAAAGATGATTTCAAAGAAACTTAAATTAATAAATCGTAAGCTGCAGGACTAAACTGAAGTCTCAAGCATGAGAGAATGTTCTTTGAGTGTGTCTATCATTATTTTGCATGCATTCATCTAGAGCACCTGTAATAATTTTGGAAGTATGGAGATTTCATAGATGAAAAACACTACGGACAAGTGAGAGGCTGCTTTAAAACCTACTAGGCTGTGAAGGTTGTGAGGCACTGGAACAAGTTGCCCAGGAAGTGTTCAGGGCCACGTTGGATGGGGCTTGGAAATGGATGGTCTTTAAGGTCCCTTCCAACCCTAATTTTTTTATTATTCTGTAAAATCTTTGACTTATGTGCCATCTTTTCAAATGCAAATTCCCCACTGGCAACAGAGATAGACATCCTCTTCTGGAGCTCTGAGGGAAACAGCAATGACTAGTTTCAGCTGGTTTAGGTGGTCTGGTAGGGCAATATAAATACCACCCTTGATATTGCAAAGACATACTGGAGGAAAAAAGACTCAAATTTCTGTCAGGTTTGTCTTCAGGGAAGATAAGCAGCCCTTGGAAACTAAATGTAGCTAAAATGTTTATTACAATTTATTTTCCTTTTGTATTTAATAAGCAGTATTCCAGTTTTGGAAGCCAATAACTGGTCACTAGTTCTGAGTGACCTTTTTAGCATTCACAGAGCCTTCCACTAAACTGAGTCAGTTACCAAGTCTTACCTGCAAAAGAGCAGGTAGAGAGTTTACAAAGACTAGCCTGATAACTCTGAGCTCCAGAAGGTATCAATGAAAATGATGAATTTTCTGAGGGCCCAGTCCTTTGCATCTGTAAACAGATTTTGGCTGGAGACCAAGGGCATGAATCCTTTTCACGATTTACACATCTACTGCGAAAAGTAGAAAATTATATCTATACTTGAGTTCCTTCTATAAACTTGAAGCTTGTGACAATAAGATTCAGCTGGTATTTCACAGGAGAAAATAATGACTTGGTTCCAGCACTGCAAATAAAATCTGGCAAACTGCATTACATAAGTGCACTATGACATAGGACTTGGCAGTCTGATATGCTGTACTGTTACAGCTGGACTAGTTTCTCTCTTGCATCAGCAATTAGCAAGAAGAGGATGAGAAAAATGTGCTCTTACTGAGGTGAGATGGTTTTTTTCAAACAGTTTAAATTTCTTAAGGACTAAGAAAACAAAATGTTGCTTACAAAATTAGGCAAAAATACAGAATTCTTTGTATGGCTCCTTTCAAACTACTACTGTCATGAGACCTCTCCATCAACAGATGCATCAGTCATTCACAACGAGCACAAATACTGCATATAATTTGTACTTCTACTGTCAGAAAGCATTAAGGCTATTAAAGCTTAGACTTTATTGTGAAACACAGATTGCTGTGTTATGCAAGAAACAGTAGAAAACTACCAGACCAGAAAGACTCTGCCATCAAAGCAGGCATTTCCACTCCGTCATGGCTTAGTTATTCATTGTCTTTTCAGGCAATGATGAACTCCATTTCTTTCACTGTGGTAGTGAAAATACCAACACATTTTCACCTGAACTCATGTTGTTCTGCTTCTATACCTCAGATGAAACAGTAAAAACATTTCAGTTTGGTTGTTCAGTTATTTCTAATAATTTGGAGTATCTGTGAAAAAGATCACTGTGATTCTACAAGTGGCATGTAAACTTCAGGCTCATCTCACAGGTGCCCATCTACAAGAGACTTGCTTATGACTACTTTGGTCTTTGATTTTCTGTTTAAGAATTTAAACTAGCTGAAGTGTGGACACTGCTCCAGGGACTTAATACAACATAAAAAGAATCAGCAAATAAAATATTTGAATGAAAATGGATTTCCAACAGGCTGGAAGGTACAGTAAAATTATGAAGGTACCTACCTAGCAATAGGTTACACAACATTGATGATGAACATGTGCTTACCTACACTTCCATATAACAAGCTTATGCAGGTACAGGCAGGTAACTACAATCTCCAGACAGTCTTTAATAACCTTTCTGCTTCTGAAGTGTGTGTAACATTTGATAAAAATATATATGATGAGAGCAAAGAACATTCCAGTATCTTTTCGAAAAATATTTTGAACTGCCATTCAATGAAAACCAAACCCAAAACCTTCTCCTCAAACAAATAAAACTCAAATTTATGAACATTTACTTGATTTTGGAGCGTAAAGCAAACAATAATCAGTTACCTGCTCCCAACACTGTGGTAAAAGTTCAGCTTCTACACGTGTTGGTCCAACATGCCGGGCAAATGCCACGCACCCAGTCAGTATCATCTGTCTGAAAATACAAATTTAAAGTTTAATCTGTTTATGAAGTTCTGTAATATATTACATATGTTCTTTAAGTTAGGAAAAGCACATGCTGACAGGCAATAGACAGCTGTCTGCAGTCGCAGTCAAGATTTCACACCATTCACACTGACTTACAGACTAAATATTAAATTGAAAGCCACTATTATCCCTGCTCATTGCAGGGTGGGGGTTTGCTTACATGACCTTCAATGTCCCTCCCAACCCAAACTATTCTATGATTTTACCTTGTTTTATATTCAAAATGCCTTTCCCAAAATCTTGCAGATCCTCAACTCCATAAACCAGTCTGAGAATCTCTGATTGGGGTATTTCTGATTTTCTAACGTCTGAGATTGGGAGTGTCTGATTAAATCTCTCATTTAATTCTTAGTACTGAATACTATCATGCAGTAAAGGATCTAAATTACCTAATACTATCATACCATCAGTATTTTATGGAAGTAATTTGATTTTACTTAGAAGCATTTGTGAGATGGAATGAATTTTCTTCAAAGCAAGAAACTTGTTTCTTTTATGACAGTTTTGCAACATTCTAACATGCAAGTTACTGTCATCTCCCACAAAATACTGGACTTCACTCTTGTGAGAAATCTTCCAAAGCTCATTAAAAAAGCAAGTAATCAACCAGTAGTATCTATCATCACCTGTTATTCGTATTCATATTCTTACATTTTTTATCTTTCATTAAAGATTGCAAGAAATTGCCATTGTTCCATCTATTTCATAGGCACAGAGGTACATTTAAAATTTCAGTAAGATTGTACTTAAATGTCATTTGTGATACTTTATTTAATGAGTGGCTATCTTGCTAAGATGTTTTTTACTTCTATTTCTCCTGTTGATAGGATTGGAATAATACCAACTTTGAATGCAATTCACCAGTCCTATTTACTTTTAGTGCCTACATGAACTCTTAAATACCCAGTTTCAAATGATCATGTGTGGACATGAGACTCAATTTTATCACCTCCTCAGTAAGATTAGGACACTACTCAGAGTTTATTATTATTACACTAAGAAATGTAATTCAGAATTAATTTGTTACCATTTTAGCGTCATGTCTAAACTCCTAAATTTTTTCTGTACCAATAGCACCCCTTAAGGTTGAAAGGCAGAGGTTCTGCTGGTTAGTTTTGAACCCCTTAGAGAACATACACCATCAAAAAAAGATTCATTTGCTTTAAGAATTTTTTAGGACAAAGATCTTATCAAAAAGGTTGTTTCATTTTAATCCCAGCATTCTTTAGGCCAACAATCAGAGCAAACTATTTTGTTTTGTGCTGTGTATATTTGGATTTTTTACCTCACTACCACATTCAGAGAACCAGGCCTTTGATCAAGGTAAAAAGTAGGGAGAAAACCAAAATGGTTAGATAAGACTCAGCAATATGGAGACAAAGGCCTGTGGTAATTCTGGGTTCTACTGCAAACAAAACAGGCATTTGAATTACTATCTTTGGTTCTATACACTGCACCTAATCACAGAACTGAGCAACAGACTATACATTTTTAACATATTAGAAAAAAGCAGAACACAGCAATCCCTTGAAATTTTCTGCATTAGAAATGGAATAAAACAAAGCATTTTTTCTTAAATCAAACCTTTTAAAAAAAGATTTGAAATCTCAAAATTAAGTCAGATTTCCTTTTGCCCTGCCTACAGAGATGAGAATTTGAAGATATTTCAAAAATATTTGAAAAGAAGATTTTAAATATTTTACTGCAACCATTTTAACAGTATATGATAACAGTCAGCATTTCAGGGAAAGGAAAGATATAAGGATCTCAGTAAGAGGTGACTGAAGCAAGGTTTTAATCTTGTCCTATTAGAGCCAAACATTAATGTCACTTCTTCATGGCTCCTAGCCTCCAAAACTACCATAATTGTACAAAAAGGAGGTTATGTGAACACATTTTTGTTCCTTTGCAAAAGAGAATTTGACAGACATTTTTAAAAGTTGAATGGGACATTAACAAGCAAAACCTTGAGGATAAAAGTGCCCTTGTTAAATATAAGGTTAGTGTACAAGACGACAGCAATATGCCAAGCACCAAAAAGCATCTCCCATAGGCAAGAGGCATAATCCAGGCTTTCCGCATAATTGTAAACATACTTCAGATATTTGACCTTGTAAAATAAAATACTTCTTCTAATGGGTTCGTTCTTAGAAATGCAATGTCACATTTCAATCTCTTGCATTTAGCAAATTAAAAATGTCATCAACTAATCAGCTGCTACACCAAGGTACAATGTAGTAGGACTGTACAGTGTAGCAGAAGGTAAACAAATAACAAGAGATAATTGACATAATCCTTCTGGTGACTAAATCTGAATGTCTTTGCTCACTTGATATTGCACAAGACTGCTAAAACATTACTTAAACGTATTTAGATAAAAACAAAGCATACAAATGCTACCATAGAAATCTTTAAATACACCCCCCCTGAAATTCTGAATAAGTATTTTCTATTTAATTATTAAATAGAATATTAAATCTATATTAATATAAATTTATAATAATATAAATATACTTATTATAAATATTAATATTACTTAAGTATTCAGAATCTCTTTTATTTAATGGAATCTTAACTGGTTTTCCATCAGGTTATGGTACCTTTAAAATTAACTATTATTTTTATGTGTGCAAATGTATATTATGTATACGCATGTTTTGTCCTGGAGTTTATGGCATTTTTCTGGAGTTTTATGGCATTGTCCTGGAGTTTATGGCAGACTATTTTTACCAAATTTCTGATGAAAACAAGTTATTTTATATTTAAATCTCTAATTCATAATAAAAAATGAACAAATTCAAGGAAAAAAAAGTTTTTTCTTCTTTCTTAACTGCTGGAAAAGACACACCTAATGCACCTAAAGGGGGCTACGAAAAGTCTACCTGATAGGCTACCAATCCTGTAACAAATTAACCACAAGAGACTCCAAATGAGATGTGATTTCTTTCCCCTTCAACCACAAATTAATTTAGCTTCTCAATCCACATGAGACATTCAAAACATTTCAGAAGCAGATTTCTAATGACTATGAAGTAGAACCAGGATTGCATCTCTTCATAATTTCCATCTGCATGGCGCCACTATGCTACAAGTTGCTTTTGTTTATTTAGGCATTTTTTTTTTAATCTCCAAAGCCATGGCTTTAAATTATACCTAATCTCTAAGTTTTACCACGGGAATGGTTTAAAACTATGCCTGAACACTTCAGTTTTGGGGAATCTCCAAAAGAAATGCTTTCCACCTATTTCATAAAGCCTATTTTGTCTAAAGACAGCCTAGAGCAACAAAAGATACAGATGCTTTACAAAACATCTCTCATGAAAATAACAGAAGAGCTACAGATCATGCATGAAACATCTTTCCACAGTTAGAGAAGGAAACATACCAGCTTGGGTACTGTCTTTCAACCTTAAGGATATTCTCATCAAGATCAGTACAAAGTCAGATTTCCTGAGCATTAGGGAAGAATTAAATTTATAGAACAAAAGGTGTAATTTGCTTCAGTCTTAACCAAAATGAAACAAATTTCTTAACACTTCTCAGATGTAGATCAATGCTACATTCTTCTGAATTTTTTATTGCTACCATAGTAATGAGCCATAAGTAGAAGGAGCATTATTTTCTGCAAAGAAATGCGGTGGTTATCTTAACAAACATGTAGATCACTAAGACACACTAAGGTTTTAAAAAAAGCTGTTCTGATTTAACAAAACAGTTAAAGTTCATCATTAAACAAAAAAAGGAACTGAAATGTTACACTGCAGCTTACAAGCATATTTTTACATTTCAGTAACTAGGAAGCACAAGTCATGGAAATGGAAAATCCTGAAGTTGGCATAAATTTGTCAACACTACATAAGCAAAATACCAGCTTAAACGAAACTTGTTTAATACCACCCAATAATATCCAATTTCTATTAGTTCTGCTGCTTGGACAGAGAAAAATGTTCCTGCTTGTCCCACACCACACAAGCGCAAACACACCTTTGCTCATCGTCTGGTCGTTTGATCAAATTGAACAGTATGTGCAGAAGCTGATCTCTCTCTTTGGGTTCAGGATGGAGGCAGGCTGTACACAGTATGAGTGGGATCAATTCCTAAAAAGTTGTCGGTAGGGGAAAACCAAACAAAGTAAAATCGCTTTGGGCATACATTCATAAACAACAAAAGAAACTAAGAAGATAAATTTAACACCACATAACATCAAAAAAGTTAGAAAAGATACTTTGGAGTCGTGATGTCTTATTAAGTGACCTGGGGAAAGTGAAGGTCTACAAAAGTTAGAATTATTTTCCTGCTAGGAGAAATCAGGGGAGAACCAGCACATAAAATGAAAAGCTCTGCAAAGATTACAATTAACATATGCAGGTCACCTGTAACCAGAATTAAGAGAACAATCATGGTTTCAACTGTTTTCACTACCTACTGAACTGAAGCTCCACAGACATCTATGGAACAAAGCTCCTACGAAAAAAATGCCATGGAGTTAAAGATTAAAATTTCCAATTAAATGTGCACACAGTTTTGTGCACAAGTTTGAATAAGCACTGAGAAACATACATTGGTAAAGGTGACTGCAGACAGATTTTGTGTTGACTGAGAATGATCTGATTTTTGTAAAGGTTCTATGATTTTTTTTTTCCATACAGAACCAATCTCTGAAGCTGAATTTTCTTTTTGGAGCAATTAAAATCCCTTAAGGAACAAATTATGAAGAAAATGCTACGTAAAACACCAAGAGAAAATATAAGGATCTTCATAGTGAGGACCTTCTCTGTTCTAAATATGCCTACAAAGCTCATGGTATTCATTCCCAAAAGAACCAATGTTTCTAAAACATTGTCTGGAAGTCCCTTCCCTTGACCTTGTTGATGTGAGCTTTTACTCCAACTGAATTTGGAAGCCAGACAGTTTCTAGGTGATTTAATATCTTAGGAACAGAAACATCGGACTGGGAGATCAGGAAAAAAAGAATAAGAAAAACCTCAGTATCTGCAAAAAACATGGGCAAGTAATCTGGAGATTACCTCGCACACCTGCCGTGTACTTTGGAGCCATTTTCAGCAGAAAGACTTTTTGTGAATTATTAAGTTGTGACAAATAAGTAGGTGACAGAGGGAAACACATCTAATGTTAGTAGGAGAGATTATATAAAACCTGGAAAAATCTGTGGTGGTTTGGAATGACTTTGCAGGGAGCTGCCAATTTCTTCTTGCAGACATTCAAAGTGACCTAATCATGATGCGCTTGTGGACTTGTGGAGGCACCACTGACAACATCCTCACTGCTCAACTTGTATTTTCCTAAACAGCAGGAGCTATGTCTATATTAAACATAGAACAGTACTCCATTTTAGAGCAGTGTCTAAGCTAGTCAACTGCTGACAAGGTTTTTTTTCATTTTACAAGAATTCTACTTAGTCTGCCATTTTCCATCCCCAAAGATGACCAAGACCCAACCTAAACTGTACTTAACGTTCTGTGATTCTGGAAGATATTTTGGCAATATTTAACTCAATTATGATACAGATTAGGGAATTTATGAGAGAGGAAAAAACATGGAAATATCCTACCTATCACTTAAAAAAATCTAAAAGGAGAAAAGGAGAAATAAAAAAAAATTTGAATAATTTGAACATTTCCATTTCTTAATACTTTTAAGAGTAACGGGGTTGGTTTTAAATAAGTGTAGCACAACACAAAATAACATGAACTGCAGACGTGCATTAAAGAAACTTTACAAATTAAATTGCATGAAGAGCTAAATACCTTTCTTCAGCTGAGAGCTTCTTTCCCTCTAGAAACTGCATGTTAGATTTTATTATTTTTGGATACTTAAGATTTTTGCTCATTTAAAGTTCTGAGAAGTCAGGGGGTTTAACCTATTTAACTTTTTTTTTGTACTGCACTGAATAATTTTCTCTCCTGCAAACACTGCTTTAATTCAAAAAGATTTGAAGGAATATTACTAAAATAATACCCACCCCAAACACCACTACTTATACATTAAAATAAAATCTTTTAAATAGGAAATCTGATTGCAATTTGTAGATACAGAGGAAAATTACAACCTTCACCATAAAGAATAAGCTCATTATAAAACTTAAAGCTAAAAAAACCCCCTGTTACTTTAGTGAAACCTAAATTTCTGAAATCTATCCTAAGTTCACGTTACTCAACTGCTCTTGCAAGTATTCTTAAATACTCCTATGAAAAACTTAATAAAGAATATACCCCATGAAATGGGACATTTATGGGGTTTTTGGTTCATCTGTTGAAACCAACACATTGACTTCACTTTCTTAGTATGTTTGAGTACCTACTCAAAAATCTCAACTGCTTACTCAGAACTACTGCTAGATTTTAAAACAGTGACATGAAGACGGTTTTTTTTTAAGCTTCTTATTGAATTTAAGGAAGTTCAGGTTGTCTTTTTTCAGCTGAGTCTGCATGGAAGGAAAACACCTGAGAATATTCACCTAGAAACTACTGCCTTGTGTCTGAAAGGCTAATGAGTAACCTAACAGCATTAACAGGGGGCAGATACAAGGCTGGTTCTTTACCTTGCAGAAAGCTGGTTATTATAGCTGACGGAATTAGCTGTATTTTCTTGTCCATTGGTCACATTCTCTCATGCATACTATGGGAGAAGAGAGTGTTCTCTGCAACGCTGCATCAGTGCTTCTACAGTTCCTTCTATTAAGGGGAGTGGAGAAAGAGTGAGAAGTCTTCAACAGTGTTTTCTGTACTCCCTATAGCCCTCATGGACAGCAAGGTAGAACTGGAAGCAAAGAGGACTGTGGGACCAGAAGAACAAAAATGCTCTACTGAGGGACAAGAGAGGTCAAGCGAAGTCTCCTAAAGACTTATAAGGGGCAGGTTCTTCTCAGGACATTCAGGAGCATTAACTACAAAAACCAAACTACAGGTAGGTTTGAGCTCATTTCTTCCTGTTGGTAAGGGTCATACCTTTGATGTAGATTTTTTTTTACAAATCTCAGATTTTGAAACCAGCAGAGAAGCTATAGAAAGTAGTAATTTTCCAGTAAGACGTGGTAAGATTAGTATTTGGTTGTTTAAATTCAAGAGGAATGTTCACAACATGGTTACAGAGACTCCATATAATTATTAATAATCAAGGAGTGGACTTCCAGTGCTATTTGAAACACTCTGCATTCCTTGGGAAGGAATACCACTTCCTGACAGTCATAAAGCAAGAACTTAAGTTTCACAAAAACCCAACAACTCTCCCTTTATTTAATTTGGGATCCTTCCTAAACATCCTGTTCGTCCCCAAGTCCTTCTTTTCTCTTTTGCCTCTGAGTTTCAGAACACAACTTTTGATAGTTTATGTTGGTGTTAGTCAACAGGAGTGACTAGTGACTTTCATGGCCAGAGCAAGAAGACAGACTTCCACAGCTTTGATACTGTTTTCCTGTTAGATTCCAAGCAGACGGACATCGTAACGTTGTCAGCACTTGCAGCTTGATGCAATAAAACATTATATGTCATACGTCCCACCTCTACTACTGAAAAGCCAAGTTCATATCCGAGGCAGTTTATCTGTGAGCTACCCACACAAAGAACGGATTGAAAGAAGTTATTTTGGTTTTACAGTGAGAGAAGCTACCTACAGGTGGCTGACAGACAATGCTATGAGGCTGACCTAACACACTGCACAGGAGAACTGAAACAGCCCATCTTCTCTCTGGTCTGCTTCTGTGTTACTCTCCATGTAGGTCTCTCCAAAGAAAAACTCACATTTTTCTCGCCACAGTATCTCTGGACAATTTCTTCCTAAGTTAAACATCTTGCTCCATTATCTTTGAAAAGGATTCATGACTTGAGTTGATTAAAGTTCTCAATAAAGGCAACATCTACATGGGCATATGGAGTAGCTTTCCCTATGGTCAAAAGAATGTGGCTTTTTAATAGTAAGTAGTACCACCTGAACTATATGCAAGACAGTTCCTCCTATGTATTAAAAGTATTACAACAAAATATTAAACTTTGGGTTTTTTTAAAGTGCATCATATAGTGAGCATCTTAGAAGGTAGCAAGGAATTTTCTGTCAGTGTTGTTTCCATCATTATATCTATGTTTTGCTAAATATTCCAGCAAGTCTTCTACATCTTAGTTGCTCTCATTTATTACTGTCCTTTTGTTGGAATGTTCATAAGCAAAGTAATTATCTCAAAGAATAAATTTAACTAGTGTTAAGTGTCAAGACTGGTTACTTCAGTAGGTTCAAACAATACTATTTTTTATTACTCCAAATATTAATGTATTAATATTGCAAGCAGGTGACAGTATATAAATCAGGATGACATGATAAATTTTGTTAATGTGTTCCTTTTAATCTTCTTTAATAGTCAATACTTATATTGTGAACCAATGCTATGTTAAAATTATTCTGTAACTTAGCCTCTGACAACAAGTAAATAAAATAAAATAATCTTATTGTCTGCAACTGAAATAGCTGCAGGTACCAACAAACCACTGATGGGGACTTTCTTGGGCAGGAATGTATTTGAAGTTCAGAATTCATCCTTTTAGTTTTAAAGTGAAAAAAATATTTAATCATAGGATTACAGCATGACTCAAAACTTTGTGCTACTAATCTTACTAATATTAAAATCACAGCTCTAATTACCTTTCATGGGGTGAGACTATTATTCCAGGATCCAAAGTAAGCCTCTCAGAGATCCCAAAGGGATGCTTTTACATAAGAATCAATGGTAGGGTGTGGGTGTGAAAAATCTTTGTACTTCTTTGTCTGTATCTATTGTTTATTTGAAAACACACATATAAAAGTTTGTGATACAACAAAAGTTGGCAATTCAATTCATAAACATAAAATTCAACTCCTTGCATCCATGACCTATGTAAGCTTTACAGAAAAAATTGTGAAAGACGTCAGCTTCCAGACTAAAGATGAAAAGGACACTCTATGAGACTGAGCAATTTTACTCTAAGGAAGCTGCACTAGGCCCTCATATCAAGGAGAAGGGAACAAAAGGACTTAAAAAATTGTTGTGTCTCATGTTTCTGGAGCACCCTCACCCCCAGAACAAAAAAGCCCTGCAAGCCAACACCAATACAGCATATATACCAGAAAAGGACCAGCAAACAGGCTGTGGTCAACACTACCCCTGTTTTTTAGAAACAATCTGCAGAAGCCTAGAGCAACCTAAGTTTTACAGAGTAACAAAGTATTGTAATTGTTCATTTAGATTTCTTTATTCTCCCCTTTAATGTGAAATTAAAGTGATCATCTAGAAGATATTGATAACTGACAATTTTCATGCCCAGCAACTCAGGTTTATGTACCTTTATCCATATCCAACCAGAAAGAAATCTGCTTGACACAACCCTGGAAACAGACAATTAAGTATACTGCCAAGATCTGACACAGTACTCTTTTACATTTCTTTAACAAAGCAAGTATTTTATGGCTTTTAAAGCATAAGACTGAGATGAAAATTTGTAGTAAGATAGTCAACTCTACTGTTTTAAGAGACATGCCAGAGAATTGAAGTGCCTTGGTGATATTTACGTGCAGTTACCGCACATTAATGTGATTACTTTCAATCTACAGTGGAGATCTAGTGGAGTTGGGAATGGCATCAACTCAGAGACTGAAAATTCAACACTATCTTTGCTTCAACTTTACAAACAAATAAAAGCAAAACTCTATTCTTAACATGTTGAACTCTCTATAAATAACAGTTTCTCAGTGTAACTATTTAGTGGTGCATATTCAGTAGACCACTACTATTATGATTTTGCTAAGTTTGCATAACACAAAAGAAAGTTAAAGACTAATACTGGAATAATAGGCAAGATGAAAGATGTAAAAAATTCAATGAAAGTGTTGATTAAGAACAAGAGTAATAAGATATTAAGCAAAACATTTACTCTGGGCATCACTCCATTAAAGGACTACATACTGCAGAGTCCGGAAGTTGTACATACAAGGTTACTCTTGTTTCCTGACAAAAAAACATTGACTTTAATATCTTAGAAAGTGTGAAGAAATGAGTATTGTACTGATTAGTTATTGCAAAAAATTTTAAAAGACTGCTTCCCTCTAATTACATTTTAGCCAAAGGAATTTTTTTTATGGTACATCTGTCAACAAATTGAAGGTGGCTGATTTTACTTTTGCCTTTTTTTTTTATTGTTAATGTATTTTAAGTGGTAAAAAGATAATTGAGAAAGCAGATTCCAATGTAGATCAATTTTTATGAACGCAAGCTGCTCATTTGCAAGAAGTGTTATCACAGACTACATACCCAACCAATGAGCTTTTTTTTTTTTTAAGAATTGGGTTTTAGCATTTTGTTACTGCTCATTTCACTTATGTGGATTTTTTGCAACACCTCCTTTATTTGTGAGTGCATTCACATATGAATCTAAATACTGACATACAAGTTTTCAGGGAGTTAAGATAACCTAGATGCTTGAGATGAAAACAAAACTAAATTTATATGTTGTTACATGAATTTTGATAACTACAAATTGCTTTGAGGCAATTTTCCTGTATGGTGCATTATTGATTTTACACAGTTGAACTGCTTTTTTAGAAACAACTGAAATTATCCCCTCAGCCACTCTACTCAATACTGTGTCTTTCCTTCTTTCTTACCTTCCATTGGAATCTAAACTACAGACATTAAAGAACAATTAAGCTGCACCAATATATAAAAATAAGAAATAATATTTGCTTACTACCAGATCAGGCAGGCTGCTACTGACCTTAAGATGCTTAAAAGCATAGGAAACATGGCTTCTGAGTCTCTGCTAAAGGACAAAAACTATTGAGAGGTTGTCAACCTCTGCAAACTCAGTTTCTCCAAAATGAAGATGCATAGCATGTAATTTTCAGCTTAAGATTTTGCAACCAATTTCAACATGACGAATGCTTAAAGAACAAAGATATTTCAGGGAGCCATCAAAAAATTATGTTTCACTCTAATCCTAACACATTGATAGTGTAAGATCTTAAATACTACCATTCTTCTAGTTTCAGAAGAGACTGGCAAACACTTTGCATTGTGAGTTGAACCTGTTACACATCCTTCTCCAATTAGTGATCATTAGGTATACTTTTAAACCCTTCTCTGTGCAAAAGTCTCATTATAAGGTTGTTTTTGGACAAGACTCAAAGTTATACCTTGTGGAAGACCCTAGCTCTTAGGTTAGCTTTTCATAATATTGATTATGATAAATACTGACAGATGATCTACCCAACTTTTCCTTGAAGTTCCATGACTACATCAGAAAGAACATTGCAACAGTTATAGCAAAAGGTGGCAGGTAACTAAAAAAAAGGTATTTTTAAAGCAAATTTCACTTCTTGAAACATTAAGCATCCTGTGTAATCCAATTACTTGATTCTCATTTGTGGCTTTTTCAATTAAACTGAAACAGAGAATTTAAGGCAAAAATACATGTAATTAAATATAACTTTCACTGTAAAACAACCTAAGTAGGAAACAGACTAAAAGGCCACAAAAATATTCAATACATTACACAGATTATGCTACAAGCTGTGAGAAGAAGCCAAAATACCACATCCTGCCAAGCAGAAGGAAGGAAAGGAATAAATAAGAAATCAGAAATTAAGCACTGATCCAGGAACATTCACAGAATTATTGTGAAAGAACGAAGCATTTCCAGAGCACCCAGTTAACACCCCTATCCCCTCAGAAAAAAAAAAAAAAAGTCTTTTATGAATTTTCAAAACATGGCACATATCTCAAGTTCACCATGTCAGCTGCTGACAATTACTTGTATGGTATAAAATTTTAGATTACAGGATCAGTACAAATTTCTTGCGGAATTTTCAAAGCCTTAAAATGAATTTATGCAAAACACACGACTAAGTCTACCATACTGTAGGTCCCCTCAACAAGGACTAAAACTTGCTCAACAAGATATGCTACTTCAAACCTTTTATTTCAGTGTCAACTACAGGGACACTGAATTTTTGTTTGATATGTCTTCTTCAGTTTATTTTTGTTTTAACATATTTGGTAATGTGCAATATTTAGACAAAGCAATTCAAAACCAGTCATTTTTTTCTTTCCTTTCTCATGCTATATAGCATGAATGATTATGCAAACCATCACCTTCAGTTACATTCAAAATACACATTACATATTCATAATTTTTAGTTAGTCTCATTTTAAAGTTAAGGAAAACACATAAGCAAGATTGCTCATTTTCTTATGAAGAGGTATTTTTGATGAACCTTTACTTGGCTGATACATGGAGCTTTGAAGAAAAGACAGTAAAATAATTTTTTTGTTGAAAATTATTTTTGTTGAAGTACATAGTGCTGCAAAAGAACCTGAACATTATTCCTTATTTAAACTGATAGACAAAATAAACCAAACAATGTTTGAACTCATGGCCCCTGTTCTTTACAATGCACATTGATACAGTATTCCCTAACAAAAACATTTGTGCTGCCACAAATAGATGGACCTACAGTAACAGTCTTGCTGAACACTAATGGGTGCCTTAAGCAGAGGAAGAAATATTAGGATACCATGCAGATTTATTGAACTCACCTGACAGAGGTGTAAAACCATTTTCTAGGAGCAGAGATGCATGCACAAAAGTAAGAACATGATTGCAAGTAATAGACTTTCATGAAATTAGACACAGCATCTTCAAAATGAACAACAAAATATCATGATAAAAGTAAAATGTAAAATTTCAGGGTTCCTCACCTCTCGTTTTGCAAGCAGCACATTAGGAACAATATGAGGCAGGCAGCGTCCCAACATTAACATTACACTTTTTTCACTGTCTGCAATCCGAGACACCTAGAAAACCAAGTTGCTTGTTTGCTTTTTTTAGAAGCACAGGAACAGAAAAATACCATTTGAAAGGAATAATAAAAATTGCAGCAGGCTGATCACTTACCAGAAAAGTATTCAATTTACTCCCACACATTAAGCTGTAAGTTTTTGACTTACATGAATCCACTTGTAGAGACTCAAAACTTCCCGGTAATTACACTTCTACCACTAGGTTCGTTATTAAGCATAAAATCTGAAAGCATATCCTTATTTCTTAACTTTCATGCACATAGATTCATCTCTCCATCTATGTCTTGTTTCAAAGCAATTATTGCTTGTTTACCTATTGGTGCCATGCAAAATGAAGGATCTTTTAGTTTATGTCAACTGGAAATATACCTCTGATCCCAAACGGCTGTCTGCTGACATCCGACAGAAAGACAGTAGTGCTTGATGGAAAGCTGGTGACAATTTCCTGAAATACCATCAAAAAGGGAATGGGGGGAAAAGCATAAATCAGAAAGGTGATAAAGCAAGTCCTTTCACTCTGGTTTAATCAGCTAGGTAAAATGACATCCAGAAAGCATGTTTAAGTGATGCATACTACAGAGGTTTGAAAATTATCTTTGACTTTTAGGGTGTTTAGTTTGCAGCAAGAAAAAAACCTGAGTGTCCTAATTAAGAAGTTACTTTTAGTTCCAAAAAATGTAACATTTTTCAAACTGCTGCACAGACAAAAATAGGACTAAAGCATGAAGAAAAGGAAGCTTAGGCAATACAAGAGGAAGCATACAATTATGCAAACGGGGTGGGGTGGGCGCAAAAATCACACAAAACAGTAATTTTGCTCAATGCTCCAATTCTGCACATTGAACAAAAGCATTTGAGTAGTCAGTCAAGTTACAAGCTTCAAGCTTAAATAAGAGTTTGCTCAACTGCCACTTTGGGATCTAACTTTGGATTCAAATGCAGCCAGAACCTCAAAATCAACCTTAAACTGCTGTCTAAGTCCTCATACAGGGTGCCTCTGTTCAAGCACTGCCTCATGGCCACATCTAGCACCAGCCAACACAGCTGAGCTACTCAAAGCCTTACACATCCATATCAAACCCTGATAACAGCCTCAAAACAGCCTTGTCTGAAGAGGATAATTTGGCAGAAATGCTCTCAGAAAACAATTACTGACCACTACATTAAACAGGCAAGCAGCAGCACTCTATTTTTCCCAGTAATGACAACTTCCTCTGCGCCTTATCTGAGGCCTGTACTTAGATGCTAATCTAACAGTGCTTCATCCACTATGTTTAAAGAAGAAAAACAACATCTGTCTTCCAAAACATGCACAGAAAGCATCTCACTCATTATCATCATCTGCTGTTTGAATCCTCCAAAGACACTGAGAGGAGACAACTCCTGTTTATTATGTGGAAACTGGTAACTTTGAACCCTCAAAAACGCACCCGAGCGCACAGAATCCTCAACACAATTATGGGCATGGACGTGCATTTTATCTAATAGATTGAAACATAATACTTCTTACAGTAAATACACTATCATTCACCCTTTTCTAACTGAAAAAGCCCATTAAGAATCGAAGCTCCTACTTATAATTACTTAAACTAATCTGATATCGATAAATATACCAGTTTTCCTCTTCTCACAACTTAGAAAATTATGATAAATAAGAATTTTTATTTATTATTTAAAATCAATTTTCTTTCTTAACAGTATGGATTTTTAAAGTAAATTTTAAATTTTAATGAAGGAAGCTTGTTTTAATTCTAATCAGCTTGGTTTTGTGCAAAGTTCACTTTTAAAATGTTAATAAACTACTTAAATGATAGCTACTTGTAAGGGATCTCTTTCACAATATGTTAGTCCTTATGCTGTAAAATATTCTTGACTGACAGACTTACAAGCTCTACTCAAGACTCTACAGTTTTTTGGAGAACATGAGCAAGCACTGCAAAGCAGCAGCTTAACATTAACACAGAGGCAAGGCCTTGGCCAGCCCTCTGCCCAGGCTGTCCCTCAACTTAGCATTCATTCTACAGAATGTCATATTCTTTTCCACTTGGAATCCTACTTAAAATCCTACATAAGGGCAAAGTTCCATTCCCACTTTGCAGAGGCTGAAAAGTAAGTATGACAATATGTCACTGAATGTCCCTGTGCAGTAAATAACAGCAACCTCTGGGCAGCGTGGATCCTGTTACAATTGCTGGCTATACTTGGAGTCCAGAAAGCTTCTCCTTAATGAAGTCTAAAAAACATCCTTGATGGCTACGCTGGACAAAAATGATAGAAGACCAAGGCCTCTTGCACACAAGTCAGTGGCAAGTCTCTTCAAGGGCCAACAGATGCCAGTAGTGAAGACGTTCAAACATAAGAAAGTACAAAGAATAAAAACCCGAGCACTATTATTCTATTCCATATACTTTGGGACAAAAGAGTCAATTCACTCAAAAAGCCAGGACTGCTATATACAGAAGACACCTTGTATTTGGTGCAAATTACCACACACCTTAAATTAGTTGAATAAACACATGTGGTGCAGTCTATTTAAGCCACTGCTAGTGCTTTGTACTGCAATCTGTTAACTGAGGCATTTTTCCAATGATGGCCATGTCCTCATTTGCCAGCATGCACACACAGCTGCTCTGAGTGCAGTCACACAAAACAGGCTCACTTCCTCTTCTCTCTTCCCATCTGGGCAAGATTTATGCCAAGAATACACTCTACAGATACAGTAGTAACAATCTTGCCTTTTAGGATAGAGTCTTAGTTATTAACCCTTAATACATTCTGAATAATTTACAGTAATTGTCTTCTACAAATAACCCTGGATTGAAATCAATAAATATCCAGCATTTCTATTCTGCTGCTTCTCCCATAGACCTCAAAAAATTTAACAAATAATCTGTTTTCTTAGTAAAAAAAATATACTGTATTATTACAAATCTAGGGCACAATCCAGGAAGAAAATTTAGTACTAGACACTGATCTATAAAACAAATATGCTTTCCTTTGACCCTTCGCTGACACATTAAGCCCAAAGCGGAGTACAAAAATAGCTACATATTACACATGCATTACTTATTTCTGCAGTGAATTGCATTTGAGGGGACTTCTGAAGTTAACTCAATGGGGATTCATGGCTTCATTGAACTACTTTTCAAATAAATCTGTGTGCAGTTATATTTAAAACAGCTGTGAGCAGCAAAACAAATGCTGTTCTTCTAGACTCTGTCATAAATTCCACTGGAAATACACAGTTCACTCCTCACTCAGTGATTTAATCCTATTTTGATATACATCCTCACTATCCCCAAACCATCAATCTAATATTCATGCACTTCATGCCACCCAGCACTCACCATTAATCTGAGCAAAAAGAAACTTGCAACAAGCCAAATGAAAGCAGGTAGACAAGTATATAGCAATCAGTGCACAATAGCTGTAAGTTTTGATTACTACATAGTCTAGATTTTCAGCTAGGATACGAAAGAAAAAGAAAAAAATCTGGAAAGCTTAAATCAAACCACTGACCATTTTACAGAAAAATCTAAGCTGCTCTACTTTCCTGTTAAACACTAGTGTCAACTAAGAGAGAAGAAATTTGTTATGAGACTCTAAAGTATTATATTCAGAAATCAGAAACCTTTCCTCCTATCCAATTCTAAAAGTTAAGACATCATTGAAAATGCAGCCCTGACCCTAGAAGTTAGTGCAAGAAGTACAGAAAATCCAGAAAAAGAAGGATTGTTAGGGTTTGCAAGAAAAGATAATTACTAGCAGGGTTAGCAACTCTTATTTTGGGTGTTCTTTTTCTTCCCCCCACTACAAGCTTGCATTTATTTTTCCGTCTGCACAGAATGTCACACAGATTTCTACTTGGTATTTTCAGATGGAAAGATAATTCTAGAAACAAATTACACTATCAACACCAGCAAAAGCTCACTAAGAGAACTGATAAAATACAAAGCAGGATGGCTGCCTGCTTCCCTAGGAACAGAAATGGTAAGATCATAAGGTGATCTATGTGCATATCTTTGTCCACAGTGGTGAAAATTACAAGTTGTACGTACCCTCATTATGTTTGTGGTCCATGTTACTCCTGATGACTACACTGGTTTAGCTATCACTTAATGAACAAGTCCCCTCTTCACTATAAAAACACTTGTACAGGTTGAAAGGGCTTTCTCAAGAACACTTACAAACTCAGTCTCCAAGTAATAACACAACACGAATACCCTATTTTAGTTAATAGAATCATAGCTACCCAGTGAAGGCTTGCCACAAAATCAAAACTCAAAAATGCAGTATTGCCATTAGATACCTTTCTGATAGTTAAAAAATAAGTAAATTAAAAATAGTACTGCTCACTAGGAGAGTTATACACATCTACATAGAAACGGTAAAAAATTTTTCCAACAAGTCTTCAAGCAGAACAGAAGAGAATTATGAAATTAAAACTTAAAAGAGAATGGAACTATCTTGTCTTCCCATTCACTATTCTGATTGTACCTATTTTTTTGTTGCAAGAAACAGGCCTGGTTTTAGAAACAAGTAGAAAGTGAAAAGAAATTCTGAAACTTAATAGTAAAACTGTAGGTTTATCATATATACTCCCTCCTAAAGAGATTAGGAACAATATAAAAATATCAGCACTGTACCCTAAAGGTATGTTAAGCCTTTTATTTGCCTTCAAAACACAAATGATCTATTCATTTGGCAGAATTTCACTGTTAGAAAAATATCTACTCACTTTACAAGAATTTTTAATTATAACATGCAGTTTACAACTTATCACTAACCTATTAGGTTTATCAAAGTGGACTGCAGCTTTAGATGATGGAGTACATGAGGACAGTTTCTCTGCCTCTTTAGAGGGCACAGAATTTAGCATATCATCTTTAGAAGTCCTTGAATCCACTTCAGCTGATAAAGCAAGGCTTGTTTCCTCAATGTTTCCATGTTTATTGTCATTCTCAGAGCTCTTGATATCCAAGTACCGTCCATTGTCCTCTGAGACTGTGAGAGGCACTTGTTTTAAAGAAGGATGGGGAGCTACACCATAAACTGTTGACACAGCAAAGTTTTCATTCTTGAGAAGATCTATTTCACTGAAAGAGCAAAATATGAAGTATTTTTGTAGCTTTCATGCAAATGCTGTTCAAATCACACGACTGCAGCACAGAAATAAAGACAACATACTGAAGAGCTCAACACACTCAAGAGCTCTCTTCTTCAATTCATGTATGTTTAAAAATTTCCTGTAACAGAAATAACTTTCATCACACAAACTGTTCAAATAAGCACAAGTTTCATTGAGTACTTTGGTAAATAATTAGTAGCAGGAAAAATGTTGCACTCTGAGTGAATCAATGAAACAAGTGAGTAACGAGTTTTATCTCCTTCTGGCTGAAATATGAGCGCTGAGACACAAATTGTCACAAGATGGAACTCTATCTAGGATGCAAAACTTAAAACACTACAGTGGTGAATCAATATGTACTATCCTATCTGGCTTTGAAATGGTAAGTATGCAAGTCAATAAAGCCACTTAAAATTTATGCACTTTCCCAGATGCTGCATTAGTACACCTCATAAGAGGAATGATATCTTGTGGCTTACAGAATTATGTTTTGACCTAAGCTTTAAGTATCTTTTTTTTGCTGTTATTAAAGATACTGTCATGTCTACTAGTCTTGCTCTTCAGAAAGAAGACATTTGGTGTTAAAACAAGCATCTTTTTGACAGTACTTGCAAGCTGTACCAAGGAGTGACATAAAGCTAATTGAAGAAAAAAACCTATGTAAAACAGATCAGAAGTGATTCGGCTTTCAAAGAACTAAAGAAGTTACATTGAAAGAACAAAACTGATTACAAAATTAAATTATACAGGTAATAATAGGGAAATAGTCAGTTTGAAGTCTCTTCCTTTTTCTAAATCAAGTACCATGTATTGAAAAGGAAAGACTGCCCTGAAGAATTCCTAGTAATTTCCTATATCTAAGTTATATTTTCGTATACGTGCTAGAAAAACATGGAAAAGTTGTTCAACATTTATCAGCAGTCAAGTACGTTGATAAGTACATACCTTTCAAGTCTTTGGATTTGTTCCATCAAAGACCATTTCTCACTGTTTAACACACTAATTTGATCTTCCAATTTTTGCACTATTAAACATTGCTAAACACAAGACAGAAACAAAAGAGTTTAGTACAATAAAGCTAAGTAGTTCAGCAAACAGCTGCAGCATTTCTTCTGTACAGCCTTACTTCTATTGACCGTGGTGGTGTGTCAAACACAGGGACGGTCCCCAGTATAGGAGTGTCAGCCTCTAACTCCTCATCTTCTACTCCAACTGATGCATCCACCACATCTCTCGCAGTAACGTGATGGTTTCCAAAGTCACGGTAGAGTTGTAACAGGTCAGGAGGTTTTGGAATGTTCAATCCTACATCATCCCAAAGTTCAAAATCCTTCAAAAGAATAAAAGAAACTAAAGCATACAATATACTTCCTTTTATTTTCATTTCTCTTCCTCATTTGACCACAGGTGATGCAATAGCAAAATAATCACATCAAGACTGCATTGTAGTAAATCAGATAGAAGCTTAACTCATCAAGAAACAATAGTAGAGGAAGGATCCACTTCATGAAGCAAAGCAGTCTCACTCTAAAGGCAGCTCTATGTAACATACTAGAGACAGAACCTTCCAAAACCACATACGTTACTGGTTTTTCCTAAGACATGAACACTTTTTAGAATCAGAAATAACATTGCTCAAATTCTAGCAGAAGCCAATGCATGTTGATACAAGGCAGAGATACCAGTTTTGTTCCCATTTCATTTACAAGTGCAAGTGTAATTTCCCTGAGGCAGACAGTCACATTATCACAGAATCATTCAGGTTGGCAAAGACCTCTAAGATTATTGAGTCCAACCTTTGACTGATCATCACCATGTAAGCAAGACCCAAGTACTAAGTGCCATGTCCAGTCATTTCTTGAACCCCCCCCCAGGGACAGTGACTCCATCTCCCTGGGCAGTCTGTTCCAACGTTTAACACTTCCATGAAGAAATTCCTCCTGATGCTCAAAACAGCTCAAACAGCTCTGTAGATGACTGATAGTGAGGTGCAAACAATACAAGGGCCTCCCTGTCTCAATCCATCACTCTGTGTTTTTCTCATTGACATCTTATCATCCTATTAGTACAAGATTACTCCATGTCTGTATATATAAATAAGTACATGCATTGTTACACAAGAGGTGTGATGGTCTCCTTAATGACAGTAAATTTAAGTATTTGTTTAAACTTTTTTCTTGTTGTTCCCAGCCTTCACTGTATTTTTTCCATAGTCTGGTCATGTACATTTATTTGAGGAAGGATTATTTTCTCAAAGAATTATGTGAATAATGTAGAAAAATATGTGCCTAATATATGCTAATTGCAGTATATTTATATTTACCTTTTAGAATTAAAAATTTTGCCTTTTTTTTTTTTGCTAATTGTCTCAACACAAAACATTCTCAGTTGAGAACACAAATAGTAAGGACAAACTATTAATCTCTTCTCTTTTGGGGGCTGTATTCTCACAAGCATTTGGACGTTAAGTGCAAATACTCAGCGAAGGTGATGATTCAGAAATTCTATTTAACAACATATTTGCTGTACCGATTAGGATATGAAACACAGGAAAAGTATAGGAAAACCAGTTACAGATAAAACTGGATGAAACTCTATATTTAATTCTTCTGGTAATATTCCAGTTTTGTGATGAATACATATTGGGTGTTGATGTTACTGGGTGTTCTACCCAGAAACAGTCAGAATGTAATTAGAACCTTCCAAACATTCAAAGATATTCTTTCCATCAAATGTAAGCCAACAGAGATATGTTGAAACTGATCATCTTAAGAAAAATGCATCCAAGCACAGCTATGTTTGGAAAGATCTAGCATAACACCTTATTACTAAGAACTTCTTCAATACTGTACTCAGTGCCACAGGTGATTAAGTATACTCACACACACATACAAATGCCCAGAAGACAACCAATGAGTAAATTTTATAGCCTGCACAAGTCAACTGAGTAGGATTTAAGGAAAAGATTATGTTTGAGAATCAGATCCTTGAGTTTAACTGAACGTGTGCCACACCAGAATACAAAGAAATATACAACTCACAGTATTTCACTTCTTGTTTTGCTTCCTTTAAAGAATGCAAGCACTCTTGTCTTCTTCCTACAAATTTTGGGAAACTGCTGCTCAAACTGCTGTGCTTTCAAACCATGGTTTATATATGAAAATGCTAACTAACATATTTAACCTTTAGAATACTCACATACACGAAGCAAAAATCATTTTAGTTCACTTGAGTTTATGACAAGATCAGAATATGGAAAGCAGGCATGTAAAAAAACCCCAAACAAATCCACAAGCAAACTTTACCTGATCATGATTTTCATCTGAGAATGTTATTGATGTAAGCTTGTAACTATTCTTCAGTAAAAATTCATTAACTAGGAAGTTTAGAGCTCTTTTCTCAAGAGGTCTGATTGGCTCCTGGAAAAAAAAAAGAAAACATGCTAGAACTTTGGTTTATCTCCCTTCCAACTATGGAAGCATATCCATACTAAAATCCATGCAAAGCTCATTTATCACCAGCCACCTACCTGAATTTCAGGACTTGATTTATAATTTTTTCGTTCCTGCAAAGGAACTTCATTTTCTGGGGAGAAAAAAAGAGTAACTAAATTTTACTCTCTCACAGAGGATGAGCTCAGATACTTCTACATTGTTTAAAGTAGAGACTTAAGAAAAGGTTTATGTACACCACCTGCAGCCTGAGTCAGGTTGGCTCGAAGGGCCTGTATGGTCTCCTTGGCTTTCCGCAGTTCAAACTCCAGGACTGGACAGGGATTTGGATTAAACACACACAGGCATCCAACCAAGGCAAGGGAAACAAAAATAAAATATAAAAAGCAAGGATGGGTGTGAAAAAAAAGATACTGTTTGTATTAAAAATAAAGCATGCAATCTTTATGGAACTTATGAACACATGCAGCAGAGTTGGTCTGAAAGCAAACTGGTGAACGTTTTCCATAGTTTCACTGGCCTTAGGTTAGCTGAGTCAAAATTTCAAGCTGTCTGACAAGGACTCGCTGTAAGGTTTTGGGATAATATATGGGAGCTGATGCTGTCAAATGTTCTGTTTTTTTGGGGCAAGAAGAGTACGTGGGCAATCAGAACACAGATCTAAATGAAGCAAATACGCCATGGCAGCAGAGGAAGCTGTCTCCATGTAGCAAAGCTTAAACCATGAAGTTAATGTACAGTCCCATTGAAACCACAGAATTTTTTTTGAGAATTAGATCATACACCAAAATTTTAGCAGTTTAAATGGGAGATCTTGAAATGTACTTTATCTTACTAAAAAGAATAATCTCATTTTAAATTTCTCTTTAAAAATAGTGGAGTTTTAGGAATGTCCTAGAGTTGATTAAGATTTTGAACTCAGTTCACTGAATTCAAATGAAGAGATGCACAAGACCAAAATACCCAAAAAATGCAGCTCTTCTGCAGTACTTATAAAAAAGCTTGAAAGAAAAAAAGTCTTTGCACCATTATTCTTGAAAGTTTACAGTGATTTTCAAAGATCTAGAGTCAGCTTTAAATTCAAAAATACTTAATTTCAGCTTTCCATTCTCTCTTAAATTCACCTTTCAATTTCCCTAGTCATTGTTATATGTTTCTCATGTTCCAATGTTTCCTCCAAAAAGGGCCAGTGGTGATTTGTGTGCACTGGGATTTCATGTGTTTTGATGCTGAGGTCATAGGTATGTGGTGGCTTCAAATTTTAACCCCCTGGACCTTTGCAAAACACATAGCAAATGTTCTTTTTAACAGCCATTTACAGTTAGAACATCTCAGGAAACCTATTTAAGAGATTACCAGATAAATATATGCATTTCATTAATTCTCAGATTAATCTCATCACACTTAAACATACAGTTACCAGAAGGAAGGACTCTCATACTCAACTAGAAGAGATGAGCACAGAACACCTACCACGCTGAAGTGTTAGATAACCTATTTAGAATAGTTGCGTACCTACTTTATTCCCCTGCAAAATGAAAAGTGTTGTAGCACCTTTTTAACAAGAAAGTTTCAATGAGATCTTTAATCACTGCCTGGAAACAATTTAACATGGCATTTTTCAGAGGACAAAGCACAGCAGAAACACTGCATTGGCCCTTGCTGGTAAAAAATGTTACTGAAATAAAACCATTTCCTCTGTTGAGCATCTGTTACTGAGACTCTTTTGCTAATTAGCACTCATGGAAAAAAGATTCACTCAGTTTGCAGTTCTGCATAAAAACTGAAGGAGTAACTACAGTACACCACATTGGCTACATGAAAGTAACTTGTTTGATGCACAGAATTTTACTGCAGCAATACAAAAGCGCAACTGAGGATACAACGAATAAAATATGTAAAATCTCTCTAGCATTCAGCAATGCTGATCTGCAAATACTTCTGTGCAACAAAGTTAGAAAATGCTCTCATGGTAAAGTAAGTACCTAATTTTAGCACTTCCTCACATTTGAGTTACTTATTCACAGTTGCAAGATACTAATTTGTTACTTTTTGAAAAATTTAACTCAAATTAAGTAATTTTTCTTATGGAAATGACTATGTGTTAACATTTTACTCTTGTAAAATATTTTTGAAGACCAGAACAGTTGCAGATCAGGAGTGCCCTGCACTAGAATGATATAAATAATAAAAAAAGTTAGAAAAACAACACAAACTATAAAAACTCAGGAATCCAATTAAGGGAAATAGGAAAAAGACATGTCTGAAGGCGTAGAAAGCCAAAAAACTCATGTCAGACAAACCCATGTCAGACGGCAAGAATTGATTTTTAGTGAACTGTAATGATGCTGAAAATTCCTAGAAATCATTAGGACTTTCCCCATTCAACCTTGAAAGTAGATTACTCTGCTGCATGTTTCTGTTACATAGTAGAAGATTCTAGACACAGTATATTTGAGAAGCTGTCATTTGGTAGCATATCACAACAGCCACATAATTCTACCACAACACAGCACTGTTACACAGTTGTACCTCATCTAATCTTAGTAATGCCACCATTATAATTGCCATCATACAAACCTTGATGCTTTCAAGCCAGTCACAAATGTAGTTTTTATTTGAAGAAGTTTGTACATGTTTATACAATCATACATGTAAATAGCTATAACATTAACTTCAGTCAAATGTTAAGCTGTGATTAAAAGCTCTTGAAGTTATACTGAAATGTGATCTTCTGCCAAAACATGTAATGATTTTTAACTCAACATGTCTACCAATGAAATCAACACTAGAAACCCTCATTTGTTGATTCTAAAACATTCTCTTAAATAAAAAGGCAACTTTTAAACCCCTTTCTTTGTCACCATTATGAAGTATTGATTTTAATATAAATGACCTGATGCCTCTTCCCTTCCCCTCTCCTGCTACAAGGCTGAAACTACGCCTTCAGAAGCACTGACAAAGCCAGCTAAGGTTTAATTTCATGGTTGACTAGGCTGATAACATGTAGAACTCCTAGCACTTGGTGAAGGAGCTGACACTCCTCAAGAATGATGCACAGAAGTTTTGCTGCAGACAGCCTAAGAAAGGAATACTTTAGAAGGATACAGATACTCCTCTACACCAGCAAAGCAAAGAACAGAAATTTAGAGCCTTGATGTTGGTTAATCTTCCTACAAGGAAAGGGCATTTCTGAACAATTTAGTTTGCCTTAGGCAAGAAAACTATTCCAAATCTCAATGGCTCTTCTGCTTTTTCTTTATTAAAAATTTCTAATCACTACAGCTACCATCCTGGAAAAAATTACAAAGTCTGACTTAAAATGGGTGAATCTTTCAAGCAAGCAACAATGCATTGGACCAAGGCTTTCAGACAGCCATTTTTAAATGTTTCAGCTTTCATGCAGCTAATCTAATACACCTTAAAAGAGAAGTGCACATCGGGAATGAGTAGCTTGTCTGCTGAGCTTTGAAATTTCAAAATTAAACTTTCTCAAGGGTCTTATTCTATTGACTCACATAGATTGAGAAGTTACCTATGAAGAACAACCTGCAATCTGGGATTGAACTAGTTGAGATTTACATGAACAGCAATTTTCTTGAGCCAAGGCCAAAAAGTTGAGGAAATAAACAGTACTTCTAAAATCATCCAGCACTTGCATTGTACAAGCAGTATTATTTCCAATTATATTACAACATTATATTGTACATATGAATTACCTTGTCAGATTTTTGCATACTTCACCATGAAGTACTCAGTACTTCAGATAATGGTAGAAGGGTAGTTTTATGTTGTGAAGCCACTATAAGGCATTTGGACATTTTCTTTTAAAAGTAGCTCTCCTTTGAAGTATCAAGGGCCCCTGCGCTTACCCAGCTTTCCTCAAATGTTCATACTGCTACAAGCTTTGTTATTCCTGCCATTTTGAGTCTTTCCTCCTTGCCAAGTAAATGTAGAACTTCAGATGTCCTAAATCATGCCCTCTAAAACTTGTATGACATCCCATTACATTTGATGAATCTGTGCCTACATTTTGAGTCAATCAGAAGAAATTTAAATTCTCTGACAACAGTTAGCAATGCAGCCACTGTCACAAACGTACTTCAGAACCTGAGGTTTCCCAACTCCCACTTTGCTGATATAAGAATTAAGAAAAGAAGTGGCCTTGAAATGTGAAACACTTCAGCACATAACACAAACAGCCCCGAATCAAAAAGCCGTGCTTCAGCACAAGAGATGACTACCACACGACAAAAATGAAAACCAGCAGGAGAGTTCACAAGCAAGTATCAGACAGCTTGTCACTCTAATAGTGGGAGGCCAACACTTGACTCAGTAGCCTCATTCATGCTTTGAAGTCAATGAGACAGGACCAGCTACAGAGAAGACCCGAACTACACCAGACTTGTCTTCAGGTTCAACCCTTGGAGACCTTCAACCCGGAAAGAAATTTAAGAGGCTTATAACTGTTTCAGAGGGCTTAAGACAGGTAATGAGAAGACAAAACCAGATCTGCTTTCAGGATGAACAAAGTGCAATGTTAGCAAGTGATAGTTGTATTACAGATGCCCTTTGTGTTCTGTTTTTTCAATTTTGTTTGTTGATCTTTTAAAAAGATTTTCCTCTGATTTTGGTGTGCATAAGTTAATAGTATCTACTGAAAAAAAAAAGGGCTCTGTAAAAAGCAGAAACTGTGAACCTAAGTCTAGATAAATGAAATTCTTACAAATAATGAAGTGTTTTTTGAACTTCTCTCTTCCCTTCAAATCTCATTCTGCTAATCAGAGACTCAGCCTAGCTAGAAATCAATGCTAATACAGGAAAATCTGAGACTACGTGTGATTGAAATAGAGTTTGATTGTAAGAATTAATTTTATCATCACTGAAAACACAGCATGTGTTTTTAAAATGATCAGATTCTCAGTTATGTCAAAGGCAGGATAGCAATAATAAACATTTTGAATTATGCAAAGTAGGGGGTTTAGACCATGGCAAATTTAAGATGTGGCAGAAGATTCATTTCTTTAGACTGAATGTCAGGCAACCTATTTAAAGCAAATGCTGTGAGTACTCAAGTTAGGCATACCCTTATTACACAGGAAGGGAACAGGTTTTCCATTCTCTAGCTGCTTTATGGAAATTATGAGTATTTGGAGGAGGTCTACTAACCCTACCAAATCCTTCAGTACTGAGTTTATCCTAGCAACAATTATTTCAAGCACTTAATACATGAGTTAGGATTCAAAACTTACCAGCAGTCTTAGAGAACAAGTTGTTTCCATCTAGTAAATTGCAAGCTGTAAGGATGCATTTTGGTTTTTTTTATCTTATTGTTGCATTATAATACATTATTAAATGTATTATCCAAATTGTTACGTAACTCTCATTTTCATTAAGATAGGGTAGATAAAGAAGAAAATTTATGTTTTCTAAATTGCAGTTAGTTTTTTCATACTTATCCACACCCTGACTGGCTTCTGTGACTTGCATCTTTTCAGTCAAGCTGATAATAACATTATAGAAGGGCTCAGGTAGCTTCCTTTTATCAGATTTCTCAAGTGAAAAGCTCACAGCAACTCTTCAAAACATGTTTGCTTCTAGGTCAAATTTTGATTCTAATACCAGATGAAATGAAGTGGTCTAATAGTCTTTAAATACTGAAATCAATTTCAAACAAAAGTTGACACAGTTATTTCCAGGAATTTTTTGATTGTTAAAACAAAAAAATATAGCAGCTAAGTCTACCACTACCCATAACAGGCAAATGGAATATGGTGGCTTTGGATGATGCATGCAGACATTTTTTTGATTTGGGGCTTTCTAACATTGCCAAGATGTAAAAGCATTTGTAAAGTGGGTATATTATAACTTCAGTTTTAAAGTTCTTCTGACTTGGAACTAGTTCATCCGTTTCATTTAGTGACTGATGTGCATTTATTTCCTATCTTTAATTTGATAAGATAGGGAACTGATATGGAAATCATGTGTTCTGTCCAAACAGTAAAAAACAAAGATAGCAGCATGAGAAGGGCATTTACAAAGAGAAACTATTCAAACCTCATCCTCAGAACTATCAAAAGAAAAATATGACTATTAGATCATATGAAAGCCTCAAGCTTTCACAACAGATTACAATTTTAATCTCCTAAGCATCAAAGCTCTTAACTGAACAAAAAGAATTTTAGAAGAAATAAGCAAGATGGACTTCCACTTAGGTATCAAAGTGCATCTGCAGCTAAGAACAACTTCAAAAGCAGAAGTTGTAAGCCAGAGTTTGTTAAAAGAAGGAACTGGATTTGTGAAAGTTTTGAAACCTCTGTTGACATAATTTTTTAATGTACAAAATAAATACTTATCAGTTTTCGAAATTGCTCAGGAAGACGGCTTTTAACAGAATTGAGGCAACATTTTAAGCAATTATGACCGAACTAGAATTTTAAGTAGAAACGGGATATTTTTGAAAACTATCAGTCTTTACAAACATCCAGAAATAATATTCAGTCTTACTTTGTTCAAGTTCTTCTGTTACTTTTTAAGAACTCTTTGAAAAACATCTCTAAAGGAACACAGAACTGTAACGTAAATACCCTGACATACAATTTCCTCATCAATTACATATGACAGGAGTCAATCACTATATGGTAATTATCAAAAATACTGATCAATTTTAAGATTGTCTTGATACTTAATTTTCAGCTGTATTAATTTCATATTGGAAGTAATCAATATTTTGTTACTAATGTTCTGTCAGAAGATTACTGGTTCTGCTGGATGCAAATTCTGACTGGTCCATATTTTCTATAAGCATCTCTAACCCAGTTCCAAGGACAGCTCCAAGCAAACATCAGACTAGTTCTCTACTAACACTATCGCCAAGAAATACTGACTAGAATCAGGAAAAACCTACCAAGATAATGAAAAGAAATAAAATACTGGGATTTTGCTTGTTTCTTCCTTGCATTCCAGGAGACAATTCATAAATGCTTGGGCTCCTTGAACACAATTTGTTTATAAGATTAGTTTTCTATTTACAACTACTGCCTCCTTGAAAAGGACTACATATACAATACACATATTGAAAAAGAGAGTAGCTAGATAGTAGTAAGAATCCAGAAGTTTCTACATAAATTGAAGAACAGCAAGTTCCTATAGTTCTAGGCTAGAACACCAAAACACTGGTATTGCTTCGTGTTTGTGAATTTCATCCAGTCCTTTAACTCAGCAACACTGGCTGGATAAGAAAAATGAGATTTTCCCACCATTTCACACTGACCCAGAGATGAAATTTCAGAATCAAGATCCTTTACAGAACTATGTTTCATCAGCCTTTCTGTTGCTTGTAGAGTAGAGACAATAGAGTGGAACAGAGACACAGCTGCTTGCATCACTTCAGGTTTCATAAAGCTCAATCATGTGAGCAGAAGTCACAGCATGGACAACTTCCATGAGCTCAGGATATTGAACAGTATTAACTGACAGGAAGCAAACAGAGCTCTGTAGCCATTTTTAGAGAGCTTTTATGGGTTTCTTGGTGGAAGCTGTGAATAACTTAATATAGGAACTTGGAAAAAATCCTGGACAGAGAAACATGGATCACATACAAAAGTGGTTACTAAAATAATTTCAAATGTAAGAGAAGGTTCTGCCTTTGGTGATGTAATAGATCCTAAATTAAACGTGCCAAAGGCACAGAGCAAAAGGCAAAAAAAGACACTCCTTTAAACCAATCTTATAAAATCAAAGAATCAAATACGAGAGAAAAGCACTACAATTAAGATTTGTAGCAAAGAAGATTTGTGGAACTGTGTAAATCCCAAATTTGCTCTGGGTTTGGAAATGCTTATTTGATCTCCATGAAAGCCATATTTAAAAGATGACTTGCAACAGATCTTTACACCAGAAAGCTCTCACCCATGTAGCAGTCACAGACCACTATGTAGAACAATTAATTGTATGTTTCAGCTTAACAGCAGTAGTCAATATCAAGTAGGCAGTATCAATACACAGTTCTACTGTCAAAAGCTGGGCACAGTTTTCAATTATAGTATTTGTTTCTGCACTGGTGACATCTGGAATCATACAAAAGGACACCTGCCTGAACATTTACAGTAACTACAGCAGAAGTGTCTAAAGCATGATGCTGTCACTAAGTGCCTAGTTAAACCACCTCAGTAAAATCTTGTCATCTTCAGAAATGTTCATTTAAATATACTTATGCTAGAAACAACAAGTTAAACAGTAAAATTAACATTCTGTGATTCCTAAAACATATGAAACACTTACCTGCTACTCTTTCATCGGTTTCTCTATTGCCATCATCAGAGTATCTTGCAAAATCTAAAGAATCAAGAGTACTGATGCTTCCAGCACGATCTTAAGGGGGAGAAAAAAAAATTATCAGAAAGAATCCTGAAGAGTCTTTTCTAGAGAAAGCCAAAACAGCATCTCGTTTAAGGAGCTATAAATTGGAGGCTACATGTTCTGCAACACTCAAGTTTTACTGCATTTTCTAAAGGTCTGTAAGTAAAGAGTACATCAGTAAATTTGAACCAAAAATACAGCACTACAGCAAGCTCATTGAACACAGACTGTAAGAGATTCTTGCTCCCTCTAAAAAATGGCATTTCTAGTCTGTCCACAGCAAATGAGGAGCAGTGCACTGCAGTACTTCCTCTTTTCCACAAGGGCCAGGGACTTTGGCTTGGACACACAGGTGAGAATGTAAAAGAAACCAAACTGTTGGGTGACAAGTTTCACATAGTTCCCGTTTAACAGGAAGCTGTAATTGCCTCAAATACTCTACTTCCTTTTCCCATTTTTAGTATTCTAAGGCATGGCAACATGACCAAATACTTTTTTACAATCTCCTGACCTAGCCTTTAACTTCAGTACGTACTCACTTAATCAACATTTATTAAGGAACACAGTATCTAACAAAAGCAAAGGAAGCACAGCTCATGCTATTGCAGGTATAACATTCACACTCTACAATTAAATTCTTAATTTAAAAAAGAAAAAAAATCAAGAAATTCCATAACCAGCATAAGGTTTGGATCTGATCTTGACATTTTTCATTTCAGGGGAATGGCAAAGAAAAAACCATCAACCAAAATGCAATTTTGATATGTCTGTTGAAGCACATGTTCACCTTTTTATAATAAAAATGCACAAATTACTTGGTAACAGAACTCAAAATAAATTGAACATGTTCCTAGCACAATTGAACATGCAGAAATTATATTAAGTACCTTAGTATCTTTCCTCTCCTTTGAAATTAATTTCTATGTAGCAGTTCAGAAATAATTTTAATTACATTAGAACTGTAGTCACATTAAAAAAGAACAAACTCCACAGAGCTGTCAAAAAAACTCTTAACTGTCAGTGGAAATAGAAGCAATTTCATCACTTGTCAGTCAAACTCTGTCATGACTAACATCACTAAGTATTTAACATCTCCTCCCATTCTGCATTATGTAAAAAAAGAACAAACAGAACAAAAAAGATTCT
This sequence comes from Coloeus monedula, assembly GCF_965178545.1. Lineage (NCBI taxonomy): Eukaryota > Metazoa > Chordata > Aves > Passeriformes > Corvidae > Coloeus > Coloeus monedula. Next base: position 75,401,109 of record NC_138781.1, read on the forward strand.
ACTAATGAGTTTCTTTGTATATTTGCGCCTAAGTTGTACTGTAAGGTCTTGTGACATCCTCTCTACATGTAGACCAGCACTGCACTCAAATAACAACACCTGAATTAAGACTGATGAAAGTACTTACACTGAAAAGATACAGAGAATACTAAACTTACCTACTCTAGCCGAGTTCCACAATATCAAAACTTGCCTGAAAACCCTAACTTGTCTGTTCCATGGACATATAATATATGACAGTATACAGTTCATATCTAACCACAGGGTTTTTTCCTGTTACAATGTTTTCTTATCCAAACAATGAAACAGGCTGTTGCTCCTCAGTGAGTCTCTATTCAGCCATTGGTTTTAAACATCCTTGTTCATGTGCAGGTTCCAGTCTTATCCTCTCCAATTTTTTCAGACATTAATCTGATTTAATAATTCTCTGTAGGCTGTTCTTTATAGCTTAGCAACACAGTACAAACTCTTCGTTTTATATCATCTTTGGAAAATGGACTGTTGTGAAAACAAACCAGTGGGGAATCACATTTGAAGAGATTAAGTTCAAAAGCAAACATGAATTTTGCATGCACAGTATGAAAGTCTTTAGAACTGACTTTTCAAAACACCCAACACCGTGATGAGTAGATATTGCTCCAACTTACTCCACTGGGAGTTACAAGATCATTTTTTGAAATCTAATACACAACATTCAAATGGAGATCTCAGTGAAAAGCTGATGTTGAAGAGAATCAACCAAGTCTCACATACAGCATCGCTATGGCAAATGCAGAAATAAAACAGTTCCCTCCCGCAGTCTTGCCATCTTCACAGATCAATTTTCTAATTGATCTGTGAACAGAAGCAAAGTAATATCAGAGAAACAATGCTCAAATTTTCAACTTAAGTCAACCACATAACAATTACTGAAGCATCTAAAGCCATAAGCAACTCAATAGTTCTTTATATGACTAGTGGTGCACTTCAGAGGCCAAGGCTCTCCTCTGAAAACTGATAAACCCGGACATAAAACACAAACTTACTGGCCAAAGCCAAAATTTTCTTGAAAAAACCCCAAACCACCAAAACCCAGTTGCCTAGAAAAAAGAAGGGGGTAATCACAATCTTTGTCAGGATGTACACAACAGAAGCTGTTTAAGATCATACCAGCAACCGAATCCAACAACTCACAGTATCAATCAGTTCTACAACCTTAATGGTCCTACCAGACCTGGAACTCAGCAACACCAAGGGGGTTTACTATTTCAACACCCAGAAACTGCCTTAAGCACCACCCCTGCATGCACAGCAGCAATTTTCAGGGTTGAAACTTGTACATTCACCATTTAGACTTCACTTTATCATTACAGTGTTCATAATAAAAGCAAACATCTGACTTCCTTTTCATACAGGCCAACATTGTGAAGATGCACAAGCAGCTAGACTCAGATTGATGAAACCAAGGAAGATGTGCTAAGGAACACCAACCGCACGGCCTGTTTCCCGCTACCATGATTTCACTCTGCCAGTAATGCTGACCCTCCTTCCCACACAAAAGCACACGCCCAGTACCGCAGCCCCTAACGCAAGAAGTTTCACTATCAGCAGAGTCACGGCACACAGGCACCGCCGGGCAGGGCGCTGCTGAGCAGCGCCCACAGGGGAGAGCAGCGAGCCCGCGCCACCGCCTCCCCTGCCTAAAATGTCACCGAACGGAGACTGGGGCCTCGCTACTTACCGCTGTCTTCGTAGGCAGGCATCAGCAGAGCTTTAACTCCTACAACTCATGTCACTGTCCGGAAAAATCATGGAATAACATCTTATAACCTCATATTTTACACTTCCATTAAGGACGTACCTGCTCCGCAAGGGATCAGAGGGTGTAAAAGGTACCTCCCTGCTGGCAGCACAACAGCCTCATTTGTTAGGAAAATGGGCAGGGCTGTCTGAAGGAAAGAAACCAAAGGGAAGGGCTGTGCTCAGGCACACAGCTCACCTGAAGAATGTGAAATATCAGCATTTGTCTGAAGTACAAATAGTTGTACTCCAAGACACTGAGTGGAAGCATTTCAACTACAGCATTCAGAAAAGAGAATTATTTTCTGAATTGAAAGGGGAAAAGAAAAAAAAAATTAGAAGAAAACATATACTTAAGTAATTTTTAAAATAAAAATAAAAATCTTAGCCTTAAGTTATCTGGCAAAGAATATCGAAGGAACTTCTTGTGGAGAAACTTGTGAAAAAGGAGTACACTTTGGCTGAAATCTGCTTCTTTCTCAGAAAGAAATCCAATGTGACACAGCAGCAGGAACCCGTTTTGTTGTCTTGGTATGTGCATTCTTACCAACAGTCTCCTGTGCATGGATTTTAGACTTACTTCTCTGAATTAAAACACTCTAGAATTAGCAATTCCTTTCTGCTAAAAGCTTTCCTAGTGAATAGTGGCAAAATAATTGCTGTCAGCTTCATGTTTCAGAAACAGTAAAAGCAAAGTAATAAGAACAATTTTGACAAGCAGGCACAAACAACTGCAGAACATGGATCACCTCAATATGGAACAAGAAGGTGCCACGGGTGCATAGGGAAGCACTGAAATTGGCTTAGGGTTTTCATAATTCATACTAGTGAAATTCCAGGAGACATACTGGGATAATAAAGGAGAGCCTGTGCACAGTTCTTGTCTCTTACCTTTACCACTGGAAAAGGATGAGTGAAATCAGAATGCCAATATTCATGTACTCAAAGATACTCAGAGTTAAGAAGTTATTTAATCCATTTGTTTAAAAATCCAATGTGTTTAATTTCATTTGTGAAGTTAAAAATCATGTTCAACACTACATTTTGATTACTAACTTACACAATCTTTTAAAATATTGCTTCATTCCAGAGGAAAGGAATTTTAATTCTTTCCTTAGTCCCAGAACTGCCACCAGATGACATGCAGATTTCTGCTGACACCTTCTGTTCCCTAGGCATATATCCAGCTCTCCCTACAAGTTGAGCATAAGTACCAAAGTAGGAAAATGTAAGGAAACCTCAAAGTGATACACCCCCTTCCACTGACATACATAATATGAGAAAGGTTGCATTTCATTCACTCTGATGATAAAAAGATTGTTTTTTACCAGCTTACCCTAAAGGACACCAACAAGGATCCTATTAGCCGTATTTTCATATTAGCCATATTGTCACAGTATGCGCATTAAGCAGAGGTAAGTTGCAGTCTTCTATAAAATCACATTAAATAATCTTTACATGCACATGACACTGTAAATCAACTAAAACCGCAGCCAAATTAAGCAGCATTACTTATTGACAGGAAGGCTCAAGAAAAAATATTTTTAAAATTAATGTTTTAGAAGCTGTTTGCTTCTAAAAAGTTACTAGTTGATAAAACAGCCCAGTTGTAATATTTTCTCTAAGATCGCAGGAAATCATATTATGTACTAACAATTAACCAAATGGAGCATATGAAGACCGAGAACTCCACATTTTTTCCTTGAAATTCAAAGAGAAGAAATGATACTATGCTTGTACAAGACAGATTCACTTTGCAATGCTAACTAAATGTTCACTTGTATTGAAAAATATTTGTAACCCTGAAACCAGACTATTGCTATATTTCAAACTGCTGAGTGAAATAGCTGGATAACCACATTTTAAACTGATTGAAGAAATAACTGGCCACTGGAAGTCAGGTTTTGATTAGCATACATATGGAACTAGAAGTGAATCCTTCCCAGTCAGGATCAGACTGCAATATCCCACTAGATATTGCACATACTAGGACAATATATTTCCCAGTTTAAGCTAGGCTTTACATGAATTATATGGCTATATGGAGGATGAAACAGATGTAGGCAGATAGCTTACACATATCGTAGGGAGATACAATCTTTTTTGGGTTTTTTTGAGACAGAAAAGGTCTGGATAATAACTTATACCCATCATGCTGTATCAGGGCCATCAGCTGGACTCCCAACATCCACCCTCGCACACCACTATTTGGAGAAGAAAAAACAAACATGACTTTGCATTGAAAAAAAAAAAACCCAAACCAAACAAAAAACACTCTTTGAAGACATTCTACCTGATTGCTTAATACAATTTTATTTGTCAATTACTGTAGCATTATCAAACGGGAACACACAACATAGCACAGGCTTGGAAAAAACTGTTAAGAATATTCATGTTGCTGGATACTAGAAAGATTTATATCAAGAACTCTGAATATTCACCCAAGCAGAGCTCTGCTTCTAGAAGCATGGAATTTTTATTTCATTTAGTCTTTTTCTTTTTATTTTTTATTTCAGAGAAAGTTAAAATGTTTTACATTAGTGTTAGAATTATCTTACAAGCAATTTAATCCACTAGTAGTAATTTCATTTGATAATAATACACTCTCTTCACTAAATTAAATTTTCATTACATAGGATTTCACTAGGGACAAACATTAAACAAGGCATCCCAGTTCAGAGTCAGGTACAACCCTACTTAGAAGCCATCTCAGGTTAATGCCTTCTAGCTTATCCTGAATAAAACCAGACGTTGAAAGTTACATAAGTGAATGACTGAGGCTATCAAAAATTATTGCTTAGCATCATCATCTTGATGGCTACTGCTAAGTAAGAAAAAACCCAATATGACTCCAAAATACAGTTCTCGGCAGCAACAGAAATAAGTTGCACTTCATTCTTGAACTGGGCACTGAAAACTTGTTTGGTAGAACAATTATTAAAATAGGGAATTGCTAAGGTTTGATTGAATTATGAATTAAAAACCAAACCAAAACAGGATTATTCAACCCATATATATACTACACCTTAACACACGGCAGTAAACTAGACTCCAAAAATTATGAACTATCATACAAAAAAGTTGTTGGGGATTATAAATGTCAGAAAAGCATGCAATTACAGCTCTATGCGGAAGAATTAAAGTAAAAAACTCCCAACTTACTCTGAGATACTCTTTCAGATCTATAAAATGTGAGAAGCTATAAAAGCCCCCTACCACAATGTTTTTTGACCAACAAGCCACGGATTATTACTAAGACAAGCTTTAAAATAATCATATAGTTCCATTAACTTTGGAAAACACACAAGTTTTTCCTGATGACCTGTGCTATTCCTATGAGTTAAGCTGTCCCTCCTCCCAATATACACATAAACCCCTTCTTGCATGGGGGAACCTCTGATGGAAAATTCTCCATCTAAAAGAAAATTATGTCACGAAGAGATCAAAGCTGAAACTTTAAGGTGTCTGCAAATCAAAGGTTGGAAAAAAATTTCACAGACATCTTACAAAGGACAACAGTACCCACATTTTATGTGGTACAGCTTATCTTTACTTTTAGGACACCTACCTAATTTTTAAACGCAAAGACACAGGCCAACTAGCAACTACTCTGATAACAGATCCCAACTGAGAAGTTTCTATGAAAATTACTCAAGTCTGACACTTTTTTCCTTTCTTCTCTGTGCTACAGATACAATAAAAGAACTATTGAAATTCAGACCTAAGGAAATGCAGATGTATAAATACACATTAGGTCTGTTTCTGTTGGTAGTCAAAAAGTCTGCAAATGAGGTATTTTACCTACCTTAAACATTCCAGACCTAGAGCAAACTAGCCAGTAGGGTCATGCAGCAGATGGCCTGCTCTATTCTAGAGATACTGGTCTGAAAAGACCATGTCCTTGAATAACTTGTATTTTCAGCTATCCTGTACAATATCATAGGCACAAAATAGCAGAAGCCAAGGAAATGGGACAGAGGCTAACTGGGAAAAAGAATAAATTTCTTCTTGTATTTATCTGTACATGTTTAAGTCCCATATTAGTCCCGAACCACATATATGCATATGTGAATAAACCAAATTGTGAGAGAGAGAGCACATGTGATAGAAGGTGTGGGATAATGTGAAAACCCAAAGAGTTTTAATGAAGTCCTTTCTACATTAAATCAATCAGGCATCATTAACCTTTTAATAAGTGATCATCAATTCGCAGTTTGTGTTTGTGACATTATACAGCAACTGAAATAGATATGTTGTGCAGTACGTATGAATAAAAGAATTAAACTATTTAATTTCCCATAAATGATACTGCAAATTTATTTAAACCGTACCACATTTCACAAGACATCTCTGGAGCAATATTTCTTTGAAAAGTTTTAAATGTCTGCTGCATTTAAAATTTCTGCTATGTTTCAACTTGTTCCAGGCATACTGATGCTGGATCTTTCAGCAAAGCAAACTTGATCCATTGCAGCAGACATTTGATCTAGCATGCAACCTTTACAGTAGGAACAGACTTATGTAACTATTTTTTAAACCAACTTGAACTTGTAGAGTAAATTTTACCAGATCGACACATTCCACATCACTATGGTAACTCTGGGATGGAATAAAAAGTCTTAAATTAATTCACTGCATCAGGCACTAAACTGTAAGCACCTGACCTACCAACCTTGCTTTGCAACTCAAGTGCCTCTTTTGCTCTCTCCCAGATGTTCTTATTCAATGAGACCTGCAGAATTTTCTAAGTTGGTATATTCTGAAAAGAAGACTTCATACCCTCATCAAATGAAAAGAAACTTAGTTAAGTAAAGCTACTAGAATAAAATTAACTTCCAAGCTGTCAGAGCAATCTACTTACCAATTACCTTGAACAGACATTCAATACTACTCCACGATGGGCAGCAGATTGAAAACAGATGATCAATACACTTACCTACTTCATATTAATAGCAAATTCTAAAAATTCATAGGAAGCATATGAGGGTAAACCCCTAAAGCTGGTTAGGGAAAACTAACCTGTGCTTGCTGGCCAAGAACACAAAAAAATCTCAAACAAACAAAATCCCACCAACCAACAACAAAAACCCCAACCACCAGATATGTAAAAGAAATATTTTGCAGATACATCGCAATAAAAAGGTATTACTCTCACTCCCATGACAGGCACAGTGCAGAAGCTCATCAGAAAGATGAAATTACAAGTGAAAAATAGATAAGATTGTGCACCCTAGCACAGAAATAACAGGCTCACAGAACTAGGTTACGATACAGATGCACCTGGGCTGATCTCCTGGAGAGCTATACCAAGACCAGGCTGCTTTTAGAGGGAGGCTTACTGCATAGACACTCTCAGGCAGCATCCAAATTAGTGGAGTCTGAAAGAATTAAGCCAGTGCTGCACAAAGCCATTTGAATGTTTCTGCAGTGAACACTTCAAGTCCAGAGGGGTGTGACCTTGGGGAAAGCATCAAACCCAGCCTGACTCCCTACACATGTGCAGGGAGTAGCTCAAGCTGCAGTGTGCTTGAGCAAGCAGACCTTCCCAAAACAGAACAGCTAAGGCACAAGCATGGCATGGAGGTACTTCTTGCAGCTCACGAGCCCAGCTGGCTTCAGCAGAAATCAGAAAGCATCAACAGCATCAAATTAACTCCATATGCTTGATGCTGCAGCACTGCATTGTCCAAAATGTATCCATTAACTTGCATCACAAGGATTTTTTTCATTTGTTGCAGTAACCCAGCCTTCCGATATAGGCTAATATCAAGCAAAATTGTATCACTTTCGTCCTTAAATGGTTCTCCTTGCTGAAGGACTACTTAAAGCGCATAGGTAATGTCTATCTTCATTCTCAAGCACTGTATTCTCTCAGGTTTTTTTTATATTTAAATCTTGGTAAGTTCTCATTTGCCCACTTCCTACATTTATCTTAGGATAGTAGTAGATTTTCCAGTTAACTTTTAACTTGTGTCCACGTAGTCTCTAGAGAATTAAAAAAATAATGGAAAATAGCAACTGGAGATCAAAGCATCTTTCCTATGAGAAAAGGCTGAGAGAGATGGGGCTGTTCAACCTGGAGAAGGCTCAGGGGGAGTCTCATAAGAAGTACAAATAATTGAAGAGGGGGCACAATGAGGACAGAGCCAGGCTCTTCTCAGTGATACCTGTGACAGACCACAGACAGTGGGCACAAAATGAAACACAGGTGGTTCCTCTGGAACATCAGGAAACACTTCTACTGTAAGGGGACTGAGCACTGACGCAGATTACCCAGAGGGGTGATGGAGTCTCTGTCCCTGGAGGTACTTAAAAGGCCACCTGGACATGATCCTGGGAAACCAGCTGTAGGTCACAGTCGTTCTGCTTGGGCAGGAGGTTGGACCAGATGATCGCCAGAAGTCCCTTCCCACCTCAGCCACGCTGTGATTCCGAGATAATTTTTGCCATGATTTCTCTTACTCCAGAAGTTTTTTTCAAATGACAAAACAGCTCGTGGCTTTCTCTCTTCTCTAACATCAAACAAGGTGAAAAAGTACTTGTTATATAAATACAAAATTTCCGTGACTTTTTATGTAAGAGTATTTCCTTCAATTAAACAACAAAGTAATCAGCTGCATCACCATCGTGCAGAGATATATTGCAGGATGGGAGGAAGAAAATTGCCCCTAACCTACAGTGCACTGGAAGAAAGAGTTCACTGTTTCTCAAAAGCTTTTTCAACTTTGTCTTAAAAAACAAATTACAGTTTTTTTAACTATTTGTCCAACACACTCAATATGCTTAGTACCATGTCTCAGGCATTCACATCATAAATAAATAAGGCCTAAAACCTTTACTGAATTATGCTATGTTTTAGCCTGTGCTAGAGATTTCAACTCAGTTGCTCAAATCGGCAACTTTACAATACACTAGAAAACCAAATACAAGTAGCACCTTGAAGACAGGAAGTTGTCAATTTGAACCAAACAATATAAGGTTTCAGGACTAACTGTTACATAAAAAAAGCCCTTCTCATAGTGTATGTTAAAGAGCTCCATAATATAAATTACCTAGCTCAGATTTTGCAAAAAATCTTAATTTAGTTGGGAAGTGTAAGAACATCCTGAAAAATATTTTTTCCCATATTTTCATTAATTCTGTGTTTATAGAACGTAGAAGTCCAGTATTCACAAGTTTTCAATTAGCAGAGATGAACTGCATACAGATCGGCTTCCAACATAGCTGATACCAGTAGCTACATGATAATAACTTGCTTCCAAATACTAGACAAACCTTTTTTATCAGGTAATGAAACTCGTGTGAAATTTTCAGCAAGCATTCTCTCAGCTGGACAGTTTATGAGTCACATCTTCAGTCAAGAAAAAGGTAATTCTCAGAGGGGAAAAAAAGCTACAGGAAATTCAATGTAACTTACACGGAATTGAAATTACACATGGGAGAACTTAGAAAAGTTGCCAGTGGTTGGTTCTGAAATGCAACGCTCTAGCTCAATGTTCTAATTTCCTTCTTTCCACCTACCCAAAACCCAAACTCCAATCTCTGCTTTCCCTAACAGCAAAACCATCAGAAGGATAGTGTGCTGCTTCAGCACAAATCCAGCTTGTTTTGCTGAAGCTTTCAGCCACAGGATGGTTAAACTCACACATAACTGAACCAGCTACAGTGCCTATACAAAGAGGTTCACTTCTGCTTTCCCCAACATCAAAAAGTAATAGGAACTCTGGCACAGGAACAGAACAGAAGTCAGGACAAAAGCAATTAAATTCCCCATATCATAGCTGTGAGGATCCTAAAAGAACCAGAACATGCACTAAGTTACTACAGGGGAAAATACAATGTAGTCATCATAGCCACTCATTACACAGTGGATAACTTGATATTTACCTGCCTAGTAGTAGTGCCTTCTACTCTGTCCTCCTTGGTCCATAACTGTAATGATTATCATGCTACCTTATCTTGTTACTTCTTTGTGTAGTTACATACTTATGGGGACTAACCCATCTCCTGAACAATCTACCATTATATCCCGAATCAGCCCAACAGAGACATTAGCCAAAGCTTAGACTCATCCATCAGGGACAGCTTCCAGCAGACCCAGTTTTAGTCATTTGACAAGTCCAACAGTTGCAAAAGCCTTAAGAAGCTTGTAAGCTACGAAGTGCATGTCACTGAAAACTTGTCAGAAACACCAGTGTCAGTCAAATGGAGTGGGTTTAAAGCAGTCACAACAGGAAAAGTTCACCTGGCTTCTGTATCAGTAAAGCCAACATCAGAGCACTATGAAGCCTCTCAGGTTTCATTCAGGCATGACTCTTTTCTGGCACGTTTGAAGTGAACTCTGCTTCCCTTTCCTTCAGCATTATGTACAAACCTCTACTCTTTCAAATGTTTTCTGTACTTTATTAAAAGTGACAACCATCAGCCTTTCCCATCTGTTGACACCAGCAGCTTTGATTACGTATTTATCCGCACCTTTCCATCACGTCCTTTCTCAGGGGAGCACCTTTTCCAATTCAGGTAGAAAAACCACTCTTACCCAGAAGCTACCATTCTACCTCCCAGTATCTGCAGATACAGCCAACAGGACTAGATATTTTTGCTTGCTTTCATAAAGTAACAAGCCAAAGACTTGAGCTGACAACACCAAATCACCTAACAAGTAGTCATTAGAATAAAAATTATTTGCCATCTTCCCAATTTCCTGTCTTATTTAGACTACTTAAGCTGAGGTATAATGAACTGTTCGGAGGTAGCCCTGTTCTGCTCTATTTTCATTCAGAACATGTTGAAACACCATTCATGGCAAAGCCCCGCACAAAATTACAATGTTTGTGACTCGGGATTGAGAAGAGTTGCTACCAAGACATCCCCCTCTTACAAAAGTAGAATCTGTACACTCTTCCTGCCTGGCTTTTTGCAGTAGGATCCATCTGAATTTCAAAGGCTACAAGCAAAAAGAGCAATGCTTCACAATATTCCAGCCCCTGCCCCCCCCAAATCCCAAGCCTGCCCCGCCAAAAACCCCAAAGGAAAATCAAACACCCCAAATCATAAAGAAAGCCAGGAGCTTACTATGAAGAAGCAGCAATACTTTATATCTTTGTGCTCACCGATGAGGTTAATCTAACTGGAATCAAATCCCTGGAAAGTTATAAACAATTTTATTATGACAATAACTAGAGAAAAATCATCTCCTGAAAGCCACAAATGTAACGTAAGAGCTCAAACTCCTTCCTTATGATTTTCATTAAAGCTATTTCAAATTTTGTGAACGCTGAGCTTTTGTAGCCATTAAGAACAAAATAAACAGCAAATTTTAAGAGTAAGTTTTCTTCACTCACTATGCACAAGCTTGAATTATGGTCATGCATATAATAAACACATTTGTGGTCCAGGAACTCAGATGAGACATTTGAGCAACAGTTTAAATTTTGAGTGTCTCAATTTGTACTGTACCTTCTTATGCAAAAATGATAGGGACAAAAATTTATATTTAATGTGTAGGTGGTAACTAAAGCCTTGTAAAAGATCTGGAATACAGTAAGAAGGAGGGACTTCCAAACCATACCATTCACATGACCAGCATTAGTAAAGTGGTACCAAAATGATCTAGCAGACATGGAGCAACTGCTATTGTAAGCAATGGAAGAAGATCTCAGAAGTTTGGGAACATCTAGCTGAGATACAGGACATGAAGGATGACTGTACCCAGGTGCTGTGCATCTAAAGGAATAGTGTTACTTTCTTCACGGCTTGAATTTGCTTCAAACTAGAAAAGCAAAATTGCTAGAAACAAGATACATTTCCACATCTTTCATTACAACATATCTTAATCTCAGTTTGTAGATGTGATGTTGCTGCTGCTGATGGAAAAAGGAAGGGTGTTTTGCAAAGTAAGAAATACCAGTCATCTGTCATTTGTTGTTGCAACCAAGCACTCTGAAGCACGGTTCAAAGACAAAACAGCTTCTAAGTCACTCACTGACCACATGATGCTGGTTCAAATCCAATGACACTTCAGTAAAATCTCTTTGTAACAGTCTTTGAAGATGAAGAGAAGAAAAAAAAGAGCACACCAAAATAAATTCCAGCATGCACTCAGAGTTTAGACTGGCACTTCTTAGAGTCCTTTTAGGCAATGAACACTTGTACGGGAATTCTCCCATTCTGTACATAAGTACAAAAGCTTCCTATTGCTCAGTGGAAATCCTCAGGCAGCATTCCAAACATACTTCACATTCAATAAGAATTGCCAGTCATACTTTTTCTGCATCCACTCAAATTATGAAAAATCTCAGAATAAAGCCAGAGAAATTCGTCTTACTTAGGGGTTGGGAGGAGCAGGTACAAAGCTAGCACTGAAGAAATTCTGACTTTAGAAATCAATAGAAACAATTTTTTAAACAATGTGATGCTTTTTTTTCACTGAAGCATAAAATTCACATGACCTTGAACTGGCAATCATGCCAACCTGCACTACTTTCTACATCAATAGTTTCTATTAAGAAAACTAGTAGTTTATTCTCAAATACCTTTGGGCATGTTAAAGCAAGAGAAGGTACGTGTACAACTCTCTCATACGCTCTCTGCAAGTTTCCCTGTGAAGATCCACAAAGGCTGGTACAACAGGCTGGGTCTCTCAACAAAACTGGACATTTTGACTAACTTAGGAAACTGTTCAGATTTATTCTTGGATCTGAACTATATAGCTCAGTCATCTAACTAAATCAAGTAATACTAGATGCTTAAGAAAAAAGCGAGGGAACTCTTCCAAAACCCATGATTTTCAGCCCACCAGAGTCTTCTGCAATCTACTTTTTAGTAGTTGGAAAATGACATAACTACAGAAGCATGAGATTATCAGCTCTTGTTCAGTCAGAATCCATCTGAACAGCACTGTCACAATTGCTAGCTCAATGCTAGACTCCAGACTGCAAGAAAGTCTGATGGCACTAAGTTAAAAAAGCTGCTTGAGCTATAGAAAAATATTTTTTCATTGTTCTGCATCTGTCACCTTTCAATGTCACTTAATGTGAAGTGCCTTTTGAATCACTGTTGAAACAAAAAAAACCCTTTGAAATGCACTAACCTATTGTAGATATCAGATTTGAAGGCACACCTTTAGGATAAGGTCTAGCATGATATTAATTTTAGCACTTCAGTATTAATAAATTTGTCCAAACTAAGTGTGAGTCCCGCCTTCTCTCTCCCCCCACTGCTACGGCCTCCTTCCTCCTTTTTTTTATAGGGACATCCCACAGGCATCTAACCATTAGCAGGTCAGCAAAATAATAATTAAGATGTTCTTACATAAGTGTACATTGGTCTAAGACTGCAAAAGGTCATTTTTTTTGTGTGCATAACAACACAGCTACACAGGCTGCTGTTTTTCTAATTCTGGAGTATGCGCAGTATCAATAAGTGGGAACAACGTTTTATGTTAACAAAGAAAAGAGAATATTTGATCAATCAGATTAATCGACTGGAATCCCCAAGGAAACACCTTGGGGATGAAACAGAAATTTGTATCAGTTCAAAGCCCTGAAGCACAAGTTCTTCCAACATTCACTAATCATATCATGAAGAAGACCACATTGATGATCTCAGCTGGACAAGGACAAGTATGAAACTCTAATTATTCATAAACAAGACAAGCAGAACATAAACAACACAGCAGGAATTAAAAAAACCCCATACATTTTAAAAAAGATCTTGAAATGCACTAACAAGTTGAAGTTTAGATGCCTCTATTATCCCAGCCCTCCAGATGCTATTAGTTATTTCCAAAATTTAAGTGTAACTTCGTGTCTTTGCAACATCAGAAACTCTTAAAAGAAATGAAAATACAGGACTATTTACAAAATGCCTTTAGGTATCTTGGCAAACACATAATTCAGTCTTTCACTTGTCTGCTACCCACAATTCCTTTCATTTCAATACCTTCCCCCGAGTTCATTAAGTCCTCAAAAGTCAGATGGCTGGGCAGCTTCTGTCTCCCAAAGCCACTTCCACAGGCTACCTCCTTTGTAGGGACCCTATGTTTCTTGACAGCAACACTGACAAGACACACAAGTCATTTTTTTCTAAGCCATGTGTGCTACGTTTAAAACTCAAAAGCTTTTAAGGCCAGCTATGCAACAACTATCCCAACATCTGCACTCCTTTTGCTCCCTGAAGTTATACCAACTCAGTATATTTACTGTTCCCCATCTCCAAATCCCAACATGGCTAACCAAAGATTATAGACACTTGGTAAACATAGCAGCATTAATTATAGGAAGCATCGTATTAGTTGTGCAAGACCTCTGAAACTCACACCTATCTTTAGGTGCACCAGCAGAAATAACACCCTAGCTCCTTATACCCCATTTCTGACAGTTTTTAGACTTCAAATGTAGCACTCACGGCTTAACACCCCACTCTTTCTCCTAGCACCGTATGACTTATCACTTGGCAGTGGGCACTAAAGGCACTGCTGAAAATCAAGGCTGAAATTACCATTCCTCACATTTCTTCCGCATTTGGCAAACACCCGTGACATTCACAGGGATACCGAAGCTCGATCAAACTACGCCTGTGGGACCAGGGTAACACGGATTCTGGCAGCCCACCTCCTCAGCCCCCGCCTGCCCCACTCCTACAGCCTCCCCCAGTCCCACGCTGATTAGAGAGAGAGCAAGGAATGACTGGAACAAGGAGCGATGCCAAACGCCTTTCCCGGCCGCCCAGCGACACCGAGAGCCAACCGCGCCCAGCCCCGCGCTCCCTTCGCCGGCTGCCCCCGCCTCCCGGAGTCCCCCCCGCCCCGAGCCAGGGTCACTTACTGAGCTGCCCGGCCCCGGGCTCCCGGCCACCAGCTCCCCCGAGCCCGCTGCCGCCGCCCAGGCTGCCCAGGGCCCCGCCGGCTGGCGGCGTGCCGCTCTGCCGCTCGAAGTTGCCCGGGTTGGAGAAGAAATCGCGGAGCCGGGGCAGCTCCCGGCCGCTCTCCAGCAGCTCCGTGTGCAGCTCCAGCGCTGTCAGCAGGAACTGGTCCCGCAGTAGCTGCGCCGCTATCGCGTCCATCGGCACCCGCGGCAGCTCCCCGGCCCCCGCGGCAGCATCGCCCGGCGCCGCCGCTCGCAGACCCGGCAGCTCCTCGGGGCTCCCCGCCGCCGGCTCCGCCTGCTGCTGCGGGTACGCCGGCCCGCCCGGTTCGGTGCTGCTGCTGCTGCCGCCGCCGGCCCGGGGCTCCTCGGGCTCGTCCTCCTCCGAGTCGCTGAGGAAGGGGTTCACACTGCCGCCCCCGCCCGCCGCCGCCGCCGCCATCTTACAGCCCGGCGCGGCGCGACCGCTGCCGGGGCGCTACCGCGGCAGAGCCTGCGCGGAGACGCCGCCGCAGACGCCCCTGCTGGCGGGGCCGGGACCCGCGGCGCTGCCAGTCCCCTGCGATGGTGTTACTGATGTTGACGACGCTGCTGTTGCTGCGGGCGCTGCCGCCACTGGCGGCCACAGCGACTCCCCGCCGCCTCCTCGGCGGCCTCCCACCCGCCCTGCTGCCGCTTCCGGATCCTCGCTCTCGCGAGAGCTCCCGCAGCCAACCGCGAGCGGCGCCCTTGCACCCGGCCCCGCCCCCTCCGGCCCTCGCTCCGCCCCCGCCGCGCAGGGCGGGGCCCGAGGGGGCGGGGCGAGGCCGAGGGGCGTGGCCACAGCCGCGGGGCGCGGCCGAAGGGGGCGGGGCTCCGTGACGCACCCGCGCTGGGGCGTGGCCGGGGCGCGGCCGGCGCGCGGAAGCGGAAGCGGAAGTGGCCGTGGGCCGCGGCGGGGGAAGAGGAGTGAGTCCTGGCGCGTGCGCGCCCAGCGCTTCCCGTGGGGAGGGGGCGGCGGATCCCAAGGCTGCCCCCGGGGCAGGGGCTGGGCACGGGCGGCGCCTCCCCGCTTCCGCAAAGCTTGGTCCGCTCTGCGGCCTCCACGGCGGCTGCCAGCCCACATAGCCTCAGGGCGCTGCTGGGACGGGAGGGATGCGGGGTTTGGCTTGGCCTCAGAGCCCGGTCTGGGGGCTCAGACCCTCGCCGGGTTGCGTTGAGCGGGCCAGGGTAGGGCTTCCCGGGGAAAGCAGCGCCCTACGAGGGTCCCCGGGCAGATGGGCATTGGACTGCCAAAGGAGGTGGTAGAGTCACTGTCCCTGCAGGTGTTTAAGGAAAGACTGGACATGACGCTCGGTGCCATGGTGTAGGTGACATGGGGGTGTTCGGTCATGGGTTGGGTGTCATCATCTCTGAGGCCTTTCCCAACCTAAGTGGTTCTGTAACTCGGCGTTCCCAGTGGGCGTGTGAGCCATCTCCCAGCATCAGGTGTTGCTGGAATTAGGGAGGGCACAGGTGGGTAGTAAGTTTATGGCCTTTGGAAGAAGGGTCAGGCAACTCAGGAGGACTACAGGGATGTTGTGCGGTCATGCAGAGAGAAAATGAGAAGGGCTAAAACCCATCCAGAACTTAATCTGGCTATTGCTGTAAAATACAACAAAATGTATTTATGGATGCATCAGCAGCAAAAGGAGAGCTAAGGAGAGTGTTTATCCTTTATGGAATGCAGGGGGAAACAGTGGTAAAGGATGAAGAAAAGGCTGTGGTACAAAATGTCTTCTTTTTCTCGCTGTTTAACAACATGAGTTACCCTCAGGATGCACAGCCCTTGAGTCAGAAAAAGGGAACAGAGAGCAGAATGATACTCCTGTTGGGTTAGAGGGCTCATCTGCTGGATGGTGAGGAGGCTCTGCAGAGGGACCTGGACAAGCTGCATCAGACAGCACTACAGGCTGAGGGAAAAGTGTCTGGAAACTGGCCCAGTAGAAAAGGACCTGGGAGTGGTGGTCAACAGTTGCCTGAAGATGAGCTAGCGGTGTGCTCAGGTGGCCAAGAAGGCCAATGACATCCTGGCCTGTATCAGAAATAGTGTGGTGAACAGGACCAGGACAGTGATCATCCCCCTGTACTTGGCATTGGTGAGGCTGCACCTGGAATCCTGTGTCTGCTTTTGGGCACCTCACTACAAGAAGGACATTGAGGTGTTGGGAGTGTGTCCAGAGAAGAGCAATGGAGCTGGTGAAGGGTCTGGAGCACAAGTTGTATGAGGACTGGCTGAGGGAGCTGGGGTTGTTTAGTCTGCAGAAAAGGAGGTTCAGGGGGGACCTTACTGTTCTCTACAACTGCCTGAAAGGAGGCTGTAGCAAGGTGGAGGTTGGCCTCTTCTCCCAGGTAACAAGTGATAGGAGGAAAAGAAAATGACCTCAAGTTGTGCCATTGAATTTTTTCCTAATATCCGTAAGATTGGATGTAAGTAAAAATTTATTCACTGGAAGGGTGATCAGGCATTGGAACAGGCTGCCCAGGAAAGTGGTGGAATCACAATCCATAGAAACATTCAGAAGACATGTGAATGTGGCACTTGGGAATGTGGTTTAGCAGTGGACTTGGCAGTGCTGGGTTAATGGTTGATGACCTTCAAGGTCTTTTCCAACCATAGCAATTCTGTGAGTCCATGAAATTGTGCATCTGGAAGTGTGAAGTTACCACTTTTAAAAAGATGATGCAAAATGGTTACTTTGTGTGTTACCTGGCAAAAAACTTGAAGCCGGAGTGTAGCAGCCGGTAGTGTTTGCTACTGAAGGAAGTTCAGCTCACTGAAACAGGGCCAGCACTGATTTCTATTTTATTTTCTTGAAAATATCGTTCCATTCCCACTAATGGAAGTTCTGTGTAAAGCTAATTCACTAGGGCTTGTGTATTGGGGCTGAACTCCTGGTGATAGAATAATGTGACTGTTTAGCAATGACATGGAGATGCAAAAGCACTCTTGAGTACTCACTCCGAACTCTTCCATTCACATGGTGGTGTGCTGTAAAAGACTCTGCTTTCCAGTTTTGGATTTGCATAATTTCCCCATGAATTTTACAATCAATTTAGCATTCTGTCCTGTAATAAACTTTGTATTTTATTGCTGCTTTACTGTTTTA
The DNA here is from genome assembly GCF_965178545.1 of Coloeus monedula. Classification (NCBI taxonomy): domain Eukaryota; kingdom Metazoa; phylum Chordata; class Aves; order Passeriformes; family Corvidae; genus Coloeus; species Coloeus monedula. Next base: position 75,418,882 of record NC_138781.1, read on the forward strand.
TGTTCTTGATACACAAAAAGAGCCTAAGTGGCAGAGCATGAACTGGTGGTAGCATAAAGTAAAATAGTTGTATGTGGTGGGATCACAATAAAAATAGGGACAAAAACATTTTAGTGTTGCTGCTCCGGTGGAACTGAGAACCTTTAAAGAAACCTTCTGCTTTTTCCTTTCCTTTCTGGCGAGTTGGAGCGTGTTCAGAGTGAACTTGTCAGGAACTGGGTCTGGTGCTCTGCCTCCCCTTCTGGGCAGGAGGGAAAGCCGTGCCGGGGTCCTGCAGCGGCCTCTGGTGGCGATCCGCGGTGCCAGCAGGGCGTGCGGCCCGGGGGGACTCCGAGCGCTCCCTCCTGCCTTTCTCTTCGGAAACGCCTTTCTGCCGACTTCTCTGCGCTGTGGCAGTAAGGACTGACTTGTTTTCACTCTTCCACACCGAAAATCAATGTAAAAGCATTTCACTGTTTCAGTGCTTTGGAAGAGGTTTATTTGGGTTTGTAAAACTAAATATTTACAGATGTCGCTCAGTTGCTCCAAAATTGTTTTTGGATGGCTAGGAAAAAACTAACTCCGCTGAAATGTGTATTCCAGGACTGAAGAGTGTAGGTAGAAAAACGTGCTTTTAACAGTATGCTTAAACCAGTTTCTTATATGCCAAAGGGATATTGTTTTGAGAAACTGGAGAAGAAAGCCTGATAGTGTAGTGCCTCAGAGGATGTGTGAGGCAGAAAAAGCTGCATGAGTTCTGGAAATGGAGCATTATATAGGTCTACTTGAGGCAGACAGCTACAAGTTAATTATTCAGTAGTCATTCTGAGAGAGGCAGATTGTTCATCAAGCTGCTTTGTCTCTTACTGGAGTTGCTGTCTCCTTCTAACTTTTAAAGGATTTGAGTTCTATGAAGAACAGAGTATCTAAATACATCTTGGAAAGCTAAGTGTCCAAAATACATGGGCTTGTATAAAAAATATCTGAAGATTTTTTTGGGGGGAGGTGGTGTAAACAATTTTTTTCAGTCTATGCATGTTTTGTTTCATGAACTTTTAAATTTATGGTTCTCGAGATGAAAAATGAGTAAAAAAAACCAGGCTTTGCTTTTAATCTGTTGATTTTGGTAGGAGTGTTGACTCTTGAGCTAGTGCCTCAGAGTTTAATGAACTTAAACATATGACCAGTTTCAGGTTCCCTCTTCTGTTTGGTGGGGTTGTGGGTGTGTAAAGCGTGCTTTCTTTCTGCAGTACTCTGGTAGAGCATCAGCCATTCTCACAGCCAGTGAACACACAGTTTAAGTCAAGATTTAAGGGGGTTTCTGTTTCAGCTTCCACAGATGAGGTTAATTTCATTCAAAGAAGTTAATTCTGTTAGGTACATAGTGGAGTTTTTTCTGTGCTGAATACTTGATGTATATGAATTACTGTGTTCTAGTAAGTCCTACAAGGAAGTAGGGTAGCTTTTTTTCATCTGATTGGGATCCCAATTAAGGCACAGGGAGCAAAATAATGGAGAAATATCTGAAGCAAATCTGATTTCTACTTTAAAATAATGCTCATCTGTGAGTTCTACCAACTCTTGCTTAAGTTTTCTTCTCAAACTGAGCTGCCCGAAAGAATCTTTGTCTATATATGTTTATTGAAGACTAGCTTTTGCCTCCTTTCAAAAGAAACTTGAAGGTAGTTATGATTTTTATGTTTGCTTTCAGACCTTAAGAAATGAATTTCAGTGCTTTGTAAACTCTAGGCTCTAAAATACCTTGATATTCTGCAGGAGCCAAATAATGCAAATGTTGAGACTCATAATGTTGCTAGCTTCTGCCTAAAGACCTCTGCCATGTCTCTGAAATTGTATCTGTCCATCCCAGTTTCAAGGGAATGTTTTTTAATGAGAATAGCCTGTATCAGTAGTTAATGGTTACTTGTGTGTTACATTCAGACCTAGCTTTACCCAGAAAAATTTACTTTATAAAGGGTTTGTTAAATTGGGATTTTAAGTAAAGGTAGTACAGCAGTGTGAAGGGGCTCTTGGAAATATTTTCAGCCTCACCAAAAATGTGATAATGACCCATGTAATCAGGTGAAGACCTGAATTAAACAAAACAACCCCCCAAAATCTCTTTGAATTCAAGTTTGGCTGTGTTTTTCTACCTCCAAAACTGCTGTTTTGAAGTGTTACTGTAAACAGTGGGTATTTGGAAGCCCACCATCAAAAAAGAGACCGAACACACTAAGAGCCTAAGGAGTATTTTAGAAAACTTGTTCATGCTTTATTATGTGTATATTTATGGTTTTGTGAGAATGAATATATAAGCAAAAATTGCTGTTACAATTGAGTGAAGAAATGTAAGTTATGAATCAAAGATGTGACTTTTTATGACACTGCAGACACTTGAGTATTGAATTACTTGTGCTTTGTTCACCTTAGCCTGGAAGATGGAACCCATTGTCTGGACTGTAGGCTGCCCAGAAAGGTCTTGCAGAGGGTGACAGATGGCTCTGAGATGGGTGCCTTACCCTGCCTCACCATCGTGAGGGGCAGTGGAGGTAGGGAAGGGAAGCTGCTCTGTGCTTTTGTTGTCTGTTTCACGTTATTCCTCTTCAATTTAGTATTTGCACAGTTTTGAAAAAAATTCCCCGTTTTTTTCCTTATATGGCCTGCTGACTGCAACTGATGTGAGATGCAGGCTTCAAAGAACGAAGGAGTCTGAGGACAGGCTTTGAACATGCTGAGTTAGGCGTTTTGTTAGGAGGAGATGGCATCCGGTCCTGCTGCCAACACAGAGGTTTGTGTTGGGAATTCAGGGAACAAAACTATAGCAAAGTCGTCTTTATTCTTCCTTCTGCTTGGTTTCTTTTTTTTCCCCTTGAGGGTATTTTCAGTGGAATTAATTCTCTAGAATGCTTAATGATGCAGTTGTACACATGGCTGTGCCAGCCCAAGGAAGAGATTTGGCTTCGGAATAAGTGGGCAGGAGCAGAGGAGGACAGGACAGCCCTCTGCAGCTGTACTGGCTTGGTTTTTCTTGCAGTATTTGTAACTGTGAAAACATCTTGTTCTTTTAACTGTTACCCCCGTGACAGCTGTTTTTGTATAAAATACCTTATAAAATATATTTGCCTTGCTGATCCCAAGTATTTTGGAAAATACGCTTTTAGTCACAAGCAAGTTTCTATAGGTGGCAGGGTACAAGTGAATAAGTGATGCACAGATCACCTCAAATATGAGAACTGGGGAGTTGTTGCCCATCTGTATTCTCTAGGTTTCTGTGTCTCTCTCTAGTGGTTTTTGGTTTGTTTTCTGAGCTCTTTTTTTCTTTACAGTGAATCTACTGCTGTTCATTTGCTGAAAGAGTTTGAGTGCTGGGGAGGTTTCATTTTAAATCAGCAGTTCCCCATATTGCAAAGAAGCAGGATACTGATTGTTTTCAGGAATAATGTTCTGTCTCCGTTAATTATTAGAGTGAATCAGCAGCTGAAAAATAAAGGTGTCTTATACAAATGAAAAGCGGCTTGGCTTTGTCATAAAACCAAATGTAAGCTCACAGGGCTTCAGTGGAGGGTGTTTGCAAGTTGATATATCATAAATGCTAATGAATGTTAACTACTTGGTTAGTCGAGGCTGATGTAGGAGCAAAGAGAACCTTGTTCTAAAGTGAATGTCAGTATTTCGGGCCACAGTAATTTTTAGTTCAGTGAGTTTTGTGTCCTGTGGGAGCTGAAGGAAATGCTTCCTATGTGAACAGCTAGCAAGTATGGCTGCTGGCGGAAGAGTTAAAGAGAAGGTGATTCCTTTGCATAAAGATTTCTTACTGGACCTCAACGTACCTTTGGACAAATACTGTGTCTGCTTATATTACTACTTGATGCTCTTTGCAAGTGGGTATAATCCATCCTTTTTAGCATTTTTCTACACTTTACAGCTTGACTCTTGCAATTCTTTTAAAAAGTTTGTTTTGCTAACAAAGGAATTGGGATTTTTTTCCCCCCTCTTGTGCGTATTTCCTTATGAGGAAGCAGTACTTCCCGACGGTGTGCTTGCGGGCTGGGATTTCCCAGGTCCCGGCTCTGCCGTGGTGCCGAGAGCGGCGCAGGACCCTGGAGAGCGCCGGGCTGGGGGCGGGCAGTGGCCCCCGCCCCCTCCGCAGCCTCCGAGCTGTGCCCACCCCTGGGTTGGGCGTCTAGTGCACCTCCCATTGGGATTGCTTTCTGCTGTGTGCTCGCCTCAGGTCTTAAATGGGTTTTTGTTCTCAGTGGGGAGCTTAGTTTGCTTCTGTGTTAGCTTTGTTGGGAGTGGAAGTTTGGCAGGTAAAGATATAAAGTATAGATGTTGCTAGCCAGTTGAATAGTATTCGGTTACACATTATAGTCAACTGACTAGCACAACGAAGTCTACTTTTGAACTCAAAAAGTTCTGAAGTCCGTTTTGTGTTTTTTGGTTTTTTTTTTTTTTGTTTTTTGGGGTTTTTTTTTAAATAAGAGAAAAAACAACAACAACAAAAAAACCCCCAACTTTTGAAAGGTGGGAAACTACAGATTGGTTATTTGACTCCTGTATGCCTTTTATGAAAGTGGTACTCTATGCTTAGAAGGTTGCGGTCTTTTTTTTATTTTTCTTCCTTCAAGCTGAAACTATAGGTAAATTTGCATTCAGAGGCTTCTATATAAGATTCAGCAGATGTGCTTGTTACTATTTGACATAATTCCTGTTTATTTGTAATGGTTGCTATCAATAAGCAAATGTGACTTAATAGAAGGAAAACAACTAGTGCCAACTTTTTAAACTTTCTTTATTCATAGTAGCTTCTACAGAACATACTTCAAACACTGTTTGGGGGTTTTTTTTTTGTTAAAGTGTGGTTTTTTCCCCTCTGTGTGTATGTATAATACATTTGCAAACTAGTTTTGCAGGAGTGCAGCTGAAAGTTGTTTTTTTTCCATACTCATCCCTGTGCGTTCTACATTAATATGTGTTGTATGACTTTAAAGTATGATCCTTGCCCCTTTTGTTGTTAAAGGGCAGAACTGTCATGCTTGTATTGGTACGTGTGCTTTATTGCATAGTTCTATTCCAAATGGCTTTAAAAATACCTCAGGGAGCCTTCAGCCTTGGTTTGTGGGGAGGGGCTCCAGTTAGAGCAAAGACTGCTGTGGCAAGCTCTCTTCCATGTGTTTGTGGTCTCTTTAAGTGCCACTTGTCCCTTGACCCTGACCTGTGGAAACTGGGATGGTGGGATGTGTTTTGTCAGACACTGTCAGGCTGTTCTTTCCCTAAAAGTGTCCCATAAAACTTTTAATGTGAAGAATCTGTCTACAAAATCTCCAAGCAGGTTAAGAAAAAAAACAGTGACAGGAAAAAACCCCCTACTTTTTTGTTTTGTTCAAGAATGCAGAAGTCTGAGGGAATCTGCTAATTGTGGTAGCACAAAAAAGAATTAAACAATCCTTATTGAGATGAAAATATGATGTTAAGCTGTATAACAGCAATGTTTGAAGAAGACCTGCTGTCAGAGTATTGCTGACTTGGAAATCAAGAAATATGTGAGAGGATTTGCAGATACCTCCAGAGAACAGGCATAGGTACTCCAAGTGCTGTGACCCAGTGAAATAATTCACAGCACGATCACTCAAGGTTTCTTGTTGTTGGGTTTTGTTTGTTCTGAATTTCTAGCTGCCTGCATACTGAGTGGATGTAATGCTGAATTTCTACTCTGTTTTGCCGCCACTTGGCTAACAACTGGTACCGAAGGGTGGTGCTCTTGTTTTCTCTTTCATGCCTCAAAGCAGTCATTGTTTCTTAAAGAAGTGCTCTGTTTCTCTTTATCGCTGCTGTCCCGTTTTCAGTGTTGTTCTCAGGTATGGTTTTTTTTCCTGGAAGACTTGTGGATACAGTTTCCCATGTTAAAGGACCATTCAGAGAAAATTGCATAGACTGACACTGGGGTGACTGATTTGCAGTATGTTCAAGTATTGGGACACTTGATGTTTCATTGGTGCTTTGCAGGCCATAGTCACATTTCTTCCTGAAAAATTCTGGCAAAAGAGACTTTTCTAGGCAGGCAGAGTAATTTTGATTATCAAGTGATGTTAAAAAGAAAATTAAATATTCTTTGAGCTCTTTGCCTCAGGTTTGGATATGCTTTACTGAACCCCATTTAAAATTTAAAATAGTTGTCATTTGTTATTACAATCCCTAATACTCAGTGAAGAAGTTGAACATAAAATAATTTTAAGTAGGTGGTTTGAATTACAAAAGCCACTTCAGTGCCAGAGCAACTGGAAATACTGTTGTTGCAGTTTCATTGTCTGGCAGAGTATGTTATACTTCAGCAGAGAAAGAAAATGAAAATTTGGGAGAGAGGAAAAGGGAATTTATCATTTTCCCACTTCATACATGATGAAGTCAAGATGAGGATTTGGGGTTTCCTATGTTTAAGTAGTGGGTGAAGATATGGGAGTTACTCAGAATTGGCTGGTAAGTCTCTTGTATAAATTCCAGCCTTGTGCAGTCAATAGGTGCATGGGCTGTGACAGCAGGAACGATTTGAGTGCATTTCCTGACTAGTGTAGCTCTTTAAAAATCTGAATTAATAAAAGAATAGGGTACGGACTGCTAACACCATCTTAGATGTTGTATAGCTGCCATACCATTCAAAGTTCTGTCAGACCACCCAACTTCTATTTGATTCTCTGCCCTAAGAAAAAGGATAATTTTTTATGTGTGGACAAATTGTACAGTCACCACTTTGACAGTTAAATTACAAAATACACAACACTGTTTAGTTGAAAAATATTAGTCAGTCAGAAGCACAGCAGACATTCTTGTCTATTTCTTTTTTCTGTAAAAGATATTTACCAAGGTCATTGATGCTTATTGAAAATGCATTTCCAATGGATTTTATTCATCTTAATCAACAGACTTGACAGTATTAGTGAAGCATGGTCCCTCTAAAAGAAATGACTAATGTACCTTGAGCTCCTTGTTTTGACACTTCGTTGTCCTTAAGAAAATATTCCTGCCAATGGGGCATATTCCGTGCAGTATTTTGTGCATGTTTTATTGCATATTTGGAGGAAGAAAAATATAAAAGGGAAATGTTACATTTCTAATGAAGAACTATATTGTGTTGCTGTAGAGGTATGGTTTTTGTTGCCTTATAAATAATGCTGAGAGATTGTAACTTCAGAGGCAATGCAACTTAGATGTAGATTACTTGGGGAAAATGAGCACTGCATTTAATTGTGTCAGCTTTCCTGTTAATTATTGAGGGACCTGGTCCAGCCTGGTGTGCTGTGGATGTAGCTTCTATGGCATGAGTCAAAAAGAAGGTTTTAAAAAAAGCAGTCTTGTCAGCAAATTACAGATGAACTTGAAAAGAGGGAAAAGCTCATGGGAAGAAGGTTTGGGCTTGCGTGGCTCATTGCAGCTGTCTTGCTCCCCTGCCACCCTCACAGTCTGGGTGTTTTAGTCTTTGCACTGACATGGCTGCTGGTGAGGAACTTGTAGCTAATAGCACGATTTTTTTGGTATTGTTTTGGTATGTGTGAATACAAAGAAAGAGAGTCTTTTCATCCCATTTGCCACCAGCTGGGAGCTTAACCTTCTCCCTGAGAATTCAGAGTGAGGGGAAAGAACCACCAAAAAATCCTTCTCTGATCTGCATGTGTCACTTCATTCTGGAAAAGTAATTAATTGCAGTCAGAAGGTCCTTGCTGCTTTTCTTTCTTTAATCTCCTAGACTTTAAGAAAGGTGTCTGCTGGTTCTGCCTTGCTGTCTTCCAGATTGATAGCTCCCCTGCATCTTGTCACTCTCTTCTCTGCTTGTGTACAGCATCCAATGAAGTGAGAAGCTCTGAAGTCTCCTGGAGCCCCTGGCATCACCTGGGCACTGCTCATTTTCTACTTGCTCTGTTTGTTCATGTGAACAACTCGAATTTAACCGGCAGTGAGTAGCTTGGTGGATCTTTAGTACTTTCCTGTTAAGGATCTGAGAAGGGTCTTTAAGAATACACCCCAGTTCGTGTTTTTGACTCCAAATTGCTTAAACAAAAATAATTTATTGGAATAGTTTAAGGTCTGACATACTGGGGGTTGGACAGTATCATCATTGGTTCTGTATTTGGTTTAGGAGATGGTGACAGAAGATGAAAAACGTAGAAAGAAAGGAAGAAATTGGAGTCTGACATATTGCTTACTTGTTGGGCTGAGGCTGTAAAGGAGCTGATTTGGCTGTCTGAACTGTAGATTCTTTTGTAACAAGTGATGTGTTTGGGTGGGCAGTAAGAAATGACATGTGGCAAATAGGCTGCAAGATGCTTCTCTTATCTACAAGACTGAGAGCTTCTTTCTTTCTTCTTGGTGTGATAGGCAATGACTTAACAGAATAAAGCAGAGTAATGTAGTCAGAATTTGAGCAAAGCTTGTGTTTTGCCCTGTGAAAATAAGGACTGTGGAAGGTGCTGCACTAAATCACTTGCTAAGGGGTCACCTGCAAAAATATCATAGGACACAAAAATATTGAGATATCCTTGGCTTAAGTTTTCTTGACAGAAAGATGTAAGATGTATTTTCAAGTGACAGTTTGTTTATCCACATTTTTGATGGCCAAGCACCCGAGGGCAGAGATATTTTGGCACTAGTCATAAATACTTAGATATGGCTCCTCATCCTCAAAAGTGAGTGCTTAATACCTTTCCATTTTTCTTCTCTCGACAGGCTGTGGCTTTTAGTTTTTCCTATAAGCTAGTGCTTAATCCACTTTTTCCTTTCATCCTGGTTATTTTTTTTCTTGTGAGGAAGAAATTTTTATCCTTGTTATTTCCATGCCTTTCGTGTTTTTGTCTTGAACAGTCAAGCACCAGGCTCTATAGAGAAATTTGCATTCAGCTGAGTGCAATTCGGAGCTTTCCAAAGCCTCTGTACCTGTGAGAAAGTATTTGTAAGCTTGAGGACAGAATACTTTTCACAATGTTGTGTCACAGTGGTGACACACAAAGTCCTGCATTCAAGGAGCAGTGTAAGCTAAGGTACAGGCAGAAAGAGCGGCTGTGAGGGATGTGGCAGGAGCAGGTGCTTTGGGAGCTGCCTGTCTGGAAACCATGTGATGATGTTGAGCAGTTGGATGTGTTGGGCCCAGATAAATAGTTTAGTGTAATGTAGTCAAACTGTGGTTGCAAAAGAAAGTATCTTTTTCTTTTTTCTTTTCTCACTAATTCTATAGATACTACAGTCTAAGCATTACATTTGAATTGTGTTGATTGAGCTCTTTTTTTCTGTGAGCAAAGACTGAGGCCTGGGGAAAATTAAAGCAAAGAGAATTAGCTAGTGCAGAAAACAGATTAGGTTACTAATACTTTAATTAGAACAACGTAGAATATGCTAAGCTATAGAATTTTTTGTAGCACTGGGAGCATGCAACAAGTATCTGATAGAAGTAACTGCTTTGTTTAGTAGGGTGTTTCATCTCATCAGTTTAAGGCGTGAGTAGTTTGGATTCTCTTATCAAGCACAACTGCATCAAAAGAAAAAGCCCTATGGAAAATAAAACTGAATAAAATGAGCTCTGGCACTGAATTTAGTGGTATTTCTGTGATTGTGATTTCATATATTTAAATTGATGCAGGAACTCTGAATACTTAAAAATAAAAAATAAGCAAACTGATGTTTAAAGATATGCCAAATCTCTTGGAATCTTACTTGTAGACATAAAAGCATGTAAGTGCCTGACTAACAAAAAGTTTTTGTTTGTTCATTTAAATGTGACTGCTACATGTCTCTTTGAGATGTTGTATTTTGTTATCTCCGTTTTTTAATGTGGTTTTGTCTCCAAATCTCTAAAAAGAGAAATTGCTATAGTAATGTTTCAGATTAGAGTTGGAGTTGTTGTATCTGTGTTTCAGTAAGGAAAATGGGTGGAATTGGAAGTTATGGTTAAGTTGCATGCAGATCTGAATAATATGTAATATTATTCAGATATGTAATAATATGTATTATCTTTTAAATTTTTTTTTTAGTGTGTTTCTTTTTTTTCTCTGGTTTTCCTGGCCCTTTAAGTTTTTTATTTTAAAAAACACCCTTCAAAGTTTTGATCAGAGTTAAGGTTATGTGGTAGTGAAGCCTTTTATCCTTACTTGATAAGAGTGGTAGGTTTACCATATGGTAGCTGCCTGTGTCTGTTCAGCTACTGGAATTCTGAAAGCAACAAGATAAACATAATATATATATATATAGTCATTTAGAAGCGCTAACTAGATTCTTAAACAACCTGTTTCTTTTAGAGAGAGCTGCGTATTTACGTAGGTAGTCTGAACCTTCCAGGCTGTTAAGAACATCTGTTTCTTAATTGATGAATGGAGATGGTGTTTGGTTAAGGTGGTTAATTAGCTAATATTTAAATAACTAAGTTAGAAACTTGGACAGCACTAAGTCTTTTGTCAGAACTGAGCCTCATGCAGGCTCAGGTCCCACACTTACCTCAGCCAATATTCATATTTATCTCCAGGAGTCATCACATGATCCCCATAGCACACTTGGCAAAAACGGACATTTTCCAGCATATCTGTTATTAAGCGTATTTGTATCTCTAACATGGCATCAGAGGATGACAGGGCAGGGGGAAAAAAGCATTCAAAAAGGGAATATAATTATTTGTGAAACATGATTCTCCAGCTGTTGCGCTTCTGTCACTTGTTTTAGAAACGGAATAGCATTCTGTGCTCAGCACAGCATCTTTGCTCTTTTAAAAGAAGGTTTCAGTTTCTAGGCAGAGTATAATGAGCCCAGATTTGATGGCAGACTTGGAGAAAAAAAAAAAGCAGTGTTGGATGGATGTTTGTTATAGGATGGCTTTCTTTAGCTGTCTGGCTTGCATTTGTCTGAACAGATTTCAACTCTGTCGTGCAACCAGCCAGTAGAGGGTAGTGTGTTCACGGAGACATTGCATTGTCTGAGTCTTCTGTCGCTGATGTAGCTCACAAAACAAATGGCTTGATTCAGTGATCTTTTGAAGCCATCTTATAAACCCCTAAACACCAGAGATGAGTTGCTGAGACATAATGATTATCTGAAACTCTGAATTAGTCATGCAGTGGCTCTGACCAGAAGTTCTGGGGAAAAAAGCTTGTTGGAAACAGAAATTAATTCTGGATTCTGAGTGATGACTGTGATTTTTCTACTGCCATTCCATAACAAATGAAATAAATATTGATTCTGATGTCTCATCTGCCTAACTTTAGGTTTCTTGCTCTCTCTTAGTGTTGGACTTTGCCTTTGCCAGCCGGCTGCTGCCATGGATATACCAGTCTTCATACTTGCAGGGCTCCTTGTGCATTGTGTGTTCTTGGTCTCCATTTTTGACATCTACTTCAGCTCTCCCCTCGTCCATGGAATGACTCCTCAACAGACTCCACTGCCGCCTCCGGCCAAACGTCTTGTGCTTTTTGTTGCTGATGGTCTGCGAGCAGATTCTCTGTATGAGTTAAACAGCAATGGCACACCCCGGGCACCTTACCTGCGGTAAGTCCAAAACTCTACTGAGCCACAAGGTTTTGCTTCTGGAGGCAGCTCTAGGTAACACTGAAAAAAGAACAAGAAGAACAATGACAACTGTGGTGGCTTGGGTGCTGCCTTCCCTCTGCCTTTGAAGTAACAAACTTTGAAGAGTTACACTGTGCAGAAATGTGTGAGCTTGGCTGGTATCCCTTGTCAGGAAAGCTACTAAAGCTGGGGCAGTGTAAATTGAGTCCATATTGTCCCCTGAACACTACAGATAGCCGGTAACTGAGAGGGGAGTGAACTTTCTCCATTCACGTCAGCGTGGTATCAATTCTGAAGCCTGGCAGCCGCTAATTTAAACTGCTTCCTGGATGCTCAGTTTGAGTAGTAGTTCATTAACTGCTTGTCTTCTAATTCTAAGCTACTGACGAAACTTTAAGGAGTGATTAAAAGAGATGTCCTGAATGGATCTAACAGGAGGCTGCCACTTCCTCTTTGTTCCACCCTTCCTGTATGCATGACCCTGCTGCCTTCCTTGTGCTTTCTACAGTGTGTCTAATTGCTTAAAGGAATGATTTAGTTTAAGGCTGTGAAAAAGTAATCCTGCTAAAAAAGTGTTGAAAGTCATATCCTTGTGTGCTTAGAACCAATTTTCATTAACTTTCCCTGTTTCCTTATATCAAGATAATTACTTGATCATAAGAATTAATTTCCTAGACTGAAAAAAAGAGACAGTATTAAATAAGACTACTTTCATGTGGTGGTAGAATTGGTCTGGCTTGAATATCAGAGCAAGCCCAGATAATCAGTCATCTGAAGCTCTTTGGGTTTTTGCAGTCCACTACTGCAAAAGTAGTACAGAAATGTGAGGACTCCTTGCTACGGGGCTTGCCAGCCCATATGGGCTTGCTCATACCTACTGCTGCTGCTGTTACTGTTTTTATGAGGTGCTGTCTGCCACATCAATTTGAGTTTACTACATCGTCTTCTAGTAGTGGACTTCACACTTACTCCAGAGCACTTTCTTTTCTTAGCAGTAAAACTGTTGGTCTTTTGCATCACCAACCAACACCATCAAGGTGTGAATGCTAGGAGCAGTGGTGAGTAGTGGCCAGGGAAGAGGTATAATGGGTATTTTTTTCACTAAATGATTTGAGTTTTTAAGTTTCAGCCATCCAGCATTATCATGCCTGTCTAGAAAAAAGTTAAACCATGTATTAGCTTGTCTACTGCTGGAAAATTGGGACTTTTGCTGTTTCTGCTTTACCTTGTCTGTGGAGCTGGGGACTTTCTATTTCAAAATCTGTAGAAATAAAGCATTGTCACCTGTGCTGAAAGTACATGGGTGAATGAAGGGGAAGAATTACCTTGTAGCAAGCAAAGATGCTGGTAGGTCACCAAGTGGAAGAAAATGTGAGCAGAGGTGGGAAGTGCTGTCTGTATTTCTCTCATCCCTGGTTCTGCATAAGAAGTACATATGTGTGTGAGCATGTGTATGTGAGAGATGATGAAAAGAAAAAAAACATGCAGCATGTCATGCCTTCTGAAATGTGGGGGTTCAGGCAGCCCAGAGCATATCTTCAGATCTGTTACGTGAGCTGCCACAATTTCAAAGCAGCAGGCTCAGTGTTTTGTCCCTGAACCTTTTCTTTGAGCTACACAACTTCCATGAGTTAACTTCGTAAAGGGAATGACAAGATCAGATGTTAGTTTCTGGAATTATTTCCTTCTTTATTCTGCCAAGTTACTGCTGTCTGAACATTCCTTTTTCAATAATACTAACTCAAAGCATCTGCAGTTTAATATGAAGTTTACTTTTTTGCATGTTCATTCCTAAATTCCACGTGTTTAGTCCCTTAGCCACTTTATAGTAGTGGGCAGCATTGCAGCCAGATTACTAGTCTTATCCAAGTGGAATACTTTGGGAACTAATGCATTGTTAATAAGGAAAGATTATTTTTAAATGAGCAAGAACCATTCTTGTAGCAATGTGCTATTAAAAGAAACAAAGTTTTAGTAGGTACGTAGAATTGAATATAAATATCCATTAGGCTTGAAGCAGATTGTTGGATAATACATGTACACCAAGTACTTAGTCTTTCATGATATCCTTGAAAAATCTGGTTTTCAGCAGTGTTGTCACAGCTGTGAGGGCCAGTAAGTGACCTGAATTGCTGCAATGGTGATTTCAGGGAAGATGTTTTCTTCTTTGCCTGTCATGTTTCAGCCATATTACTCTATCATATTAATACTAACCATTGTTGTTATGGGCAGCTAATGTTTATACTGTCATGGAAATTAATTTTTTTCAGTGGTTCTTATGAGTAAAAGGCCTTAAAGTCATTCAAAGTATTCATCTAAATGAATTTTGAATGGGTAAATGACATCTTTATATGTCATTTTTTCTGCCTGGTGTGTGATGTTGTTGACTTCAGATCCTGAAGTCATCCTACTTTTGACAAACAAAGGTAAAGAATTACTTTCCAATTCAAAAGAAATCCAATTCTAATTAAAACAATTTCCTACCTGTTGTTTCAATGAAGTCTGAGGAGAGCTGCAAGTGTTTTATTTTTGTTTTAAGTCTTCCATGACTGTTAGTGCAATACAGTCCTGATCAGCCTATAGTGAGAAAAATAAGAAACCGCTTTAAATAATACATAAATTCTTTTTCAAATTCATTTTTTCAGTACGACTTAGTGTATCTCCTAGCTGAGATGAGAGTTAGGAATAACATGTTAGAGTGCTGTGTCTCTATATGCTTTTATACACTGTAATATTTGGGCTATTCCAGGTAGTTCTGTGAACTTTCAAGTAAGTCTGAGAATGTGAGGTCTAAAATGAGTTTAAAAAACCCCCAACAAACAAACAGTGAATGCTGCAAGCTTGGAGTGGAGCCTGAAGTTTTAGGTTGTTTAAAGGCATGAACTTAGAATTTACTTGGGCTAAAACACATAAACATAGCAAATTTGGTAGCTGATATCATGAACAACAAAATTATAATTTCCTGGTAACTTGACTGTTAAAAACTGCTTTGAATTTGTTCAGAAGATTCTGCTGGTTTTTCCTAAAAATCACTGTAAGATATGTCCTGTTGTGTTTTGTTTTCTTCTTCCTCTTGCTCTAACAGCGAGCAGTGAATCTTTCTCTTTCCAGAAGGTGGAGACAAGAAAACAGCGTATGGTAATGCTCACATCTTGCTTCCTGACAGGCTCCAGCTGTTCAGATCTTAGGCAGATGAGAATAGTTTATGAGGCTGTTTCTTATGCTTGGGCTTTGTCCTCTGTTTCCTTTGCTTTTTATCTGTTGTAACTATTTATTGTACGTGTATAAACCCTAGACACTTGATGTATTTCTGTGTATATGGTGAGCAGGTATTCTCCTTCAGTGTAATTGAAAAAGATGCAAGGTTTACTTAAATTTTCTTCTTGTTGCCAAGATTATTTTCACCTTAGATTTATGTGGGGTTCGAATTCTCTTGGTGTTTCTTCCAAGATTCAGCACAGATAAAGGCAGACCTGGTCACAAGAGTTTATTATAATGGAGTGTATTTGAAGAGTAAGATAAGATTGAACTAGACACTTTCAGACTAAATGGAAAGAACAAAGAAGAGTAATGCCAGGCAGAAACAATCTGTTGGGGAAAAAAAAGGAAGCTAAAGAGGAAGGCAGCAGAAAAAAGCAGTATGTTAATTTTAAAGGTATTAGAACACCAGCTGAACTCATCTGTTTGCAGTGCTGATGGGCCACAATAGTAATGTTCTCTGTGCAGTGTTATAATATAGAACTACTTGCAGGTTAATCTTCTGCTTGTTTTACTGCACAGCAGGTGGTAGTGAAAATCTGTTTTAGTCTAGGGGCTTTTTTTTCATTTCCTGCCTCACATCTACCTGTCACTCTTTTTATCTGCAATTTGTTGTAGTTCAACAAGTCATGAACGTTAACTGCCTTGAATCCTGTTTTCAGGAGTATTCTAGAGAATAATGGCAGCTGGGGCATCTCTCACACTCGGGTCCCAACAGAATCCAGGCCGGGGCACGTTGCACTTATAGCTGGATTTTATGAAGATGTCAGTGCAGTTGCTAAAGGTAAGCTGGTCCTAAAGCTTTGAATGTTGTCCTCCAAAGTCAGGTGTTTCAGTGATGTACTGGGCTTCTGGGTGATTATTGATAAATACCTGCATTGTAGTTTATATGCCAAGATCATTTAGAAAACAGTAATTTTGGATGGATTTCCTACTTCTAATATTGATAGCTAGGAAAATAGCTTACATAAATTAATATTTTGTAACATGGTTGAATTTAGCACCCTGAGCCTAAAAGCAGAAGTATCTTACGGCCTCACCTCTTCATGTAACAGAGTTTTCAATTATCATGTGGGATACTCTAGGGTATGGCTAAGTAGATGTTTCAAACAAGAAATGAGCTGCAGTATCTCAGCTGAACCGTTGCTGGCTTGAGTTGGAGACCAAAATAAAGCAGAAGCCCCAAGCATGTGTTTTGTCCAGAGCTGTTACTGAGTGCTTGGGGCTTAATTATATGGAACAACCCTTCAAATTACTGACTTGGTCTTTTGGGCGCTCCTCTGCTTTCCCCGACGTTTACCGGCCTCAACACTAGTCATGTGCGTTGGTTTTGGACAGGGAAGGCGAGAGGAATTACTTGGTCTTGTCCATGTTCCTAATGAAAAGGTTCTTCCTTCTGACAATCACTACAAATGCAGGATGGGCAGGAATACCTAGTTAAGAGCATCTCTCTATTTCTGTCAATTGCCTTTTTGTGGAAACAGAAAATCTTGAAGGTTTTAATGTGAGGAAGTGTGACATGACTTCTGAAAATGTACAGGTGTGTACCTTACTGCCCGAAATGCCAAGAGCTGAGTTCAGACAACAGGAGATGCAGAATTCAGGAAAATTTTAGCTGTTTAGAAGGTAAACCAGCTGTGTGCTTTGCCTGTTTGAAACCCTGCGTAATGAGATTGACCTAGGTATTCAGTTAACTTCTCAATGAACGGGGGGCTAATTATAACAGATGTTGAAATGGAATTAAAATCAAGATTCACAAATTGGAGTTCATTGTGAAATAATATAGGGGAAACTTATAAAAAAACCCTACAACATTTTGCATGGACTATCAATTTTAACAGTCAGTGAGAGCTTCTGGCAATGCCATTTAAATGCTTATTTAAATATTTATTTAACAGGATGGAAGGAGAATCCAGTAGAATTTGACTCTGTTTTCAATGAAAGTAAATATACCTGGAGCTGGGGAAGCCCAGATATTTTGCCAATGTTTGCAAAAGGTAAGACTTAATTTTATGAATCTTTAACACATAGTCAGGTAGTAAAAGAGAGACTTAGATTTTTTGAGTTAGAGAAGAAGGTGAGTATTTTCAGTTTATGTATTTCTGTATACTTGATTTCTAGTTTGTGAAATGAAGATGGGGTGGAGGAAAGGAAGCAAGCTTTTGATGAGGATATCCCTATTTATTACTCATTCATTTAAATAGACCTTAGCTAATTCTGTCAGTATACTAAAGAAACACACCTTTAGTTATAAGGACCTAGTGTTTTTTTCTTTGTTGAGGTTTGAAGCTCTTGTTTTGCAAGCCTGTGGCTGGGATTTTTCTTTGTATGTCTGCAGCTGCCAGTGAGTTGGGAGATAGAACTGCAGCCATGCTTTTTCAGTGTTGGAGCTGGAGAAGTAGCTTATTGTGGGTTATCCTACTTCTACTCAGAACATTAATATGTAGGGGAAGAACTGAATGCAAGAACTTCCTGGTACTATTCCTGAAGCTGAGGTCTATTGCCCGTGGTGTGCAGTTTGTTAAAGTCTTGTCAGCCCAGTGCAATTGGTGTTTGAGCATGCAGAGATTGCTGAGCGACACTTCAAACGTTTAAAGGTTCTCCAAGTTTAATATTGTTTTCTTGGAAGAATGAGTGCATATACACCCTTTCACATAATCTCAGAATAAACAGACTGAAGTGAAAGGGGACAAGAGTATATGCTGCTGCTCTGCTCTAGGCATTGTTATTGACAAATAAGAAAAATGGGGTAGGCAGGGGAGGAGTGGAATGTAACATTGGTTTAGAAAAAATATACATCATCTTTCTCATGATGATTCTTGAACTTTTTCTGAACTCATGTGTCTTCCCCCTCACATCCTGACATTCCCCCCCACGCCCCTATTTTCTATTCTTTGCTTAAGCCTCATAAATTTATGATGAGCTGTAAAAATATCTCATGGTAATTTCCCACGACCTCAGATTGCCGTTTGTATTTAGAAATAGTGTGATGGTGGCTGGGGAGAGGGGAAAGGTAGTTGCCCTTGCACAGATTATTTGTGTTTTTAGGAATATGTTCTTGGGAAAATATTTGGGGAATTTAAGAATTTCCCAGCGCCCTGTCCTTCTACTGGTTTTGTTTGAGTAAGATGATAAGCAGATGACTTGGGAGCAGCTTTGATGTTATCTGAAGAGATGTGCAAGGATAATACTCTCTATATGGCTTGTTCCGAGTGGTATCAACAATGCAGCTTCCTTTTGCAGGGGGGAGGAAAACTTCCCAAAGTTGGCAAAGTTAAAGTGCAGCCGTGTATCTGTGAAGGAGATGCTGTGTCAGAACATGAATCATGGTTTCTCATGATAGAAAGACAGATTAACTTCATTTAGTTAGAAAGAGTTCCCTTTCTTTCAAAGAGGCCAAGTTTTCTAATACAGAAGGGAAAGGAATCAAGCATTCATTCTTTATCTTTACTTTTACAAAAAAGCCAAGAAAGACATAGAGAGAAATTAAGCCATGTGCCCCTTTCTTTTCATGTTGCAAATTAGTGAGGCCGCAGGACTCTTCTTGTGTATGTTTTATCATGCCAAAATGTTCTGAATTTTAATGTTTCACCACTTGCATTGGATGTTGCATAAAGACTATATGACACCTGCCATGTTTTGGGAAGGATAGGAAAATCCATTGTTTCCTGTCACTGTCTATTTTCTCCTGGTACTTTTGTTGTAATAAAAGAGATATTTCAAGAAAATAGTTGAGAGTCCTGTAAGGAAGTAAAGAAAAATGCTCACAGATTTTTTAAAATATGAAAATAGGTATACGTGAAATCTAAATTTGTCAAAGTTTTAATGACTGTGTGATTAGTATTTCAGTCTGAGAAAATGTCTGAAGTACCTTTGTATCTTGAGTATATAAAAATAATAAAAGGTATTTGTTTCTAATAGTTAAACTCACTTAAGATACACAAATTCACAGTGCTAATTTTAAACTTATTTTCTATGATGTTTTTAGATTATAACCTTGAAATGATCTAAAAGTAATGTGGTTTAAAAATGCCTATTTTGTTTCCAGAGTACTCCTTAAAACTTTGAGTTTCTCTTCTAGACTTGCCAGGATTTGAGGTTTGACCTGAAAAATCCAACCCTGTACTGTTCTGTCAGCAGTCAGGGTTGGAGTATATTCCAGAGTATTAAATGTAATGCTGACTGTTGCTTCTCTGAAGGGAAGAAGATACTAGTCTGTTGCACCCAGATTGCCATTTGCTTTGTGGGCTTCCCCTCTCTTTTTTGGAAGCTTCCAGAAAGGCTAGGGTCATTTTTTTTAACTTGAGTATGAAGATGGCTATCATCAAAACCATGGGAACAACTGGGAAAAACCATTGTCAGGGTTATTCTGGACAGACAGGCCTCTCTGTCTTCTGGTTTAGTTCCTTGTTGTTAAACAGTGCAGAATTTCTCATATCCCTCTCATGGCTGGATTTGATGACAGCTCTCTGATGGCCACACTCTGTCCTGCTCAGTGTCTGACTGTCTTTCTGCATTTATTCTTTTTCCCCTTCTTTTCTGCCTGCAAAATTTGCTAGCAAATTCTCCTGCTGGTCTGGACTCTGACCCATGGCAGGCTTGTCAGACACAGGAACTGTCCCCTAGCAGAGCAAGACACTAACTTTCAGCGGGATGTAAATCTTACTGTAAGAGTGTGGTAACTTGATCCCTGATCCTAATATTTGAATATTGATGCCGAGATATAGTGGCAGAGAAGAGAGCAAAAGCAATAGGTGGTATCTTGTTTGGAAGTTTCTGGCACCTCCAGTTATTTCCCGTAGTGTAATGGCATCATCAAACCCAGCAGAGCTCTGTGCTTGCCTCTAAAAGATGTTTTCATCCCTAGCTTTCTTCTACTTCCCTATCCATCCCATCTTTGCTTCCTCATTCCCAGACTTAAAAAAAGCATTGTCATACTGTTGCCTGCCCCCTCAAACAATAGAACTAAAGTAATACTTCATAAAATTTTGCGTAATAGAATTTCTTACTAAAAAAGCCCCAAAGAATAAAGAAACAGTTATTTTATAAGCTATGCAGCCACTTCAAAACTTTCCTGGTATGACTTCATTTTGCCACTGTTTCTCTTCATAGCAGTGCTTTGGTAGAAATTAGAAATGGGTAAGTGGTAGATATGTTCCTTTGCTTTGTCTGCTAACTGTGTGCTGTCATTTGGCTTCTTTGGTGTGGCACTTCTCAAGGAAGGACTTCTCAGGTTTGCTGTGACACTGTGGAAAAACACTACAGCGTTCTATCCTCTTAGACTATCAGTCATCCTGGCAGTGATGGACAGGACTTGTTTCTTCTTTTGAACTCATTTATCCCCCATTTGGAGCTCCTAAATTCACTTTTTAATGCCTGGCAGTATTTTTTTCCTTTTCTTTTAGACTGAGAACTGCAGTGAGTGTTCTGTGTTATAAGTAGTAGTAACATCTCCGGGGTGTAGGGGAGAGCTGCACCAGAAAATCTGTGCCAGCTTTCATCTTCCTGGCCTGAAATACCTGCAACCCTCTGTGTGGGTTTCCACATAATCTTGGCTAAGTAGCTCCCTTATGCTAGGATGTTAGTTCATTCACAAGCCTGGAAGCTTACAGAACTGCACTATATAATTGTACATCCAGCAAATCAGATATATTCTCTCTGGCCATCAACTGATCGAAGAACATTTTCCCCTCTGGGAGTTTACATAGTCACAGTATAAATGGCACCCCTGAGCTGTAACAGCTCTGCCATTGACTGAATTGTTTAATTAAACTTCACCTAGCTTCAAATCTTTTCAGGACTTCTGAAGTTTAATTTCTTGCCAGTTTTTGTCTTCCCCCTGCCTGCTCCCTTCTCTGCTCCCTTGACAGTCAATAGATAATGAAGTCACCTTATCCAGATGATGTGTTTGCACATCAGTGGCCCTTGTGTTGTACTTTGTGACTGAACATAGTCCAGTAGTTCCTCCTTTTCTGTTTTGGATGCTTGTTTTATAAAAGATGGAGAGTTTGAATATTGTCTCCCTGAAGTTGTCCCCTGGGCTTTTGATAGCTAGATTTGATATACAGTAACCCTCCTGATGCCTTTGTTATATGTGATATATGATGTTTTCCTGTGGAAAAGACCTCATTGATAAGGCATTGTCTTCTATGATTCAGTTGAACTACCAAAAGCGGAGCATATTTTTCTTAAACAGCCTGCCCCCAAAACATGTGTTCAAATGAGACTATGAATATGTATCTTCTCTGGTTGGAAGTTTCTCAGTGAAATTCTTTGTTTCAAAACCAAATTCTGTTGAATTTGCTTAAACTGGGGTTTTGGTTTCACCTATCTGCTTTTCCATATTTTATTTCCTCGCCTGAGCATACTGGATAACATTGTTCCTCATTCCTCTGAGGTGCTGAAAAGCTAATGAGGTAAAATGGTATCCAGGCTTCAAAAAAAGATTAATTATGGGAAAGTTTAAAATAAGGAGAAAATTTCTTGGACTTCTTTCAGGATCATCGTTCTTGGTAGATTCTTGGTACTCCTGTGCATGAAAGTATTTTTGACTATGAGAAAAGCAAAAAACCGTGTATCTTGTATGCGATCTGTATTGTTTCTGCAGGTGCTACTGGAGATCATGTTTATACATTTTGTTATGCAGCAGAAAGTGAAGACTTTGGAGCAGAAGATGCAGCCAAGCTTGACATATGGGTTTTTGATCATGTTAAGGTAAGCAGAGAATCTTTTTGTGCTACCTGTTTATAAAAAGCACAGTTGCATGTTAACTTTATCATAGAACATGTAAATGCTTTATCATAGAATTAGAAAGTAAGAAGGTTTTGAAAGACCTATCACTTGGGGTCATAAGTAAAAATTTCTTGAATCAACTTTCATTACAAGTGTAATGGGTGCTTAAAGGAAGTATTTGTCATTCAATGCTAATTAAAAAACTAACATGAATAAAAGTACCCTTTTAAAACATTCTTGGCTTGGCTTTGTTTTGTTTGCCTATAATGTGAAACCCATCTTGGAGTACTACAGACCCCTTTAAGATCCTGAATGCAATTAGTTAAGGACTTTGCAGCAGGTATTGCAGCATGGCAGAAATGATAAGTCTTCCTTATGAAAGCAAAATGGACAATATTATTTACTTTTTTTGTCAAGCTTGTACCCTGACTATAATAGTTCAGTGTGGCTTTTCTTGATAGATGTAGCTGGCTCCTAATTTTCCACTGTGGTTCACACTATGCTGTGGCTGCCAGAGGAGTCACAGTTTGTTTTGGGGGACGAGGGTATGGAGACAGGGTAGGCCATAGAGCTGTAGAATTTGTTGATGTGGTTCTGTGCTCAGCTGACTTGGGTCAGTGCTGGTTCATGACTGTTGTTTTCTGTGACACTGTCACCATAAGTGTTAATAGTCCAAGGCACATAATTTCTGATTATTCATTAATTCCTATATTTATGTTATTCCATGCTGCCTCACTTATTCTGGGTTAAGAAATGCTGGTCGTGGGCATTGGTATATAAATATCTGTATCACTGAAGCAATTAAGTCAGTTATTTTCTGGATCTCATAACAGTGTTAATGGAGTTTAAGACTTAAAACATTTTCCACAAGGTCTCTGGGCTGTATGCATTAGTATAGCTAACCAGCATAAATCAAATCAAACAAAAAATAAAACAAAATAAATCAATAAACCAAATCATCATCTATTCAGGAAGTGAAGGGTGGTTCTGCTTTAAACAGTGACATAGGGTGCAAAAGTTCATTGTAGTTTGCTAATTTTCAAAGGAAGTGATTTTCTGAGTTTGCAAGTGAAAAGATGTTTTTTTCTAAGTGCCATCCTCTCCCTGAATGTGCACTTGTGCCATGTTGTGTGTTGTAATGCATATGAATAATACAAATCAAATTAGGCTGTCAGTTACACTTGAATAGCTGTTGTCATGAAGTTGCACCCTGCTGTCATTTGGAGCTGCACAAGTATGTGAGGGTGGTACTACCTTTCTTTTGCTTCAGAACACCTAATGGCATTTATCCTTTCAAGCTGTAATGATATATTTAAAATACATGTCATTACTGATTACTTTTTCCTTGGAGCCAGCACCATTATTTTTAAGACTTATTTTGCCCATCTAAAATTCCATACTGTGAATGGATAGGACTTGATTGACTGGCATAAGCCGCACAATCCATTAACCATCTCTTCAACTACACATCAACAATTGCTTCAGGAGTGTGAAACTTGAGGCTTATTGAAACCGAGGTCACTCTGCTATTACAGCTTGAACAACTTTCAGCTATGCTGGTGAGATTATATATAAGTAGGAATGGCAGTATGCTGGAGTCTAAATTTTGCTTTGCCTACTCTTTTTTTTCCTCCTTTATGTTTTATCTCGAGTATTTAACAATATATTGTTTAACTCATATTGGGCAACGTGGTCCCTGGATTTCTGTCTCTTTAGGAAGCAAAAGACACCAAATGTACTTCCTCTCTGCTGTGTAATCCGCTGGTCCCAAGCATTGTGAGGGTCACTTGTACCTTCCTCTGCCCCAAAAAACAATGGGGATAAAATGAAGAATGGCTAGTTCATGTTTGGGCTGCTAGTGCTGGCACTCTTTTTGTGTGAATTGCTTGTTCTCTTTAAAAATGCCAACTACTGGTAAATTTGTCAGGAGATGGGAAACTCTGACTATTTTTTATTTGTATCTTTGCGTAAATCATGACTAGAAGAAAAATGATAGCTCTTGATAGTTCAAGACAAACACTTGATAGTTCTTGTCATGTCTCCTTGTGATACAAGGTGATCCTAAGCCATTCTAGGGACAGAAAATATACCGTAGACTAGGCTGTATGGATTTTTTATCTTCAGCAGCATGAAAACGCAGCAATTTTAATGTGCAGTAATACCTCGGGAGTTGTTTGGAGTTCCACATGGGCATGGAATTGATTGGGGGTTTTTTTGTTTGTTTTTGGGTTGTTTGGGGTTTTTTTTTGGTATGTTTGTTGGGTTTTTCTAAGAAGCATTTAAAATTATTAAGGAATAGAGTTTAATCTACTGTGATGTGGCTCAGTGATTCTCAGTTAAATAACCTTTACCTAAATCATAGTTTGAGACTGTGCTAAGAAACTTAGGAGCAAAATACTGGGAGTCTAGATTAACTAATGGGAAAAAAAAAAGGTTTTCTTGATGCATTTCTGATTTTTAAAAATATTAGTGGGAAATAGTTTTTGAAGATTCAACTCATTTTTTGGGGGTAAAAAGTTTAAAACTCCAGGAGCTCAGTCTTGCAGATGAGTTCCAGTAATGGCCTAACCACAATTTATTATGATCAAAGGGTAGAATATGCTCAAAATGTTCAGTTAATGTCTTTTCACTGAAAGGGACATGTAGATGCAGATGGCCAAAAATTGTGGGTTTTTTTTCCTTTATTCTTTTCTCATTTTGAGCACAGTATGCCATTCTTCCTTTGTCCCCTTTCTGCTGGAAAAAGGCCATCCAAGCCTTCAGACTGTCCCTTCTGTGCAGGGTAGTGGACGGAGTCCAGAACTGAATTATGTTAAACTTTGAAGCTCTGCAGACAGTGCTGTGACCGGATGTTGACTTGTGCCAGTGGATTTCAATGCAGATAGCTCTGCTCTCATTAACAGTACGATGGTTGTATGATTTCTTTTAAATGTGTTGGTGTCTTGTGCATGATCATGCTCAATGGATCTAAACCTGCCTTGTCCTGCCTTTGTACTTTTGTTTTACATCTGAAAACTGGCGTAACTATTACAACTCTCCCATCAGCACAAATCAATGTGCCCAGCTTTAAGCAGCCAATTAAATTAAGTTGTCCTAGATTAAGGAGCTTTGTGAAAGGAAAAAGTTTGTTTGGTCTCTCTAGTACATGCAGTCAGCAACAGTTTATGAGCTCTACTAAAGAATCACGCTTCCATGGAAGACTGTGAGGGAACAGAAGGTTCCCAACTACTTAGATGTTTAACATTTTCAAGTTCATGTTTTGTTCAGACATCCGTAAATCATTTTTTAGACCTTCTAAGTAGTCTTTATTTTTTCTTTGCTTTCTCCCATCTGAGGAGGGAGATGATTAGATCAAGACTTCACATAGTCATAACTAAAATTCTGTTGTAGTAGTTTAATTAGTATTACATTATAATTAAGTTCACAGCTTGCTGTAAATGTTTTAATGTGGAACTTACTGTTCATCTCATCAACCTGCATATCAGTTATAACCAGTGCATTATTTTGTTGTCAGTTGCCAGAAAATCAAACAAAAGTTGCCAGAGTCTTTAAAAAAGAAGTTTGGAAGGCAGCTGTAGTGGTCTTCGAGTCCAGCTCTCTGCATGAAGGAGGTTCAGTTATAGCAACATGCTCAGGCCTTGCCCAGTAAAGATTTGAGCATCTACAGACAAACCTTTTAAGCAGCTGTTCCAATATCTGGCTATAGTTATGGTTTACCAAATAATTTTTAAAAGTCTCTTTGTCTTACTGCAATTTCCCACATTCCAAATTGTGAGTTTCCCCTTGTCTCATCTCTGAGGCCCTCTGATCAGTCTGGCTCCATCAGAGGATTGAGGTTCCCTTCACCCTCATGGTAGATGGTTGTATGCAAGAATGGGACCTCTCCTTAGCTGCTTTTCCTTGAGACTGGAAAAAGTGAGTGCTCTTGGCCTCTTAGTTCGTTACTGCTGTCCCTGAAACTTCTTGGTGAGATTCAGCTTACATATACAGTGGAGGTAATGTTGCTGAATAGAGGAAATAAAAGGGAAGCAAAAATAAAAAAGAGTGAGACAGGAAGGTATAGTTAAAATATAGTGATGGGTTGGAAACTAGTGTTGAGTAGAGGTAGGACTCAAGTTTTGTGAACACTGAGTACGAAAAAGAAGTGGCCTTTATCAGGAGATACAAGGATAGTTCTGGACAAACAGTTTAGCAATGTCCAGAGGAAGGTGAAGTGTTTTTTGCCCTTAGTGTGTTTGGTATCCTGCTTGCCAACTCACCACCTTTATCAGCCATCACTCCTTGTGATGAGCTTCCTGTTGTTTTTTGTGATTTTTTTTTTTTTTTTAAGTTTTATGGGATAAAGTTTACTGTTTGCTCTGGGAAAAGACATTGCATCTTAGGTTGCACTCATCTTCCTTTAGTCATCTTGTTTGTAATTGGCCAGAATTTGGGCAAACTCTTACGACTGCTGCTGCTCTGGCTTATGAGGTGGCTGGGACTGGGAAAGTGGGATGCTTTTGGTATGTTGTAGGGACTTGTCTGGTGGGAGAAGAGAAGCTCAGGCCTTGCCTTCCTCTGAATGGTTTCTTTTGCTTAATCTTTCTGTGATAGAAAAACGTGTGCCTTCTAATATTGATCTACAGTTTAGGATTTAATTTTGGGAGTTTCCTGTTTGTCTGTTTTGATATACTTTGTTTTGATTTCCTTTTATTTAATTAAAATTAAGGAAACAGAGTTTTATTGTATCCTGCAAATTACTGGTGTGCTCTGGAAAGCTTCCTCAGTCTGTGGTCAAATACGTGCAGGTGGACAGATCTCTGCGGGAAATGAAAATCTCCTTAAAAATAATTATATTGCTATTTAATGTAATTGGATTTCGTTCTTGTATCTTTATTTAAAATATCTCTGGACTTTGGTTATGATTTTGTTTAGACAAGAGCTGAAGTTGAGAGCATGCAAATATTAGTCCGTGCGGCTTGTGTGTACTCAGGGAGTTAGAAAAGTGGAATTTCATACTGCCATGGTTTCCTGGCACAGCTCACTGTGATATCCTCATTGCCACTTTGGTCTTCCTCTGGGTACAGTGACTTTTGTTTACACAAGGTATGAGCTTTAGATTTTAAGAGCTCCATCATTATCACAGCTGTGTGGTGGACTGCCCTGTCCTTTGGTGGCAGAAATGGTTCCCTGCCTCTACCAGCATTTTCCCTGGACTCTTGCATGAAGTTCAAAGACACTCCCACTTACGTTAGTGTACTGAAAGGTTCTCCTGATGCTCTTTGAACTAAAACCCTACCCAACTTGGTTTCCTTGGGCAGTGCTGTTACTAAGGAGCTGATTCTGGAATAGCTGTCTGCCTGCATTTTGCATTGCTGTAATGTGGCTGGTCTAACACAGAATAGCCATGTCAAGACTCATTCAATCTGAGGGAAAAATCCTCCCATGGCATCTGCCTCAGGGATGCTTAAGTAGGGCATGTGCAAGGCAGATATGTGTTCTGTAGTTTATGTATTTGCAAAGCATGTCATGCTTTGTTCTGTTTTAATTTAGTTTCTGCAAACAAGTTGTAGCTCGGTATCTCAGTCCTGCAGAACCTGCTTCCAAAGCAAGTGTATTTGAGACCTTTGCTTCCAGTTTAAATTCAGTAAATCCGTAGAAATATAGAGCCATACATGGTACTCAGGAATGGTTCATCGATTTGTTTATACAGGAGCAAAGAAGGGATGATGTATTTCTTCCTATGCAAACTCAGAAAAACCCTGTACAAAACCAAAACAAACCAACAGATAAAAACCCAAGAAAAAAAGCCCTGCAAAGAACAGAAGAACACCTCAACTTAAATGTTGTCTTAGATAAGCTGAAAATTTGGACGACCATACTGATAGCAGTTGTCCTCCAAGCAGTAAATTGGGAAGTCATTATTTTTCCTCTTTTTAAACTCTAATAACTACTAGCATTTTGACATGGAAACAGCAGTGTTTTAGTTTTTATAAGCTGCTTATCTTCTTTCATTTTACTCAGATTAATATATTAATGGCTTATTCCATACAGAGCTTCTTTAATTCTTCCAGAAGTAATCAAACATTGTTCTCTGCACTGAATGAAGAGAAAGTGGTTCTGTTCCTGCATTTGCTAGGCATAGACACCAATGGACATGCTCATCGGCCAAACTCAAGGTAATTGAGATATTAAGCATATCTTTCTTACTAGTTTTAAATGTGTATAGTAACTTTTTTAACAGTGAAATTTATCAAACCAGAAACACAGCTTGTAGTGTTGGGGGTCATATATGTTACCATGATTATCTACATTCTGAACTTTTGGAGTTATTTTAGTTTTTAAGGTCCCATCTGCAGAAATGACAGATTTTTGCTCTGTACAGTATGCCTGGTCATATTCCTGTACTCAAGTCTGATTTTTAGCAGATTGTCTTAGTTATAGCCAACACATAATCTAAAGGATATGTAGGAAATGCAGTTTTAAACATAAAATGAATACAGTTTTCACATACCCCACTGCTGAAGTGGTATTGTTGAGTTTATGGACAACAGTAAGCTCAGCAACAATGGCTGCAAATTCTGGTGTTATGTTTTGGCTTTCCTTATTACACTTGAACAAAGAGAAGGGTTTCGATTAACAGCTCCGATCACCAGTCCATGTTACAGCGCGTTATTTGAGAACTTCCTTTTCATTTCTTCACATCCTGCTTTGCAGGATTTTACATCTTTCTCTTGATGCCTGCATACTTTTAAAATTCTCTGATTTCCTACATGGTTCTGAAGTTCATACTTGCTGTATGTCTAATGATCATTTATTATGATTGTTTTGAAGACAGAGTTTTAAAATTGACTTTAGGAACAGATAGGAAATTAGTTGTCTGAAAGTTAATCATGGTCCTTTTTTCTAAAAATACACAAATTTTTTATTTAGCCTCTATTCCGTAAAACTAGGGTCTGTCCTGATTTATTAATCATCTCAAAACACTGACTGCCTGGTGAGATCTTTCTTTGCTATTTAGTTACCAGTTTAAAGCAATTTTTGCAACTTACCTTTTAAGGTGTTTGAGTTTTCCAGAATTCCTTAGTTTTGGCATTCTGCTTAACTTGCCTGACAGCTGTGAGTAGTAAAGTTATAGTCTTATGTCTAGGATAGGTCAGATTTGAAATACAAATCTGTTTGAAACTGTGGTTTCAGTAATCTGCAGACTGTGCTGCAATGACTTAATATCTCAATAAGACTTAAAACCGGAAAGATTTTACATCTAGGAAGCCTTTTTTTAGCTTGATATTCGTTTGAGTTTAAAGCTGTCTGTACTTGAAGGACTGGGCTTTATGATCATGGATAACTTGCTTTATACCAAATGTGAGAGCCACCTTGAATGTAACATTTTTTTCCTATTTTTCAAGGGAATACCAGGAGAATATTAAACAAGTTGATGAGGGTGTGAAAGAAATTGCTTCACTGATTGACGATTTCTATGGAAATGATGGAAAGACTGCATTTATTTTAACTTCTGACCATGGAATGACAGATTGGGGTGAGTCTTTTTAAATGTTGAGTCAGTTGAGTTTATGGGCATCTGCTGTATGATTAGAGAGTTCTCCCATGAGAAGCTTTGGAGCCCTAACTGTTGCTTGTATATGAAAATCTATGCAAATTGCTGTGACAGCTACATTCGATCTCTGGACAGAAAAAAGACACTGAGGTAAAGCTTTACTTCCTCAGTGACTGCTAGTAGGGATAGAAAGATCTCTGCAGAAAACCACCTCAAGCAGGACGAGATGGTGTTATTTGGCTGCCAGCAGCAAATTTGGTCTTGTTCCATCTCCTCTGGGAGATACAGTTCTCATTTGGGTTCTCTAAAGCACCTGGAAAATGTGGGAAATCTGTTCAGGAGCTGGTGAAAAACTTTACAGGGAGAGGTTGTGGTGGGGGTGGAGAATCGTTTTGCTTATTTTGGCCTTCTAAGCACAGCAGAAAGGATGGGACTGCTGTGTTATCTTTCTGGAGGAGACTGCTGCTGGAGACAAGTGGAGGAGCTGAGAGTACAGAGAGGAGAGTGAAGCAGGGGCCAACTGTGCTGATACCCACAGAGGGCACTTGGGAAGGGCATGGCCACAGTGGCCAAATGCTTTGAGGGCAGATGAGAAGAGTTTACAGTGGTAAACTCATTTAGACATTTTTTCCCTAGTTCTTTCTTATTTTTTCAAGAATCTTAAGAACATTCCTGTCCTTGTGTGCAGCCAGTGAAAGTGATAAATCTCTTTTCCAATGCTGTGTGTTTGCAGCTACTATGATACCTTTGAACCAAGGCTGCTCCAGGCATGGTTGTGGTGAAACAACAGTCAGCATCTTAGTGTGTGAAATTCTGAAGTTTTTCAGTTGAAGGGATGCAGACTTTTTCTGTCATCAGAGATGACAAAAATATTTGTATATTTATTCAAAACCAGCCTAATTACCATCTGCTCATTTGCAAAATAGTCCACTTTGACTATTATTTACTGTTGAGCTGACTGCCACTTGCAATAAAATTTTAATTCTGCTGTACTTTTTTGTATATTTCAAGAAATTATTTCATAGTTTTTTTATAGGGAAGGGGGGTGTGTATGTATATTCTTATATATATGATCATAGGGATCTTAAGAGGTCCAACCACCTGCTCAAGGCAGGATTAGCTTTGGAGTCAGACACAGATGCTAGGGCTTTATTCAGCAGGGCCTTTAAAACCTCAAAGGGATGGAGCCAACCCTTTTGGGCAGCCTGCTCTGCTGCTTGCCTGCCCTCACGGGGGCAGAAGGGTTTTCTTTATCTGCAATCTGAATTTCCTTTGTTTCAAATTATGTATGTCATCCTCCCACCTTGCACCACAGTGACCCCCTGGCTCCATACCCTCTCAAACCCCCTCACAGTGGGCTACAGGTAGGATGCTCTGGTATGTCCTCCCCAAAGCTATTTCTTCTCCAGGCTGAACAAGTCCCAGTCCCTCAGCTGCTTCTCACAGGGCGAGTGCTCCTCCCTGAGACCATTCCAGATGATGGGTGTCTTTCCAGTACCAGAGGAGCCCAAAACTGGATCCAGTGTCTAGAGGTTGTCTCACAGGTACTAACTAGAGGAGGATAATCCCTTCCCCGTACCATGCTTCTGTTAGCACTACCTGGGGTGTTGTTGGCCTTCTTCACTTCCAGAGTGAGCTGCAGGAGTGTTCTCGTTATGTACTGGATCCTTTGAAGAGGGAATAAAAGGTGATAGAAGTAACTTCTTCAGGCTTTGAGAACCACTGGTCTGTCACAGTTTTCTGTCACCTCTTTCTATCTTGAAGGAAAAGCTTTATCTTTTGCCAGAAGTGTTAGTAACTTTGAAGTTGACTTTAGTGAATCCAAGAGCAAACCCAGAGATACTACTCAGGCCCATTGTGAGCTGTCTGAAGGACAGTTCAGGAGCTGGTTTGGTGTTTGAGCTGGTTGGTAGTATCAGCCCCTGCTGCTGCCTTTCAGTGGTTATTTGCAGAATGGGATGTACACCAGCTTTAAAACAAATTAAACACTGGAAGGACAGGGGGGACCCATTAGGGAAAAGAATATGATGTGAATTAGACATGATCAAAGACATTGTGGTTGCTGGCAAAAGCCAATGAAATCACTTACTTTCTCAGTCTGACCCCATGATTTTGCCTTCAGTTGTTGTCAGATGGAATTGCTGACCATGTTCCACACCCACCTTCACCTTGGCCTTTTGTTCCTGCTGCCATCCTGGCACAAGTACTACTCTGTGGTATGCTGGACCATGGAACAGAGAGCTAAACAACAGCACCTTTTTTCCCCCTTTCCCCTGAAAAGGTCTGTTTGGAGGGTGCTGGGGAGTGGACCTGGAACTGACCCAGCTGAAAATAATTATTTTTCTTCCCTTCTTTTTATTCAGATCAGTCTGAAACCTGGTTCTGTATAACAGGGAGGGAGTGGATACAGCTGCCTCTCTCAGCTGTATCTGCCTTAAAGTATTCATAGAGGCAGAATCTCAGTGAAATGCTGATGGAGCTGGTGGCTTGGCTAAAATGTAAACTCACCAAAATATCACTTTCCTCCTGCAGTAGTAAGAATATAACTGATATAAGAAATAATCCCTGCTCCCTGGAAGATGGAGGAAGTGCTCTCTCCCTAAGCTTTTTTCCTCAAGTTCTGCAAAGAAGAGCAGTTGTTGCTGTGTTCTGAACCCAGAGTGTGCCCACCCAGGAACATCAGAAATCTAATTCCCAGACCAGTGTGTTCTTAAGCTTTGGGCTGGTTAAAGTAATCAAAGTTGGCTCCTCAGCTCTGCCGCAGTGATTGTTTTAAGGACAGAATTGGGTATGAAATTGGGAATAGCCTTGAGGCTGTACAACAGTGTGCTTTCTCTGTTCTTTGTATTCATTAAAATATATATTTATAGACAGGGAAGAGCGTGTGGCTATGCAAATACAAGGAAGATGTGTAATCTTGTAGACCATGCAGTGACCCACATAGGGCTTGTATAACAAAGTCCTTCCCTTTGAGGCTGGGTTGTCTCACTATTCTTGTACCTCACCCACTGGGTTCAATGACCATCATTTCTTTCAAGCTTGTGTAGCTCCTGCTTTGGTACAACTGCTGCTGAGATGTCAGAGTTTTCAACCTTCCTGCGTTTGGTGGCCGATATGTTAATCCGGAGGGAATCAATTTCCCCAGGGAAGAAAGTAATGCTTTATCAATTTTTAAGGAATGTGCTACTAGACTTTAAAACCTTAAAAATGAGCTTCTATCACTGGGGAAAGGATGACAGTTGCAATGCATATTGCTTCCTGGTTTTGAAGTGGAAGTCTAATTGTTATTCAGAGATCAGTTCTGGTTTTTTTTTTTCACATGTGCCTAATTCTACTGAAATTAGCCATTCCTGGTTTCACTGAGATGCTCAGGATAAACACATGCACATGTTTTGAGCAGGTAACTCTTCTGTACGTTGAGGCTTTCAAAATATTATGGCTTTAGTTTCTGTATGTTAAATATTTGGGGTTTTTATATTAAAAGTTCTATCTTTACAGTCTTGACTTAACTGATTTCCCAACTTAAAACTTGGAATTTAGCCTTTATTGTTAGTGACATAAAAATAAGCTATGAAGGAAGCTGGAATAGGTTGTCTGTAACAGGCTTTTGGTATGTCTGTAACAAGACTTAGTACATGTGTGCGTATTTTTATTGCATGTAGGTTTTGTTTATTTTTACAACACGTCTTAAAGTTTATACTTTTTTTTTTGTTTGGTGTGTCTTAGGATCCCATGGAGCTGGTGATCCCTCAGAAACTTTAACACCACTGATTGTTTGGGGTGCTGGGGTAAATTATCCACAGCAAGTTACATCCCAGTTCTTTGAAGACAATTTTTTGAAAGGTAGGTAAAATATAAAGCTTAAGTGAAAGATTCTGGTGGAAACTGAGATGTTTTTAACTATCACACCTGTTGATCTTCACTAACTTCTATTCCATTTTAGTAAGTATGATTTGCTTTGTGTGGTGTGTAAAGAAAAGGTGGTAGGGTATGCCTAAGGAAGCTACTGCAAAATTGGGTAGAAAACATCAGTCAGTTTTCTTTTCTAATCATAGAATTGAAAACTTTCTCTCTTTGTTGACAGGAGGCTATTCATGCTTCTAAAACTTAGTTCCAGAGGAGACTTAATTTTTAGGAAGACTCCCAGAGGCGGAAAACTATTTGTACAGAAACATGATAAGTTCAGAAGTTCAAAGACTCCTTTCTAGCTTCACAGTACAACCCTGCAGACTTTCCAGGGGCTCACTTGTCTCATTTGCATCCTTGTAGCTGCTGTGGAAATGTAAACAGCTTTTCTCAATGAAAAATTCTGACTCTTCACTGTTGTTTTTCCCTTTTATAATTTATTTAAGAGTAAGCTTTTTAAAAAAAGAATAAAATTTTATTATTTCACATACATAATGTAATAAACACTGTCCTACTGGAATGTCAGTGGGGTTAGAGAATCATGAGTAATTAAATTGTTCAAACTGTTCCTCTTTCATGTGCCCCATTCTTGTAGCCTGCTCTGTTTCTTAAGATGTCTTGAGTCTCGGGTTGTTGCTCACGATCAATGAGGTAATGACTTTCTATTTTATTGGATTGTTTGTCAAGGTACATTAGAGAAAACAGGCAAAAATTACTTCAGCCCTGAGGTTTTAACTCCACCCTGCTCTCAAGAAGGTATTTGGTAACAGATTAGGTCTTTTCAGATATAGACAGTGCCAACATTTCACTCTTTGTGCCCAACTGCTGCTATAAAACTATGACATCTGTGATAAAATTGAAAATGAGTTGTAGAAAAAGCCAGGAAAACAGAATAAAACAAATGATCTTGGTGTCTGTGGTGGCTGATCTGCTAGACTTTTAAAGACACTTGATGTGTAAGGGTTGATCTGTGATCGCTGAATTTTACATGTCAGTTTCCTTGATTCTCAGCATCTTTAGTACAAACCTCAGGATTTGACTTCACGTCATGATGCAAATGTTGTGAGAGATTTCAAAAAAGATGAGTATTGAGCTGACTCCCAGGTGCACAATAAGGAAAGCTATTTTGCCCTCATCTGTTAGGCAATGTGTATTTTCTTAAAGGAGGACATTTGACTGCACCCTGCTGTGCCTGCTTCATATTTTCCTTCTGATGGTTAAAAAAATCAGCAAACCAAATAACCACACAAAAAACCAAGCACGCCAAAGCAAACATCAGAAACTACTCCGTTCATTTTGGACTTGCTTTGTGTCTGTCAAGCACATTGTTGCTTTGTTTAGACACTAACTTTACAGATTCTTAATTGCCAAGGATCATCTCTTTTGGAGATTTGAGTCTCTCTGAGTATCTTGGGAGTTTGAATTTCTATTTGAGTAATAAGTATCTTCTTAAAAAGTGACTGTTCTCTCTATGGTGGCGCATCAGAAGATTTAACCTTCTAGTAGGTTGCATAGCTTAGAAGTAAAGAGAAAATTACTGAAGTGGAACTTGGCACTTGCACAGGTCAATACATTTCAGCTACTCCATTGTTACAATCCCAGATATTTTCATAAAGTTAACATATAAAAGAAAAGCTGTTCTAAAGAGTTCTCTTGAAATGTTCTTTGAATATGTCCTTCCTGCTCCATACAACTGCAGCTGTGACTGTGTGCAGGGGAAGAGGGCGTTTTCAAGACTGCTGTGTCACTGATGTATGCAGGTGTCAGGCTTACATTTCTAGTTGCATGCACCAATGTTCAAGTGCTTTCATCTATTGACAATCCTTTTTAACTTCTCTGAGTTAAGCGTTTATGGAAATACCGACAGAATGTTTCTAATGCTGACAAACTTCTTATGCTCTGTTCAGTGCAAGCAGGCTGTAGGCAGCTCAGTGAATTGTCTTTCTTCTCATTATTGCCGTCGACGGTTCATACCTCCAAAGGCAATGCCAACAGGCAGGACTTAGCTTGTCCAGTTTGTCACAGAGAAATTAATGTTCTCCTTGGATGGCCAGAAGGGCACAGAGTCTGCTCTGGGATGACAGCCTTCTCATCAGTTTCTTCACCTGTGCTCTGCTTTCCCTCAGGCCTGGTCATGCAATCCTCTTGGAAAGATTTTGTTATGGCAGCCTTGCGTCCTGGGGGCAACATGTATTATTACCCATTTGGCTACTGGTTTGACCCTTCATCAGAAAGAGAATACAGATCTGCTCTCTGGCTCCTCATGGGCTGATGGTTGGCCCTGGGGTGCAAGCCCAGAGGAGTTTGTGAGTGAAGGCACAGCCTCCTGCAGCATCAGAACGCGGAGTGCTTGATGACACCTATACACAAACCTGTTTTGTAGAGGGCTCAGCCTGCTTTGCCATAGCTGAGGGAGCTCAGTGTACCCTCCACTGGTTTTGCTTCTGTGAGGTTTTATGTGAGATTTTCTTTGGTTCATGTAGCCTCATCCTCAGCCTCTTTTTGAACTGGGACTTCCCTGCTGTTTTGCTGGACTGTTTGCATCTGACAGCCCAGCAGGCTGCAGTAAAAGCAGGGCAGGCTAAAGGCAAAAAAAACCCCCTATCAAGTGGGCAGAAAACTGCTGAACACTACAGGAAACCTAGACAGTGAGCTGGAATCATGAGGGCAGCACATACCAAGCCAAGGTACCTCACTCCTGGGAGTACAGCCCGGACTGGCCAGTCTGCAGGTGTGTCCCAGTCCTCAGGAGTTCCTGGGCTTAGTGTCCTATGGCTTCTGGTCCAAAGCAGATGTCTTCAGCTCTGCATTTTGGAATATCTGAGTAGGGCATGTGGAGATGAAAAAACTTCTCACAAATCAAGATGTTTTCTCTAGCAGACCTAGTTTCTTCCTACCTTAGGTGCATTGTGTGTGCATACACAGTTTTCCAGTGTTTTTCTTTGGAAAATTGTACTTAAAAGGAAAACAGGCAATTCCTTTATGTAATAGAAATATGGGTAAGAGTCTGTTTCTCGAAATATAAATCCATTTCCTTTTCTGGGAAGCAAAAGGAAGCAAACTTGTTCATTTTGGTGTGAGTTTAGCAGAATTCATGATTAATGCTGCTAATACTGCCCCTGTGTTGCCATGGGAGCTCCCTGTAGCTGTCTTGCGACTGTTAAAGTACAAATTGACTCTTCGGGGTGTTTCTGGGATCAAATAACAGTGGACCTGTGCTCAGACCCTCATGCTAGCAGTGGTATGAACTAATTGCTAGAAATAAGTTTGGTGTATGCAATACTGCAAATATATGAAAGAAAAAACCAAACCTTGCTAAACTCTGTTTTTAAATAACTCTCCACCCCCAAAGAAAGCAAGCAATTTTCTCTTTATTTCCTTGGAGGCCAGCACAGAGCAGGAAAATATGATTTTCAACCAGCTTTTTGTATGATGTGCCAAAGCTTTAGGGTGTAATGTTTGTACCACACTGTACCAGTGCATTTAGGACCTTGGATTAGCCTTTTTTACAAACTATTGAAGAGATTCTATAAGTCTCCTAAACCCGAGTTTGATTCTTTTAGTTGGCACAGGAGGTAATACATCACTGTGCTGAAAAAATAAAAACCTTGGCCTTTCTTCAACTGATCTAGGTCACAATTGCAGGCAGCAATTTATCCTGCTGGATAAAAGAAAATGTAAGCTGAAATGAATGTGTTTTGTTGTTCCTGCCTGTTGAATTCCATCTGTAACCTTTCTTGAGCTAGCATCCTAATGTAAAATCATAATTTTCATTAGTACCAACACTTGGCAGAAAATTGCAACAAGATATTAAATGTCAACTGAATAACTCCTTTCAAATCTGTGTAGATTCAGGTGTTCTGTTATTTCTTGCAGAATGGAAACTGGAGAACTTGAAGAGGATTGATGTCAATCAGGTATCAAACGTACCTAATTTAATAGTTCATAAATTTTCACCTTAAATTATGTGTTTTGTGTGATTTAAAGTAATTCACTTAATTTGAATGAATGATCACACCAATGTACCATTTCCCTAGAAACAGCAGCCATAATAACATAATGAGGATAAGTTTAAATTCCTCGTTGACATGTGACAGCTGCACACAACTTCTCCTGAAGATGCATTATTGCCCCATTTAAGTGATCCCACATGGCTGTAGGAAGAGCACAGTACAATATACCAGGTCCCCCAAGCTTCTGTCATTGAATCAAAACCATTTCTTGTTATCATGGTAAACTGTGGGGTTTTTTCATCTGTGATTATGGCCCAAGTATTTTGCAATTTAGATAATTAGTACTGTAAAGGAAGAAAAGAAGGTGAGCAACTTATCCTTTGATCCTAAATCAGTCAAGCTTTTTTAAACCATGGTGCTTTTTGCTTCCTATCATCCTACAAAACCCAATATATGAATAACAGACTCCAAACCTACTCAAACAAGGGAAATAATGTCATGATAGAAGGTTCAAATCGGGAATGTTCTGGATCAACTGCTTTCAGCAAAGCCCTGGTACAAAACTAGAGATTAGCTTTCCTCTCAAGGTTGGTAGAAGTTATGGCAATGTTGTTTTGAGACTGTATAGAAGAGTCTTGAGTATTGTTTTGTCCTGGATAATGGAGTTCCCAAAGGCAGAGCTTTTGTCCTGTAGTACATGTGTGACTATGGGTAAAAATAGCAAATGAGACTTCTAATTACTATTACACTCCAAGTGTATTGTTCTCTACAAATAATGGTTTGGAATCTGCCTGGTAGATCTGATGCTGGCGCAGTGCCTGTGGTTTCATTGTAGTTTCTTCAGATTTATGCTGGAGAAACAAAGAATTTTGGTGCATAGTTTTATATTGAAGGAAAATATAAAACTGGTAAGAGGCAGTGTTTATTATCACAAGTAGAAGGTAAAGGTAACTTATTTCATGAAATGCCTTCGTGTAGATTGAAGGGCCTTTCCAAGGGCTGACTGGACATAAAAAAAGTGCAGAAACTCCCTCTGAAGGGGAGAAGGTGAGTAATCAGCGCTGTGGAAGCATGGGATAAGGAATGTTGTGAAGAGCAGTATATCCAGTATATTGCTTAAAACTGTAAATATGAAATTAGTTCTTTTGGTCATATAAATAGTCATAAAAAGTGATATGCCTCTCTGAGTGCAGTAAAGGAGGTGCTGAATTCCTGCAAATAAATACTGGGGTGGTTATATTTGCTTTTTAAACTAAATGTATTTTTGAAGCTTGATCAGCAGTGGAACTTCACGTTTTGAATCTAATCATGCCATGACTACTGGAAACTAAAACCCAAAAAAACTATAAAGGAGAGTTTTATGTTATAACTTGGCAGTATTGCATAATTACCTTTTGCAAATGCAGATATGTTAAAATTAAGCTAAATTTATTAGCTTTAGAGGCTGAAACTATGTTAACGTGGGAATGCTTCTGTTTGCACAGGCTGATGTAGCACCACTGATGGCTTCCCTTATCGGTGTGCCTTTCCCCCTGAACTCTGTGGTAAGAAGTACAAATGTTTTTCTATGGTATAAAAATCTGTTTGCCATAGAGGAAGAGGTGTTGGGGACAAGACTTGAGGTGTGTGAGGGGAAAGATTACACATTTGTGAAAGTGCTATAAGGTGTGGAAACTGCTCGTAGTTTTAATTTTGTGTGTGTCTCTAGTTTAGAGTACAGACTTAAATCTTTTTATGTGTTGTATAGGGCTTTCAATTGGAAAGGCAGCTGGTCCTATTGTAATCTGCAACTTTATACTCTTGAGCTATATAAGTTTTTTGTTACTTTGTTTTTAGGGATGGTAAAAATGCAATATGGTTTGAATAGCGTGATTTTGGTAGTGAAAGCTAAGCTTGTAAACAAGCTAGTTCCTGCAATTTAATGTTCAATTATTTCTTGATTAAACTAGTGTACTTCCTTCAGATGTTATCTTGTGCCTCTAATTTAGTGAATAGTGAGATGGCTTTTTCTTCTAATTTCTCTCATGTGTTGTTACATAGTCCAAAAGTTGCCTCATAAATATCAATTGACAATTAGCATTTCATTAGTCTGCCTTCATGCTGCTGGTTTCCCATATAAAACACCTATTTACAGCGTATTTTGCAAAGTATTTCTTCTGGAGACTCTGCCCCAATGTCTGCCACCTTGTCCTGCACTCGTTGCTGGTTGTGTGCATAGCGGGTGGCATGGGAACTGCTCCCTTTCCTATCACAAGTACTGGCCTGAGTCAGGCCCAGGCAAGGCTTTGGGTGGAAGACTTCTAGGGTTTTCAAATATGGCTTCTGATTAGTGGTTGAGTTTATATTATTTTATAGTATGTAGTTTAATAACAACTTCTGTTATTTATGTTTTTTGCATTCCTGTAGAAGCTGAGGTATTACAAACAATCCCAGTGATGTTGCAAAGCTGTGTAAGAAGAGTATTTTCAAAGGAGTCACATGAGTTATTTCAGCAGTAATTTGAAGTATTCTTACTGCTCATTTGGCCAGCAATTCAGTTAAGAGAAATTCCTGTTATTTCATTTAATTTTTTTTACTTATTATGTGTATTTTTCTTCCTCAGGGAACTCTGCCTTTGGAGTATCTGAACAGTAGTGCTCATTTCAAAGCAGAGAGCATGTTCACCAACGCTGTTCAGGTTCTTGAACAATTTAAGGTATTAAACATATGGTAAAAAACCCCAACTTACCTGAATAATAGTTGTTGCTATATGTAAAATAATTATATGACATATCCTATACATAGTGTGCTAAATTGAAAGGACTAAAATTGAATGCACATTCATTTAATTGAATAGCTGTGAGACTTACCTGAAGAAGCTTGAAAGACTTTAATAAACAAGTTTGGTTGCTTTTTTGTAAGGAGAATGAATGACTTTTTTCTTGATTCTTAACAAAAATGGTGATGTTTATTGGTGTTAATGTAAACCTACTTGCAGTATGTAGGTAGAATCTGAATGCTGGAGAAGGGAAATAATGCCTTTGCAATGGGGGCCGGGAGACAAGGCTTTAAATCAGGGTCAGTACACAAACAGATCACAAAGGTAATAGGCTCCTGTGCATTAAAGAAATTAAATTAGTGGCCTAATTAACTTTTAGCTAATGCTGTTATATCTGTTGTTTTGCTTTGCAAGTGTTCATCTCTGGCTTCTCTGTCTTGATTCATTTAATATTGGAAATTACATTATGAGAACACGAGTGGTCCAAACAAAAAAGGTTCTATTTCACTATGCAGTAGAGTAAGAAACTGTCCAAAATCCCCAAATCCCAGTTTTGGCAAGGCATAGAAATGCTCTGAGGGAAAACCATCCTCCACGGACAGAAGCTGAGACATGAAAGAACTGTTATCCTGTCTGGAAATCCATGTCATGATAGTGAAACAATGAACCAGCATGAGAAGACATGAGGAGATCAGCACCTTCGGCATCTTCTGTCCCTTTGTAAATGCCAGGTTCACAAAGGTGTGGATACCAGGGTGGCAGTGTCAGCAGCAGACTCATTTTCAAAAATGTAGTGGAAAAGCTGGCATGTGACAGGGAAAGTGACTGGTGGGGTTGGACATGAAGTTTGAAGCACGCTGATATCGCCTCTGCAGTTGGAAGACCTCTGCTTTAAGAATTAAGGATGTCACTCAGATCTTTTTCACTTAAATTGGTATCTTTGAGATTATTTTAAAAAGAAGTAGTTCTGCTTCTCCTTTCCTTTGAGCTTACTTGTATTCTTGTTCTGTAGTGCTGGATTATCTTTGTTGTTGTTGTTGGCTTCTTTCTAGCATTGTATTGAGTGATCCTGTCTGAATTTCCTTTGTGTTTCTCTGCTGAAGCAGAAGTAGTGCACTGGCTTAGATGTGCCAAGTGGATTTTTACTTTCCCTGTGATGGACTGACCTGACCACAGTTTGTGCTCCCTGGAGATGATGTTGCCTTGGATGGATAGGATGAAATGTGTAGGTTGCTGCTTCCACCTGTCAGGTTTTACAAGTAGTGTGCTTAGAAAGTTCCTGGCTGCACATTATGCCAACAGTCAAACTTGAGTCAGGCAGCTGCAGGAGGCCTTAAAGATGTTTTGGAGGACCTTGGACAAAGTGTCTCTGATGGCATCAAAACCTTCTATTTTTGTCCGTGTGCAGGTTAACTGATTTAACAGCATTGCTTTGGTGGTGTTTGCTGCAGTATACTGTTCTTGTCTGGCATAAATGGTGCTGGTTTCATTGAGGGAGGTTGTCACTGAGGCCTGATAGCACTTCTAGCCATATCTTCCTTTTATCCTGCAAACTGTAGAAGTCCTGAGAAAATCAGTGGCTGGAGCATGGTTTAGTTTATTTACTGTAGAGCAGGTCTGAGTTTCCAGGAACTCAGAGGAGTTGCACATACTGGAGTATAACACCCACTTTCATGGACAGTATATTGACACTGTTATTTCATTTCTTTTCCAAAGTCTTAGAAATCTTCTGTGATTTTTTTGTAGTTTAATTCCTGATACAATTTTTAATCTTGTTGCAACTTGCATGTAATGATTTAATGCTCTTTTATGCAGGTTAAGATGAGTCAGAAAAAGAAAACCACATTGTCATTTCTGTTCACACCATTCAAGTAAGTGTCTGTAAAAACTATGATTATTTTACCTGATTGTTTGTCTTATCACTTGCTTCAGTATTTTAGTGAGCTGCAACAACACATTCAGTCTCTTAAGTCTTCTTTTAGGTGACAGTGTTTATCTGACTATGGAACTTTGCACTGGAACTCTATGCAATTAACTACTACTTCTCACCAGAACTTTAAAATAGATTTATTTTTTAAAATCTATTCCTTACATTTAATTTGCCATTAAGGATTATTTGTCTAAACTTTTTTTTTGACAGTATAGTGATATAGATTGCACAGTAATTTTCAATGATTTTTTTTTTTTTGCTATGGTTTTTGCAGCATTCTTTGGGAGATACAAATCCCTAGAGGGTCAGCAAATGCAATCTGTTCTAGTTTGTATATATGTATGTATTGAACTAAGGATTGTTTCTTCTGCGATTTAAATTCTAATGAAGAATAAATAAAATACACTGCGTCCAGAAAAGAACCTTACAATGTTAAGAATCTGTGTTGCTTAGTCTTAGTGTTTCCAGGGCTGTGAAGGAGTCTTTGCAGTGATTTGTGTATCTGGGAACTCTATTCTAGTGTATGGAACATTTACTGCCCCCCTCACCCTTCTGTCTTATCTAATTAAAGGTGCTTTTTCCTTTTCCTTTCTTCTGTAAAGGTTTTTAAAAGCTTTGCCATGGGTGTGTGTGATAGTGTTCAGTTCTGCTCTCAGTTTGTGGAGTGCTCCAAAAATGCCTTGTCACAGGAGCAGCTGTTTTCCTTTGGGAAATAGAGCTGATGTTAATTAAGATCTTTAAATCATAGCAGCAGTAAAAAGTACTCGAGTCACTTCCTGAGAAGTATGGTTATTGTTAAAGATGATTGCTGTCTGTCTGAACAGACATTTACTGTGTTATTTTATGCCTCTAGCTCCTTCAAAGGGAAAGGTTTGAGACAGTCTGTGAGACTCA
This sequence comes from Coloeus monedula, assembly GCF_965178545.1. Taxonomy (NCBI): domain Eukaryota; kingdom Metazoa; phylum Chordata; class Aves; order Passeriformes; family Corvidae; genus Coloeus; species Coloeus monedula. The sequence goes on from NC_138781.1 coordinate 75,461,367, forward strand.
AGTTAATCTTGGGCACATAATGAATCTTTTAGAACAAATTCTGAATAAGAATGACAGTTGCATTATCAAAGATTTTACTGATCTGTATGAAATAAAATGCCCTTCTGGAAAGGATGGCCAGTCCTCTTTGATAAATGACTATTAATTTGATTTCACAGCTCTTTAAAGTTTACCTTTCCTTAAGACTGATTCGATAAAATAGGATGTGCTTTTCTTAATGCTATATTTATCTTTAAAGGAACTAAGTATTACCAATTGTTTTATGGATTGGTGTCTTTCCTGTTTTATGATATGTTTGATTGTTTTAAGTGGAAATGCCAGAAACATTTATCACTTTGAAAACGCAACTAAAACCTGGTATAAACATATTGTTACTTTGGTATGGTCTACGGCAAAAATAAGTTTATTTTCTTCAGATACTCTTCAGTTTTTTCTGAATCAAAATTTGGATTAATAGTTCTTCCGGGAAAGGTTTTTATTTTAGACCAAAATCATTCCTTGGATCTGTAAATGTCATGGATGGAGTGATGCATCTCGCTCATCAGAGAGAAGTAATAACACATTCATTGATATAAACCAGCTATTTCACCATGTTTGATAGTAAATGTGACAGTGTTACAGACAAGATTGTGGCATGGTACACTTGATTATTTACTGCATAGAGGATGGGTCAGAAAAAGCTGTCATGGAGACTCTCCTGTTGAGCTGTGAGGTTCAGAAAAGACCCCATTACATTCTAACCACCTTCTCAGAGGGAGTTTAGGTGCAGCTGGGTCCTGACTTAGTCCCAGATTTGGTCAATGGTTTGTGTCTAAAGGATTATACATGCACAAACAAACCATTGTGTTAGTTAGCTAAGACTGCAAGTTTGGCATGCTATTAATCACTTGCCAAGGGTCTCTTGTGGCAAGGAATATGTCAGCTTTGAGGAGCAGCCAGTAGGGGTGGGGGAGGCAGGGAATCCACTACCTTACAGGAGATGCCTGTGCTTACATGTTGTGGGGATGAAGACTTTCTTTGTTGTTTCAAGATGATGCTGTTTATTCATTCTAGGAAAGCAGAAAGACTCATACCATGGATGGTCACACATTACTGCAAATACTCACCCACAGTGTGCTGGGATGGGGGTAGTTTGGCCAGATTCTGATTAGTCTTCACAGCTTTTCTCGACTTTCAAAATTTGGCTCATGTCTGGGAAGCTATAAAAGGGTCTTGTCCAACCTGTTACTAATAGTTGGGATGAAGTGGTTGAACACAAACTTACTTTTAAGCAGATGAGTAACTTCTTAGTGCTCCAACTTGCAGGAACCGAAGGAAGACCTGAGGTAGTATTAGGCATGACCTGTCTATAGATCCATCCCTCCTTCCCCTCCTTCACATTCAGATGGCTGAATGTGCAGTGAACACAAGCCTAAACTTCAGCTGCAGGTGCATGATTTGATGTATTAGTGTAAGGCAAACCACATCTGTTCTTCAAACAAATTATGCTTGAATCTGAATGAGATGGAGAGGGAAAGGCATGTATCCCCTTCTGCTGTCTTTGCTGAGACACTTTTTTGGTGGTAGATAAAATGGTGTAGAAGGGTATGGTTACTTTTTCAGGAGAAGTTAAAAATGCAGAGGTGTGGGGATACCTACCTCCTGTCCCAAGCAAGAGAAGTCTTGGTATGCTGTGCTACATTCCAGAGTAACTGGTAACTGTGTGGAGGTTGTGTTTCTGCATAGCTGTATGCTCTCGGGACTTGTCAGCCCAGGTTTAATGTCAGGTTTGACCCCTGATCTGTACTAACCTATGGTTGGCCTTACCTGCTGCTGCAGCTGAGCACAGTTCTGTGCTGTGTTTCTGCACTACTGTCTTTTCCTTCAGACACAAATAACTTCTTCCACCTTTGTTCATTTTCAGTTGTACGAAGGAGTTATACCCTTTTTTTATCCTTCTGATGCCTGAAATATGTAACTTGAAGCTCAGAAAGTGTGTGCTCCAGCACATAATGCTTTTTTCCTTCATAGTTTATTGGAGGTTAGTGAGGTTTAATTCATGTCTGAAGTGCTTTGGGATCATGAAGTTATGTAGAAAATTTTAATTTTTTTTTTGTGATTATTACAGATTTTGTGTTATTTCTGCAACTTGATGACCTGAAAATGGACAAAGATATCTCTGAGAACTGAATTTCTTAAATTACCTAAATTAAAGATGTAGCTGAATAAAGTCTGTATAATAGAAATGTAAATATGAGCTCCAGAAGAAATCTGAGTCTAGATCAGATTGGGACATTCTGGTTTTAGAGATGATGCAATTTCTAATGAATATGTAGTTTTCAGAGGGCGGGGAGAGGGGAGTATATATTCACAAACAATGTGTTCTATAGAAATTGCAACTTAACAAAAACCCGAACTTAATTTTTTAGTCAGAAATAGCATTAAAAGGTTTGTTTTAGTATTCTGAGGGGAAAATCCTGTTTTCTAGTTTGATTTTTCAGGTGTTTTATTACTGAGTGAGTGAAAACTGTTCATGACCTTCAGCTGCAAGGACTCAAAAACTAGTGTTTGAGTTGTATGTTGAATATATTGCACCAAAAGCATTAAGCTAGATTACACATATATATATATATATATATATATATATATATGGATAAAATAAGCCTATTTTTAGAGTGTGGGCAACAGAAGAAGAATGTTGAATTGATATAAAGCTTCCGATTTCTCCAGGGAATCTCATCCCTAGCAGAAATGTGGCTGGCACAGTAGACTGGAAATGAATAAGGCCAGTAGATATGTGCCCTTTCCTACTTGGATCTAAATTGCATCTATCTGAAATCCACCTGTCAGGTGTATAATGATAAGGAGGATGGAGCTGATCATTGTGTTATGTGATGGAAACTTCAGTAGGGTCTACTGAAGAGCCAGTCTTGAGGCAGGTTAGAGTTTAGATAGCTTTGTCTATTAATAAGGATGTGTCTGGCTGCCTGTAATGCCATTTTTGCTTTATCAAAGTGCTTTCATCAAGGAACAAACCTGGGTAAAAGTGTATCTTGAGGGTACTTGTGAAACTGTTGAGAATACATTTCAGAAACTCAGCTCCAAGTGTCTGATTCTGCAAGGCAAGGTGCACAGCCTGCTCCCAGGGGAGTGAATGTGCAAGAGCAGAATAGTGTCCCTTGCTGATACTGAATACTCACCTGCAGTTCCAGTTGGATGTATGAAAGAAGTTACTATCTGAAATTTGTTTCCTTCCCACTTCCTTTCTCTTCCTACCTTTTCTTCTCTAATACAAAAGACATTATTTTCAAAATCCATTTGCTTAGCAGAATCAGAGGCTTTCCTTGCAATTCTGAGAAGAAAAGTACAATACTTTGACCTTTGTGTCTAAGAAAAGCAGGTGCCAAAATACCAGATGCTTTGAAGGAAGTGAGAGGACAAAGCTTGAAGGCTGCTGACAGAGGAAAACTGATGTCCAGGATAGTGAACTATCTTTGCTTTCTGACCATTTGATGTACCTTAGGGCAACTGCCAAGCTGGCACAGCTCAAAGATGAGTGTGCCAAGGGGCCAGATGCTACTGTTGCAAAATCATTCCCCAAATTGGCATCTCTGGACTGTGGAAGTAATCCTACAAGAAGTATCAGAAGGACAGTGTAGTGCAGTGAGTAAATGGTGCATCAGTGTTGCCCTAAAAGCTGCGTAACCAATTAATGCAATTTGATTGTCCCAACAGGTACAAGAGATTTAAGATATTAAATTGCACAGAAGCACAGGAGTCCTTTTGCATAGTCGTGGTGTACACAGTGCTTCCAGGGATGGCTGTGCTTCCAGCTGTTCAGGTTCTGGTGCCTCACAGTAAGATGGCAGGAGCAGTAGTTTTAAGAACCACCGCACAGAAATAAATCCAAGAGATGAACAGCTAAAGTACGATCAGTGCTTGCTTACCACTAGCTGTGCTTTTTTATTGAATGGCTTGAAGTTTTTATCAATAATGGTTGGGGGTTTTTTAGCAGGAAATAGAAACTTGACTTTAAATAAGATACTTGGGCTATCTTCTCATAGATGAAAAATCTCATAGCACCTTATGCTGCATTTTTAAAGTAACCTAATTGTCTGAATACTACATATTAATCATCTCAAATAATTATTTTTGTGTGTATAATCGAGTTATAACTTGCGTATTTATATAGACAGTCACTGCATTTTTAATGTGCAGTGTACAGCTATTAAATAAAAATGTACTTCTCTCCATAAGAAAATGTAACTCTTCCTTTGCTCTACCCTCTAGTATGAATTGAGATATAACTCCCTTAAACATTTGTATGGATTTGGTGCAAGGAAATATCAATCATGTAGAGACTGAGTCTTTCCACATAATTGCACATTATGTATTTTGTCAGTGATAGAAAAGGAAATAGAGTGTAGAGTGCCTTTGAAGATTACAGAAACTTCAAAAAACTGCCATGTGCACAAATACCTCTCTTTTTTTCCTTTCTCTGATGACTGGAGATACTGCACTACATTGTTCCCTCTGTCTGATGGCCTTTCAAAACTTAAATAATAGATATTCCCACAAAATTGACATTTGGATCAAAGTGAAGCAAGTGATTTCTTTTCCACCACTGAGCGAGGCAGGGTTCCTTAAGATGTCGTTACATCCTTTGAAACATACTATTCTTGTTTTGTTTAAATAAATTACATTTATTGAAATAACTGGTAATACGTAAGATATTTGTGATACATGTGATAATGCTTGCAAGAGCAAACATTAAGAATTGAATACCAAGAGGAAAGGGTGAAAATATTGCAGTAGGGAAGGATAGTCTAATAGTGATTATTCTCCCTGCACGTTTGTTGGAACACTGTGTCTTCAGAGGACCTTTTATTTAGCAGAAGCAGAGATTTATCTGCAAAGAGATTTCAGCCCGTTTATCCTGTGGTCAAGAATGAAGGACAGCAACTTCTATCAATTCCAAGTGAACCCTGGAAAGGAAGCTAGCCTTTTCCTTTCTGTACTTTGTCCCCATTGTGTTATCAGGTGTGAATCTAGGCATAAGGCTGCTGCTGGGACCGCTGGTACAAGCAGGCCAGTGTGGACACCTTGAGCCTGCTGGTGGTGGGAGGCAGACTGGCAGCCCTCTCCCCTCCACCCTTGGCTTTAAGAACCTGTGTATATACATGAAAAAGTAGAACTGCAGTGCTGTAGAGACAAAGTGCTCAAATGAAAAGAATGGCTTTGTATTAATTTTTACAAAAAGCCCTCCTGATTAAATAGTATAGGTATTATCTCTTTAGGGAGAAATCAATGCCTGTTCTTTGGCAAAAATGTCAGCTTCTCTCTCACTGAATGGACCATGTCTGAAGCACTCTGCTGCTCAGGGAGGATGCAATCCTCTTAGAAGGCAGACATCCTGCTGGTCTTGAGTTTCAGAAGTGCACTCGGGAGCTTTTAGTGTGTACATGAAAAGCTAACTGGCAGCGGCTTCTGCGCAGGAGGACTGGATGTAATTGGATTTACTATCAAGTAGGAAGTAGGTAAGGTCTTTAGAAGGAGCTAAAAGGCTGGTGTATAAGATAAAGCATCACAAGATTAATGTATATTTCTCTATTTCCTTGTATTATAAATCCTTTTGGCCTTTTCTTGGAACTTCATGCAATAGGGGTGAGGGAGGGTGTACAGCAGGTGCTAGGAGGGGATGGACAGAGAATGCTCTGCTCTAGGGCATGAGGTAAGGGGCAGAGTACAGAACTCTTTCTGGATATCAGTAATAAAGGCCCAATAACCAATAGCTTAATAAAATAGCTGTCTTAATAATATAAAACAAACAGAAGAATACAGATAGCAAGTAAATCGTATGTCCCTTCAGATGCTGGGTACCCTGTGTTCATGGAGCACTGGATCAGTTTTCTGATGTTGCGACACAGATGCTGGCTGTGGGGAAGTTCCCTTGTTTTGGTCATTCAAGCTGCTATATTATTTTCTATTAAGAAATATCATCTCTGGTAATATATTCTGTTGTCAGTATGGAGGTTTACATGAGAACTTCTTGCAGCTCTTACATACATGAGGACAGGCAGGCAGTGTAGTCCCTGTTGCAGAGTGGGAATTGCCTGCAGGCTCCTCTGTTCTACCTGCTGACTGGGTTTGTCCCATGGCCAAGGCATTTGGGCACCACAAGCCTGGGCCTACTGAGGGTAACTGCTATGTGGATCATTGACTTCTTGAAGTACAATGGTCTCATGGTCAGGATCAGTACAGGTGGTCTCCCAGATGTGTTTTGGTGGCCATGGGGCCCTGCTAGTAGGTACTTGCCCAGCACAGCACAAACTGCCTGCTCTGGATGCAGCTGGTTGAAGAAATGGTCACTAGGGTTTAGGATTGGCATGTAGGATTGTGGAGCAGAAGAGGAGCTGTGGTATAACACTACATAGCCACAACACTGCAGATACCTAGATCCAGCTCATTGTTATAAATCATACATAAGTCATTGATACAAATCATCATGTATCTTGGAGAGCTGAGGGCTCACTTGCAGCATTGGCAGGCTGTTATTTAGAGTCAGCACATATCCCTCCCCTGTAGTACTAAAATAGAAGAGACTTTAAAAATGGTGCCTTTCTTTTCCTTCAAGGATCTTCCACCTTCTCTGAAAAGCAGTTCCCCTTTCCAAGACTTCAGCATCATGTCCTGCTATGGCTTTCTGGACAAACCCCCAGCTCCTGGATGATCCCGGCATCCAGCTTCTCACTTTTGCTTTAAGGGGGCCAGAGGGACAATTTCAGAGTGTGGCCTCCTCCCTTCTGGCCTCTGATTCTCTGAAGCCCTTGCTGTAGTAGTTTACATGCAAAATATGCTGTGTGCAGCCCAGTTACCTTAATTGCTTCTCTGGTCAATGAATTTGCAGCTGGCAGTTTAGTTGTCAGCTCCTTTTTCTCTCATCTTTGTTATCTAAAGGATTTACATAAATATCCTAAGGCACTCTGCAGCTGAATATGCTACATCAGGGATTCTGATTTGCGAATATTAAAGGCTGTTTTAATTCCTGAGACTTGACAGTCCAGGGTTAGAGCATTAGCAGTCATACCATTTCCTGTGGGTTCACTGATGTCCTGCTGTCCTCCTCTGCATGTTTGTGAATCTGATGAATACAAAAGAATAGAGGTACCGATGGGCTTTTGCAATGTGTCAGTAAATATACTTTTTGCTACCTTTGGCCTGTGGAAGTCTGTGTCCTCCTTTCATTTCATTATGCATTAAAGAACAAAAACCTCAGAACTTAAAGGAGCCTCTTATTGACTTCCTTAATCCTTTCTTTCTTTTGGAGTGCCAGCAGTGCTTTTTAACGCTTCTTAAAAGAAAAAGGAAAACTGAGTTGCAAAGATAGCTGACTACAACCCTACAACTAGACTACCTGACTAAAATTTTAAACACAGTAGTCAGAAAATCCAGAAATACAAAAACCCACTTGAAATTTAGAACCTCCAAAACTGAAACTCCTGGCAGTGGAACAGCAGGAGCAAAGAGATTAGATTAAGTTGGGAGAGGGAATATTGTGGGTTCCGGGCTTTATGAAGCTGTTATAAACTCTTTAGTGTAGGTTTATCTACAGCACATTTTCTTTTAAAAAGCACAACTTTAGCATACTAAAACTATGGCTGTAATTTTTAAAATCTGTAATGAACATGTATCTTCTAATGATAAAAATCAGGTTTCTTAGGACTTGCCTCTTTTAGCAGCTTACCTGAAAATATTTTAGTAAACAAGTAAAATTAAGGCCATCTAAACAGATTAAGGATCACTGAGTTACCCACCAAATTGTTTAATCTTTGAAGCTTCACTCTTTGATCAAAACTAAAATGTATGCAAAGGGTTGTCTCTGTATCTCATACTATGTGCTTTCAGTCTGTCTTTGGCAGATACTGTAAAATAGTTCTTTCTTCTGAAAAGGCACATCTAAAGAACTGGAATTGAACGCATTTTGAAAATGGGAAAAAATTGGCTTCTGGCCATTAAAATTAATGTAAATAAGTAATTTGGTGAGGTCCATAGAACTGTAACAGCTTTCTTTTTCCTGATCATTGCCCCCAGTAACATCATATACTTTGTATTGCACAGCAAGTTCAACAGAAAGTAAATATCATGGTTCCAGACTTTGACTTTTGAAATATTTATTTGGTCAATTTTTCCACATTTTGTTGAATGAACTCAAGACTTTGCATCCCTTGCCATTCATTGTCTTTCTGATTGTTCTCTGCTACGGATGAGCTGGGAAAGTTTTCTCATATGCATTTCATTCAGCTCCTACAAGACTGTGCACAGTACTTTGGAAAGAAACAAGAGAATGGCAAAGTTGGGTTCATTTGTGGTTGCATTGTCATCAATATTAAGTGTCTGTACTCATGGGTTGCTAACTGCAGCAAATTTGATGTAGAACAGAAATAAGTGTGCAATCATGTTTCTGCTACATGAATAATGTTGAATGCAAGATCTGTGTCTCTACTCTCCCATTACCCACCTGGTGCTTTCTCAGGCGCCATCTCTGTTGTGCACTGGGAATGTTTGAAGGCAGCTCTCAGGGGAGACTGACTGCATTTTTGAAGCCTGTTGCTGCACTGGCTCAGTTGCTTTTGAATAGCAGCCCCGCTAAAACATCAGGCCAGTCTTGTATCTGCACTTTTAAGATGACATTTTGCCAGCACTGGATCAAATTATTGCTATGTGGATCAAAGCAGTAATAGTGGGTCCTGTAAGTACTATTTCAGCTGCTTGCTGAACTGCTGGAGTGGAAGCCATCTCTTCTCTGTAGTATGGTGCTCTCACAGAGGGGTGTGCGGCAACAGAGTTTGAACATACTCAGCTGATTCTGTTGCTGGCAATTTTCTCCCATGGAGAGAGCAGAGAGGCACTGGCACCTGCCCCCAGCAGTGTCTGGATGGCAGAGGCCTTGGATGCTCTCCTTTATATGGTGTTCAGAAGGTCACCTATACAAAATCCTATCAGACTTTTTTGAAATGCTTGCTCCCATCATGGGGTTATCACAAGGGTCAAGGGATGTGTGTCCATCTCCTTTAGCTTTTTCGTTTTGCATCAACGGGAGGAGCTGGTGCTTTCCTCCCCATCTCCCAGATAGCCAGTATAAAAAGGTAGAAGACTGCTGTACAGCTATTTCTGATTTGCTGTTGGATAAGGGTCATAGGAATGTGATCACTGTCTTTTGCAAATCTTGCCACTCTTAAAGAGTTGTAGGATGCACAGTATTTTCTTTTTTTCTGATGGGAAGAGTGAAAAGGCAGTGATAGAGGGGTGTAGATGTGCATGAGCTGACACAGGTACATGGGGTTTGTGTGTATAGTGAAGCAGCTGAAATAAATTTGTTTTCATCTGACAGTGAGCTAGGTGAAGATCTCAGTCTTTCTCTTTGTACTTTTCATCTACAGGTCTGTGATCCTTCCCTGACTTTCATTATTAAATCTGCAGCAATTTAAGTGTTCAACTAAGACAGACACGAAGGGGTTACTTTCTGTAGTAGAATTCTGGAAATTTTACTGTGCAATAAAATTACCATAAATCTTTACCCAAATAACCAGGCATAATAAAATTAACAAACTAGCAGTGGTGGATACAGATATATTTGCAAGGCATCTCCTTCTGTTCTGAGATTTTTTATTTCATGGTTTGACTGCATCATGCTACCTATGCCGTTGGGGATGGTAATTTCTGTAGTGTGATGATAAACAAGACTCATTGGCCAAAGAGAGATCCCTTTGACATTGCTATGGTGAATGTTCTTCATCACAACCTTGTTGTGAATTGCTGTCAAATAGCTTAGCTTATATGAAGCATGAATGATGTGCTGGAAAGATTAATTTTGTCAGGTATACCTATGACAAGGGTAACTCACATCTCAGAAGAGAGAGTTTACAAGCACTTGCATGATTAGTCCAATCATCTTGTTTCATAATTAATTATGTTTATTCATGGATGAAGCTGTGATTTCTGTCTGGAACCAGGAAGTTAATCTCTGCTAGCCATAATGAAAAATAAAGTTACTCTTCCAGAACCACCATCGTTTTCTGGGAAGAATGTAATCTTGTCTTTAGAATCCTGATGGTATTGTGGATGTGTGTGTGTTTATAATCTACGTGACCATGGAGTTCTTGCCTTTTTTTTTTTTTTTTTTTTTTTGAGTTAAACCTCTGAGTACTACACTTTTCAGTGCATGTGTTTGGCAATACTTTTAAGGAAAGAAGGACAGAGTTGAGTCCTCTGACTGAATTCTCTTTGTGTGTGTCTCTTAATAGGACAGGTATTTTTGTGTTATGGAAGAAGACCTCAGATTTTACTAGTCAAGACTATTCATCTTGAATTTGTTAGAATTGGATTTTGATGACGGATAGCTGGCAAGACCATATACACATACACTGTAGTTTTCCTTCTAGAGTTCAGAATCTTTCTAATGATGATCAGTAAATTCACTTCATTGCTAATAACATTACTTGTGTGGATGTATGTATTAAGTCACCTTGAGAATACATTGACATTTACTAGTGCCTCTGGGATGCTGTACAGTAAAACACAGGGAGATAAATCTTATCAGTTTATTATTTCCTAACACTGTCTACTACTGGAGACCTTTAAAATACTTTAAGTTAAAATCAAGTGGTGCTAAGAACAGTTCAAGCTTTAGCTTCTCAGATTTAAATTTTCCTTGTGGTTTTGTTTTTTGGCAAGTCTTGTAGATTTTATAGAACCACCATTTCTAAAGTCCATGGGTTTTTTTCATAGGTAACTTTCCGTATTTGTTCATGGCTCATCTTTGTCTCTATGCTTTCTGCTACATCTAAATTTCTTTTAAATCTCTCATCTACTTTGTAAGCTTCAGGAAGTGAATAAGTGTCCTCAATGGATGATAAACTGCTTATGGTGAGCTAAGCCTATTCTTTAATTGAGGGATTATCAGCATATTTGGTAACAAAAATTCTTTAATCAGTTCTTTGCTTTTTTGTTTAATACAGAGGTAAAAAATATCTTAAGATAATGATCACTCCTTGCATTTTCATAGTTATATATGAATAATCCTTAGTTTCTGGTGAAATTCATAAATTTTACAAAAACAGTTGTTAGACAATTGTAAATTCAACCTCTTGAAAACTATATATATGTAAGGAAGGTAAAACGTGTGTTATAATATTAGCTTTTGAAAATTAACAATGCACCTGCCAATGGTAACCCCATTTGACAAAATAATTGCTTTCAGTGTTTGACTTACTCAACATTTTACTGTTTGAAAACCCCTTTTATTCTGTTACACCATCCATGTACAGAGATCCTAGGTGCTGTCCTCTAAGAAGGAATAGGTGAAGACTATTGTTCATTAATAATATAATGATTCAGTGAGAATAAAAAGATAATAAGTGGGTTATAGCTAAAGGACTAAAAATATGAAGTAAAATATAATTTTGACTTGGGAGATTTTGCATTGAATATGACAAGGATATAATTCACAGAAAACAGTATGGGTAAAACAATAAAAATGAGACAGGGAACATAGGAACGTCTTGAATGTGTTTAAGTCCTAAATAAAGCTTCTGAATATTTATTCCAGATTTTTTTTAATCTTTACCTAAAATCTAAGATATGTTATTTTTTTTTTTCCCTCCTCCTATTAATCTCCACACATGGTGAAACTCCCAGCTTGGGTGGGTGTATTGCTCCCTTTCCTCTACGACACATAAGGTTGGCTTCCAGAGGGACATGTCATGAAGGTGCAGAAAACAACCAACATTCACTTTGCTATTTTTCAAGTCTGGTTTCTAAAATCCTTTGTTTCCCCTCAAAGTTAAGGTGATCAAACTTTTACCATGACCTTGTGACCATCTTTTTTCTCCCTTTTTCCTTTTCCATGGGACCTCTTTCTTCCTACTTGTTTATAGGTATCATCCTTCAATTCTTTTCTAGATTGAAAAGAGACAAATATTTTCTTAATATGGTTACTTACTCTTCTCAAAAGTAAGATCAGTTGCTGTTCCAATTATTCAGTGTTTTGGAAGATTCCTGCACAATACTACTGTGCTCTGAACTTAACGAAATAGCATCAAAATATACCAGGATGTTACTACTAATAAAAATTCAGGTTGTTCAGGCACAGAATACGTGGAATATTTTTCACAGTTCAAAGGATGATATGTATGTATTGCTGATGTATCAACTGCTGTATCAGCCTATCAACTGGGTTGTAGGCAAAAGTGATTCATAGCTGTTTGGGAGCTGCAGGAATGAGCATTTCTATGCAACAGCTGCATAAAATCAAGACCTGCTCCCGTGGTTCAGCTGAGTGACCACCCAGGCAACTGCTGCTGATTTAAATGGTGGGAGTCACCTGATTTGCCACTGCCTGAAACATGAGTTTGGTGGTCCGTCTATGAGGCATGTAAAGGAGCAGGTGTGGCAGAGAGAGGCATGCAATTGGGCCATCCTGTGCTGTGGATGCTGAGAGCTGGTGCTGTGCCTCTGCTGTGTTGTGGAAGGTGTGAAGGAAAACTGCTGTGTGCATTCACTGGCTGCAGAAAGCTGTGACCCATGGTGGTTTGCCCGTGGTGTCTAGAGTAACAGTGACTGTGTTGTGGCTTATAACTTATGCAGGGTCAGCCTGGGATTCTCAGGCCTGCTGCTGTCCCTAAACTTGGGAAGAAAATGGTACAGGAGCAACAGGTCCTTCTCCCTTCATTTGATAGAGTTTGGTTGACTGGCTTATTTGTCCTTGTTACTACATTCTGTAAGGGAAGAATGGTAGCAATTGTTTAGGTTGATGATCAAATTCATTAAAATCAAAGAGATTTTTATCACTGACCTCAGTGTAGCCAGGTAACTGTGTTATCCCCTGCTCTGGGGACTCAGCTGATAGCTGCTTGTGTAACAGGAGACAAGGTCATACTTTCCAAAGAGAAGATTGTTAGGCATCATCTACTGTTAGCGTGGAACCTAAGCAAATCATCCAGTGCTATCTTATAAACTGCTTACAGCCATATTCAAATCAGTTAAATTGCTTAATTTTTGTATGTGCCATGATTCTTGTCCAGACCAATGTTCAATAATAATGCACAAGGGAGATAATTTTCAGCAGATTAGATGGGATCAACTACATAAAAGAAATGTCTGTTAATGCAAAGATTTTGAGATAAGTTAAAAAGCAGCTGTGTTGACACGTGTGAAGATGAATGCAGAGGAATAGATTAGTCTCAATTACCTAATTGCTTCTAATGAAGTTCAGAATATTTTGGTTTCATTACAGACTAATTCTTCTAATTGCAAAGTTCTTCTTTTCATGAGCAGAAAAAATTAATCATTAATATCTCTTTATTTTGTTGTACAGACCTCTTTCTGATTCTGAACAGATCAACTTGTTAAAAAAAATAAGACTGTATATTCAGCAGCAGAAGTACGATGAAGCAGTAAGTCTGTTTTGGCTCTATGTAAATATTTTGTTTTCTTTAAATCATAATGAACTGAGAAATAAAACTTTTTTCCTTCCTTATGATGCACCTCTCGTTGACTCAAAGCCCCCCTGGAAGTCTCCAAAATTTTGCATTTTGATATGAGTTATAATGAATAATACTGACCTACTGTATTTTTTTCTCATACTTCTTAAATTGTTTGTTGCCATTCCGTAATATAATGACACACAGTGTATGTTTTTATTTTCCACAGTAGAAGAGGGTAAATTGGGAGATAAACTGAGGAATGTAGTTCATGTTCACACTTCTTAGGCTGCTAGTTGCATAAAAAAATGTGTGGTATCTTGCTTCATCACAGATCCTGCTTTTTTTGTTCTTTTACCTGAACCAACTGTTCATGGTTTCACTTTCACATTTCAGTGTGTCAGACTGGGAACCATACATAGAACCATGCTTCTCAGTTCCAGTATTACGTTCCTAAGCACTTGCTAACACTCACTGTGTGACAGAGTACTCAGTGGGTGCAGGTTCACTGGTACTTGTATTCTGATGTTCACGGAAAGAATTTGTAGAGCTAAATTATACCAAGAAGTCTTTCATTTTAACCAGTTTTTTTCAATTTAATAGTTTTTGTTTGGTCATTGACTTCTGTGTTAAAAAGTACATGAAAATATTGAATATGTAAGATCATATTTAACCTGCCAGATGCATGGAAGAATTCCATTATGTGTTAGGGTTCAGTTCTTTTTTCCTAATATGATTCTTAGGGTAATAAATTACTATTTTATGCACAGGACAGCTAAATCTATTTTATTCTTATGCCTTTTTACTTGCTTTGTTGTAAAGTGGAAATAGTTCGTCTTAAATAAATGGATCTATTTTGCTGTGGGAGAAAGTTTTCTTTTTTGTTTCCTAATACTTCTACTTGGCTGTCACATTTACTTTTAGGAGACATTTTATACATTTCAGGAGTAGAACCTGCAATTTTGTCTTGTTGGTTATATGTAAATCTTACTCCTTGTTTGTTGGAGTGCTCCAGGGATTTAAGTTCAGTCTTTGATCACTCACACATCAGACTTGTGCCTGTGCCCTGGTTGTCCTCAGCATCCTGTATTGCAACGCAGAAAGATTGTTCCATTCCCAGAAGTTGGGATGTGGATGATTCTTTGCCTGAACCCTGCAGCTCTTTGTATTGCAAATATGCGCTTATAATTGTATAGAATAGATGTCATTTGGGGTGAGTTTGCCCACTGGCAGACTTGTGATCTCTTCAGTAGTTGCCGTACCTTTTTCTGTGTTTGTCATTTTTGAATCCCAACTGGATACCTGCACATATAAAAAACCTTCATTGTGTACGTTCAGCTGTTTCTTGTACTCTTCCAAATCACACAGATGAGCTTCCCATCTTTGGGTAAATCACAGGGGTCAGCACACCCAAATGACAGTCACGGTGGGAAAACCCATGGTCTTTATCATGGTGTCTCCCCAGTGGAGGCATGGAGTGAGGGGACCGGTGGTTAGACTGGTGTCATGGGTTAGCATAGCTCCGGAAGTGATTTTCTTGCCAAGACGTGCTTACAGCTTCCTCTATGACCTGACAGAACCTATCAGCTGGCTAGTTTGAATATTGACAGTTTTTTAAGCCACTTAAAAAAAAGCTTGACACGCCTCTGTGGTCCACATTTAAGGATGGACAAACCCCGGGAAAGCTCTCTCTTGCTTCCGGCCTTGGGACAGGTAACTGGCCTGGGCCTGTGCAGCCCAGCGGGGCCGGGACACAGCCATCCTGGAGCCGTGCGGCCCTGTTCCACCGCAGCCCCCATGTCCCTGTTCCGTGCAGACAGCACGGGCTGGCTCTACACACCCCCCCTCCAGTGTGGCTGAAGATTCAGCTGAAGCTGCCCCGCTGCCCAGCAAAGATCATGTGACCAACAGTGATAAGCAAATTCCATCTGCAAGGCCCTGGTGAGATTAACCCTTTTAGTGCTCCAAAGTCAGTAAAGAAGGAAGAGCTGAAACCCTGAGGGAGGAGAAAGAGGAGATGCTTAGAAGCTGAAATTCTGTTGTAAAGCTATAGTGGTGATGGACTATGATATATCAGAGCACCTGTTGTAATTCCATGAAAGCATGGGGGGTGGAGCGTTCAAACTGTACTTGTGAGCAAAAGTACCTGTGCTGGAATAAGCAAATACTGAAGCAGCTGTAATTTGATGAGAAGTTTGAACAGGGAGAGATGGAAGTGATGAGGACTCTTGCTCCAAATTGGAAGGAGAAGATCTCTGTTCCTAGAGATGCTCCCAGAGATAGTCCTAGAGATGAAGATGATGAGGATCCTTTTTCTCCCAGGGAAGAGGGAGGGCCTCTATTCCTAGAGATGAAGATGCTCTCAGAGATGGGTGAAGAGAACCTTTGTTTCTGAACAGCTCAACCTTTAAATAGTACCCCAGTAGCTCAAGATTGGACCCTTGAAAGCAGTTGTGGGGAAAGCTGCAAGTCAGGGGAAGCGACTCTCACATGTGGGCAGAGAACCAACCTGGGCAGCTGTCTCGCTGTGATACTGAGCCATGAGAGAACATCTTGTGGAGATGTCTCCATAGCATGAGCAAGAGAGACTCCTCTCCCTAAGTGAACTGAACAGGGTTATTATGGAAGTGGTAAACTGACTGAACATCTCAAGGGTTGTCTTTTTACATTGTCAGTGGGAGAGGGGAGAAAGGTGAGGGGAGGAGAAGTGTTCTGAAGGTGTGGTATGATTTTTTTTTTCTTTCTTTTAGGTCTGTTAATAAACTTCTTTATATTCTTTTAAGTTTTGTGCTGGCTTTGCTTTCTCCTAATTCTTATCTCACAGAAGGTAAATAAGTAAGTAATGAGTATTTTGGACCAAACCACTACACTTGGTGTTTCTGCCCGATTTACGAACTGAACCTGCTACAACTGGGTACAACCCTTTTTGTTTCCAAGTGATTTATGTCCTGAGAGCTACAAGCAGATGCTCTGTGAATGAATCTGGGACTGCAGTTTAGTCTCTGAATTCACCGATGGTTCTTGCAGTATCAGGCTTTACTGAAGTGGAGGACATCAAACCCCAGGAAGGGAATGCTTCAGGCTGTGGAGAGTGACCATGTTTCAGTTGCATCCATAATCCTCCTCCTATGTAAATGTGCCTTCAGAAGCACGTGACTGTTTTTTAAGGGGGTAACTTACACTGGAATATATACAGTCAAATGCTTGTGGGAAAACGAAGTGGCATGCTTGTTAATAGGTGGTGTTCAAGGTGTGCTGTCTGTGTAGCTTTCACCATCTAATGACTGTCATGGCCAGGGAGGATGGTGAAGGAGCCAGGTGATGGTTGAATTGATATCCAGCAGGAGTCCCAAGCAGTGTGTACTCCAGCAGTTGGTGCTGGCCAAAACACTATACCGGAGCATGGAGAGGACACATGTGCCAAGAGTGGTGGAGCTGCTTGAACTCCAGTTGCTGTCAGGTTAATTTGTGGAATGGGAAGCTCACACTCTTCTAATATGTTGCTTAAATGTTTTGTCTGCCTCCAGGTAGCCCTGTGCAAAACCCTGATTAACCTTGCTTTGGAAGGCTTGTCTTACTACCATAAGTATGATAGATTATTCCTGGGTCTAAGTATTGCAGTGGGTTTTGTGGGCTGGACGACTTACGTGATTCTGGTCATTATCAAGGCCCACACCAATTTGACCAAGACTGTCCCAACTAATGAAAAGGTAGGTTGGAAGCATTCAATTATTTTTTTCTATCAGTTTTCAGTATTATATGTGTGCTAAGTGACTCTGTGCAGGATAAATTGCACACCTTACACTTCTTTTGTAAGGTGTTGAGTTTTCCAGCTACTGTAATCCTGTGTAGTGTTGCTGCTAAATCCATTGATTAGGATCAGTATTCCTAAACTGTGGAAGTCTGAGTATGCAGTACTGTGCTTCTTCAGTTTTTCTTCCTGCAGCTGTCCATTTGAGATGCTAATGCAAGTGTAAGCAAACATAATGATTTAAAACTATTAAAGGGTCTGTCTTTAAACCGGGTTTGATTTTCCCAGGTTTAATTAACCAGGTTTAATTTCCAGCATCAACAGCACTCTGTTATAATAATAATTGTTTAGAAGAATACAGAATACAGCCTTCCAGTTTCATTGATGTTCTTCACTGTAAGGCCAAAAAAACCCCAGCACGTAAATTATTTTGTTCCTGCCCTCTTTGGCAATTTTACATCTGTTCTCAGAAACTGTGCAGTCCAATCGTGGCATTTTTAAAATGTATAGCCTGCTTTGATAGAAGGTGAGCTGTTGTTTCACAGATTGGTGTGCTCTCTTGATCTTTGTGATTTGCAAGTGTGCAGCAGAAGACATGAAAGATGAAGGAAGCTCTTTTTGACAAGATTATTATGGTTTGATTTTTCACAAAGTATAAAATCCTACGAACTTAATTTATTTTCAGTCATTCATCAGGGAAAGAGACCTCAAAAAGGTGAATAGGCAAAAAGCTAGCATTTCACTAGAGAAGGATTAAAGCCTGCAGGGGAGGGAAAATTCTCCCAAACGTCAAGAATTTGTTCAGAATAGAAGGAATTGTTTCATTTTTTAATGTAGGTGAGAATGAGCGCTCACTTAGCATCTTTATTGCCTTCAATATAATATGCTGAGAAGATTCCTATCATGCTGTCTTGAGGTTTTTACTACTGGCTGAAATGAGATAGTCTTGACCTTTAATGAAAATGCTCAAACAAAATTAAAATGGAAAATATTCATAAGTGCTGTACTGCGTGATTTAGGTTTTCTTTCATCAAATAACTGAGAGGAGATAATTCAGGATGCATGTTATGTTAGATACAAACAAAATAATTACAATAAATAGACTGAGTATCAGGAATATTAATAACTACATTAAGGAAAAAATTTGCATTCTTAGTTGACGTAGATTTAGTTTGGTATATTGATTTTACTAGTTGAAGGCAGATTTTATGCTAGTGACACTGGCAGAAAAAAATTCGGTTTCTTAGTTCTTTGTCTATAGAATTTCTCTTCCCTCAGTTTTCATAACAGGCCCTTTTCTGTAGAAACCTTTTTAGTGTTCCTAAATACTTGGAGAATCACAAAGCGAGGCTAATGCTTCATATACAGAAGTTATTTGGTTTATAGCTTATATTGGAGCAACTTAAAGAAATTTGCTGAGAGACTAATCTACCACTGACAAATAGCCTCCTGCAAAGCACCACCTTTAAAAATCAAGGAGCCTCTGAGTAATGGACCTGCATATCCTGTATATCTTTAAAAGTTTTTGTTTCTTACGCTGAGTATGTAAAAAAAGCAGTTTTTTTTTTCTTTTGGTATAGAATGTTGTTTTGCCTAGCAAGAAGCATAACCTTTTAGTCTATTTTAAACATTTACAGAAATGCAAATCTGGTTTCCATTTTCAATGCATGACTGACTGTATTGGACTCTATAATATTTATGTCGCTATATGGAATAAAATGTTGATTGTGTGTGTTTACTTATTCAGTGATAAATTATATTGTGTGCATATCATATATATACATATTCATTCTGTCTATATGTCAGCAAATGTAAAATTTAAAACTAATAAAATTGCCCTAGGTCAGCTTTCTATATGACATATCCTTTCTTAGTCTAATGGCATATCTTAGCAAAAATTCTATTTTAAAAATCATTTAGAACTTGCATTTGCTGTCAGTTTAGATCAAGGCAGTTGTACATCAGTTACAGGGAGGGCGAGCCAGAAAAGATGTTAATCCATCTAGGTGAACTGCTAGCTGATTGTCTCTTCTTCTCAGCATATTTAATGTAGTTGTGTATCTGTCTACTTAACTCTTTCAAAAAATTAGCATTTGTGCAGAAGAAAACAGTGTCTTCATCATTACCTACACTAAAAGCTGCCTTTGCTATGTCCAGTTGTAATACATAAAGATTAAATTGTTTATTTAAAACTTGTACATAATCTTCCCTTACCAGTAATTCTTCTGATATCTGAATGTCCCTGCATAAGGAAGAATAGTTCAATGACCAGATAAAAGGCAGATGCAGAATGACTGTCTAATGCTTCTCTTTGCACAAAAAAGAGATGCTATCTGATGATTTAGGACTGACCTGCCTGTCTGAGATAACCCATTTTAAAATTTTTCTTCTTTCTTTGATGTTTCTCCTTAAGAGTGCTCTCAGTCTGAGAACATGTTTCTTTGAGTACATAACATTCTAATCCCATACCGAATTTCTTTTACTAAGAAAAGCCCAAAGCAGGAGCTGTAGGTTAGGATTAAATATAATAACAGTTGTAGCTATGTTACCTTTTAGTGCTGTGCAACACTAGTCCTCTGTTGTATTTTGAAATTGTGGGTTCTTTGAGCAAGGCAGTTTCTCCTGTGGAAGACTGGTCACAATCCTCCTTTTGTAGCTGTTCCTAGATCCTGAATAGTTGTGGTTTTTTTCTGGTAGGAGTTAATGCTTAATATTTTAGTTTAATTACTTCTCTTACAAATGTCTCAAGCAGGAGGAGGAAATATGCTGATGGAATTTCATTAAATGCTTTGACTGTAAGGCCATGAACTTGAACTGAATAGGTTATATTCTGGTTTTAGAATCTAAACTTCAGAGTCCTTTTTCCCAAAACCCTTAGCATCTCTAACTTCAGATGGATTTCAGGTGTCCATTAAACATTGCATATATTGTGTTCCAGATTGTACAAGTATGCCTTTTGCATGCAGATTTTACTGCAGGACCTTATGAAGAGACATATTTACAATTAGATCTTCAAACCCTACTGTTGTTTTTTTTAATCTGGCTGACAACTTTGTCTAGAGTTGTGTAGAGACACATGGCAGCTTGTGTGGCTGTGTTAAAATAGCATTTGTTTTACTGTGTAACTAACAAATGGAAAATAGTGTGTAGTTTAAAACATGTTATTCCTGTTTCAAGAATGTTTGTCCAAACATTTGTTTTTCAGAAATCTACTGTTCTCTTCTACAGTTTTGCCTCTGCTGGAATGATAATAGCTTTTTTTCTGTTGATTCAAACATGTCCTTGGACATACTATGTATACTGTCTCTTGCCAGTGCCAGTATGGTATGCAGTTTTGAGAGAGTAAGTAAAGAATGCAATTTATTACTGCTGTTATAAGACCAGGTTTGGACTTCCTTTTTGTAGAGAATTAAATTTTTCCCATAAATTTGGGAGAAAAAAGTTAGATACAATTTTATTAAACCTCCTTTAGTGTTTCCTGAGACATTCCAAAGGACTCTGGTTTATATTTCAGTTGACATAATGAGTAGTGTCCAAACAGACTGATACAGTTGCCAATTCTAGAAGATATCTTTTCTATTAGCAAAAATAAAATAAACTATTTCCATGAAAAAAAATTTCAGTACTCTCATAGCTGTTGCAAAAGAATGCTAAAATCTTTGCAAATACCTGTAGCAGCTGACTTATTTTGCAAAATGATCCTGCAAAGTGTCAAGCATGCTGAACACCAGCTACTTTTGGAGAACACATGTTAGTCATGTTGAGGAATGTACTCCCATATTGAAATATATTTGTTTTGTTTGGGTCTCCTATTACTTCAGGCCCAAAAATACTTGTTATCTTCTGATTCTATTTACTTTCCTGATCTACTGGCAATTTGTAGATACCAACTCAGTATTATTCAGAGAAAATGAGACCAACTGCAGTTAGATAATGAGCTGTCTCATAAAGCACAGGAAAAGCTAACAGGGAAGATTTTTCTCTCTATAAAGCTTCTGAATGTTTTATCAGTTATGACAGACATTAAGCACAACATAAACCAAAAATATTCATATACTCAGAGTCAGTTGGGGTAGTGAATAATCTGAAGCTTGTCCAAACACTGGCAAAGATGTGCCAAATATGGGAGGAAAAAAGCTGGAGGGTTTTGTTGTAGATTTTCTATTGAGTAAAACTGGGCAGAATGATCATCTGGCCATCACGCATGGGGTCTGGGCAGGACCAGCAATACCTCTAACTTTTTTTGTGTTCTGACCCCATCCTTGCCCTGTAAAGGTAAAATTCTATGTTATTTCTGTGGGTTTTTTTTTTAATAAATGTTATCTTGTTCCATCATTTTGAACAGAATTCCCGTTATTCAAGACCTTGCCACAAATGTTTTGTCACTTCATATGGGTCAATCTATAGGATTCCTCTTGGTTTGTATACTGGGAATTGAAATACTAGTAAGTATTTTATCCTTATGTATCAAAAAGGTATCTCATTGCTAATATTCTACCTCTTTGAGGAGTTAATGTGTTTGATTTTCAGTCCCTTCTTGAATTTTTTTAAATTAGGTCTTCAGCTTTTTCTACCGCTCTGCACTCACCATTGGCCTTCTTGTCTTTGCTGGCTGGCCAGTGATCACACAGCTGTGGATTCAAGCTAAGGTATTGTATTGCTTTGCTCAAGGTTTTAAATGGTGAACAGCTGGACTGCATCTTAGGATGTTGGGAATGCTTTGGAATGCTGCTTTGAATTCCTTTTCAGTTATGCTCTTTTTCCAATCTCTGTCATGAGTAGCATGTAGCAAAGCAAGGGAATTTAGTATGATCTGGCTAGATCTGTTATGCAACGTAAGAGTGCTTAAGAGTTTTGAGGTGGCTATGAGTTAGCTATCAGTTTTCTGTTGTTGATCACTAAAAAATGCTTGACTCAATCATATGAAATGCACACCATTTATCAAACTGTTGCAGTGACTATGGTGTTGACATGTACAATTGGGGAAACTGTCACCATTTAACTAATAAGATCATTTATTAGAAAAAATATTGAAGATAACTGAAAGGCAGTTGTCAATTCATTAGTGCCTGTAATCAGCTGGGACACACTGTTCCTCAGAGGCAGCTTTCTGTATTGTTTTTCTTAAGAAAAACCCTCAATTTTCATGAAGTGGCATGAAATTTAATTTAAGATACATTTCTTCCATTAATTGATTCCAACATCTCTTATTTCAGGGGATACCTAAAACCTAGGGTCCTGGGATAGAGAAAAGGAGTCAAATTGCTAAGTCTTGCTCTCTAAGAGCTGTCAAGATGGAGGCTTGTATTTGTTAATTTACAATTTTTTTGTTCTAGTTGAGTAATTGAGTAACTTGTCTTCAAGCTGGATATACACAGATGATGTTTTGTAGCATAAAATTTCCTTTCAGGAATATGAATTTGACTTGAACTTGAAAACTTAAAATGATACAGCTCTTAATGTTTTTAGTTAAATAAAACACCTGGGATAGGGTTTTTTTTCTTCCTAGCAAAGAGTTTAGAGAACTACTTAGATGATTATGGTGGCTAAATCAAATGGCACATAGATGCAAAGACTGGATAATGTTACCATATTCTCAGAGTATTCTCTCTCAATGCTGACTAATTAACTGCTGCAACCTTCTGAGAATATTAGTTTTATGCCTTCCTTCTATAAGGTCAATTGACAGATTTCTGGTGCCTGCAATGTGTGTGAAGGCCACGCTTTGAGAAGGTGCTTGTAAGTGTAAACTTAGCTTTAATTATCATTGTCTTTGATGGGATTTTGACAGCTATGTAAATGAAATTCTTTTCTGTGTTAAATTGAAGTGCTGTAATACCAATGACCCTGTGCTCTTTTTTTTTTTTTTTTTAGCTAATTTTACTCCTGGGTAATGCAGGGTCTTTGCTCATGGGAGATGCTAGTAGTTATTAGTAGTTCCCTGAAGTATTTCTTTATGATTAGACAATTGTCTGTCCACATGACCTCCTTCTTCTTTTAGAAAAAAGCATTGATCTGGACTCTCCTGTGTGTGCTCCTGGCAGTATTTCCATTAATGCCTGTTGTAGGAAGAGAACCAAACATTCCTCTGGTGTAAGAATCTCATCTTGTTCTTTAAATTTTTTATTCCCTCTTTGATTCAAAATTTAGGCTGCCTTTTGGTATGTGTGAGGAATTGTATTATTGAAATCTGGCTGAGACAGGAGTTGAAATTCAGAATTTAAATAACATGATTATATAGACCTCAGTTATTCACTAATGAGAATGAAAATAGACTTCTAATTCTTTTGCCATATCCATTTGGTCTTTGTGTTATTCTGTAATTTCTTGTCAAGGGAAACATTTCTCATAATACAAAATTTGCAAATTTTACAGGAAAATAGAGGTGATCATTAAAGGGGAAGCTTCAGTGGGGTGCAAATATGGTAAACAGCACTATGATCCATGAATAAGAATTCAGTCAAAAGCAATATACTTTTGACAGCATCTTTCAGAATTTATCCATGCAATTTTGAATAATCTGTCTTTGAATAGCACTCTGTACCTAATGAGATATTCAAGGAAATAAAACAAACAGGATAGGCAGAACTCTCTTCTTCCTCAGTGTCTCCTGTGTCTCTTCTTTGTCCACTTCTGCATCTCTGTCCTGAGTCTTCCTTTCTGGTATTGCTTGTCTGATTTTCTACAGTTGTTGATTTGCACTGTTTTTCTAGTACATCTTTGTTATCTGTCCCTCTCCTCTTGTGAGCCACTCTTTGGTCATAGGAGTGTTCTCTCATACCTGGATGCAATCCAGGTGGCTGGCCTGAAGGGTTAGGCTTGTGGTCTCATTGTAGTTACTGCAGAAAGAGTGAATTTACCCTAGACTGCGATGGTACCGTGCCTCAGCAGAGCCAGGGTGCTTTCCTCAGTGAAATACAGGATTTAAGCAGTAATATGTGATTGCAGGTAGAATTAAGAGCCCAGATATTTCCAAGATTATTGGCATTCTGCCTCAATATTTTCTACTGTGTTTTAAATCTGTCTGTTGAAAACCCTTCTTAGTCTTGATCCTTGGGCACATTAGAAATATTCAGCACAGATTTGCTTGGATTATATTACTGCCTCTCAGCTGTATGTACACCTGTATGTATTTCTGCTGGTCCCAACTGAGGTTTTTCTATTCTTTAGAACGTATGTGCACAGCTCAGAAATCAAAATGGAATTAAATTACCATCAGATCTTCCTCTCTGACACTTCTTTATATTCACCTTGCTCAGGCTGTACATCTTTCTATTTATTCTTCTGATGAAACATTTTACCTTTGAAACACTGTGTTTATCTGAAACTTTTCAAGGGAGTTTTGAAGCTGGAAAGACTTGAAGCAGCAATTAAAAATATGTGACACCTCAGGATGTTGAAGATAAATTGGTGCTGGAGGAGAAGATACAAGAGGGAAAAATCAGAATCCCAGTGAGAAATAGGTGCTTCTGTTTTTGAGCAGTGGCACTATCTGTCAAGTCAGGGCTTTTCAGTACATTAATAAAACTTGTATGGTAGGAGCAGGGAGCTCCTGACTCAGCTCAGTCATAAAAAGGAAACACAGGGGTGAAAGCAGGATTAGATGATCCAGGAGGAACCTGGAGACACTGAATATTCAGGATAGATTAGGAAAGCCAAAGTGCTTCTGGGGTTGAATGTGGTGTGGGATATCAAGTGCAACAAGACAGCATACAGCAGTAAAAGACATTTTTGATGATATTTTCTGGGATTTTATTGTTCTTCTGTTTGTTTTTGCAGAATAGCAGCTGGTTTGCTGACCCTCTTGATATCTTTCTTCTCATTGGCATCTCTTTGTAAAAGTGAAAATAAGTACAGAGATAATGAAGATCTGAAAGTATATTTTTATCAGGTCAGTTGTTACTTTTCAGTAATTCTGTATGTTAGAGGGTTTTTATGTGCAAATTTTTACTTTCTAAGAACATGTTTCAACCAAGGCCACAATTTTCAAGAAGAAAATGGCTGTTCCTAAGAGTTTTCTCCTTGGCTGTTTCAAGAGGACCATGTGCATGTATTTAAACATAGTCATGCTGTGTTCCCAAAAGCCCATCCTGTGCATAATTATATTGATTGATAAATAGATGTGCATATAGATTTTGATGCTCTGTGTGGGGAGTTTGAGAGTTTGTCCTGCTTTTGGTCGGTGTACATGGCTTCCAAAGACCTTTTCAGTAGTTGCCCGTGCACACTAAGGACAGGCTTGCTGGTTCAGGAGGCTGAACTAGTTCCAGTTTCTGGCTGTAGAAAAACAATGTGAGACTGATACTGAGCTGGTTTTCTGTGAGTTAAATCTTTTTTCAGGTGAATTATAGCTTCATGAAATAGGTAGGTGTTTTTCATACTGGGAGCTAATTAAATTCTAGAGAGCTTTAAAATTCTAATAATACCTTGCATGTCTGCTGGCTTTTGTTATTTTTTTTCCCCTCAACTTATTACAAGATACTAGTTTTATTTCAGGACCAGCTTTATTGGTTATGATTTAGTGTGTGCTGGAGTTTCTTGCTGAGCAAAGCAATGCACTCATTCTATCTGTGATTTAGGTATGGAGCTCAAATTGGTTGAAAGGAGGAAGGGAAGGAGTAATGGATGCCTAAAATGGCTTTACCTGAGCATGAACACGTAAAATTTGGTGGTTATGTCTCTTACTTTTTTCAGCCTACATGTGGAAAAGAGATGTCAGTTCCTTTCCTAAGCATTTAGAACATACATTTCCAGCATACACTCAGCAATTGATTTCTTGCTGGAATACCTGAAAAAAGCTTACACTGGATGGGGGAGTGAGGGACCAGCTCAGCAGGTGGCTGGCCAACCCAACTCACCACCCAACTGCTGCAGCATCTCATGATGATGAAAAAATAGGTCCATAGTAAAAAAGTAATGCCAGAGTATTCTTGAGCAAACTTAGAGAATCAGGAAATCCACTCACAGAGTGATACTTAATTAGATGAAGATGTTCTGCCTGCTTATTCAGGAAGTAACATCTTCATTTTCCTCCCAACTTTTAAGAAGATCATAAAGTTCCTGAAATTGCCTCTTAATCAGAAGATATTTTACAATAGTGACATCTAATTACTAGTCTCTTATTAGATTTTTGTTTTGGTACCTTAATTGGGAATGGAAAATATGGGATCCACCATTCACATTCTGGGTAAGGGAAGGATTGGGAAGTGATATTATTCAGATGTAGAGGAAGAAAAGGACATTACAGAGGCATTATATGTGTTTCTAGGTAAATATCTTGTTTTGAGGTTAGGTTACATTTAGCGGCTTTGAAACATACAGGAATACAAAAGGAAAATGCTTGTCAGAATACTAGTATTTCTAGGCAATGGAATTCCCTAATTCTACTTTTATATTTTCCTTTGAGTTGGACTTCTCAGTGGGAACAGGAAGCGGTAATCTTCAAAAATGCTCATTGGGAGCATTTTGAAATCCTGAGTTTTGATTTACAGCTCCCAGACAGTTTTAAAGGTGAGATGAATCCCCTAGTCAGGGGAAAATACCTATTTTTCAGTGGCAAACGGTGGTCAGGCCGCTGAAATTCAAATAGGTAAGCACACTCAATCAGGTTCCTTCTCTGCATCTGCCAAGGGATTTCTTAAAAGTAGGTTTTTCAGGTGCTCCATAGGTGGTGTTTGGAGGCAGCCATCAAAGGTTATGCTTTCCTCTGATAACACTGTTACTCAATGTTTGGGGTTGCTGATGAGTTAAACCTGAGCCAACCTAAACAATTCTTTAACTCTATGATCTCTGAGAGGTCATTAAGGCTTCAGTAATGATGAAAACAGGAGTCATTCATAGTCCATCAGCTAGACTGCTGCAGTGTTTACTGTATAACTTCGTTTTTGCTGGAGAGAGCACCAGTTTCTCTTTGCCATCAGTTTCATAGGTGATGTCCGGTTTTTGCCACAGTACTGAAATCATGCTGTTTTCATTGGTTGATAATGTTGCACCAAGTTATTATTCCCAGGAGGCTTGGACTTCCTGTGGGTCCAAGGTGGTCAGTTTATTAGTTTCCTCCTCTAAATTAGAATTATAGAACAATTTTGCTTGGAAAAGACCTGTGAGATCAAGTCCAGCCATTAACCTAACACCAAGACCACCACTGAACCATGTTCCTAAGTGCAACATCTACACGTCTTCTAAAATAGGAGAAGTAAACAGTAGGAATCCATGTCATAGTGGTGGAACCAGGGGACAGGAGGGGTGTTTTCAACCAGCCTTGTGCCCAGCTGAGGACGCTGTTTCTCCTGCCATTCTCCCTATGGGTTGTTATGATGGTTGATGCTTAGGGCTCCCAGCCAGAGCTGCTGGCAGTGTCAGGACTGCAGGTGTCACCCTTGGTTTCTTCTTTCTAGCTGTGACCCGCAGGTATGTTTGTCTGAGACCTGCTCTTAAGATGTTCAAGAGTTATTTCTGAGCATCAAATAAGGTTGTGAAGGATGAAGGGAGACAGGTTCTTAGCTGGAGACCTCTGTGTGCACCTCCAAGTTTCTTCTGCTCAGTCCTGGAGATGTTGGTGGAAGCCAAGAGCTGTCTGAACTTACTTAAATGGCAAACACAGATTCTCAAAAGCACGTGCTGAGCCCTTCCCTGGACACTGGCATAGATCTAGCAGCAGTACATTGTGCTTACTAATGTTGCCAGGACAAGTCTTCCAAGGCACAGGATATATTATGGAGAGTGGCACAAAGTCAGTGCAAAGGGACTTCGCCAGTGCCTAAGGGATATCAGAGGGATTAGCAGAACTCATGACACTAAAAAGAACTCGATAAGATATATCAAAGGGGAGAGATCTGACCTGAATACAGCAAAAGTGTCCAAAGTAAACACCAGAGGTCTAAAGGGTCCAATTCCCTGAGCTTTTGGATGCCTAATGTTTTGACCTCGGGTGTTGGTGTCACAGGGAAATACAAGGTACATGTTCTTATGGCCTGAAATTAAATAGAAGCAGCAGATACTGAGCACCTGTGAAACTTGCCAAAAAAGAATGCTGATGCTAAATGTATCCTCTGGGCTGATCCCACTAGGTAGCACTGCGTCTAGCAGGGAAATAGCAGCTATTCATATGGTAAAAAGTGATAGATGTGAACAGTGTAGCTGCTGTGCACTAAAAAAGCCACAACAGCAATTACATCTTGTAATGCAGTTTTAAAGCACATGTTTGCAAAGTACTGTGCATGCTTGATTTGCCTTTTAGTGGAACTGCAGAGTTGTGAATAAATAGCAGTAATTGAAGACTTGGCTCAAGTGTTTTCTTGGATAATTGTCACCTTTCAAAAATTACTGACTCATGGGGTAATTTTCATAAGGTTTTTTGCATGTACTTGATGACTGAATGGTGTCTCTTGAATTAGTCAAAGAAAAAAATACCTCTCCAGCTTCTCTGCTTCTGCAAGGCAGAGGGCTCTGCTTGAGGTGGTTCAGTCAGTTTAATTGGGGGGAAAAAGCCCAACAACTTCTTTCCATCTCTTAAAATCCACCTCCAGTTTCTTCCGCTTCTTCTTACAGGAGCCTTCCCCTTTGCCCTTACCCAATTCTGCAGCAAAGCCAAAGGCTCTGCTTGTTCTTTGTGGCTGCTGTTTGAGGACAAGTGCACCTTGAAGGGCGGGGGGCGTGTTTTTTGTGGTTTGCATGTGTGTTTAAGTAGTTACTCTTGACAAAGAGCATATCATGTCAAATCAGTGATCCAAGTCACTTGTGTATGCTACTTTAAAATAGCACAAGTAAATAATAAGAATACTAATAAAAAGTAATTTAGACAGAAGCTTTAAAAAGCTGGTAATTGTAAATTATAAAAAATTCTAAATTTTTGATGCTATATATTTGACTTCCTGTTC
Source organism: Coloeus monedula (assembly GCF_965178545.1). NCBI lineage: Eukaryota > Metazoa > Chordata > Aves > Passeriformes > Corvidae > Coloeus > Coloeus monedula. The sequence continues at coordinate 75,490,457 of NC_138781.1, forward strand.
TTATGGTGATTCAGATGAGGTGTTATGCAACTCTAAAGCATATTTACATCTTTAGTATGGGATGGCAGAGATCCATGCGTGAATTTTGTTTCATTGTCTGATTTCTTCTTTCTAGATGTTCAGTGTTGCACTTTCAACATATGTTGTGAGCAGTACCCATAACAGTCTTAAGAACAAACAGGGATTGCCTGTAATGAATCAAATTATTAGCTGGATGACTCTAGGTAAGAAAATCTTCCCTCTCAAACTTTTATGCTTGCAGTTTCTGGAGTCTGAGGTTGGGTGGGGGATGATGTCACTTTTTCGTTAGCATCTTACTTTCCTTTATCTGACTGCTGATAGTTCTTCTGTATGTTTGCTTTCCTAAGTGAGTTTTTTTGAGAAATGTGTTAGTCTTCTAAAATATTACTCCTTTTTAAGTTTGTGATAAAATGCAAATACCTTTGATTTACAACCAGCTTTATCTTTTATTTTGGGTGTTCTGAATATTTTGAAGATCCCTTTTTGGGGTATAATGGCATAAATTCCCTTTTTGTTTCACTTGGAGTCAGATATGGGTGATCTGAGATGTTCTGCAAGCAGTCCAGTTGAGCATAGGGAAATGACCAAAGGTTGTTGCTGTAATTCCGTGTAAACTTGAAGCTGCATCTGATGGCAGAGAACCTTGGGGTGTAGGAGTGATTTTGAGAGCTGCCTTGCAAAATACCTGTGAAATGATGATGATAGTATATTTTTGATATCTGTTAGAATCTAATTATTAAAGAAAAAAGCAATTTACAAGTCTGAATTTTTCACCACTCAAAAAATCGTAGTGTGATTAAACAGAGCAAATGGAATTGTTACTGGAGTTCTGGAATGCAGTGAAGGAATGCCTTTCATATTTTTATCTAGAAAATAATTTCTATAGGTCTCCATAAGAAAATGTTAAGCATTGTTTATCCCTGAGTGATTTGAAATGTGGCGTTTGTTTTAGAGCTAAACATATCACGTGCAAAGTTTGATAGCAGCTTTTTGATACGGGCCAAGATCAGGAATTTAAGCATAACTTAATGAAAGAACTGTGGTGCATTTTACCTACTTGCTGGTTGTGTTGTACATTCCTGTACTGGTGACATTGTTTTAACTTAAGCAGATCTTGTCAGTTTTAGCAATCCTGCTTCTGTTTGAGCAAATGGATTCAAGATGAAGTTCAGTGATTGTGATCAGTGTGTGTGTGAGCAATGCTTTCTTAGTAATGTAGCTTTCTTTGGAGCATTTGCCTTTCCATCATGCTCCACTAACTCTTTGTAGCCTGCTAAACTAAATGGGGAACTCTGTGTGGATGAATTTCTTGCAGTTGTAAAGTCAATGAAATCGATGAAGTCCTGCTTGGCTTACTGGAGCAGGAATTGAGTGTAAAGGTTATACTTCTCTCCTGTGTAAGGATGAAAGAGAAACATTTTTCATCTAAGAGATGATTCAGGCAGTCAGAGAGGTTTAGAGTTATGAGGAAAAAGTATATTAGAAATTCTCTTTGTTGTGGGTGATGATAAAAATAAAGCTAACAGTGAAGTAAACTGTAGGTACTCAAAATGTCTACTTGCTGCCACAGTAGTATTGAATATTTTAGCAAAGTCTTTCAGACTGGAAGTAATCATTCTAAGTGAATATGATATACAAGGTAGGAGCTTTGTGTACTTGCTGAAATTGCTCTCCATAATTAAACACAGAAGGAAGCAGGTAAAACACCAAGGCATCCAACATGTCCTCAGTACTCCTCTTGGAGAGAAATGCCTTGTCATTACCATAACCACAACTAGCACCTGCCTTGTTGCCATTGTGTACCAGATGGGACACACCATAAGAATTAAGGCACCAAACTCATTGTAGTTTTTCCAGGTTGATGGGATTACAGGTGGCCCAGCTCCTCTTTAGCTTTTTGCTTAGTTGTAGAAGAATGGCACTGTTACTGAACTCTCAATTTGCATGTCTCTGTGTATTTATAGACCCAGAAACACACAGTTATCAGTATTTGTTCATAATAATACTGATTTATTATTGTGTCAGGATACTAATAATACTTCTGAAATTTTCTAGGGAATTTTTGCACCCTTCCCAGCTATTTATTCTGATTAATATGAAGCCTAACTGTTTAAATTTTAACTTTGACCTAATTTTTTTTTTTTTTTTTGAGACAGGCTGGTGTTTGGGGAACCAGGCAAATGAATTAGTGATGGCTGGGTTCCTGCAGGCCTGTGTCCAACTGGCTTTAGCTGTTAGACTGTATGGTTCATGCAGTGTACTTAACTAAAAACATAAAGGCAAAACCAGGAGGTGTAACATTAATTCAACTGCTTCCCATGCCCTTCAGAACCATCTTAATATTAGCAGATATTTCTAAATGAATGTATATTATGTCTTTAAATTTTCACCTGTGGAAATTTATTGTAGCAACCTGCCAAATTTTGAGGAATTTGGTGTCACAACTGTGTACAGGGGTCATACACAGAGGTTTGTTTAGGTCAGCCAGAAATGTGCAGATCTTTTTAGGATTAATATCTGATGTATCACACCAGAGATGGAAGAGAAAGATTAATTATCATCTACCAGCCACTCATCTGTTCTCATCTAGGATTGTACTCAGAGTGATACACATCTGATATGTTGAGTGTCATTCACAGAGGCCAGTTGCCATGCTGAATTTATTTCCAGCTGTTCTGACTTGCAGTGAGGTCCCTGGAGTTCCTCCTTGAATTGGGCCTTCTTGGAGCCCCTTGAATTCACTTACTCTGTAATTGTAGCAGTGGCCAAGGCTGAAAGCCAGGAAATAAAACACACTGACTTAGGACATAGAAACCTCCTCACCTCTTTCACTGATGTGTTTACTATAAATACTAATGTATACAATGATGATAATCACAAGCGAGTACTTCCCATGTCTTATAGTTTTGTGTTCTTTAGAGTGATGATTAATTTTGACTTACTGTTGATGCAGCCTTTGAATGATTCAGTAATGTGAAGTTACTATACTGCAACAAAGGATCACATGAATGTTATTTGTCAGCATACTTTTTTATAAACATGCAATTTTCATACGAAGAAAAAAAATCAGGTTTAAAGATTAAATCAGAGCAATGCTTTTCCTTCTCCCTTTCCCATCTTAAAGCCTTGGCCATCTTTCCTATTTTTCTTCCTCTTACTCACTTTTGCAGTAGCCCTAATTGAATTACAAAGGTTAGAAGGTCAGGTTGGATGGGGCTCTGAGCAACTTGGTCCCAGTGGAAGGTATCCCTGATCATGGTAAGGGGGTTGGAACTAGGTTATCTTTAAGGTCCCTTCCAACCCAAGCCTTTCTGTGGTTCTAGTACAGTGGAGCAGTGGCTTTGTCACTGCAGTCTTTGAGCTGCCAGGGGTCCTCAGGGCCATGGTAAGTAGTTCTCAGAGTAGTATTAAACAGTCAAGTTTGACTGGGGTTTAGGGTAGTGCTTCTGCATCATCTTGAAGACTTACTAACATCAGTTCATGAAAAATTATAAAGGCTGTGATGTAGAAAGACAGGGAATTAAAATGATACAGAACTGAAACTACTTTTGATGAATGTGAAACATTCCAAACACTGGATTTTCTTTAGCAAAAGTAACTCGGGTCATGTATGATCTGTATTGAGTTTCTGTACATAAAATGTCAAGATTTGAGGAAAGTTATCTTGTTACTGAGTATGAAATGTTTTGCACGATGTGACTGATGGATCTCTTCTTATTATTGCAGTTTCTTCCCCAGTGTTGCTGCTACTGAGCCCCACGTTTCTCTTTCAGAGACTGTTCAGCATATTGCTCTCCCTGATGTCCACCTACCTGCTCTTCAGCACAGGGTACTTCATTCTTACTCTATTTGGGTTGGTTTTACATATGAAAATCCAGGGCTATATGTGAAACTGCTTCATCTCATGCACATTTCTATTAAAGGTGTAACACGTGCTTCCAGCATTTATCTCCTTGTTTAGTTTACTAAATAAAATTTCAGGGGAACTTTCATGTTCCTTCTTGCATTATAAACATTAGTTTGTGGACATTCCTTTCAGCTAGGCAAGGCAGTGGCTGGAAGGGTGTGTGTTCAAACAACCTTGCACCAAAATAAGAAAGTTTGGTTTAATTTATGCCATTTGTTGTTTTGACATGTGCTTTTTTGCAAACAAAAGGAAATAGCTTCTCTCCCAGCTGCTCAGCACTGGCGTCTAGTTATGGCTTAAATGATGTATGCCAGGAAACAGGTAGTCCTAAAATGAGGGAAAATTTTATTCTGAGAGATTTTTGTGGAAGTAATTTTTTTTTTCAAAGGGATGTTGTTTCCCGTAAAGACCAGGCCTTTCTTCTTTTTGGATAAAAGTCAATTTCTCTGATGTTTTAAATGAAGAAAACACTGTGTCAGCCAACCCTTTCTTTTTTTTTCAGACTTGGTAGCTCTTAAGAGCATAATTAATGGGGAGTATAAGAACTGTTCTTTCTGCCTCCCCTCCCACTTATTCTCTGAATTTAATTACACTGGAAAATTAAGTGGAATAAAACATCTTGCAGCAGACATTTTACAATAGCTGTCTCCTGTGGATACTCTCATTTTAGTTGAAGCATCTCCTTTTTCTTCTAATCTTCTGCATCCTCTTTCTCCCACTTCCCTATTAAGACTTTGATCCTAATGTTGCTCCTGACTGCACACCTGTTCTTACATTCAACCTTCTTAGCCTGTGCTGGCTACTGGATAAAGCATGAATGTTGTTCTCTCTGAGGCTGGCAATCTCCCTCTTTGTATTTTGGCCCTGCACCAGACCATGTAAATGCTGACAGCTCTCTGCTGTCTTCCTACAATGTCCAAATAGACCCAAAAAATTTGGAACAATTCTTAAAAAAGAAAACAAAACCCAAGGCACTGGTGCCAAAAGTGTCCTGTGTTTCTCTCCTCAGTGCACTCTAATACCATGTCCTGATAACCCAGCACATAGCCAGGGTAATTGCAGCACCTCTCTAGGGGTAGTTAACTGGAAGTACTGAAGCCAGCTGAACAGCATTGCATACAACCACTTGTCAACAGCTCAGCTGAAGGCATTTAATCTGTAGGCAAGTGTAGACCATTGTAAGGGTTGTAGTGTTTCTATTAGTGACAACACAATTGTTTTGTCTTCATGTTTAGCTGCCTGTCATTCAGATAATTAAAGTGGAAATGTCTACTCAAATTTTTTTGTTCCAATTTGAAACTGCTTTGTAGCCCAATGGAAACAATACCAAGATTAACTGCAATGATTTTCTTATTTTTTAAACAAACAGGTGTGTGTATAAGAAGGAAAAAATAAAAAGAAAAACATTTACAATCTTGTCAGGACCAGTATTATAGTCAGTGACAGTATTATAATTTTATCCTGAAAGAAAAAAACACAGGAGGTACCATGAAGTGCAACTGGAGAAAATGAGTATTATCCAGTTTCAATTTATACCCTTATGTTATCTTGGGGTCTTAATCTCTCACATATGTACACTCATACTTTGGAATTTGAGTGCTGTAGGAGCCAGAAGTACTCCTCAGAGGTTGAGAGTGTAACTAGAACAGCTTAGTGGCCATGGTTAGAGTGTGACTTGATGCTGCTATTGTGAAGGATTGGAATACAGTGAAGAAAAGAACATTTCACTGAAGTAAAATGTAATGCTCTTTTTATTATACAGATGTCTCTTTCCTAAGAGCCAAACTGAGGTCACCATAATGAGTTTGTGTGATCAGGTCCTACAGAGACAATCTCTAGTTGCTGTTTAAGTTGGACTGTAACCCCTCAGTTCCAAGTCATTCTCATTAAAAAATTTCTCATTTTGCAGAAAATGAATGTCAAATATGTTTCTTTTTTTCCTGTTTCTTTTAACTTTATTCCAGTTTTGTTAAAATTAAGAAAGGTACTCATGCAACATTGTGGCAGCCATTAAACAAAAAAATGCAAAACATGACAAAGCTGAATCAATCTCTGTTTCTCCTACTTTTGCCATTTGACTACTGTATGGCTTTAAAATTCAACCAACTGTGGTACTCAGAAATGGGGAGAGAAGGGGGAGAATGCCACTAGGTCTTGGTATATCCTTTGTGTGAAGAAAAAAGAAACATGTCAGCATTTGATGTTAATTAGTTGTCAGTGACTGCACTTACTATGATTATTACGTTACTTTTCAGATATGAAGCTCTCTTTCCACTGGCACTGTTTGGTTTGATGTTTGCATGGATAAATATGGAACAAGAAGCATTGCAGCACTATGGTCTTTCACTCAAACCAAAGGTAACAGCTCTTGATAGATATATCATCTTTTCAGTTTGGGAAGCCAGTATTAGCTGTTTCATGAACTAGGAATATGACCTTGTAAGAAAGACTTGTAACTCATGTTATTGAAGATATTGCACATCAGAGCCATTTCTAGGAATGCAGGAAGACAGTTTGACTTAGTAAGACACAGTGGTATGGTCTGTAGGCTACAGAGCTCTCTCTGTCAAATGTAGTGATAATTCAGCATAAGGTGCAGTAACTCTTCGGAGTAAGTACAATGTCACTGTACTTTTTTTGGTCTGATCACAGACTCACAAGTGAGAGGCTGAAAAAAAATTACTTGATTTCTGAAAAGACCCATAGGAAATATTAGAAATCTTCATTTGAGTTTGTCCTGTCTTTGTTCAAAGATGGAGACTTACTTCTGTTTATACTGACAAGGAACTGGAAACTAACTTGGAAATAGCACCCTCTCAGATTTGCCTGGAGGAGAAGAGGGAATTTTGTAATCAGTACAATTTCTTCCACCTTAAAATTTAGTATATTGTCAACAATTTGCAAAGGCCATGCTGCTCACGCTGCAACTTAGCTCTTAGATTAGGTCTAGGGTTGAACAAACTGGAGCTGTGGCACTGTTTTGGCCAGATCCGAAGTGCCAGTTACAGTGGTTTGGGTCCTTGGAGCCAGGTGCGTGTGCACCACAGCTCTCCCTGGCTTCTCCCAGATGAGCCCTCCTGGGTACAGATGCGTGGGAGTGGCCAGAGTCACTTGAAGAGAAGTGTTGGTACACATTTTTCCTTCCTTTTGCAGCTCATAATTAGGGAAATGTCCTGGAGGTTGAAACCTGAGCCAAGGCAGTCATCAGATTGAACCTGACACATACTGTGGTTTTGTGGTGCTCCTACAAGGAAGACAGTTTCAAAACTTGAGAGAGGCTCTACCAATTCAAGGCTAAAAAACAGAAGTAAAACCAGGAATCACTTTCTGTTTGTGCTACCTTTACTTATGATAATTTGTGTGTGTTTTGTAGCATCTTAAGCAATAGAAATGGAACCTGAATATCAAAATTACACTTAGTGTGATGGCACGATTGCGACTGAAGGTGTTTAGTATCTGTGGGATGTATTTTCTCTTCCACTCTAGAACCCACACTATCTTTTGCATCTTGTTACAAGCCATCTGAGATGCTTGCCTGTCTGATGTTAGTCTGGTGTTCTCTTTATTGTAAAATAAAATTCTATTAAAGTAGTATTAAACCATGAACACTTTATTAATCAAATGCAAATGAAAAGAACATAGGTAGGCTATAATTCAGTTTGAAGGTGTCACTCCCTGTATGTCAACATTCTCAAGTGAAAGGAACAATAATACTTACCCCTGCTTCCTGTTTTTACATTAGAAAATATGATCCCTAGAATGCCTGTTAATATATGCTGCAAAGTAAATCTTGTATTAGAGAAACCAGCTCAATTCTCTGATGATGAGAGATTATTTTAAATTAAAATGTTATCAGTGTTGAATGTCTATTACTTGATTTTTTTCTTTTCCCCAGTGTAAAGGAGTTCATTGACCTCTTAAATTCCATGAAGATAATTTTTCTTCATGTCAAGTGATATTGTGCTGAGAACTGAGTAAAGGAGATGGAGAGTATTATACTATTTTCACTCACAAAATAAGTCAAATGAGGATAATTGCAGTCTTTTATTTTTTGAGGATCTTTATCCATATGCTTATGTGAGCAGTGGAAGTGTATGTGTGTAGGAGGAATATTTCTGATGAAAAAAGATGATTATAAATCTAAGGCTTAGAAGTTCATTTTTAGTGTAGATAACAGCGGAAGCTCCACTGTTCATTTGATCATCTCACTTGTACAGTCTTTCTGGCAGATTCATTAATTCATTAAAGTATAATGAAAACATGGGAAAGGTTTGCAGTCCTTATTATAGTACTCTAATAACAGATGATAGGGAAGCAGGTTTCTTTCTCATTCATTTCAGTAAAAATATGGTGGCTCTATCAAAGTCCATTAGTTGATATTTAGTATTGATTTCTTCTGCTGTCTTTCCAGCTTGCTGTTTTCAACTTCACCTGTGCTGTGGATATAACTCAGTTTCGACAGCTCCACCTGGATGACGTCCGGAGGTCCTTCTTCTTTGTATCCTTTTGCTGCTTGCTGCATTCCAGGGGGAAAAAAAGGGTTTGTTTCAAAAGGATCTGCAATCAAAATTTGTAGCCTGGTACTCACTGGGAACAGAAGCTGATAAAGGTGATTTGACTCATATTGCTCAAAAGGCAATGGTCTTGTACATTACGCTTTTTTCTCAGTTAAAAATGCACTGTTTTAGAATCTGGCTCCTTGTCCACTTAGGACCATTGCAGTTGAGGTAAATTTTCTTCTAAGGAGTTCTGTTTTCAGTTTGGTTGTGTTTCATTACATTTTGGCAGGAGGGAACTTGCTCACCTTCACAAATCAGTTGAAGTAGGTGATATTATTCTCATTTTTAGAGTATGGCAGTGTGTAAGGAAGCAAACGTTAGGTAGCAAGCAGATGAAACAAGAAGGAAAGTTCCTGCAGGCTCTTTGTGAAACATGTTCCCAGAATATGGCTGAGAATTATTTATATCATAAGTGATTTCTTCTGGTAGAAATTATATGGGCTTAGGAGGGAACAGCTGTTTGTTCACTAACATAGCAGTTAGTTTGCATTCCTGTAACTGATAATGCAGCTGTTATTTTTTTTAAACAATGTACTTTGATAACATTGTCATTTTTCTCTTTCATTGTGGGACTGCAATTAAGTGAGAGCTATTTGGCAGCAAGGATGATGGGTGGGCAAATCGAAGAGAAAGTGGGCCAGTCTAGAACACAGGGGAGTTTAGTGCAGGTGAATTATTGTAGCTGGGGAGGAAGTTGTCTCAGTACTGATTCCTACAGAGATGGGCTTTACAGTTTGTCAGATAACCAGATCTGAAAGGGTGGGTCACAGTCACAGAGTCCATGCTTTTGGAATTTGAAACCGTGTTGTTGGACATTGGGAACCTGCAGCAGACACAGTGTAACAGATACCAATTTAAGAAGGCAGATTAGTGCTAAGAAAGAAGGCAAAATGATTTGCTAGATGTTTGATGTTTGTGTTTGCTTTAGTATACCTAAAAGAGCTGAGACACCTTGCAATAATGCATCAATTTCATTTGCTATTTTAACAAAAAATCTGCTAACTTCAGTAAAGCTACTGCTGTCTGTCAGATGCTAAATATTAGCCAAAAACTATCAAGCAATCCAACCGTATTTTTTAAAACTCTAGTGTAGCACTTCTTTAACACTGGAATGTAGCTGTGTTGGTTTTGGCTGGAGTTCATTTTCTTGACAGTAGCTACTGTGAGGCTGTTTTGCATTTGTGATCACAACAGTGTTGGTAGTACAGTGCTTGCACAGAGTCAAGGCCTTTTCTGCTCCTCACACTGCCCCACAAGTGAGCACCACTTTAATCTAAAATACTTGAATGTGTTTTGCTCAGCTCCTGAAAAAATAACTAATTTGCAGATCTCCTTTACCTGCTCAAAATACATTGTGGCTTTTTTAAATTTAGATGCTGTTTAATGTTTAGAAATAGTGGTAGTAGAGGAAACACCTTTTCTGCCAGAGCAGTCATACTGCAATTATGACTCTGTGAACTGTGTGTCTTAATGCTGTCCCAAGGCTCCTCCACCAGGCCCAGTGGCTGGCATCTTGCTGAGAAACCAGCAGGTCTTTGAGGGAAAGATTCAGATTGCTCATGCTTAGCATTTTGATTAGACCTATGTGTTACTGGTATTTTCTTGTTTATTTTATTGCAGACCTGTTCTTCTTATAAATCTCAGCCAGCAGAACCACGCTAGGCTGTTAGACTGCTGTGTTACTAAACTTGGAATTTTGTGGTACTCTTGGGAAGCATGATTTCTTCAGTTATGCTGACCTAATCCTTCCAAAATATTGCATGCAGAATCCCAACGATTCTACTGAACAGTTGGTAACAAATTGTTTATGGAGAGATTTAGATGATCCAGTGCAGGAGCTATAACAGGAGCAAAAGGACCAGAGGGAGCTCTGGTAACAGCAGCCCATCCTCACTGACTAACCCTCTGCCTTATGCTAAAAACCAGTTAAAAACCATTCTTCAGCTGTAGCCACGTGAGCTATAATGGGCTCCAACGAGCTCAGGAGCAAGAAAAATACCTTTCATGGGCTCATGCAGCAGCAAGTGTTGTATCTAGATGAAAAAAGTAAGGTTTATCAAAAAATTTCCAGCTGTACAGATACTGCCGGAGTCATTCTCCCTCAAGTACGGACAAAAGTGGGAGTCCCATATTGCCAAGGGTAGACTCAGCATAATCTTTGGACAAAAAAAATCTATAGGAAGGATGGCATAAGAACCCTTAGCCTATTTTAAGGCCAACTACCTCTTCCATGGTCAGTTCCTCAATAAAGTCATCTCTTTTGGTGTGTAGAGCACGTGCATAGGTCATTACTTTCTGCAAAAGCTTGTGTTTGAATGCATAGCTGGGTTTGTGGTCCATGGATGTTCCTATCTTGCTGGGCAGGGACCCAAAAAGCCAGCTGCAGCTTTCTTACAGGGGCCTCAAGAAAGGCTCTAAAACCTTACTCAGGCAGTCTGTGTCTTTTAAAATTGATATAGTTGTGTGTGAAATCTAGGGTAGGGCTAGAAAGTACTTTGGATTTCTTAATGCATTGTAAACCTGTAACAGTGAGTCAGCTTCTTGTGGTTTCATGATAGATTTTGAAAGTAAACTGGAATGAAGGATGAGAAATGCTGGTTTTATTTTATTGCAGCCATTTCTGTAGTGTATTTTCCTTAAATACATCTAGGTTTTCTTTATAGTGACAGCCTTTTTTGGCACTGGAAACATAGCTTCTATTAACAGGTAAATTTTACTCATTTATTTGAGACACAGAGTACAAAAAATTCTTCCTGTGGTTGACATACAAAGCATAAATTTAGTTAGCAAAATCAGGGCAGCAGAATCAAAGCAGTAATCAGTGGAATGATAATTTATTTTGTTTCTGTTCTCTGTAACAACTTCCCTAAGAGCTTGGGCTTGTTGGTTGTGAGGTTGTCTCAATTCCATTAGAAGTTATTGACAGGATGAACAGAGAGAGCTTGGTTGCCCACCAACAGTATGGCACCTTGAAAAACACAATCAGAGAAAAAATTGAAGAGAAGAAAAAGTGAGGTTGGCAGTCCCTGCTCATTTAATATTTCATCAGGAGAAGATAAAGTTGGAAGCCTTGTTTAAAAATGTATATACAACCCAGTGTGTTACAGGGTAATTAAATGCTCTGTTTTTTAATGGAAAACACCATTTCAAAGATACGTAATGTCTTTTTCATGTTTCTCTAGTTTTGATCCTGCTTCTGTCTATTGTTTCTTGACTGTGTTCAGTCCCTTCATGATGGGAGGCTTGCTTTTACTGAAGGTTAGTAATCTTATCTTGGTGAAATTTTCTCAAAGAACTGTGGAATAAATAACATATCACATACATAGTTGTTACTTTGCAATTCACAAAAACATATTTATGTATTTGAGCTTCATTAGGCTTCTTAACCACGTGTGAATCTTTCAGCCTTTGTAGTGTTTCTAGAGAGATCATTCTGTTTCCCAAAAGAGAAGCTAAAATTCTTGGAAGTGTAATTTAACAGCATTAGGTCAGTTTATTGTATTAAAATGGAAATTTCAAATGTTGAAAATACTTAAATAATTTTAAAAATTATAAGCTTTTCCTGCAGTGTATAATAGCTATGGAAATGTTGAGGATATATATATATATAATTAGCTCTAGCTACATTACGTCAAATAGAGGCTTTGAATGTTCTGCTGATTAGGTTGTCATTTTACAATGGCTATTATTTTTTATATTTTTTCAGTAGTCTGTCAAAGATTGGATTGCACTTCTGGTTTGCAGGCAGGGTGTGGTAGCTCTTTGCTAGTATTTGAGTAGGGGATCTGCCAGAGGTATGAAGGGGGGACACCAAATTTATGGGTTATTACTAAAATAAGCAGTATTTCCTACCTCTGCTTTTCTGCTGTGTCTGTCCCAGAGAAAGCAGACTTAAGTTACAGGTACACTGCGTGTTGTCCTGCAGGATGCAGATCAGTGGTGCAAACCTTCTGGATGCGAGAAGTCAGGTTTTATACATTGCCAGCTTAAGGATTGCAAATCAACTTTGCAAAGAGCAAAAGGCAACATTCATGTTTTCTAACTTGTTTGTTGTGTTCTTAATTTACTGAACCATTTACATTTGCTTGACTTGGCCCTGGAGGGGCAGTGTCATCCTTGCCTTACTGAATCCCTTCTGTATTCATTCTTTTTTGTGGTTGTGATGTGATTGTCCTATTACACTTGAAACTCTGCAGCCTCTCATGTTAGATGCTGGATCTGAATAGTTCTGTCTTCTAGCTTCGTTTAAGTATTTATTGCTAGTGCTAAAATGGATAAATAAAGTGAGGACATGTTTTAATTATAGTTTTCCATATTACCTCATGGCTTATTTCACTGCAGTTCAGCTATGACCATGGAAGGGGGTTTTTATTCATTTACTGAAATTGTTTCCTGCAAAATTATTTTCTACCCTGTCTAGCCAATATTTGATTTTGTAACACACCCATTCTGTGATAATTTCCAAAACAGGAAAATGTTTCCACAACCTGCCCAGATTCTTTTGTAAATATGACTGTAAGCCAAAATATAGCTTGTGTTTTAAACAGGTTGCAATCCCGTTTGTGCTGGTATCATGTGCTTTCGAAGCTGTTCAAGTCACAACACAGCTGTCTTCTAAGAGGTATGTTAAGTGCTATATTTCTGCATTAGTATGGGTTTCAAATCTATTTTGCAAGAATTCAGAATTTTCAAATCTCTGTGTAAATTTAAAAAAGCTATTAGATGTCATTGTTGCTTTTATTTGTTATTAGGGCTTCGGGTTTTGTTCAGTGATTTCTGCAAGCTCAGCAGTTTTTCCTTAGTGATAAATGAGTATAAATTGAAGTGTTGGCCTTGTCTGAAACAATCAGATATTTAATATTCTTTGTTGGCAATACACAGAAGGAGCACTTTTTTCTCCATAATGTTAAAAAATGAGCATAATTTAAAATCTGATTTTTACTTTATACTGTGTCTCTGCCTATAGCATAATATTTTTAAAATAGCCTATTTGTAATGTAACCAATTTATAGCTTTGTAGCACTGACCTCACCACAAATAGCATTAAAAAAGAAAGGGGTACTGGATGTCCTTGCGTTGCAGTTCAGTGCTTCCCAGATGTGTTCAGTATTACATATTTTTTGCAGTAGGAGCAGATGGCTGCCAGTCGTTTCCCCATCTCTAAGGACTTTTCAGAAATGAAAGTATGGGTGCTCAGCCTCACAGAGTGCTGTATCCTTGACTTGAAATATCCTCATGTTTTCCCTGTCTCAAGACTTTAATTTCCTTTGTTAGCCCTGCTCACCCCATTCAGCAGACCCAGAGCGCATGACTGAATCCTCTGCTCATCGTGTGATATTATGGATGGTGCTGAGGTGCAGGAGGTCCCTGTCACATGGTTATGTGGTTTTATCACTGTGGGATCTTATGTGGGGTTGACCAAAAGTCCTGCTGTGTGTGGCAGGAGGACTGCAGAGACTTTCTCCTGCACGTTGCTCAGCTGAGCGTGAGGAAGCTGCCCTCGCTTGTTGTGATGCTTTTCTGTTTGCTTTCATCCTGCCTGTTCCTGCCTGTTGTCTCCTTGTACACCACCACCTGGTACCGCAGAGAGATGGGGTAGCCCAAAATCTGACTCCCTGTTGGAGCAGCAGCACGATGCTCACCACCCCTTTTACCTGCTCTGCCTTAGCTGTGTGCGCACTGTGCCTGCGCCATCCTTGGATCCCCAAGGAAGGGTGCTCATCCTCATCACTAAGGCTTGTACAAGAGCAGGGCTGCATTGAGGACCTGGGGTTGCTCAGATGACCAGCTAGTGATTTCCATTTCTAGGGCTCAAGCATCATAAAGGTCAGCATTTCCCAATTTGTGAATGCTTGCCTTGGCAGCGCTGGTGATATTGCAAACTTTTATGGAGTGTGCATCTGAGTGTGTGAGAGGGGAAAAGATACTGCCTTCATAAGCCAAGGGACACAAGTATTTCTGTGCCACTTCATGAGGCTGTGGCTGTAACTCTGTCTGGTGTTTGTGCCAACTTCATTTTTCTGTGCTCAGGTAACAAATGCAGTGATACTGCCACAGCATCCACCTGGGAGCAAGGCAGAAACCGCAGGGAGCACCCAGGATCCCTGGAGAGGTTGTGCTCTGATTGTCAGCACATCTTGAAGTCTGTGCTGCACTTCATACTGCTTTTGCAGCCCCTGCTAGATAAATTAAGCCATCCCTGGGAACAATCTTGTCTTTGCAGTGTATAAACATGCCCTGAAATTAGTCTTGTCCTTCTATTGTGAAAGGCTTCCTGCAGTTCAGAAGGGCAAAAAGTGGATTTTTATGATTTGGACAAATTGCTCCTAAACTCCCTGTTTATAGATTAAAGACTTCCCCCCCACCCCCCACCCCCCCCCGTGGGGAATATTCTGTCCCAATATGTTCTTGGAGCTTGCCTGTGAAAAAACAGCCCTCTAGCTGAGTGCCTCCTAAGTACTATAAGATTGCAACATCCTACTTGAGCCATAGGTTAGTGGAGGGAAGCCTTTCCATGAGTCTGAGATACAGTTGGTTTGTTGCATCCTGGTTTACTAATGA
The DNA here is from genome assembly GCF_965178545.1 of Coloeus monedula. Lineage (NCBI taxonomy): Eukaryota > Metazoa > Chordata > Aves > Passeriformes > Corvidae > Coloeus > Coloeus monedula. The sequence goes on from NC_138781.1 coordinate 75,505,505, forward strand.
AGCGTGACTGATGTAGGCAATGTCAGAAAGTTCCTCATTTGGAGGCATTGGTATGGGTATCCCCCAGTACATGCTCATGCAATGCTGCAGCAGGACATTTTCCAAGAAAAACCATTTGTAGTTTTATGATGGTAGTACTGATAAATCAGCTGTATTCTAGTTAAAGACTTTTTTGTTAATGGGTCAGCTGTTTGCAACATTACTTCAGTGTCATTAACTTAGAAACCAGTTTTAACCAGTTATAGCCATTGCTTTCATGTAATTTAGGATTTACATAGTTTGAGGAAAAGAAGATTAGGTTAATGGGGGAGAAAAAATAGCTCTGCCTCCTTTCTTCTGGTTCGTTTTACTAGCCACAGCCTAATTTCCAGAAGTAACCTGCTACCTGATATTTAGGCCCACAGGTTTGGGAGCATGCCCCCAAAATGCAAGGTGTTCCCAGAGCAAGTTATGGGCATCCAGAGATTTTGAAGGGAGGCAAGCACCTCCTTTGGCTGCCTCTGACCCAGCAGAGTGGTTATCAGGGAGGGACTGATTGGCTCAGGTATCTGCCAAACAGCTTTCCTCGCTCTTTGAGTCCATCATGAAGCTCCTAAATCAGCTTTCTTTGGTCTAACCTGCACACAGCTCCCTCAGGAATGGGCAGGTGCTGTTTGTAAGATTCTTTTGTTCTCCAAAATATGACTCAGGTTCCTCCATGGCGAAATTGAAGCTCTGTTAACGTGAAATTATAAATGCCAGATGTCCTAGTCATGTATTTTAATTGTTTTCTAATAGATTGAAATGTATCTGAGTGTTTGAAAGGCAAATGCAAGAAATCATATCTTACTTTAATTTCTTTCTGTGGGTTTTCATAAGCTCTTTTAATATCTGTGGCCATAAAGAAAGGTCAATGGTTTGACTTTGCTGGGTTTTTCTTCTTTGCAGCCTTTTCCTCATTGTTCTTGTGATTTCAGACATTATGGCTTTGGTAAGTTGTTGTTGCACATTCTCTTCAAATAAGATCAAGAAGCAGAGAGTTTTCCTAATTCCATCAAGAGAGATCTGAATTTGTTTCAGACTTCAAAGTTTTTGTAACTAGGGCAGAGAATTGGATTGAAATCCTAGCATAACTTAGAGATAAAACTCTTCCAATCACTACTCTTCAAATTTCATGTAATTAATGCTTCTGAAGAAGCAATGTTCTCATAAGAATAAGAGACAAAAGTGAAGTAATAAGTTAACATTTGGAGTTTCTCATGTGCTTTGCAATCAAATTCCTTGGAAAAAATTAAACAAGAATATCAGTTTTAGCTGTGTGCAGGGTTTAGTTAATTGTTCAGGAATTCTGAACCTTTTACCCACCCCAACTTCTCTTGAAAAAGAGAGGAAAAGGAGAAATGCATTACCCACCAGCTCCATTAGGCTTGTCAGACTCCAGGAGATCAGCAACATCTGAGAAGATGCTTTGTGCCCTTTGTAATAAGCTGTCAGCAAATGCTATCTTCAGAAAGCCTGCATCCACAATCCAAGCTAGCTAAAACAACCCAAAGCTGAACAATACCCCAACACAGTTTTGCAGATTAAAAGTATGTATTTTGTTGCCCACTCCAACTGTCTTCAACTCAGCACGCATGCCACTGGGTATCACAAGGTAAATAGAAACCTTTTCAAACCAGCAGGTAGAGCTTGTGTTGTCACTTTATACATGCTGGTTTTGTTTTGTCCCTTGGAGTAAGCATTCCTGATCTTATTTCCTAGTACAGTGTGATCTGTAAATATCACCTGATTGGAAAAACAATGAGTAAAAACCAAATAATTGCTAATTTTTCTGTAGAGTGAGAAAAGGAGAAGGTCTGGTTATGTCAAGTTTCAGATAAGTCTGTGTGACTAATCTGATTTTGGGTAACTTCCACAGGAAAAGAAATAGTATACCAATAAACCACATTCATAGCATTTCACTAATAAAATCAGTATAACGAAACCAAAAGAAGACTACACGTATTTACTGGTGTGTAGCAAGCCCCAGTATATCCAGGTCTTATATCTCATGTATTCTCCTATTTTGGTTTAAGTATTTTGAAACAATTAGCAGGTATGTACTTGGTGTACAAAAAAAAAAAAAAAAGAAATTACCAAAAAGGTTTGATATGTAGGAACTCTGTCAAGAAAAGAGAAAGTGGGAACTAAATCAAGAAAAGAGAAAGTAGCAGGAGAAAAAAAGAGAACATGTTTGTTGTCTTGAATCAATGGGCCCACCACCTAGAATTAAGGGAATTCACTAATAGACAAGTACTATCTTCTTGCAACATTATTCCCACTTTACAGGTGGGGAACTGCCAGAGTTGCCCAAAGACATTTGTGTTGAAATTCTATGAAAACTTTTAGGCACTATGCATTATTTGGCATCTTCTTATTTCAAACAATGAAGTGGCTTGGCTTTTCCAATTGAAAAAGTTCTGGTATTACTCCGTTTCTTGCAAGCCAAGCTAGACAGAACTTGGTCCATCTCTTGATGTTTTTGTTTGATACCATGTTAAATTTATTTCTGGTTCCTAGACTATTCTTTACTGTGGTCCAAATGATCATTCCTGGAAAGGTCTTGTGCTTATTCTATGTCAAGAATTAGAAATTTGGAGTAAGCAGCCTGAAAAAATTGGCGTTTAATTTTCTGTTCCAAATTGTGCAGTTTTTATGTACTAATCAAAGTTGTTTTATTTCCTAGCATTTTTTCTTTTTGGTTCAAGATTATGGAAGCTGGCTGGATATTGGAACAAGGTACAGTACCTTTTTAGCCTTTGTTGCATTTTTAAAGCTTCATAGGTTCATACTATTGTTTATCTACTCATAACTCTTGGAACTTTTTCCAATTTCTCTCCTTAATCAAATGTTTCAGGGATGTTCCACATACTTTGAACACGTGTGCACACATATGCATACATATTCCAAGCTAAAACTTGTGTCTTAAAATCTGTGCCAGAGCAACATGGAGTAATTAATAAATCCAGCATGGCAAGAAATACAGTTAGTAGGATTTGTTTAAACAGTAATTACGCAAAACCTATTTTAATTAATGTTTTGGATTTTAATTAGTTGTAATCACTGTTAAAATAACAATTTATCAAAGTTGTTAACTGTCTTGTATCTACTTAAGCCTCCACATACAGTTCACTGCGAATTAGTGAGCCTTGTGTAAATATGTTGGTGGCTACCAAGGCCCATGCACTTATCTTCCCCCTAGCTGGGGAAGAATTTAGCATTTAAACATAGAAATCACAGCTAAAATGAGAGAATTTGTTTTGCATTATGAGTCATATTAGCCTCAAATACAAGGAATACACGTTTCAGATTTACCTTCCCTGAGTTGTGGAAATAGATAAAATGCTGTAAGAAGCTTAGTAGGGATTGCATTGTTACTAATCCGGCCAATCTGGTCACTTGACACTGTTATTTACACTGAAGCTGAATAGTGAGCCATAGTTAATATTCTGTTCAGTCTACATATACTCTGTACTTTGCTTTTGTGAGCCCCAACGTTCCCAGCAGCGTGTGGACACACATGTGCACACGTATTCTACCTGTTTTCTTTGGAGGTTCCAATTCCTGCTTATCGTTACCTTATGAAGGTTTCTAATGGGCAGAGGTACACTTAGATCCTTGCTGTGATCAGTCTGTGGTAAGTCAGATGGCCTCATCCCTTGGTTTGAATTTTTCTGCAGGTTAATAAGGATATTAAAGACCTCAGAAAATGTCTGTTCTGTTGGGCAAGAAGCTTTTTAGTTGGAAGTTAGCAGCAAAAATATAAATCATTACAAGTACCCAAAAACTTCCTCTCTGATACATGGTCTTCATAGCATAGAGCTTTACAACAGTAATGCATTGCTGGATCTATTTCAGCTGGAAGGTTGCCTTGTTCTGAGGAGTTTAGGAGAGCTCATTATGCACCACTGTAATTCTGCCCCTCTGTGTGTTTTGATCAGTGAAGAAAGCACTGGAAAAGGCCTTTTGAAAGAGTAATTTGTGATTAATTTTTTACATGGTGATGCCTGAAGTGGCCACCTAAAAACAGAGACTAGACAAGAATAAGGGAATAAAGGTAGGTATTTATTTGAAGGGCCTTCAAAGGTACACCCTGGGCAGGCCAAAGGCTACACCCAAGATGGACAGATGGTCATGGGTTTTTCACACTTTTATAAGTTCGGTTCATTTGCATATCAGGATCAATTCTCCAATTACAACCCCAGTTAATGATGTAACTACCCCAAGTTTGCCCTCCTCTTCAGATGTTAGTTTACACATTTTGGGCCTAGGACAATCTGGGTGTCCTTGGAGAGCAAACCTAGAGTGGCTTGTTATGTCTAACTAGCATGAGAGAACAGCAGCTAACAGGCCACAAGAAACTTCAGAGTTATACACTAGGCAGTACAGGATTTGAAAAATATAAAAAGTGAAAACCTAAGGCATCAAGGGAAATGCATAATGTTCAGGCAGCCTCTGTCATTACCTCACTTTTGAGTGCTTGACTCTACCACCTATGTTATTTTATTGTAGTCTCTTTATATATCTTTTATATGTATGTGTGTATATGCACATAAGAAAAATAATTAGGTTGCGTAAGAAAAGAAATGAAGCCATAGGTGCAGAGCTAAGTGGTCCTTCTTTTATCTAGCATGACCATTACTCTAGCACCAGAACTTTCTCCTCTGAGCAGACTTCTAATGTGTGATCCTCAGGCTTGGCAAAATTAGCAGACAACAGCACAAGATTTTTTTGTTTGTTTGTTCCTGAAAGGGAGGATGAGCTTCAAGGGCTTTTGAGCAATTCCCAAAACCAGTGGGAGTGAGATACTAACATAACTCTTTCCTGTCCTCCTGTTGCAAGTGCTGTGACAGCTCTGTGGCATTCTCATTGCTGTGTTGTCTGTTGCTGCTTTGACAGCAAGGTCTGAAAATACCCTGTCTCAGTTGACATTTTCCATGTTGCCAAAACTTTCCTGAGAAGGCTGAGTCAGTTAAGGAAATTATGGTTCTTTTTTTTCCCCCAACTCCTTGCATCTCAACAAAACCTGTGTAGGATTTCACAGAACAAAGAATAGAAGCACTCTTAGGGACAGCTGCTCTCATATTTTTGTTTTTTTCTTGTCACATTGATAGGAAGTGCATATGTGTGTGTCAGCAAAAATATCTGGGTTTGTGTTACATTACTGGTTACCACATCAGTGAAATCAGAGTTGGAAAAGCAGCAGCTTAATTGCCTGGTGGAGGTTCATGCCTCTAAAGTCTCTCAGAGTCCAGCAGTGTATGTGCCACATTTGTAAAGTTTTGATATATGTTTCCTTACTCATCCTTTTTTTGTGGTGATGGGCTTTCTAATTACCACAGTTGAAAAGTTTTTTATGTTCTCTCTCTACTAAGAATATGCAAGTTGGGGAGGAGTCTCATTAGGCAATATTTGGTTTGTCCAATAGCAAAGTTTCACGTAGATGAGATGGCTTTAAATCCCTTGCGATAAAAAGACCTTCACTGCTTTTTCACCTTGATGTTTTCTTTCCTAGTGGATCTCATTGTTTGGAAGTAAGGTTTGTTCACTGAACTGGCTTTTCTATTTTTAAAAATTTCACGCCTAACTCCTGGCTTTTACATCCTATTCTACCTTGCTTTAACCACATGGCAGGACATTTTACCATGCCTCACATTTGCCTTGACAATATGATGTCTTTATTCTCCCGGTGGAATTCACCATGCCACATAAGTATTGCCTTTGAATGGAAACAGATTTTTACCTCTTCCACTCTTCCAGTTCATTAATGAAATGCTGAATAACAACAGATTCAACATACAGTCCTGTATTACCACATTCAGCAAATTATCAATGCACCACTGTTTCCCTCCTCTCAGTAAATTATCAATTACCATAAATATTTATGGCTTCTTAGAAAGTTTTCTATCCCCTTTTCTTAATGGTCGTGCCAAAATCAATGTCAGCTTGTCTTTCAGAGAGTGCTTTTCATTGTTTTGATATAATAATGGCATAATAATCTTGCAGTGAATGTGGAACTCAAAGCAGCAGCTTACACGAGCTTCTAAGGTCTGCTAACCTTGTCCTCTACCTATATACCTGAATTGCATCATTTGCCCCAGAAAAACACACCATTAAATTTCTTTAAAATAATAGTGTAGTTTTCCTAGTGTTTTTGATGTATCAGTGTGTAATACACAATCATGAGAAGTTTGTTCTGACAGATCCTTTTATTTTTGAATAACAGCCAAATGGAATAGCTAGCTTTTCAGCTTCTTTGTCACTAAAATAATTTCTCTGCAGCTTAAAAGGTGTGCTTATGTATCTGTATCTGTCCCTTTCCAGAAAGAGAGAGAAATAGCCTTTAAAGCCTAGTATATCTTTACAGTATACATACTTTGTAAATAGTTGTATAACCCGATAGTAAAGATAAACCTTAAAGGTTCTTTATATGGCTATTATATAGCTATATACAGACACAGTATAGTGTACAGATACTGTACTATTCCTTCTCTTTATAGGTGTTGGAAGATAAAGATATGATCTTAACTGTTCTTCTGCAGTTTCAGAGGTCAGGGGACATAGATAAAGCACAAAACTGTTTTTTTAGGTTTTAGGGATAACGGAATCGATTTCAGGGTTGGGATGCTGGGGCTTCTAGCTCTGACTGTTAAAACAAAGGTTTTGTGATTTGTTTTTGGTGAAACTGGGGAGAGAGGGTGTGGCATCCTGACTGGAAAAGCAGGAAATTTAAAATTCAGAATCTAAATCTGGGGTCTCAGTGTGTGCTTGGGAACAGTTCAAAGAGCATGTCATATAGAAATAATGTATCCAGACTCTTCTGGAGCTGCTTGTCCAAGTCCTTGCACAAGTTGTTTTTGTTTTACTTGTTATGTTTCTAGTTTCTTTAATTGCTATGGTAACTTACTCCATCTTCTTGTCTTTCTAGCTTCTAATGAGGTCTGTCATCTTAGGAATTAGCCTGTCTTGGGAGAAAGCCAAGTTTTGGAGCAAGATTGATTCCCACTGCTTACCCCCCTTATTTTTCTTATGTCTTAGATTCTTCTTGTCTTTGATTCTTCTTGTCTTCTTTTTTTCTCACCAATATACACTGTCACAAACAAAGCCAGGAGGTGGTAGTACCTCATATGTTCTCCCTGTGGTTCCTTGCCGCTGAAACAGGTGTCTTGCTCCCTGATAAAAAAAATTTACTATCACCATCTTTGCCTGTTGACATTGATCCATACATGGGGCACTCACCTTTCCATTGAACAGTGCTGCCTTACCGTAGATCATCCATGATCCCCTACACCTGCTACCTCTACCATCTCATCCTTTATAAGCATTGCCCCACCATGCTCCATTATGCTATTCTCTTGCACCTGTTTAATTGCTCTTCTTCCTCCACATGGATCTAATTTACCTGGATCCTAGAATCTCACTCCTTTTTCTCATTAGCTCAGCTTTGTTTCTCAAAACAGAAAGCTTGTTTTGAGAATTACCTCCTTCACTGTAACTACAGATCCAGTCAAGGGTGCAGGTTCTGAATTGTATAGGGATCAAGATTTTTGCCACTGCCATTGTGGCATATAGCTGTAACAGTCTTGTTTTCTTTGTTTAAATATAGCATTACCCCAGCCTGAGAAGTAATTTACCAGGCAGAGCTGCCCGCAGGCAGTGCAGGACCAGTTGCTGAAAGTCCCAGAGATGCTGGCTGTTTGTAATTACATGACAAGTAGATTGAAATTGTTTTTAATTGTGCTCTATGGCATAATATCTATCTATCTATCTTTGAACGTCTGATATTTTATTAAAGGAGCACAACTATGCAGCCTTGTGCAGTATAGCAAGGGAGAAGTGTGTGCAACACTGTCTTCTTTACAAAAGTATGGAGGATCCGGTCCCTCAACTGACAGGTGGCTAAGCAGAGTTTGAAGACACCTTTTTGCTTTGAGAAAGCCCCTCCCTATGCTCTGCCAAATCACTGATGATATCTGCAAGAGCTCCTTTAGGGGGTGCACAAGAACTCAGATACCTGTCTGGGGACCATGCATGGCATATATACGTAGGTATTTTGTATGTATGCCAAAGGAAATCATAGCTTTCTGTAAGTGGCTGTTCCCTTAATAGCCAGCAACCTTATCTACCTGTGGTGAATGTACAATCCTCAAGGGCACATTACACCATGAAGATAACTGCAGCAAGGGTTTAAATTTCATCTGTCAGTATGTCCTTTCCCATGGAGAACTGAAACCAAAGCTGTACCACACCCCGGTGGTCTTTCAAGGGCAGCTCTTGAGGGAGTTGTGTTATCTCTGTTGTTGTAAATGTGCTGTGAACTACGAAGTCCAAAGTGCACTGCCCAGGTGACAGTAGACTTTGTGCCTGACTTCACACTCTCCCTGTGTCTTCTTACACCTTTCCCACAGAAACAGGACAGGAGCTTGGCTCTTGTAGATGTGCTACTCTACTGCTCCATTATGCTTGTTGAGGTCTGAACCCTTTTATGCTGGTGGATTTTTCTAATTGATTTCTTAAAACTGTGTATTTTGAGCAAGGCATTTGTGAGATGTGAGAAATGAGACAACTCTTAAAAAGATTAATTTATTGAAAACAGAAAAAATTGAAAAATTACAGAAATCAGAAAAATATAAAAATTTGGGATCCTATGGCTCGGTAGATGGTATGCCCCAGGAGCGCAGGGATTTGAGATCTTCTGGCTGAGACAGCACTAGACCTCAGGTAGAGAAAAAAACTTGCAGTGCTGGGTTGACTTAAAAAAATTACTAAAAGCCCCTTAAAAGGGGTAAGGCTTTTAATGCCCAGCACCGATGTCTCCCACAGCTGGTCTGGAGAGAGCAAGAGGGGAAGAGAGAAGAAAGAAGAGAGAGGGAGACCGCTTCTTGGCTTCGTCCTTTTTATAGTTTTTGCTCCGCCCCCAGTCCGCCCACAGCCCGCCCCTTCGGTCCAAGGCGATTGGTGCTTTCCCTTTGATGGATCATCTCTGTCCACCAATGGCTCATCGTTGTCAAGGGGGGTGGTATCAGTTAGAGATAAGGGAAAACAATACCTTCATTAAAATTCAGGTATTCAGGTGGCCATGGAACTTGCCTGCAGAGTAATGGCTCTGCAGCTAGAAATAGCTGCTGGCTATCAAGACTGGGTGGGGGGGTTTTGGCCTTGGAATCAAAATGCAAGTGAAACACCTACAAAAAGTATTAAAATACATCCAACACACCTCAGAACACTTGTAAAAGTATACAGTAAACACAGGAAAGGTAACTCTTATGGTGTACCAGTGGTTTGTAGCTTGAAAAGGGGCAAGTTTGTGATTTTTAACTGGGAAAATTTTAACTGGGAAGGGTGCAACTCTATTAATAAATTTTAAACAAATAGGAACACTGATAACGGAACTGGATTTTTGTACCTGGGCTGATGGGTTAATTGTAACATTCAATTTAAAAATAATTAACTCCAAATTAATTATTTAAATCACTTAATATGCAAAGATCAAGCACAAATAGGGATTTCATGTATGACATGAGATGTATTGTGGGGAAGCATAAAAGGTGGAAAAGCTGTTAGGTGTGAAAAGAAAAGCAGGTTTCAGAAAGAAAGCAAAAAGAATTTAGGAATCAGCTCTAGCTGAGAAAACTTGAAGATAGGATACAATTATATAGTAAGCAAGGACATTAAAACAATGGTTAGAGTTTCTAGGTTTGACTGAGATAGGTTTTGAAGTTGCAAAAAATATGCCTAGCAAGATCAATAAGTTTAAGCTTAATAATGGAATATTGTGCATTGTTATATAAAAGCATAACAAGCAAGTATTGTATACAACAGATGTACGTGCGCTGTTGGGGATTGGTTAAAACAGTTGTCTGTAAATTTTAGAAGCATGCTAATTTGCTAAGAAGCTTTTAAGAATGCTCTGTAACAAAGAAGTCTTTGGACGCCTGTGATGGTGTGAGCTTTGTACCATCTGTCTCAACTCTGTATGTGAGACTGATAAAGGAATAAAATAATAAAAAGGCTCCTGGAATGCCTGTCCAGGCTCCCCGTCCCGTTTGTCGACGAAATGCCGACAATGTTCTAGTCAGACTCAACTGAAACAGAAAAATCTGACTGTGCGCATCAAGTCTGTTTTCATGTTCTCTGTACAATTTGGTCCTTTGGTTGCTGGCACCCTGGCTGTGGAAGAACTTTTTGGATTACTTTTATTCTCTCAGACTTGTTAGTGGCCCAGCTTTGTTGAGAGCTGATGCTTCTCCACTTCACAGGGCTAAATTGTGCTAGGCTAGCGCCAGAGTTGTCACAGTCTCAGGGTTGTGAGGATTGATAGCGATGGCATTATGAGCTTTACTGCTCTTCTGTGGCTGAACTCTCAAACTGAATGAGTCCTCTGGAAGAAATTCCAGGTCATTAAGCCAGCAAGCGTTCCTTGCAATCCTTTTTTGTGACTAAACTCAGACTTCATGGAGCCTGAAGTTACTCTGTTTGTCCTAAAGAGCCATCTACTTTAAAATAATTGGTATGGGTGCATCAGGAGGTATGGGTACCTCTCATGTCAGAGTGCCAGTTTCTTCAGTAGTCCCAGGAAAAACCAAAGCCACACTGGATGCATAATGGACACGGGTGCAGCACTGTTTTGTCTGCAGCTCTAACCTGAAATGTCACTGGCTTTGGAAGATTTCTGGTTTCTGACTGACTAGTGGTTTACATTAACAGTACCTGATTCAGATCCTACAGAATCACAGAATGGTTGAGGTGGGAAGGGACCACTGGAAGTCACCTAGTCCAAGCTCCCTGGTAAAGCAGGGTCCCCCAGAACACATTACTCAGGATTGTGTCCAGATGGCTTTTCTCCAGGGAAGGAGACTCCACAGCTTCTCTGGGCAGCCTGTTCTGGTGCTCAGTCACCTGCACAATAAAGTTCTTCCTCATATTCAGGTGGAACTTCCTGTGTTCCAGTTTGTGTCCATTGCCTCTCGTTCTCTTGCTTGGCACCACCAAGAAGAGCCTGGATGTATCCTCTTGGTGCCCTCCCTTCAGATATTGACAGACATTGAAGAGGTCCCTTCTCACTTGTTTCTTCTCAAGACTGAACAGGCCTAGCTCCCTCAGCCTTCCCTTGCTGGTGAGGTACTCCAGTCTCTTAATTCCTTAATCATCTTTGCAGCTCTCCCCTGGACCTGCTCCAGGAGCCCCATGTCTCTCCTGTCCTGAGGAGCCCAGAACTGCACACAGCTCTCCAGATGAGGCCTCACCAGGGCTGAGTAGAGGGGCAGGATCACCTCCCTTGACCTGCTGGCAATGCCCTTCCTAATGCACCCCAGGATACCTTTGGCCTTCTTGGCCACAAGGACACACTGCTGGCTCATGGACAGCTTGTTGCCCACCAGGACCCCCAGGTCCTTCTCTCCACAGCTGCTTTCCAGCAGGTCAGCCCCCAGCCTGTACTGGTGCTTGGGGTTATTCTTCCCCAAGTGTAGGACCCAGCATTTGCCTTTGTTGAATCTCAGGCTGTTCTGCCCATCTCCATCTCTCCAACCTGTCGAGGTCCTTCTGAAGGGCTGCACAACACTCTGGGGTATCAGCCACTCCTCCCAGCTTTGTGTCATCAGTGAACTTGCTGAGGAGGCCTCTGCACATGTGGATGTCAGGTTTGACTAAATGGTCTGTAACCCAGATGTCCCACATGAAGGGAAAGTCTGCCTTCCTCCAGACCTTCTCCCTGATCTTCTGGGTCAGGGATTCCTGAGAGCTAGCCTTGGCAGCAAAGACTGAAACAAAGAATGCATTCAGTATCTCAGCCTTTTCTGCAGTCTCTGTTGCAAGGGTCCCTGCTCCATTCAGTAGCAGGCCCACTTTTTCCATAGTTTTCCTTTTGTTATTGGTGTCTTTGAAGAAGCCCTTCTTGTTATTCTTGACATCCTTACCCAGTTTAATTTCAAATGGGCCTTGAAACCATTGAACACGGAACACTGAATGTCCTAGATTTGACTGAATGTCAAATCTCAGTCTGACTCTAAATAGCCCATCTGCAACACCAGTGAACATCAGGTAACAGAATTTGAACAAGTGGAGAACAAGCTCACTGCTTGTTAGCCTTTTAATCAGTAGTGGCTTAAGGACTTCCTAACCCAGAAGCTACATTTTCATATTGTGTTTATTAGCCACTCTTGAACTCATCTCTTTAATCTCTTTGCATGTTCTACCACAGCAGAGAATTCTACACATTTTAGCAGTGTTGAGTGAAAAAATAGTGGGGTTTTGGTTTTGTATGTTGCTTTTTTCTTCTTAAAGCTACTTGTCACTAGAATAGTGTTTTCTGTAGAAAATTGCACTTCATCTGACATAAATATCTGAGTTGTCTTAGTAGCAAGCAACGTCTGCCTCATGGCAAGTTCTCTCTAGATTCTGTGTTATAGTTATGTGTTTTCTGCTGTCCCCCACCAATTTTATTTTGTCACAGAATTGGGTTTTTACATGACAGTGCTGCTATAATACTTGTCTTCTAAGAGCTGCTTATATAAAATTATATCCTAGGTGAAAAATTAGACCTACTTAAAATGAAAAAAAAATTATTCAGAGCGTTGTTTATGTCAGAGTTTTTTTTCTTTACTCTGCAAATTTGTATTTTTCTCTCACTTTTTTTATCTGTCTCTTCCTTGCAGCATCAGCCACTATGTGCTGGTGATGTCGCTGACCATATTTATGATGGTGATGAATGGACTGGCCCAGCTGTTAACTACACAGAGACTTGGACATCCCAGAAGGACTAAGCACCATTCCACGTGATAAAGCATCTTCAGGCTTCCTCTGAACCAACTTCCAGCTCTGGAACGTAAATGACAGTTAATGGGACTAGACTGCCAAAATCCCATCCAGGGATCAGAGTGCTCTGCTGATACAGATTAAATGCTGTCACATGACTGAAATTTGCATTTGAGGGTTGCCATTTTTAGACACCAATGGGAATATGGAATAAAAAAGGCTCTTATTCTTCAAGCATACATATTTCTTGAAAATGCAAACAGCAACAAAATTCTTTCTAAAATACATAGGCAACTATCTTTTGGGTTGGGTTTTTTGGGGAGATGGGGTTTTTTTTGTTGTTATAACTTGGCTGCCAGCTGTTTGTTCACGCATACTCTCATTAGGAGCGTGCAAAGTTCTAGCTTTGTTTCATGTCTCGCATAAGCACGTCCCAGGCTAAAGCATGAATGAAATCAGTCTGGGCAGATCACTGGTTTCTGTGTTACCGATGTGGCACACGCATTGGAATATCTCTGAAATGGGCTGTGCTTTCTGCAAGCCGTGTCAGCATGCCTGTGAGATATGTTGAGGCAGGTTAAGGCTGGTGTGCTGTGAAGCTGTTGCTGTAAGACAACATCTTTCAGCTCATCCCACTGCAAATTGCTGCCGCTGACTGTGCTCTCCTGCTGCCTCCTGGGCAGGCTGAGCAGTATGACACTCAGGTAACTGATTCAAATGAAAAGGAACCTGGTTAAATAGCAGTCAAATTCCCTGGGCCAGCTCATGACACGGTGGGCAGGAAGATTAGGGCTTATTGTTTCCATAGCAGCCCAGACTTAGGTCAGCATAAAGAGGTCATGAAACTGCAGCTGGAGTTGCTAGTTTGCAGAGTGATGCCATGTGGAGGCTTTTTTTTTTATCCTTGTTTTCCTTTTCACTTGTGTTCTGCTGCTGATTACAAGCATCAGTAATGGCTGCACAATGAATCTAATGCATATTCCCTGCATACTGATTACAAGTGAGAAGCAAGCAAAAGAAAAAATGTTGTTCATTCTGGCCCATTCTACAATGGCATCACTAAAAATTGTGCTATGTAATATCTGTGTGTCACACTCCTAACTTGCAGCCAGGCCTTTCTATCTGGGAGCTGATACATATGGTGCATGATGCTGGCAGCCAAGGCTTGACATACATCATTGGAGGGCTGCTCCAATGCTCTTTCCAGCCATCTGGCATTTGGCCATGGTCACATGTCTGTTTAACACTGAAAGCTAGTCATCCCTCTGCAGGAAGTTTGGCTGTGAGAAACTGGTCACAAACCTCCATCTGCTTGCTGTAGAAAAAAATGGCATCACGGGCCTGCAGTCATCCGTGCAGCATCAGAGTGCCTCATGAGAGTGTCTGAGTACTGTTAAGGGAGTAATTTTTTCCACTAGGTAGTGGTCCACTGGTCCCACTGGGCATGTTGTCTCACAGCTGGCCTCAGCTGCAGAAGGTATTTTGCGCTTGTTACGGGCAGCACCTGCAGACTGCACACCTAAAGGTGGGCTCGTGCCTGGTGCTGGTGGTTGTACCCTACAGCCAAGGCAAGGAGCAACCACAAGCAGTGGGAAAGTTGCCACTGCAGCAAAGTCTGTGTGTAGGTGTGGGAATGTGCCACACTTGTTGCAGGATCCAGTGGGTGTCCACTATGGAGAGCTATCCTCACCTCAGCCTCACTCCACAAGCATCTACAGTGTACTGTATCATTGTGGGTACTGTATCCTCAGCTTTGTGTGACCAAACTGATGTCTTGAGACCTCTGACCACAGTGCTGTCCCTTCAGTACACAAAGCTGTAAGCCATTGATCATCCCAGTCTCCATTGCTGGAGTGACTGCTTTGAAGAACTACTGTTTGTAGAACAAATTCACTCATGGGAGCAGCTGAACAGCTGGCATTGGTGTGATGTGAAGAAATTGACTGAAAAAGTAGAAATGGGGGACTCACAGGGCTGCCACCCTTAAGTCACACCTTCTGCAAGCTTGTCAAAACTGCTTGTTATCTATGACAAGACCAAGTGGATGTCCTACCTGTTAGGAGGTACATACTGCTGGCACTGCAGGATCCCTGGGAGAATGCACAGGAGCTCAAACCTGATGCCTTTCCTTACCACAAGGGGCTGGTAATAAAACAGCATCTCAGCCTACTGCATCTGGTGCTGCTCATCTGTGGTAGCAGGAACAATCTACTCTGGTATGCAGGCAAGTGGGAATGAATGGGCAAAGTACAACCTGCATCACTTACTCTTTCTGCTTATGGTTTCCATAGCACCTTTTTCTACAAAATGGGTTTTGTTTCTTACATCCTTCCTTGTAAGAGAAGAAAGGGGACTATGAGCACAGGGCAGTATTTGCAACATGAATGTTGTTTTTCCCCAGTGCTGCTCTGCAGGGGTTTGTTCTTGTTTGCCATTTGCTCTGGCTGGGCCATGGCGGTAGCAACCTCAGCTGACCTTTCCCTTTCCCCCTCTGGTTCCTTGCATCTCTGTGCCATTTGTGAATTCATTTTCTATTGGAGGCCACAGGAGTGCTGGAGAGCAGCTCTCATGGAAAGGCAGGATTGGCTGTGCTATTCTTGTGTCTCCCCAGGGGAGGCTCTTGCTGGAGTCTTGGCCTGCGCTTCTGGGTTGACTCCAGCACAGAGAGGTGTCAAAAATTCTCCCACTCAGCTACTTTACACAACCCCATGGGGTCTGTGACAAAGTCGACTCTTCCCTCCCACAGATGCATGTTCTTCTCCTGAAACAAATGGCATCAGCAATAAAAAGTGCCCCCCAACCTTAGCAGCTAAGGTAGGGAGTGAAATTTTGTGCTTGGATGGGTTTAAGCCTTCTTTTGTTCTATTTGTGGGTCTTCAAGCAGCATCATCCCTATTCATGGGGTCCAGAGAGGATTCAGGCCACAGAAAGGGGGTTCTGAGCCAGGAGGGTCTTCCAGCCTGTGTTTTCTGTGAAGGGCATGAAGGCAGAATTACCCCAAGCCCTTCTGCCTGCCTTCTTTCATGTGCAGCAGAGCTACGCACTCTCTGACTCCTGGAGCAGGTGAGGCTCCAGAGAGTGAAAACCTCAGACAGGGAAAGGCAGGTAGATCAACATTATTGCTTATGTAAAGGTCTGCACAATTTTTATTTTTTTTTTAACTAAAAGCCTTGCAAAGCTGCTGTCTTCTTCATTTCAGATCCATGGATCCCTGAAGAGTGGCATAAACCCAGAGTGCCCATCAGGTGGTGTAATGCAAGAGAAACTGTACTGAAGAGCAGCTGATACAAAGGTCTTGTAATCTCCAGTGCTAGGAATTGTTCTCTGCTTTTGTGTTATCAAGGCTGTACACATCAGCCTTTTGATATCTGCCCAGGGAGTGAGCTGTTTCTTCAGAAATGATGAAGCTTAGATTATATCAAGACCTCTTATGACTCAAACGAAATAACTTTCCCTTCTCCCTCACCGAGTAAATCAGATTTTGCAAGCTTTCGCAATTTCAGTGCATGGCGTGCCTGTTAGTTGTAAGTCTGCTACAGTCTTCACATTCTTGAATGAGAACAAATATATGAATGAACATTCATGGTCTCACCCTAACCTTAAACTGCAATGTCTAGTTTGGAGAAGCCAAAATGCAAATGTTTTTTCAGCTCCTTCCACCCCAGCTAATCTGTAAGGATGTGATGCTCATTACTTCTCCAATTTGTCTGTGTGAATCCTGCAGTCCCTTTTCCCACGGCTTTGAAGTGGTGGGGGTACTTCTCCCAGATGTCTTTGGGAAAAAGGATGACAACATGGAAGGTGCCATGCTTGCTTCTGCATCTGATAGATGTGGGGTTCTGTGAGCAGGAGCCAGCTGAAGAGAATATTTTTGGGAGCTATAGTTGTGGTAAGGAAGAGAGAACTTCTCTGTCTTCCACCTGCTCTGGGGTGTGCTGTGTGTCAGAGTGATGGGACAGCTCCAGATGCCCCCTTCTCCATCAACACATGGCTCCATCCAGCCTGAAGGTGAAAAACTTGATTCTCCTGTGTGTTGTCTTTGGGAAGCTGCTTTGTGAGCTGCCATGGCTGGGAAAGATCTGGGAACCTGTCTTGCAGAGCTGCCAGGTGAGTGGTACAGCCCCAGAGCAGTCCCGATTATCCATCTGTGAGACAGGACTTGTGGTGAGCCAGAACTGACTGTCACAGCAACTGATGGTCACCAAGTTATTTGCCGTTCTCACTGGTCTCTCTTGGACTAGTTATGTTCATAAGGATGTGTAGTGTTGAATCCAGTTCATTGGCTTACAGAGGCTCTGAATTCAGCTGCTTCCTGCAAGGGCTCCCTCCTCACCCCAGGGCAGGGCACAGTATTTTAGCATTTGAGGACTGAAAAGAAGGAGGAGGTTGAAAGCATGGCACTCTCCCTCTTCCCACAACCTTTGAAATCAAGCTTGTTGATATTTTCCTTATTTATTTGACTCATGCTTGGCATAACTTTCTAGCTTTGAAGGTGGATAATATAAAGTGGATGACAACACACCTTGTTTTGTTTGCATTTTATTTTCCATGCGAGTTGTAAGAGCAAATGCCTCTAGTGTTACATGAAGTGAAGCTGACTTAAAGGTTTACCTTTCACTCAGGTCACTACTGCTGACAAACCTGTTAATAACAGCTGGATATCATCCAGTGCTTTCTCTGAGACAGGGAGAGAAAGCACCAGACCAAGTTCCCCACAGCCATCTGTGACTGCAGTAGGACAAGACCAGGGATGGAGCTCACTTCTGCTCTGAATTTCCTGCCATCTGCACCCTCCTTCTTGGGGTGTCACCTCTGCTGTGAGGAGGTCCTTCCTGACCTGAATTGTCCTGTGACCCAGTGAACAGCCACCAAGTCCTGCACACCTGATGCTGGGGCCAGTGGCTGAGCAGGGGACGGGGTAGTGCAGTCAGGCCTGGGGAATTTAAATTTAGATTACTGCAAAAGCAATCACACCCAGGTCCAACGCTTTTGCCTCGAAGCGAGAAGGGAGGAGAAATATGAGAAAGCCATGTGTCACTACCATGGCTCTTCACTACCATGATTCCCACTACGTCATCTTCCTCCTTCTTCCTGCCTATGCCTTACTCTGAGCTTCAGCAACCCCAAACTGATCCAAAGGACGCGTGTCCAGTAAGAAATGTTGCAAAATTGAGCCACTGGCATTTATGGCTGGGGAAATCTCTGACCAAGACCTAGACTCTTCTAATTAAACTTAGCTTATTGTTCTTGCAGAAATGCTGAAGGACAAGGCATTCTCAGTGCAGTTCTCATATTGACTTTCTGTGGAGTAACCTTTATATATCTCAATAGAGGTGGCCTTTTACTGATGGACATCATTATTCTGCCTTCTTGGCATGTGAGGCAGTGCAAGACAAAAACTTCAGAGTAATTTCAGCAGAGGCTGAAACTTGGTGGTGTGAGTCCTGGTGAGCACACAAGCAGAGACAGGCACCGAAAATGCTGTGATTTTATTTTTGTATCAATTTCCATATTAAGTTAAGAGACACTAGAACTTACTGCACTGCTATCCAGAACTATATTTAGCTGCTCAGATGTTTGTGTCTCCATCTCACAAGATCTCCAGAAGTGAGTGGATATTTTCCATCAAGGGCTTGTTATATCTGACCTACTGTGAAAGGAAAATGTCTGTTTCACCACCATGCATTTTTTCATACAAGTGGTATCTTTCTGTGTCTCTTCTAACCAACATTAATACATTATATTTCCTTTAAAATGCTACAAACTTACTTGCTTTAATGTAACTTGGTAATTAACTGGTAGTTACAGCCAAAAGAAGAAATGAATATGCATGTAATTTTTAAAGAATTACACAGTGCAGGAAAACCTCCTAGTATTTGGGATGATGGCCAAATCTTCATCCAGGAGCTGCACTGAACTCAAGCCTCCTGAAATTTGTCAGAGGCTCCTCGTTTCCTGGGGCTTTATTTCCCCTCCAGTACCAAAACAGCCATGCAGTGAACCCTGCCTAAGATTTCTTTTTCCCAAGCATGAGGGTTCCCCTTGAGGATCCCTCCTACCCTTGCTTCTCCAGTGATCTGTGTCCTGGGTGGACCAGGACCTGACCTGCCAGCCCAATTCTGCAGCAGAAGCTTAGGAGCATTTTGCAGTCAGTGGCCAAACCCAGGACTCGGGGGACAAGTTTTGTCCTGTTCAGTGGGTCATGATCCAGCCAGTCTATCATAAGAGAGCCTGTTTGCTTAGTTTGCTGCTTTTCTGTTTGTTTGTTTGTTTAGGAGTTTGTTGTTTGTTTTTTAATTTATACTTAAAGCTTGAGGTTTAGTTTTTAGTTTTAGTCTAGTAATGATTGTGAGACCAGCTGGCGGTATTAATTCGTTTTAATGTGACTCAATCTGAGCAGTGTTCAAGCTTCCTCTTAGAAAATGTAGCTGACTGTGGTGTTTTTTTCTCAGGCAGTTTGCTTGACAGAGAATAAATTTTTACAAAAAGTTGCTCTACAGAGCAAGGGAACAGAGTCTGTCATTTTCCCTTCCTGCTGCACGTTTCTTGCAAAAGTACCTGACATCTGGGGAAAGGCAGCCTTTTCATTAGTGGGTGCATGGAAGGCCCATGGGCAGGAGCGCAGAATAACTGGCTCTGCAATTTATAGAACTGCAACTAATTGTGTTTTAAGGCTCTATTTCAGTGAGGCACCATTGCTGCCTATCATTCCAATAAATATATTGGAACTGAATGGCAGTAACTATATTTTCTCTCCTCGTGGCAATTTTAATTCTTTGTGAAAAATCACAGCAGCTGTGAGCTTTCCGAATACAAAGCAACAGAGCACAGGTAAGTGGAGGTGACATTCCCCTGTAGTTCACAGCAATTAACCTCAGGAGGGAAAGAAAAATTAAAATGGTCACTGGTGTTTGGGAGAATTACCTTGTGATGCATTGCAAATACCCTTGTAGGCAGGGATTTAACTTAACCTGTGCCAAAGTTATGCAAGTATGCTTATGATACGTTTGACAGCTTGATCCCTTTCTCACTCTAGGAGTGGAGGAGGAAGATGGATCGGTGTACATGCTTCTAGAGGCAAAATGTGTGATTCTTGTCAGGTTAGAGCTAACTGGCATTATTTATTTGCTTACTTTGCAAGTCTGTGAATGCACCTCACCATTAAGAAGACGAACACGGTAATGATTCTGTTTAATTAAGGGAGAAGTAACTTTCTTGCCAGTTCTAAGTGTCGCTTGATCTATCTGAGGTGTCACAGGACTGGAGAACTCCTGCAAAGGGCTGAGGAAGCATTATTTGTGCTCAGTGCGTAGAGCTTTATGAAAGCAATTTACATATTTGCACACTGAAGCATAACTACCAGAACATAAGCGGGGTGATAAATGATTAACTATAAAAGATTGGCAGCATGGGCAAAAATCCAGCAGAGCACTTAAGCTTGTGCTTAACTTCAAACAACCTGGCCCTGCTTACAGTGTCAGGGCCTCTCTTAAGTTCAGGAATATGCTCCTGCACAGTAGTTACATGTGTGCTTAAGTGACCAGGAGGACCAGAGTCTGGCTAAGTGAGCTTATAAACAGGAAAAGCTTTCTCGTAGAATGTTTTTAAATTGGAATAGCAGCTGTAAGCAGGACTGTAAACAGATCAGAGCTCATCACAGATGGAGCATACCCAGCTCCTATTGATGAAGTGGGAATTGTCAGTTGCCTAGCATTTCTCAGACAAAGGGCAAAACCAGAGGTATTCTAGCAAAAGGCTAGTCTAGTCTGCCCATTTCAGCACAATGTTTCGTTTTGTGCATTTTGTTCTGGTTTTTAATTTTTCGGAACATAAACATGCTAAATATTTTATTGCTGTTCTGTGAAAATCACACTCTGCTTTGGCCAAATGCTACTTTCACTAAATGATATTATTGAAAATGGGATTCAGCCAACCCCTCCCCCCCCCCCCCCCAAAAAAAACCCCTAAAAAATAAAACCCCCAACCTCCCAGCAGTGTTTTCATTTTCCAGTAATTTGAAATTGTTCTCCAGCATTCACCTTGCATCCACCAAGAATCCTGTTAGTAACTTTGCTTCATCACAAGCCAGTTTCTTAGAGTGTATTTGGACGTTCCTGAAGCTGGAGGTTGAAAAAGCTGCTCTGAAGCACGAGTGTTAAGCAAAAGTTGAAGGCCCAAATGCGGGCCATTCTGATGGAGTTGGTTTTGGTCTCCATGTAACACTTCAGGAATATTTCCATGTGCCTGGGTGAAGTTTACCAGACTTGAACTACAAATGAAGTCCACCACGTTCTCCTTTTATCCCTTCTAAAGGAGAATAATTGGGCTTACATCCACTGTTAGAGTGACTTGCTCCTTGAGTTACCCCTCTCATCTCCAGCAGATACCTGGGAGCAATGGCTACTCTACATTCACTCAATCCTTGTGGGCTTTTACACCACCACAGAGCAGTACATGCTGCTCTTTCATGTTCTTTCCATTTTGGGAAGCTTTTTGGCTCAATTTTTCTTTTTTTTTTTTTTTTTAATTTATTTTATCTCTGCTGATATAATCTCTCTTAAAACATGTCTGAAGCTCTTGGTGATTGGGTAAAGCTTAATTAAAGCGTGTCAGTGTGATGGTGTCTTTCATTCAAGAGACATGAAGGAAGATGATAATCTCCTTTTCTGGAATAAATGTGAATGGGTTCAGTGCACAAAATGTAGGCTCTGGATAATTAACAAGAAGCAGAAGAAGGAAGGTGAAAAGATTTTTCTAGGGCTCAAATTAAGATCTAAGCAATAAGATACTGTTACTGGAGTGTGTTCCTGGCCTGAGAAGCCAGGAAACAAGCAGGAAAAATAGGATCTAGAAAGCCCTAGAGACAGAAAAAAAAGTTGGAAATACAGTTTGGAGAGAATGGCTGAAAATTCTCATAACAAGTATGAGTGCAGGCTAGAAAATGATAAAGAAATTATCTCTGAATTGATTCAGATTGTCTTCAAAAGCAATAAGATACTGTTACTGGAGTGTGTTCCTGGCCTGAGAAGCCAGGAAACAAGCAGGAAAAATAGGATCTAGAAAGCCCTAGAGACAGAAAAAAAAAGTTGGAAATACAGTTTGGAGAGAATGGCTGAAAATTCTCATAACAAGTATGAGTGCAGGCTAGAAAATGATAAAGAAATTATCTCTGAATTGATTCAGATTGTCTTCAAGGCTTTTGTACTTCTCTTTTTCTTTTCAAAATCAACAGGTTTCCATAAAATTGCCTGAATCCCTCATCAATTTCTCCTCCTAATGGAAATAACTTGAAAGACACTGAACAATGATCAAGCAGCATGAGACACACCTGCAGTGAAAGCAGTCATATTTTTGTAGTCAGAGGGTGGGGGGGGAGGGGGCTGGAGCTTTCTCCATATCTGTTTAAAGCATCAAAATGGATTTTTTTGCTTCTGTAAGGCATGGACCTTGGATATAAGCCAGCAACCATCAAAATCTGCAGGAATTTCCTAAAGCCCATGGAAGCCAATGGATCGAAAGGTCAGTTGTAGATAGATCAACAGTCAAAGTGCTCTCTCAGGAGCATAAGTTAAAGGCTGGTTATTACAAAATTCAAGCGCTTACATTTTTTGTAAGTCTACTATCATTTCTTTTTTACAGCCAGATTTAATATTCAGGATCTATATGGAATTTGTGGCTTTCCAGAATATTATTGCAGGTGCCACATTGCTGCAGCTTTTCCAGGTAATGGTTCAGGTGACCACGATTGTCTTCTCACATGCAACCCACCCCCCTCCCTCCAGCCAAATCCTCCAGCTCCCTTGGTCTCAGATCTGAAATCCCAATCTTTACTCAAAAGTCTTTGTGTATTGGTCAACCCATGAGCGTGGGCAGGAGCAACACCTGGTCAGAACTGAAGGAGGAACAAACCACTAACATTAATTTTCACAACCAATCCTGATTCCGTGGGAGGAAGGTATATCAAGATGGATATACCGGCAAATTAACTTGAGAATTGGTGAGGAATGTGGAAGAGGAGCTGACAGCTCTTCTATTACCATTATTGAATGGTTTGGCTATGCTCCTATTACTAAAGGAAGCTATATCTAGATCTATCTATCCAGTTTGGGGATTTTTTTGTCCTTTTCCTCTGGACTCAGACAATTAAGAAGTCATTAAATCACATAAGTTCATACCAGGAGTGGCATGTGTATTGTTTTCTGGTTTAAACCAGTTCTTTTGTGTTTTGTCTTGCGTGCAAAATCCTTCCTGTTTCTCAAATGCAGGATAAGTAGGCAGTATATGTCAGAAAATATGCAATAATAAATGTTTATCTGCAGTTTTCCATTTCACATGCTGAAAATGAGAAAATGGGGAAAAAATAGACATGTTAATGATGTCCTATCATTATCATATTCTCTTAAACTAGCATGGGAAGAGGATACATAATTACCTGGACAGAGACTAAGTATATTGACTTCAGCTATTCCTCAGCTGGAGCTGTTTTTCAGTGTGTGAGCACAAAAAGCTTTAAGGAATAATGCATAAAAATGCTATTATCCTTGGAAAAAGCAATATGCAGCTGTCTTGGCCATTATGTAGGTGAAAACGCAATGGGTACCAAGACTGTTGAGTACATTTGCATGAGATTAGTTAAATCATCTAAGCAGAATGTCCCCCGTCTGTTTCACCCCATGCTCAGATGCTGGGGAGCTTGGAAGAAAAAGTAGCAAAGAAGATGCAACAACGCATGAGCACTTCCATTATTTTTTTTTTCTGATTAAAGAGGAGGCACAAAAAGGTGGGGAGAGACTGGCTAGTCATGGGAAATGCCAGTGGGGAAGTTGTGCAGCTCTGGGTTCTGTCACAGTGTACAACCTTGGGGTAACTTGATAAAGTGTCTGGGATCACTTTTTTGAGCTTGATTTAATTTTTAACAAAATGTCATGACACCAAAATTCCCACTTCAATCCACAGCATTCAGTAGAAGGGTCAGTTCTTCCCATGTGAAATGGAAATTGTTTGAGAGGATGACCCACTCACACTTTACCCCTTCTCTGAAAGGTTAATAGCCTACCTGGCCATGAGGGGCAATTTCCTTTGTACTTGCAGCAGGAATCTGATCTCAGCTGGGGTTTCTGGGAATCTCAGTGATGCAAATAATACCCCCCTCCAGCATCAACTTGAGTGCCATTTGCCATGTTGTGACCGCCTGGTGCCGATAAGGTACAATGTTACTTGCTGGAGCCAAGACAGACCCTGGCCTTTCTGGCAGAGCACCACTGATGGATGAGGCCCTTTCTCTGGGCTGCATTTGTGTGGTTCCAA
The DNA here is from genome assembly GCF_965178545.1 of Coloeus monedula. Taxonomy (NCBI): domain Eukaryota; kingdom Metazoa; phylum Chordata; class Aves; order Passeriformes; family Corvidae; genus Coloeus; species Coloeus monedula. The sequence goes on from NC_138781.1 coordinate 75,529,586, forward strand.
GCCTTTGCAGGCAATTTAGAGAATATGTCCCCAGGATGCTGTGTTTTGGAAAACAGGCATAGCGATTGGAGCATGTTAGCTCAGCTGTGGTTTTACTGGCAATATGGGACATGAAATAACACAAAGTTTTCATTTGGCCATAGAAATGACTAAATATAAGTACTTTACCACTTAGGGAGTGTTACATTCTTGTCATGTCTCAGCACTTTCAGATACAACAGATGAAACAAATTAAATTATGCAAGCACTAAAAGAATGCATTGTTAGCCCCATCTTTAACTTGCTTGAAAATAAATAAACAAACACAAATAACTAGAGAACTTATCTGAAAGATACCATAGGTTGGGTGGGATTTTTGCCTTGTGCTGGTCCATGTAACATATATACATGTGTGTGCATCTGTAGGTGACCCTTAAGCTGTTCCTGCTGCACGTGTTGCCTGGTGGGTCTCACAGTGTAGGAGAAACCACGATTGCACATCCCTTATTTGCATTCCAGTTGTATACAGCTTTGGCAATTTGTTTATGCAATTGAATGTATGCAATTATCAATAACAGAGTCCACAATAAGTCCCAATTAATGTTGCCTCAGGGACCTTTCTTTATGTTTGTACTGGTTTCTGTAGATTTAAACACTCAACATTAATGATGTATTAATGTTGTTTTCTGTTGTGTTTTTGGTGGGTTTTTTTTGTTTGTTTTTGGTTTTTTTTATTCAATGCTATGTTTGCAGTATAAAATCCACCATTTATTTTGTTCTCTTTCCTCAGCAGGGACACTTTTTCCACTGAATCTTTATGAGACTTCTTCATGAGTACGAAAGCCATTTATCTTTATTGGTTGTATATTTTGCTCGTCACCTCTCTTGCATTTATGAATTAAGTATTTATTGATTTTTTTCACAAAGAAGAATGCCCCACTGCTCATTAAGAGTGATTACCACCAGCTATGCACAGAAAACTGTAAGCAAAGCAAACCTTCATTACTTCTGCATGCACTTCCATGTCAGAAGGGACAAGAACTGAATCTATCTTTTAACAGAGATCCTTGTAGGGCTGGGTATTTTCTTTCAAGAAATCTGTATAATGGGCTGTGAAAGAAGAGATTGCATCTGTTTGGTTTTTTTCTTTTTTTTTTTTTGCTTTGTGATACACAAGCAAAAGTGAAGGAATTTTTTCTTCTCTTCCTCACTTTTTGCTTGTAATCTCATTGAATTGATGGGTATTCATTCTGATATCATATGAAACCTATTCAATTATAACTGAAAGTGATTAGCTTACTCTCCGTTTTTAATTAATTTTAAGGCTCAAAGGATCAGTGTAGGTCAGCTACCAGATATTGTTGCATGAAGCCTACAGCTCTGACTAGACCTTGCTGCAGGAAGGTGTGCAATCCTGTGCTGGAGATGGTGTGTTCATGCAGCATACAGGACAAATCCCTGCCACCTCTGAAAATACAGAAGTTGTTTTCGACATAGATAATGTGCCTTCAAACTGCAGCCAAGGGATTTGATGCTGAGTCTCTATCTAAAGCATGGAAATGCCCTGTCAAAGAAAGCAGTCATGGAAAATGACTCTAAAAATTGTTTCCTCCACCCAGCAATATCCTGTAATGTTTGAAGTTATGTCCCATGAGCAGAAGACCTGGTGGCCCCCTTCCCCAGGCTGCCTGGCCACGTTCCTTGGGTGTTCTGTCTGCCAGCCATTGCTGACCCACATGCCAGTTGTGTCCAGTCTTGGCTTTTCCCTGGGTTCTCTTATTCTCCCAGACTGCAATGTTGCATCAGTCATGTGGAAGTTAAATTATTTTTGAGACTTACATCTCTGAGACTCCTTTGAATTCAGCTGAAATTGGCTGAGAGAGAGAAGCAGAGAGGGATGAAGACTTCTCTGCTGAGGACACGGGGTCTGGCCTCCCAGTCCTCCCATCATTCTCCCCCCTCCCTTATTGCAGCCCTTGGCAATTGGAAATTAGGGATAACTTGTGGTCTCTTAACACTGTCCACATCATTAATTGTTGTCTTCCCTGATGGGGGAGACGTTCAGATTTTTGCCAGGAGAAAAAAGGAGGCGAATGGGACTTCATGTTTCTCAGTCTCTAGACAGGTGTTTGTTAATTCTTATCTAAGGAGTACAAGCCACTGGCATGGCCTAGACATAGCACAGAGCAGAGAATGCAGCAAGAAGACAACTTATCAAGATCTCACAGCCTTTTTAAAGGTAAATTACCCAATGAAAACTTAAAATGCAAGGTATTTTTACTTTTTTACCAATGTCCAACAAGTTCCTAAATCACAGGAACTGCGGAATTCTTTATCCAATCATCCCAAACTACTTCTACTGCAGAATATGGAGTAGTAGAAGAAGAAGGTTTGGAGAACAACAACAATCCTCCATTTTGATGTTTTTTGCTTCTATCTATTTACTATGCAAATAGACTAAAAACTCTAAATTTTTCACCCTGTGATAATCTCACATAGTATTCTACCACCTAATTCACACCATTGTAGATTCAAATTCTTCCCAGAGGCTAGGCAAATTTTCCCATGGACAAAGGCCAAAACCAGTGTTGTTCAGGGGGGTGAAACCCTTCAAAACGGGCAGAGAAATATTCTCTGCACTCTGGGTTCCTACAGTCTCCGGCAGAAATCATCTAGGTGGATCACACTTTTTTTGGCAAATGCAGTTTTTGCCTCTGCACTTTGTGATCCAAACGGGCCAAAACTAATCCTGTCCCACTGTTCATTACTGACTTCCTTGAAGCTGGAAGGGTGCTATGGAGACTTGAGCTTTGGCTTTTTTTTCTCAGGCTTGATGGAGTTCAGGAAAGAAAGGGAGCTTCTGTGCCCTGTGGGGTGGATGAGTGCAAGTCTCCTGTGCTGGGCTGGGTCTGTGTCTGCAGCTCTGACCCTCATCAGGGAGCTGTTATGCACTGGCCCCTCCTGCGTGTACATGCAGCTGTAGTGGCTTTTTTTCAACTTTTTTTCAGCTGGGCTGGCACCACTGGGATCACAATAAGGACAGACAAGGAACTGTGGGAAAAGGCCCTTTTGCCCAGCATCCTTCACTTAGGGATGCATTGGGTTTAACACTAGTGGAGCCAAGAAGCTCAAATGGCTTCACACTGGATGCATTTTTCAGTGGACTCCCATAAAAATACTTTTTCTTTTGCCAGTGCTTGGAGGTTTGCTTTTCTTTTTGAAGGAATAGAAACACAGAGAGGAAAAAGCCTTTCCTCAGCAGCACTGTTGACACAGCCACAATTTTCATTATCTGCACTTCTCTTTTGCAGCAGCAATAATGTCACCTCCCTCGTCTCCTCAGGGCTCTCCTGACGCATCAGTCAAATGCCCACAGCAAGATTGCCACGAAATGGCTTTTGACAGGAAGGGCAGCTCGTGCCCCGCAGCTGTGACAGCTCTCGGGGTGACTGGCTGAGGACAGCGCCAGGGTGAGCGCTGAGGCGGCATCAGACATCAGGCCTTGCGCTGCGCTCCTCAAAACTCTCCTTAATCCGCTTTTCTGGTGGGACTTCTCCCCTTTCACTCCTGATGGATTCATTTCTCCCCGGGGCTGCAGCCCTGTGTTTGCTGTTCTGAAACACCTCTGAAGCGATCAGCTGAAAGGCAGCAGAACGGAAGGAGATTTTCTGTGTGTCTTGGCTGAGGAGGGTTAACGCTTTCTTGCCAGGCACAGGCCACACAGGCCATCCAAAGCTAGGCTTTGATTAGTCATCCTCCTACAATTTAAGCTCTACTGATAGTGCATCTTCATTTTATTGTTTCTACAGTAAATCCTGTTCTTGCATGACAGCTAAGGGTATGTTGCCCTCTATGGAAGTGACCATGCCGCTGGGATGGATACTTCTGAGGGCCAGGAACCACAGTGCCAGGAGGTGCAACTGGAAGCATTGCTGCCCTTTGATGTTAACAACCCTGGTTTGTATGATAAGGTGAACAATCCTCACTGAAATACTCATGTCCCATCTCTCTATCCTCCCCCACCGGTGTTTCTAGGGTGAGGTATTGCCGTGGGAAGACCCTATCCCTTGACTACCAGGGTGCTGGGATGCTCTCAGGGATGCAGAGGGAGGAGGTTAGCTCCATATCCTTTGCTGCTACACTTTGCCCCCCAGGGCAAAAACAGGTTCCAGTGTTCCAGGGACACTTTGGTCTCAATAGGCCACCGGGGAGAGCCCAGGGCTCTGCAGCAGCTGCGTCGCTGCCTGTTGGAAATGGCCCGGCTCTGCCTGACAGTGAGTGATACATTCTCCAGTGGCATCAATCCAGGCACAGCTTCTCCCATGTCAGGTTTGTGATGAAAGACACTCTCCTTTGCCACTTCCTTCTCCTCCTCCCCAGGACTGACTCTTTGAAAATCGTGGCTGGTTTTCAAAAGCTGACTGTTAAAACGCTGAGTGCTAAAAGAGATAGCAGTGTGCCTGTCCATGAAAGCCAGCCATCCTGGGTGAGCTCATGAGAAAATCTGATCTAACCTGCCTGTCTGAGCTACCCAAGGATTAGGCAGCCCAGCTGCACTGATATAGTCAGTAAAAGCAGCTGTTTATATTTCAAACTTTCTGATGCAGCAGGGTTTTGTAAAAAAGGCACATGGCTACACTTTTTTTTTTTTTACCTTTTTTCTTTTTTTGGGCAAAGCCTCGAGAGGAACAAGCAGTACTTCAAAATACTGCTGCCTCCATTTATTTAAACATTTCAGTATCTTGCTGTCGTGTTCCCATCCCCCATTCCAAGCCTCAGCAAATAACAAGGTTTATTTTTGACGCTGTTAAGGAAACCAGGATGCATTCAACAGACCAGAGCCTTGCAGGATGCAAATTCCTACAGTTGCACCTACGGTGGGCATGTGGAGCTGATTTTCACCAGCGTATGAGCTTTAACTGGTGGCTGCTGCCAGTGCCCTGCTGACTGTAGGACTGGGGTTTTCAATCAGGTCTGGCCAAAACACAGCTGGGTTGCCCCTCTTGTGAGCCACTCAGACAGCCGCCCCTGGGCTATGGGTTTCAGATGACTTGTTTAGACAGAGGGGCTGCAGAATGATGGGAAGCAGGGGGGTGGGGGGAGGGGGGTGAGGTTTTTCCTGCTGAGCCCAGGAGATGGGATTGCTGGGGTCTTCCTGCTTATTCTCTTCCTGATGGTTCCAGTGGTCCTCCTCCTGCCTTGGGCTGCTTCGGTTAGGTGTTCTGAGCTCCTTCTATGTGGGAGGTTGGTATGTGGCTTTTATCTCGAGGCAGAGAGGCTTCCAGCACTGCTCATGGCTCTGTGCTGGACACCCTTTGTGCCCAGGGTCCTTCCCATCCCCTTCTGAACATCAGAGGGGCTCCCACACCCAGCTGCTTCTGAAGGAGCTTTCCTCCTCTCTGTAAAGGTTTGTGATACCCCGGGAATGCTCTTTTTTTTCAGCCGTTTGTTGTTAAAGCATACTAACCCTCTGATTCCACCCCAGAAGGATTGGAAACCCTGTATTTTATGTTACTCGACAGTCAGCATTTTCACTAGATGAGACTGCACGATAAAGAATGTTTGCTTAGGCCTGAGGGTGTGTGATACTAGAATAAAGTTAATAAAATAAAAGAATTATTAATATTGTACTTAGCTTTAAGGTTTTTTTTTTGATTTTGCTATTGCCTCAACCAGCTAGCTTTTGGGGGTAGTTCATTATCTGCTGCTAGTGGGGCTGGGATATTCTGTTACCTCTTCCTCTGATTTTAAAGGTGACTTTTAGAGAAACTATTCTGGTTGTCGTATCCCTTCATAGAAAAACTTTCTCTTCCTCCTGTCTGCTTGGCTCTTGGTGCCTGAGACTTACCCCTGGGACCTGGCTCTGTAAGGACTTGTATTGCTTCTGTGTTCCCTCGCCCCTGCTTCAGGTTACTGACTTTACATTTCTATTGTACAAGTAATTACCTCATTCCTGGCTCCAGGCTGTATGCCTTTGCTTAGGAAAACACTTGTGCTGTGACTCAAACATTTCTCATGCTATATCATTTATAACAGTGCAAAAGCCTTTGAGGATTTATAATTGATAGCTTGCCACAAGATTTGCATACAGCCTCAGTGTATAAACATGACCCAAGGGTGATCTGAGGAAGTGGTTCCCAAAATGGTGGATGCTTGGCTCCCAGTTTATTAGGTTTTTGGGACTCCCAGCCCAACAAGCTCCAGAAGAGATGCTGGAATTCCCATAGCCGATGAAGGGCAAATCCCATACCTGTTGCTCTCCCCCTTTTGGCAGCATGTTGCTGCTTTTGCAGCCATTTTTCTACATCAGTATCTTTGGCAGATGCAATCCCAAGGAATTGAGGGACCTCCAGCACCTGGCTGGTGGCCTTGAGGAGAGGTTTCTGCAGCCCTGGTGTGTTCAGGGCTCAGTGGTTCCCTGCCAAGACAATGGTGTTTTGCCACCATCAAGGAGAGGGCATGGGCTCTTCCGAGCAGGAAGGAGCTTGCTGTGCTTGCCAACCCTATTCCTCCGTGAGCTTTACACACAGATGGATATTTCTGGTGTGTACCTTCCTCTCTTCCACACCCCCAAAGGTGTCTGCAGGACTTGCCTAATGGTCCTATGGATGTGATCCTATGGATGGGTAAAGAAAATCTGATGTAGAGCCTTGCCCTTCCCCATAAGCCCAGCCTTTTCAGCGTTCATGTTATGATCTTTAAATAGGCAGCTTGGAAAAGCACATTTAACTGAAAGGCAAGGCCAAAGAGGAAACATTTTACTGAAAAATGATTTCTATCTTAAAAAGTAGTTCTTTGCCTAGTTTCTATATTTAAATTTTTATCAGAGCAAAAACTACTTTTGTAGGAAAGTTTCTGTGTAGAAATTTTACTGGTTCAGTGCAGGAGTCAGAGTCCCAACAGAGGGTAACTGCTTGCTGAGCCATATTTGAAAAAATAAGTCTCCAGTTAATTTTCTTTTTGCTGAAAAAATACCCTCTGTCACTTGAGGGTGTCTGGCAAATTTCAGGCTCATGGTTCCATACAGCAAAGCTGTGCTCGAGCTAAATTCAGGCTTTGTATTGGAAAGTAACTTGTGACCTTCTGTCCTTTTTCTACTACATCTTAAAAATGGATGTAAATCCATTAACTTAATTGTCAAGATGGGTCTCATTTGAAGGACTCCTTTGTTATATCCCCATACATACATACATGTTTGCTCTTCTCAAGTAGGGATGATGTTCTGAATTTGCAGCCAACACTTGATTCATAGATGATAAAGCAGCTCTGAAATTCTTGATGTAGCCCTTCTAAAAATAATTCACAGGATTAAAGATCTCTGTCAGGAAGCCAACTAAATGGTAAAGTTAATAATCTCTGCCAGGGCCCCAGGCATAGGTTGTCACCTAACAAACAGCTGGGATTTGTGGACCTTTAAGAGCAAACATCTACAATACAGCTCATGAATCAGTACTGCTGTGATGCAATTTAGCGACAGTTTAGAAGCGGGGTGGGGTGGGGAGGGAAGTCAATCCAAATATCTTCCCCTTACTTGAGAAAAAGAACACCGAGAGTGAACTCTTATCAGCCTTGAGGTTTTAAGTCAACTGTGTTAAAACGGCAGAGCAGTAGGGTTTTAATAACAATTATGAGATAATACTTTCCTTTGTGAGGGTAATCCTATTTTAATGTTTCTAATTTATAATTAAGCTAACGTCCATTAGGAATGATAACACACTCCTGCCCCATAATCTACAAATGCATTTACAGTGAGAAAGGCTGAAAATGAACTGTCTTCTCCTTATGACTGAACAGATCTGTACATGCCTCCAGCACGGGGATAGGCCCATCAGCAATGGGCAACCCCTTTCTCAGTCACTACAAATTAAACGGATTCCAGAGCTGTGGGAAGTCACAGAAGTCCTTGTGAGATGATGCTGTGGTGTAGGATGGGCTGCAAAAATGGGCCAAAAGGCAGTGGTGGCCCTGTTGCTCTGCTGTGGGGGACTAAGCCTGGGCAGGTGGGTGACAACCCAAGTAGGGTTTTGCTGCATATTCGCTCGGATCCAGAACAGGCACCCCGGTGGCTTGGGGTGGCTTGGGGTGGCTGAAAGGCTTGGAGATGGGCAGCCAGGGCAGGGCTGAGAACCCTGACCAGGGATACCCCAGTGGGCACCCAACCAGAGGGATGCTGAGGGAGGGGGGACTGCAGCATGAGCCAACTTCTGTCTGCTGCCACACCCTGCATTGGCACTGGGGAGAGCCCTCATTTGGAAGGATGCAGAGATAAAGCACAAACCCCCTTTCCCTTAAGCCAAAAAAGCCTGGACAAACCAGCCTAAAATCAGGTCTAAGTTCAGAAGAAGAAGGAAAATTGGAAAATGCATTCAAAACTTCCCATATTTCTTCATTCCTGGTATTAAGAAAAGAAATGGAACTCACAGGTTTTTTTGGTACTGGGATCTGGGGGGAATATATCCCAGAAAGACTGTGAGGAGGGATTGGAAAGAAGGTTTTGCTTTTAGTTTTTTACCTGTTTGCTCACCATAGCATGAGGTCTGCAGTTGAGGATGCTATGTAGTTTGTAATGTTCTGGTCTTTTTTATTTTTTTGTCCTGTTTTTTTGTTTGCTTTGGTGTTTGGTTGGTTGTTTTGTGTGTTTGGTTTTCTTTTTTTCCCCTGGGAAAAAGTTTTAATAAAGGGACAAATTTATTACAATACTTGAATGCTACAAATCCTCACTGTCTTGTAGTACCTCATCTTTATAGAAAAATGAGAACACAAAGGCTTTTGGAGCTGGACTTGACTATTCTGCACTATTTTCTCTCTTTTCCTCTCCCTCTCTTCCCTTCCAGAATCACTGATGCATCTCTAATAGGAAAAATGCAAAGTGTGCAAGTTGTCTTGGCACTGTGGCTCAACATCTTGTCATGTTGCACTATTATGTTGACTCTTCTGCACAGGGAGAGTGCATGAAAAAATCCCAGAAGCACTGTTCTGGTTCAAGCAACCACAATTCCATTTTTTGTTGGCTCTGCGAAGAGAGATTCTACAGAGATGGACATCTCGGAGCTAATCAGCTGGTTTGACTTAAAGGGAGCCGTGTGGAAGAAAGCCAGTGGCATATTGCAGACCTAACTGTGCTCAGGCTTAGTTATTCTTTCTTTTGTTCACTTTTTTTTGGAAGTGGAAAGAGAAGGATGTGCAGAATTTTGCTTCCAGAAACTGGGTGTATTGAGTTGTTCATAATTATCTTATAAAATAGGAGGGGGCGAAATAGGGAAACTTGACCCAATTATTTTCAAGGCTTCTGAGAGATGAATTTAATTATTTTGGTATTTTGTGGTTTTGCCCATTGAAGTATGAAGTCCTTTAGCTACACGTGTCTGTCCAAGTGTTTTTATTTTAGGTTATTTATAGAGCTCCACTTCTGTGGTAGATGTGCCTTTCACATTGCTCTGAACTAATACTGGTGATGAAACCCCTCTTTAAAAAAAGAGAACCAAGACAAAGGACATGCATTTGTTGAACTTGGAGCGGAGTTATTCCTCATTTAAAGAAGAAAGTTTGTTTCAGTGTATGTTTTATTATCATATTTAATCTATTTGCCCAAGTCTTGAAGATGCTCAGCACAATGATTCAGAAACATTAAACCCTGTCCCAGATGAGGCAGTGTTCTGCTGCTTACAGCTCCCACCCACCCCCTACCCACATACATTCTGTAAAAAAGCCTTAGCACAGCCTAAGGAATGGGACCCAGCTTTACAGAAGCAAGGAGTCCTTGGCCAAAGCAGATAAAACGGCTCAGCAAGGAAGAAAAACCTTTGGTCCCTCATTTTTTACTTGATTACAGAACAGTTCATAATAGACGTAAGGGTAATCTGACTGGAACAGCAACTTCCTAATTTCTCATTGGCTGAGGTCTTTGTAGCGGAGCTTTATGAAGATAAGGGTGCTCTCTCTCTGTTTGACTTAACAAGAGCAGCAGCAAATCACCAGCCTGTTAACTTTCTGGTTTGTTCACATGACGTGTGCCTGCTGAAAATGCTACCTTAGGTCAAAATAAAACTCAGTAGGAAAGCCATGTGACTGAGAAGGGAGAGAAAGGGCATGCTGAGCAATGCAGTAGCATATTAAAAAACACTTGTTAGGCTTGATTGCAAAAGTGAAATGCAATATCTTCTTCAGCAGGTTTGGATTGGGCTTTTACAAAAAGCATTCATGCTCATTCTACAGCAGCTTTGTGTTTAAGGTCTGTGGTTTGACTATTGCAATGGAGGGATGCCTCAAGGGGCTTTACACAAGTCATTTGGGCATGAGCAGCTGTCTGGTCACACTCTGTTAGAGCAGGAGCCTGGGATGATCCTCTCTGGGGTCATTCCCTGCTCTGCTCTCAAACATTGCTTCAGCAGTTCTGATACCACAATGATTAGATTCCCTTAGATGTTTTTATGGTCACAGTTGTTCTAAGCCTTGATGTTCACACACTTGTTTCACTATCAAAGTTTGTACATGATCAGTCACCTTCCTCTATCTCTAAGCCACACAGAAAAGGCCTCTGAAGCTCTTCTTGCCTCTTTAAAGAGGAGGCATTTGGGTTCAGGCATGTTAATGCTATCTCAGTGGACAACTTTGGGCTTCCCAGACTTCACTGATCCTTGGAAGTGAATTCTTCCCCTCAGTAGCACTAGGAAGTCCAGGAAAGCTATGGATCATGGCTCAGCACCCCATGCTGCACCCCTGGAGAACTGCTGTGCCAGGGAGCATGATCTGGATCCAGCCAGACCTGTGAAGCTGCTGGGCATGGGCTGACCCTGGGTACAGGGGAGATCTTGCTGTGCTGGTGGTGGGAGGGAAGAACTCATCTGTGTCTGCCAGTTTGGCTGGCTGGCTTGGGCTCCCTGCTACACAAAAGTGGGACATCTTCTCCTGGAGCTCAGCTGCTTTGAAACCAGTCTTTATTGTGTTACTGTGCTGGGACAGAGAAGTCTCCCAAAGCTTGATCTGAGTTCATAGAGGCAATTTCAACCTGCAGTCTTGTTAGTCTGCAACTAAAATAAGCAACCAAAGTATAGCTTAAAGTTGCCTATTGAAAAATTATTCCTCATTATCATAGAATCACAGAATGATTTAGGTTGGAGGGGACCTTAAATATAATCTACTTCCAATCCCCTGCCATGGGCAGGGACAAAGCCCTGTCCAACCTGGCCTTGACCACCTCCAGGGATGGGCATCCACATGCCTGTGTTTTAATACTAGTGTTGGTGTGTCCACATGAGCATGCACTGCCTTGCTGCACTGCTAGTTTAGCAGTGCCTAAAGTAGGAGAGTCTTCATCCCTGCATTTCACCTAGAATACAGGGATGGGGCAGATGGTCAGGTTATTTTCTCTTTCAGTGAGGAAAAGCCCGTATCATTAGCTGAGGTCACTACGGCTCTGCTAGGGTGATATCAAGACATCAGCCTAGAAGTAGATGGTGCTTTTGCAGGGCACACAGAGGTCCTTGTCCCAGGGACATTCATAATGCATATCTGCCCTGCTCTCACTTCGTAAAAGGGAAATTTTCTGTGTATCAGATCTGCTAGCTATTCCTCTGAAATATTTAATACCCTAATAAGTAAAGTTTATCCCTTTAGAGATGGCCATAAAACATGGCTTTTGGGACGTTGAGGTGATGCCATGGTTGGCCCGCAGTATGACACTGGATTATAACCTTGTGTGAGTAAAGCATTTTCAAACTCTCCAAGGAGAGCACCCTAGATTTGTAATTCATAGGGTTTAAGGCCAGAAGGGACTATTAGATCATCCAGCCTGACCTGTATAATGCAGATCATAGCATTTTTCTGACTAATTTCTGCTTCAGCCCTGCAACTTCTGTTTGAGCTACAGTGCACCTTATAAAGGAACATGTGCTTTCAATTAAATGAAGCCAGAAATTAAGATTTTTAAAAATTATTATTATTCAGTGATAGTTTGATCTAGCAGCTAATTACTCTCAATGGTTAGTGATTATTAAATTAATTGTATCTTCTTAACCAAGTTTTCAGCCATTAGATCTCACTACATTTTTGTCTCTTAAAGAGCCATTTAGTATTAGAAATATCTTTTTACAGTCAAAGTTTTCACTATTAATTACAAAATCCTAAAGTTCAGGATCTTGATCATCTCAACTGGACATAGTGCAAAAAAGATCCTCAGATGGATCACATTTTTTTTACTGTACATTTTATATGGCTGCAGAATGGACTTGGTATTTGTGAAAATTAACAAAGCAAATGCCTTTTAATACATTGCAAACAGCGCTCAAAGCCTGTTTTTAAGTCAGGCAGAGGAACTGTCTTCTGCCTTGGAAAAAACCTCAGCTGAAATAAAAATTAATATTAGAGCAATGCGAAGCATTTCATCAGACTTCAGACACAGTTGAACTTAGCCTTAGGCCAGAGGCTGAGTTCATGAACCGCAGCTCGTGCTGGCAAAAATTCAGCTGTGGGAAATGCTGCTTCTCCTTCTCCCACGTCAACTTGCACCTTTTACCACACTCCTCAGAGCTACACACACAGGGAGGACATAGAGGGAGAGAAAAGCAGGGGGAAGCAGCTTACATCTCTCACCACTCATTTTTACTGGGGGAGGATTTGGTTGCCCTTCTCTACTTTTCCCTCGGTGGGAGGGGATGAAGGATGGCATGAGAGTGTCTGAGACATCCGTGATTCAGAGTGCCTTGTATTGTCCTTGAAGGAGTTTCTGGGTTGTTGGGTACAAGCCTGCCTGGGGGAAAAGTAAATAAGGGAAAAAACCTCCCATCTCATCTGATAATGTTTGGAGGAGTGAAATACTTTTATTAGAGCCAGGCATCTCCACCAGAAGCTCTCTGCTGGTAAAGTGTTCTTGATGCAGGGGCAGTTTATAAGAGTCCCCTTCACAAAATGCATAATGACTGCAAAATTGTTACTGCAACTGAAAACTTCAGTTTCTAAATCATAAAATGGAGCTTCTTGCAGCAGCTATGCTGAAAATGTTAAGTGTGGGCCACAGTTTAAGAGAATAACTGTTGAGGTGGTTGGTATATCTGGTTAGTCACTACAGTGAGAAGTCAACTGTGAGGAAAAGATGTGTGATTAGGAAGTTTGGGATTTTTTTTAATACAGAAAGAAAAATTGGAAAGAATAAGCATTACCCACAGATGCTATCATATCTGATAGTTGTGCAATAGATGCTACATTCACTTCATATAGAATAGATGCTACATAACTACTTCAATCATAGAAAGTTAAGGGGTTTCAACATTAAACATCATCTATTCCCAAGCCCCCCTGCCATGGGCAGGAACACTTCCCACTAAACCAGGTTGCTCAAGGGCCTTATCCAGCCTGGCTTTGAACACTGCCAGGGTTGGGGCATCCACAGCCTCCCTGGGTAACCTGGTCCAGTGACTCACCACCCTCACAGCCAAGATTTTCTTCCTAATACCTAACCTAAATTTCCCCTCCTTCAATTTGTGCCCATTACTCCTTGTCCTGTCACTATGAAGGGTCCCCTCCAGCTTCCCTGTAGGCCCCTTCAGATACTGGAAGTTTGCTATGAGGTCTGCATGCAACCTTCTCTTCTCCAGGCTGAGCAGCCCCAAATCAGATTGTCTTTGAAGGGAAGGTGCTCCAGTCCTCTAATCAGCTTTGTGTTTCTCCTCGGGACTTGCTCCAACAGTTCCATGTCCTTTTATGCTGGAGACCCCAGGGCTGGATACAGCACTCCAGTTGGGGTCTCACAAGAGAAGAGGGGGAGAATCACCTCCTGACCTTCTGGCCGTGCCCCTTTTTAAGAATGGGGGTAATTATGATTCCCTTTCTCCAGTCATCAGGGACTTCACCTGACTGCCACGATTTTTCAAAAGTGACAGATAGTAGCTTAGTGTCTTCATCTCTTAGGTGCCTCAGGACCTGCAGACAAATCTCATCAGGTCCCATGGACTTAGGCACAGTCATGTTTAGGTTTCCTCCAATAGCTGGTTATGGATATTCTTCCCAGCTTTCTATTTTGGGTACCTGTTTAATATCCCTTTATTTTCCAAAATTTTTAGCTATGCCTGTACTGAAGAAACATGCTCTGATGAATTGGTGTACAATGCAGTAAGAATCTGGTCAGGAGCGTAGCACCTGTATTTTGCTGGCTTAGCACCAAACTTGGCCAGCCACATCAAGGGCTTCCACCAGCAAGGGAGGAGCCATTGTGTCGTCAGTTCTCTGTGTCCTACTCTTCCTGCTCCATGGGGCCAAGGGGTAGCAAGAGATCTGTTAAAAACATCCCCTTTACTCAGCACCTGTCAGTCCTAGAGTAGAAAAGTCCTTGAGGGCTCATTTGGAAGTTTTCATCATTCCCTCATCTGGAGCTTTGTTAACAGGCTAGTCCCCAAATGCAGCTCTTGACAACCCAGCTGCTTTTTTTTTTTCTTCTTCTTCTCTTACCAATTATGGAAAAATCTGGAGAGAAAAGAAGGTACATGCAGGTGATATTGGAATTTGTAGGTGTAGATGCAAGGTACAGAGGAAAGTTAACAGGAAGTTTGGTTGTAAAGCTTGCGCTACTGAAGAGACATGTAAAGGAGATACAGCTTTCTTATTGGCTACTTGTTCCTGCCCTCTTCTTTGTTCTGGCACAAAAGATGATGTAGCTGGAGATTAGGATGCTGATCTGGCTGAAAATAAATATGAGAACCAGAAAACTGCTACACTGCTGGCTGCAGTTGTGAACAATCTGTACAGAGCTTGCTATAAATGTACAAAACCTGGTGTTAGGTATGCCTCTAGATATGTTTTTTTCCTGGTGACTGCCTGCAGGAAAGCAAGCCAAGGTATTGAGTCCGTTAATGTTTTGATAAACCAGACTGATCCCTTGCCAAGCCAACTGATTTTATTTGGTTTTATGTCCACATTTCTTTTAGAGCCAATTTCTATTGTATGTCCAATGAAGCTGCAGTGCTACTGTCTGCTTTGGTGACCCTTCCCTGCATTGATGGCATGTTGGCAGCTGATTGATGGCCTCAAACTGCTGCTAAAAGACCCAGTGGTGACAGTGCTTGCAGGACTGTAGAAGGTGCTTTGATGCTGCTGCCACGGAGTGCTGGACTGTAATGCCATTGATCTCCTTGGGATGGCTAGCCTGTAGTCACCGCTCTGATCTGAATGCTTCACAGTATTCCCTCATCCCACTTGTAACAATTCCTTTGCAATGAAGAGACCTGAGTTGCGCTTGCAGAAGGTGTTTTATGTGGATATTTGTTTTCTATAAGTATATAAAGAGATATCCATCTAGATGTGTAATAAACACCCCATAAAGCAGCTTGACTCTACATGGAGATTTGCAGCTGTGTTTACGTATCCTGACACTGCAATATCCATACATCATCCCTTCCTCAAGGAAGTCTTGCTTCTCTTTTATCTCTTCTTGCCTTTTAAAGGCTCTGAGAATTTACTTTGCTCCCACATGACCAAAGCTTACCATCACCTCACTGCATCTTCTTCTTAGCAGATATTGTAGAAACATGACAGTATAATAGTGTTGTGCTAACTTGGAGGAGGTGGACTTGAACTTGAGCACCACTGGTGGGAATGTGATGTCACTTAATGAACATCTAGGTCAGATTTAGACATCGTTATCCTCATGCCGTGAATCTCATGGTCTTCTTGGCTGGAACCATGCTTATATGAGACAATTCACATGCTCTTCCACAAACCTCTCCAAAGATGCTAACAAATTAGCAAAAGGGTTATTCCTTTTGTGCTTTGCTTGTGTCACTTTTTATCAAGGAATGGGTTCTGCAAAATTCATCTGTGGAAAGCAATACCTCATCTCTACAAGCAGCTTGGCACTGTGGGCACTGAGCTCAGACTTTTCAAAGGAATCCCCACCTTCTGCTTTGATTTGCTGGGGTTTCCTGAACTTGCTCCACGAGCTTGCCTAGGCAGAGCTGCCTTTTTGCTCAGCCCTGTTGTCTTGCATGATGCCTAAGCAGGGATTAATTTGTTCCTTTGTTATAAATCTTGCAGGACAAATGGAGGCCGTCATCATCCATGTCCCTAGGAATAACCAACATCATTAAAGTATGTAGCCATGTATGTGTGTGCAAACTCACACAGAAACACACACACACACACACTTCCCTAATACTAAAAATTTCCTGTAGGTGGTAGGAAACTCCACAGTTTATATTTACTGCTCATTATTGTAAGTTACACTGCAGTGGCAATAGGTAGAAGTCCCATCTTGTGCTCGGCAACTTCTACACATGACAACTAAAACTGTTCCTCTCCAAAGAGCTGGTGTGGAGTTGCCTCCAGAGGGTGTTGTGGAAGGTCATGCCTCCTCTCCTTTGCTCCTGCCTGTTTTCCTGGCTGAGGATGGATAGCAGGAGCCCCAATGGAGGCTGCTGTGCTGCAGCCCTGGTTGTTCCTCCTGGCAGCTGGTCTCCAGTGTGCTGGCAGTTGTCTGGACATTTCACTCTGTGGCTCCTGGGGAGGGGAATATGAACCACAGATGAGGCTAAAGCTCTGCCTGGTTTGGGCAGGGGTGATTTCCAGCAGATCTAAGTGGAGCATGAAAGTAGACCCTCTACTCTTCTTCCCAGTCATGACACCCTGAACTATAAACCCCTGGTCATGCACACCCTGTGGCTCCTTGGGCTAAAGGATAAAAAAGTAATTGAGCTTGGTGTGCCTGATTTTTCTACCCTTTGTATTGCACATGCAAACTTGATATCCAGACCTGAGGCTTTGAGTGAGTGAGACAGAAAAGCCATGTTTATTTGCCAGCAATTCTATGGTGTGGAGATATCCTGTATCTAGAGATCACAGGGTGTTTTACAAGTGTTACTAGTCTCATTTTCACAGACAGAGATGCTGTAGAGAAGGGTGGGTAAGATGACTTTGTGAAGCTGTCTAGGAGGAGAGGGCCATTCGCTGAGATTTAAATCCACAGCAAAGTTATACAGGTTGAAAATATAAACTTGCGTTAGCCTAATGTAAGTAGCTTTTCCGTATGTTTGGTCTTCCCATCCAGTGTTTTCAGTCATATCTATCATGCTGTTAATGCCCAGCAATGCTTGTAGAAAAGTTCAGAAAAAACAGTGCTGCCCTCCTTGCCCAGGCCAGGGATGTTTCTTTCACATTCCCCAGAACTGCTCATCAGTCAGTCTCTAGGAATTTAACCATGATTCCTCATCCTGTTCAGGAAATGCCTTGTCAAAAATGGTTGTCCATCAAAGAGATTTATATCTCAGCGCAGTTCATAGGGATCCACTCTCAAATTGCTTTGTTCCAGATGCTCATGCTTGATGTCCATATGTCTAGAACTGATAAACTTGTATTTCATAGTAGTTCCTAGTGTGCCCTGCGGGTGAGGATTTCTGGCTGGCCCCAAAGCAGCATTATGAAAAGGGAGCACATTGGAGAGGCAGCTTCCACCACAGCCCTTGTAGGCTGTCCTTGCTGGCAGCATGGGGTTGCCTTCACAGTGGGGAAGTTCTTAACAGTGCTATTTTGCAGTGTGGGCAGAATGCCTCAGTTGTTCAGGGTAAGGAATTTATGGCTGCTCTCAAATCTCTGTGTGACTGTCTCAGAGTATGCATGCTGCTCAGGCTTCAGAGCCTTGTTCACTTTTGCTGAGGCATCATAGGATGGTTGCCCCCAGTTTCTCCACAAAGCATCCCTGGAAAGGTGACCGGACAGGGTGTAAGTCACAGAAAATATTCCAGAAAATTTCCACCAAGAATTTCCAGCAAAATTCTTCTTCCGTGCTTCTTCTCTAACTATAGAGCAAATTTATAGAATCATCAAAAGAATAGTTTGGGTTGGAAGGGACCTTAAAGATTGCCTAGTTCCAAACCCCCTGCCATGAGCAGGGGCACCTTTTACTACATGCCCTTCTCAAAAGTCCTTCTCTGGCTTTCTTGTAGGCCTCCTTTAGGTACTGGAAGGTGCTCTAAGGTCTGCCTGGAGCCTTTTCTTCTCCAGGTCCAACAATCCCAACTCTCTTAGCCTTTCCACATAGGAGAGGTGTTCCATCCCTCTGGTCATCTTTTTTGTCCCTCCTCCAGACTTGGTCCAATAGGTCCTTGTCCTTCTTATATTGAGGGTCCCAGAGCTGGACTCAGCACTCCAGGTGAGTTCTCCTAAGAACAGAGTAGAGGGGAAGAATCACCTCCCCTGACCTGCTGGTCATGCTACTGTCAACATAGGATAAATTTTAAAGTGGGTGGATTTTTTGTTTTGGTAGTGTTTTTTAATGGTTTTCCAGCCCTTGTTTTAAGCCTTGTTTTAATACTGCTGTCACCATTTACGCACATGGCAGACAGGACTGTGTAATGAAGTACTAGATTATGCCTTTGTGCTATTTTCTATAATAGTATGGGGCTTTTTTCTGTGCATTGATCAGATAGAGACTCTCTCTCTTCACCCCTTTTTGGTGTCCTCTTCCTCCCTGACCTTCTGCCACCTGCTCAGGAGACCTGTGTGACTTCCCTCCCACTCCAGCGCATGCTGCAGCGACCTGCCAGTTAATCACCCTGAATTTGCTCACACTGCTGGGACCTGACTTGCAGATTCCAGCCACCTTTACTTGAGGAATGGCAGCCTGGCAGTCTTCCAGGCTGCCTGCTGGATCTGGGCCAGCTATTTATTGTGAAACTTTTGCTCCTCTTGGACTTTGCAGTAATTTTGATCCCCCTGGGGGATTTACCTAGTACCTGGTAGAGAAATCCAATAAAAAGCCCTGGGAATTTGCTCTGTGCTCAGCAACACATAGTTGCTACTGACTCAAATCCTGTTTCTTTTACAGCAATAAAAGGAGACTGTAAAACCAATAAAAGGTACTTTTACCTGTGACTGCAAATATCTTGGTGAATGGGAAAAAAAGCTGCATTTACTGAGACCTGAGATAAGCTCCAGATTCGATGCTCAGTGTGAACTGTTAGAAGACATGTAGAGGAGCAATAATTTTACTCTCTGCTTCACTTTTGGACCAAGATTGAGCTTATTCTTACCCTGTGCGTTGCTGAGACTCTTTTCTTTTACTTGAGTATATTAAAATGAGCCAAACAAGCTGAGTTTCTCTGTGGTCCACATGAGCTTCCCATTGCTGCACCCTGTGCAAACAGCACTGTCCCCACAAAATGGGGCCATGCTGCACACTCCATGCCTACCCAAATGGTTTCAGAGGGGCTCCTCACGGAATAATCCCCAAGGAAACAGGAGCCTGTGCTCTAGATGCATGCCAGTTAAATAAGTGCCTGTGCACCGGGTTACAACCAGTGTTTTTCCTTTGCAGAGGACACAAACATCCATCTCAACATAGCTCCTCTGACAGAATAAGCAAGTGTATGAGCTGTTCCTCAGCATGGAGGAACAGCTGCTTCTGCTCTGTGTCACCCTGCACACAAGTTACCACTTGCTCATGTATAATTTAATGTGGAATGTGGGAAATCAGTCTGAGAGTGAGGTAAAATGCAAACCTCTGAAGTCGACTGGAAAAATACCTTTCTCCGACATCCCCCAATGGCCATGTAAAGAGGTGACCCACAGCCGGGAAGGCAGATGGCCTAACAATTGCACTGCACTCACTTTTGCCTTTGCAAATGCACACTAGGCTGGAAGTGAGGATTCACTCCATTCCCACAGCTCTCTGTGTTCAGTCCCTGTAGTGAACACAGGCATTTTAGGGGACTGAGGGAGGATGCGTGGTCTCCTGCTTGTCAGAGACCAAAGATGAGTGCTTAGAGTCAAGGCAATCCAGAGAGCTGTCAGGAGCCTGTCCTGAGCTAGAGCCTGCAAGCATGAACCTCAGCTGTGGCTCTGGGAAGCACCAAGTTGGAAATTTTTTAGGGTGTCCATGGGCATCTCAGGCACACTCAGGTATCACAGTGCTTAAGAAGTAGTGATTTTGTTGGTACTTTTTACTGCAGCCATGCTTCCAGTCTTGCCCTGGAAGCTGCTTCCAGGGAAGCAGATTGACACACCTTTGCTCTTTCTCTTCCTGAGCTGCAGCTGTGGGGTCTCCTAAGGGGCACCACTGAATAGGAAGGGAGCTGGGAATCATTGTAGTGCCATCCTTCTTGAGTGTCTCTTGCCATGGTCTTGGACCTTCTTAAATGAAAGGTAGCAATTACTCATTCCATTACCCTTGATAATGTTTTATTAGCAATTGCAGTGATTATCTGTAATTGCCACCGTTAATAGTGTGCTATGATTGGCAGGGTTCAGCTTACACTCGATTTCTGCCTTGGGTGGGGAGGAAATGGCTGTTTAGTTTGTCACTGCTGTCCTCTGTAATAATGCATTTCATGTCAACTAAAGCCACAGCTTAGGACCAAATGGTTGTATTTAGGATGTTGGACAAAATTTGCCTTTCCAGTTAATGTCCCCCCCAGGCCAATTACAGGCTATGAAGGACTTCTAGAAGTATCTAGGACCCCCAGGAACATGATGGATTATTTTACCAGGCTTTGAAGAATTGGATTTTGTTCAATAACATGCCCATCGATAACTGTGAGCTGAATTAACACCTAAGTACCAGTAAACTTGCCTCACCTGCCTAGGAAAGAAATTGGTTTGACACTTTTAAAGAACCAGCTCCAATGCCATCCTAAGCTAAGATTTCTATTTCAGAAAGCCTGGGCAAAGAAAGAGGTAGGGCAGCTGTACAAGAGGAGGACTGGATGTTTATCACTGTGCAGAATAGGAAAAATCCTTCCCCCAAAGAAGGTTCCACGGATTTTGTTTCCTGACAGAAAAAAGTGCACCCTCTTGGCCCAGAAACAATATGGGAATAAAAAGAATTATTTTCTGCTACAGCCTGAGCTCACTGAGTTTCAGGTTTAGATCTTGATTCCCACCCTTGCATTTCTCTGCTCGGCTGAACCTGCTTCTTCAAAACTGCTGAGTTTGGGTGTTTTGGAAGGAGGGTTTTTTCCAGGGGACAGATGAGCATAAAAGCTATACAGAAAGGAGTGTGAAAAATTGTATGGATGCAGAATCAGTTTACTATGTGCCTTTGCAGTCCATATCTTCAGTCCACATTAGTTTCTATGTATAAAATACAAATTTAGGATTTAACCTACAGTGGCATAGCACATATGATGCCCCTGTACCTAATGGCCTTTCATAAAAGTCTGATGTGCACTTTAGCTGTATGTAAGCCCTTACACTTTCCAAATCTCTGCTCTCCAGGTTTCCTCCCCAGGTCATTGGAACAAGGTGACCCTCTCGGGTTACTAACCAGAGGTGGATGACCTGCTTGTTTATAGGATTGAGGAAGACCCAGCAGACTGATGACTAATGGAGTCCTAAAGCAGCTGCTTTAATGCCACTTTAAACTGGCTTTTGTTTTCTGCCTGAGTTGGCCCAGAGAAGTGGGAACAGTTTCGACTGGTTGTACTTAGCCCGGTGCATCCTGACAGTAATATGCTATATCCTGTCCTGCTGGGCACTGGAGGCGATGCAGAGCCAATCTCTCAGGAAACAGCCTGATGCAGCCGTGATGCAAACAACACAATACACATTAGCTCTGAGCAGGCACCACCGGCTGAAAAGATTTTTTGAAAAATCTTTTTCCAGTGTTTATAGTATGGACATGACTTACTGCAAATGAAGAAAATGTGAAGGAGTTGAACTCGACATGTTTGTATTTGCCAATCTTTTCACATGGTTGCTTCTAATTCATTTGGGATTACTCAGTGAAATTTGGCTTCTATTTTCTTTTCTACCCACTAGTTTTACTTTCAGGACCTAGGACAAAAAGGAAAATTTCAAAATATTTTCTTTTATCGCATTTCTTGGGTTTGAGAAAATAACCACAAGCATTAGTGGTATTTTTGCTTTAATGTATATTTGCATATACTTTTACTGTTTGTATAATATGTGTATTTTGAACCAAGTTTGTCCCTCTGATGTCTCTTTCATCCTGTTTAGTCAAACCTGTTTTTTTCCTCTGGATTTTTCTTGTGGTTGTACAAGTGTGTGTGGTCTGATATTTGAAAAAAATTCATCCTTTAGCTGGACACAAATACCATGATTTCACATAGCCACGGGTAGTTCTGCACTAATGTGCTCAGTCTAAGACACTTAAAGGAGGCTTGAGCAATTTAAGGAAGTGATGAGGATCGTCCCTTTGAAAAGCCAGCCTGTTATTTAAAGATGGGTCAGATCAGATGCTGGGGAACTAATGAATCCCTTGTGCTTACATCTCAAAATCCCTGGCTTTCCATAAGTGACATGTGGTTGTCCCTAACAACAGCCAGATAAAACCCAAGTTAATGGAGTAAGAGGCAATTTAGCTTACAGTTATGTGCATTTTATTTAGATAATTGTAGGAGCTGCAATATGCTCACTAAGAAATGTGGAGACAGCTTACATTTACAGGCTCATCTTATATTCATGTAAAGAAAAAATCGGGGGATATGGTGTTTAATTTCCTGAGAACAAGTGCATGAGTCAGAAGCTGAACACCAGCATAGCTCATGAAGGATCTCAAAAGGGAAAACAAATGTCCCAATGTACAAATATTCTGTATTTATCTTTTTTTTTTTTTTAAGTGGAGCTTTTATTTAAGCTTCTCTTCAGATCCTAGCTTCCTCACTCAATAACACTAAAGTGGATTTTAAGATGATACTCTTTTATAAAAACATCTAGCTTAATTTTACTCCTGACATCCTTTGATGTATAAAGCACCAGACTTTAAGGTGATAGTTCTCCCTTAGGGCAACAGAAGTGAGCAAGAGCTTTAAGGGCCTTTAACCAAAGCCAGTGTGGGGAAACCCTGCATTGCCTAAGTGTTTTGCCAGCACAGAGTGTCTACAGAGAGCATCTTACCCCAGCCTATCTGAAGGAGAAGTTTCTCGGAGTCATCAGAAAAAGAAAACCCTTGTCCCACTGACCTACCTGGGGGATATTTTTCCCGTGTGCTGGCTTCACAGAAAGCAATGCAGCCAGGATGCTGGTTCTCCCTGGAGTGGTGCTGGTGCCAGCAGCCCACGAGCTCAGTGTGCTCGCGTGGGTACCACCCTGCGACTGCTCCTCTCCGCAGCCGTCCCTCCCCTCCCTTCTCCATGCCAGCTCACCACTGCTCCCCTCCCCTCTCTGAGGCACCACTGCTGTTGGTGAGTGACCATGAGGTGATGACAATGTTACCTGTGACTTTCATGCTCTTGGATCTTGGGCTAGAGGTGAGTTATTGCTATCGCCCTGATTGCCAGTGTGCGAAGAGCTGGCGGGAGGGAAGCAGGCACATGGGCAGCCCTCCTGGCATGGCTGTGTGGGCTCCCTTCCCTGCCACAAACAGAAAGGTGTATTTATTCTCGGCTATCACAGGTTACACCCAGAAAACCATAATGTTGGTATTGTGGTGATACCATTTATCACCACAAAACATGAGATGGCCACTATTACATACTTCACCTGCCATAAAAAGCTGTTCACCTCCATTTATCAAGGTTTATAAGCTAATGATGCTGTCATTGGCTGTTGCTGGTGCTTTGCTCCTTCGGTGTTGCGTGACTTATGTAAAGGCAGCTACATGGCCCAGGAGGCACATGCAAAGGACAGGTCCATGGAACACAAAAGTCATCTGCATCCATGTGACTCAGTGAGATGCCCAAGTCTGGACATGTTTTAGTATGATATATACTGTGCCTTTGCATGTATGTGCGTTGTATTCTTTGAGGCTTCTGTGGAAGCTGGACCATCACACCAGTTTGGGGGCAGCTGATAAACCCCATAGTGTCCATTGGGTCTGGGAATGTGTTTATTCCCAGCATGACACAGGGACCAGACAGACAGGAACTGTGGGGTTGGAAGAGGAGCAGGAAACTGTCCTTTACTCCACTAGTAAGTTCACAGCTGGGTGTGTGGCAAGCTTTTGATCCTCAGTGGTGTCTCCCCTGATTTTCTCATGTATGAGTAAACCAGTATCATGGACATGGTTTTTTTTGGTTTTGCTAGGGTTTTTTTTTCCCCCAAAAGAACATATATATTCCTTTCTCACTAAACAGTTAGAAGGGAGAGTAAGTTCTATCTTCTTTTAGTACAGTGTAGGCTAGACAAAACCACTATGTATATTTTCTTGATTGTATTCCCAAGACCCTGAGATTATAATAATCATCATAATAATAATAATAATAATAAGAGTAGTAACAGTAATAATGATAATAGTAATCTCAGATGTGGTGTATTATAGGATACCATGTCATTCAGTATCAGACTCATCCAGATGCTGATCAGATGAAGCCCCTCCTTGAGATGCAATTTATTAGAAGCATTTCACAATTCAAATGTCAATTTAGCATAGAACAAGCTTTTTCTCTCTGTCTCTTGAGCCTTTCACTACAATCAAAATACCCCAGGAACAGAGGTGGGGCCTGGCTGTGTGCTGCTGATGGGTCCCTGCAGAGGGATCCAGCTGGCTGGGGCAGGGAGCTTTTTCCCCTCACCCTCCCTGACCCAGCACCACTCTCCACAAAACAGAGAGAGGACAGCCTCAAAAGTCAAACCTCCTCACCCGGCTGATGGAGAGTCGCCCATTTTTTTTGTTTCCCTTGAAGGGATGATCCTGGCCATCACACCTGCCTTTCTGCACTTCTATTTATAGGGTGGACTGTTACCAGATGATTACACCAGCCAGTCCAGGTCACCCCAGCCTCACAGGGCTTCTCTGGGGCTTGTTTCTGCACACTGATGCTGGTTCATCCATAGAGTTTGGGGTGGATGCAGGTGGCTCCCAGTCACTTTTGCTCTGCCTGCCCCAAAGTAATGCCTCCTCTACTGGAGAACCTGAGGAGATGCTTCTGCCTGCAGATCATCCAGCCAACACAAGATAAAGCCCATTGGCTTCAGCAACAGCAGTACTGAGTCCTTGGCAGCCAATTTAAAAAAGAAGCAGCAACAAAATAAAATAAGCATGGGGCTTCTGTGCCAGCTGAGGCCAGAGAGCTGGTTGGAGAAGCTTCCTCAAGGAGCTTCCTCAGTGAGCTCTGCAGAGACAGATCAGTCATGGTACTTCACACCTACAGCCAAATCTTCCTCCAGATTTCCCTGGCTCAGCCTCAATTCACTTTAATATCAACTGGGCAGGTATAAATGAGAAGAGAATTTGGCCTTTGCTGTCAGTTGCATTTTTCATCTACAAAGTATCTTAAGGACACTAAGTAATGAGCTCACACTAAGGCCTCTGAGGGAAGTGAGGTGTTATCACATTATCTTTTTAGGGGAGCCAAAGAGGCTGAAAGAATTGCCCAAGGCCAAAGACAATCAAGGCCTATGTATGAGTCCTGGGTTCCTAAAGCTTTGTCCCAATGGCAGGGTCTCCGTTCATTCTCATAGTGTCTTTACCCACAAATTCTGCATGAATGAAAGCACCTGGGTTCTTTGACATCCTTTACTTCCACTCCAAATGCAGCCTGATGCTTCCTGTAACATCCTCCTGAACTGCAAGCAAGAGCACGAAACTTGCCCATGATCAAAGGCTGCGTTTTGACAGTTCAGGCGCAATTAAATGTGAGTATCAAGTAGGGTGCCTGCAGTTTATTATTAAATCTATGCTGAAGTGCTGGCAAAAAACTAGAGCCACAGCACTTTCTTGCAGATCACGTAGTTAGATATCTAAATGGGTGCACTTGCAGGCAGGAAATTGTGCTCAAGCCATTGGAGGCTGGGGCACAGCCCAGCTAACACTGAATAGACAGCCATTCCTATAACAATGTATTTCATTGCACACAAAGGTCTCTCACCTTGCTGAAAGGGAGCCAGGGGCAAGCACTCAACAAAAAAATGTCCTTAATCATGGACAAGATATAAGGGAGTAGACAGCTGCTGGCTTTAAAGCAATTTTGAATCAAGAACATTTACTGTATCCTTGGTATTTACACTCAAAGGCTTCTCTTGGACCAAATATCTGCCTGAGCATGGAAAAGCAAGATCACATTTACCTTTGAAATCTGTGCACTGGTGGATTAAAATCATAAATGTTTAATCCACTTTTAAAAAAAAAGGTAGAGGAGCTTATACTAAGCAAAATGCCCAGTGGGATCCAGATAGAATGAATACCAGCAACCTCCTCAAATGTTTGTTAAGGTAGAGGAGAAAAGCAGTTGTTCTTTAATTTCCTCAGCTCCTGGAAAAAGTGCTCTTGGCTTCTGTTCTTATTTTGTAAGGGATCTTTAAACATGTTCAAGTACAAGAGAGAATTGATGAAAACTCTGTGAAACCAGTTCAGTATTTCTGTGAGGTTTACAAGACATGCTGGGACACTGGAGTGACAGGTAAGGTTCTCTCTGAAAGAAATATGTTGGCTGCTTCGTGGTTGTCCTGTCCACTTCTCCTAGTCTCTCATCAGAAAATAATAATTTGTAATCTCTTGAGAAAGTAATGAAAATATTTCCTCTTTTGCTGTCACCTCTTTTCCTGCTGGATTGGGGTTGTTACTGTCACTACTGGTGTACTGAGGCTAAAACCCAATAGCAAGCTCAAGTGAGATTTAAGGAAATGAGTCAATAAGCAGAACAGGAAGGAAACACACCAATTTAAGCCTAGAAAACCACAAAAATTGGGGGTGACTACTCTACTGTGAAACTGGGGGCATAAACTTCCAGGTGCAATGTCTGTGACAGGCAAGTTCCCACGCTGTCTCAAGTCAAAACATATTCATTAAAAAGGTCAAATTGGTGTGAGGGAATTGCTCATGATGAGGTAACACAAATGTTAAAACACGATGGAAAGAAAAAGTGTCCTGAAGGGCTGGAGGAGACAGGTGAAGGGAAGATGACATCAGCACAGAAAGAGTGAAATGCCAATCCCATGCATGGATCATGTGGCTAGAGGATTCTGTGCTGGAAGCTTCCACCTGAAGGTATAAAAAGGGGATTGTGTGTCCTGGAAGGTTTTAAATACAAATTTGTGCTCAGCTCACTGCCCAAGTGGTGCAGTGCTGCCTGTAAATATTGAAACATAAATTGCCTGAATGGGCTTGCTGAAATGCTATCATGAGCAATGTGTTTGTCAACATTACTGCAGGGGAAAGTGAGCCAAACTAATGACAACTGCCAAAAAAGTAGAGCAAAAAAGGTATGCTTTCCCCTGTGTGTCAGAAGCTAAATTTATGCCAGGCTCTGTCAGGATGTGAAAGTAAACGTGCTCAGAGGCTGCCAAGTCCCACAACAAGTCTTCATTTCCTGCTCTAAGTATTTTGCTCTTTATATTTATATTTGGCCATGTGTAACGGATGGGGATAAGGATAGATCCATTATTTTGTAGAGCAAGGAGGAAGACAGGACTGCTAGAAACATCTGTTAATTTGGATTTGGTGCCTTGAGGCCACTTCCTCTTCTCATTGTACCAGAACCAGCCATGGGAGCCGAAGGCAACTTCACTGCACTTCACACCCCAGCGGTACCTTCCATGCAGGGGCTGAAGAAAGCTTGGAAGACTATAAATAAGTTTTCGAATGCACCAGAAGGTAGCTTTTATGCTCTCTGATTTGCATATTGTGAAACTGGAGCTCTGAAAAGTTGATTTTCCAAGTTTCCTACTGCTCAGCACCTGCATGAAAGGTCAGCATTTCAGAAGTGCTAAGAGTGCCTGGGAGGAACCAAGCTCTTTCTCATAACTTTGAACAGCAGCCACCTCTTTGCTAAATTTGCTAGTATGCAAATGCTGGGGAAAGTCAGCACTGATGTTGGCTAAAGCAGAGTTTGCAATCTGTTCTCAGCACCAGATAGCACCTCTTCTTATCACTGTGGTTTTACCCTCCCTAATGACTAATGCACTAGGAATAAATCAGCGACATGCAAACTGGTGCGTTTTTCAGCAAGCACAATCACCCAGGAAATTTGCATAGTATTTCTCCTTGTCCCCATCCTGCCCATCTTTCCCTAGGAAACCAGTTCTTAATGGGGAGAGCCATTTATGGTGCTGGCAAATGACTCAAATGAAGGATCATGGGCAGAGATGTCTCCAAAGGCCAGCTTCTGGCACCCTACCACTTGGGCAACAGGATGAACAGGAATCTGTATTTAAAGGCTTGGTCTGTGAATAAGAGACCCGGTTGCTCACATCACTGTTTTGTCTCATGACATCTCTGGGCACAGAAGAAGCAGTGTTTCTGTGACCCATGATCATGCCATAATTATCCCAGGTGTAAATGAAGAGCTGGAGCCACAGTCATTGAAATTGAGTCAGTGACAGCGAATTTCACCTGATGTTTCTGGCAATATTTTAGAACAGTGACCCAAATTGAAGCACACAAACTGCTATGTATTTATTGCATAAACATATATAAATTTTGGACAGCTGCAATACAGTGTGTACTCCTGCTGTTGTTTTGACAGTCTTAGCTCAGTGAAACTACTAATTGAACTTGCAGTGCTGAAAATAATACAGCCATATGTGTAACTGCAGTGTGTACTTCATAAATGAGATGGTGCCACCATAAACTGTGAAAATAATGCAGCTGTATAAAATTAGAGTGATGAATGTGCATTGGCCTGCTATTCTACTGTGCAAGCCAAAGCTGCTTCCAAACTGCTCCCTCAAAACCGCGGGCGTTTAAACAAGCTTTATAGGGCAGCAATTGCTTACTCTGCACTTTTATGTGTGGGATACAATGCTGGTATTTTTTTTTTCCCTTTCATCCAAATTTTTCTACTTTGGTGACATTTCTGTTATGGTGGTCGCCCACCAATGTAGGTGGGCTTTGCTTCAGGTTTGGAGAAAACCGCCCATTCCAGTGGGTGACCAGCTGCTGTGGGCCGGGAGCTCCCAGATGGAGGGAAGGTGAGAAATGGGACAAAGCAAATTATGGCAATGGGGGGTTTTGTTTTTGCTGCATTGTCCTTCTAAGGACGGAGAAAATCCTCAGCTTAGCGGGTTGTTACCATCACAGGGCCCCCCTCCCACACGCAGCTCCTCTAAGAAAGGACAAGCTAGAACAGGGGACAAACAAAGACCTAAGCCATTAAGGGTTGAGAGCAGAAAGACAAAGAACATAAATACAGTCAAATGACACCCATGTAAAGAGACAAAGGCCCGGGAGTGAATCTTGATGACTTACAGAGGAGGGAGAGGATGAGGAGGCAAAGACCATGATTGCTATCAGCTCCTAGAGGGAACATCCCAGCCACATCCCAGTCTATCACACGGTGCCTGGAGGGAAGAAGCCAGGAGAGATGTTGAGGACTGACTGAGTGAAACACATCTTTGTGGTCACAGGCAAGCCTGGCCGAGACTGCTGGGACATTATCTGGAGAAGACAATGGTGACGAAACAGGGTAGGGGTTGTTGTGGTGTTTGGTTTGTTTTTTTTTTTTTAATAAAACAATCTGCAGCTGCTACAGTATTGCAACATGAAAGATGAAGGTTTAGCGCCAATTATATCTCTGGCCAGTGTGAGTACTCTGCTGGATGTTTCCTGAAAGAGGTACACTCGGGATAAGAGTAGTTAAGCCATCGGCAGATAAACAGAGATTTGTCAGCTTCCACATCCAGAGCAATCGCTGCAGGCGAGGGTGCGTCACTGGGGGGTGACAGCCGCTGTTCATCCATCTTGATAAGTATGCAGAAACCTCTGTGGACAAGTAACAGCCATGGCTCTTATCACTAGGGCCGTAAACTGAGACTCTCTGATACTACTCCACAAAAAACCTCCAAACCCCTACATCCCAGAAGTGATTAGCAGCGTGTGAGAGATCTGTAGAAAATACCATATGCAGAGCCCAATGCCATAGCACACTTTTCTTGCCTAAGCTTACAGGTGGCAGAACGAAATGAAATTGTGCACTACATGTACTCAGCAGAAAAAGATCACACCTCACAGACAGTCAGAATAACTCTGCTCTGTAAATATTCACTATTTTAAATTTAACTTTTCAGGCTGTGGCAACACCATTGCACCCCCTCTGCCTTAAAACATCGCATTCACAAGAACCAACCCGCTGGTGAGGCTGTGACGGGGCTTCAGCTGCAGGCATGACTACATAGCATCAGCTCCAAAGAGAGGTTTGTCATGCTGCCATCAGCACTTTCTTGTTATACGGGATGTCTGGACAGGTAGGACTCTGGCATTAGGCTCTGGCAAGCAGCAACCTGCAACTGCAGCTTTTTCCAGAGCTCAAAAGTAATTCAATGCAAGGCAAGGATTGGCTGCACCGAGAGAAAGCAGGACCAAGGCACCAGAGGTGGGCTCCTCCTCACCTCAGATTTGTAGCTTGGTCCTCCTTGTCCAGTTGAGCACTACCCCCAAAAGCTACCTGGCAGTCTCCTGGAGCCACCATTGCACATCAGAGAAGTTTTCCTCATAAATTAGAGGATAGAGCAAGCTAGCTGGGGCTGGATCTGGATGGAGCAGGATGCTGTTATTTATAACACGGCAAGGATGAAGAAGGTGGTTAAGGAGTTCAGGCCGAAGAATACACTTCAGCGCAGCAGGGAAGGAATTAATGGGCCATGAGGTGGAAAGAATAAAATAAAATCCTAGCACTGAGAACTGTGCTTCTGATCTAACTTTGATAAGGCCACAGTGAACAAGATTGAAACTATCTGGGCCAATGAGTATCCTGTGGAGAGCAGCCCAATTTGCCTAAGGCAGCTATGATGGGTAGGCAAGGTGACATCCCAAGCTAGAGAAGAGTGTGCTGAAGCTGGTCTCTCTCACGATTCCTTTTAGGCATTGCCTAAAAGATGCTGATCCTGAGTTCAGAGCCTGCAGACCACTTGATTTTTCCACTTCTGATATAGTGCAGTAGATAATCTGTGTTCTGTCACCTGTCACTAGCACTGCTGGTATAAAAACACATTCAGAGAAAGCAAAACACCTCTGACTTTAAGATGGAATTGGGCTCTGTCACACATAAGTGAATCTTTGTTAAAAGTTGGAAAGATGATGATGAAAGGAAGCATTAGCAGAGAAAACAAATAAGACAGAAGAGGCTTGGAAGTCTGCAAATTAT
Organism: Coloeus monedula; assembly: GCF_965178545.1. Taxonomy (NCBI): domain Eukaryota; kingdom Metazoa; phylum Chordata; class Aves; order Passeriformes; family Corvidae; genus Coloeus; species Coloeus monedula. Next base: position 75,560,524 of record NC_138781.1, read on the forward strand.
TGTGGAGTTATGTCAGAATGGTTTTAAAAGAAGACTAAAAGAGAGAAATCAGTAGGAAATTAAGAAATGGAGGGGGAGAACTTGCAGGTAAGGAGAAAGCAGCAGTTTAGGGTTTAAAGGAAGAGACAGGAAGAGAACAACCCATGAGAAAAACTAAAACCAGAAATGGTTGGAAGGGAATTACAACGTTAGAGGGAGAGCATGAAGAAAGCCATGTAATATTAGGACTAGCAAAGTGTATTTTATTTATTCATGGTTCTTCTGGATTATTTTTTGCTGGCAGCTGCTGAGGGTCCTATTGCTGCACATTCCCCTCCCTCCATGGAGGGCAGCCAAACACTTCTCTTTGAGGATGATGAATGTGCAAAACAGTTTTGAACACTTCAACTTTAAACAAAGCACTCTCCCAAGCTCCCTTCTGCTTTGGGCAGCCTCAAGCCCAAGCCTCCCTGGTGGAAACGTGGCAGCTTTGTTGGCTTCCATGAGCTCCTTTTGCAGGTTGTTCCACTATTAATGCTGAAATATAGACACTAGGATTGAAATAAGTGAGAATCAGGCAAACTTTCCTTGCAAAAAGGAGAGATGTATCCCTCCTTGCATGTGCTGTGCTCACTCCTTGCAGACAGGTGGGCGGGGACATCAGCTCTCACAGATCTACAGCAGCTTCTATATGGGACCCTCCAAAACCCGCTGTAGCCAATGGAAACTTCGCCACTCACTTTAATGTGACTCGGTGTGGCCCTGCAAGACTCACAGCCCTGAAAATCACATCCACCTGCACACAGTGGCCTCTTCAGAGAATCTGAAAGGATTGGGAAAGTTGTGAAGTTGAAAAACAACCTAATCCTTTTAATTCTTTTCCTGAGTAAGGGGAGGCCTTTTCCAAGCCGAAAAAAAGTATTGGAAAGAAAAGCCTTTCTCACAGGTAATTTTTATTCAGCCCAAACAGTGACACAGTAAATTCTTCAAAAGCTTTAAGGGTGTAAGTCCCATCTGATTTCAGAAATGAGACTTAGGCAGTTTTTTGCCCTTCAGACACTTCTCTAAGGAGGTCTGTAGTCCTTTAAGGAAGGTGTGAAAATAGGGTTCTGAACACCTCTTTTAAAATCAGAGTTATGTGTAAGAGCTGCCATGTCACAGGACTGACATTAGACAAGGATTTAAGCAAGCCTTACAGCCCACAGGTCTGAACTGGGAACTCTGCACTCTGGCACCAATCTGACATGAGATACAAGCAGTGCTGTGCTAGAAAACATGAACACGCTTGACTGGAGCTCTAGAAGAGTGAGGACTAATGAGACTGGTCTGTGAACTTAATAAGAAGCTTATTCTCTCAGACCATAAGCAGGTTGTTTGGAAAAACACCTACTAACTGAGTGAGGCTGGGAAAAGACTGTTTCGAAGCTCTGCCACTGCAGAAATTCCCTCAGAATCATCTTGTATCCTGCAGGGCAGGAGGTGGAGAGCCCATGTGAACATTCAGCAGCAACTGTAGTCCCCCAGACTCTGGATGTGCTGACACGGGTTTGAATGTCCCTGCCTTGGCGGGTATGTCCTGAAGACATTTGCTTGCATAAATAAATTTCAAATTAGACACCACTGAAATTCCCCAAGCTTCTTCCAGGGCTGCAAGGACTGCAGAATGAAGCCCTGAATGAAAGACTGCTGTGCAAGGATATCATCAACCAGTGCAGTTTGACCAGGCACCTGTGGTAGGGACAGCATTGTTTTTGATGTATTTCTTGGCTACCAGCAATGCCATCTCCTCTGTGAGGCATAGACAGGATGCTTTCATTTTCAGAAGTCCCAATTAAAAAAAAAAAAATATTACTTCATATATTCATGTACTTAACTAGCCATACCGTCTATCCCAGGAAATCCGTGGGATTTCCTAAAGAGCTCTGCTACTTAATCCATTGTAAATGGTGGGCAATCTGCAGCTGTAGTGTTAATTATAAATGATGTCATTTCAGGAAGTGTCAGGATGAAGCGCAGTCACTGCCATGCTAGCACCCAGCACATGTTTTTCCATGTGTGCTTCAGATCAGACTCTGGAATTCCAGGCCTTGGCTCTCATTCTGTTAACACTGTGTGAGTGAAGTTACCCTTCTCTGAAGCTGAGGATGCTTCAGAGTAGCTTGTCCTGCAGGTAAGAGCTGGGAAGATCTGCCAGTGGCTTGGAAATGTGTAGTGTAAACAAGCCATGAAAACAAGTTTGCATAAGCATAGAGACTTGCATAACTCACTTTATTTTCTCTGCTAAAGTACACGATGACAGACACGATGTCTTGATGATTGCTGGACTTTGTTGGATGTAACCATAGGGTTTATAACACCAATCACAGGGTGTAAAGCACCCTGACCCCGGTGCCTATTTGGTCCTAATGAACTATACTGAGAGTGTTTACACAGTGATATTTCATCTTCTCAAGGCCTGTAATGTGAACTGTGGACTCTTACTACCCTAAGGATAATATATCTGGTACTTCTGCTAGGCTAGAGAAAATAATCTTTCTTCTACTCAGTTTGCTTTAATTAATGTCAGAGTTGAGTTGCATCACTTCTTTTTTACATATTCTGTACCTTGTTGAAACCTTAATCTTTTGGGTGAACATTTTTCTGTGCCAGATGAATACCTCAGTCTGATTCTGGAGGGATGTTTCTGACTGTTCAGCTCTTTCTCTACATTCTTTCCTGTGAAAGACGTAACACCACTGAATGCATGAAACTAAATTTTCTACATAACATTAATTACTGCCTGGTTGTGGTTCTCCTTCCAAAATGCAAGAGCAAAAAAAAAGTGGTGCAACTCAACTCTGGCTCCTGTGAAAAATACCCAGATTCAGTTAAATTATAAATCCTTGAAAAATCTCAGTTTGCACACACCTGGCAGAGGCTTCTAAGTGTGGCTGCTGATCTCTTTGATATTTCGGTCTGTGGAGACTTGTGCCCTGGTCTATCTATGGCTGCAGGGACGGAGTGGGAGGTTTCTGGCAATGCTCTTCTTGGTGTCTCCTGGTACAGCCATGCAGACTTGTGCTCTGTGTCAATGACCTCCTGGATCCCAAGTGATGAGGAGGAAGGAACCTGGCCTTTATTTGTGGAGCTGGCATAAACAGGTGGACTAAAGCAGCCTGCAGTGAAACACTGGAACTGGGGACTTGGAGTGGAGAAGATACTTGGGCCTCACTGTAAGAAACCTGGTCTGGGAGCTCGCATTGGAAACTGAGGCTGGGAACTGCTGGGACGAAATGTGGGTGACAGCTAGACAAGGAAAATGGGGGAGATGGTGCTGAAGAGTGAAAAGCGGCCTGTCAGGGCTGGAGACCAGGAACGAGGGAACAGGGAGCCTGGGACATGGAACTTGGGTGTGGCACAGGGGAAGATGACAGAGGAGGTTGGCAGTGGGGAGCAGAATGCTGGGGTTGTGCTTCTGAGATCCCACACAACCGAAGAGAAGCCCAGGATGCTGTGAAAAGCAGTATGCACTCATGTAATGGAAGCAAGCGATTATGTCAGGAGGGACTTGCACAGTCAGGCTTAATTTGGGTGCTTTCTAATTTTCAATGCTTATGTTTGCAACCTCAATTTTCTTTTCAATGGAGCTTTTTGTCAGCGATAGGATTACCTGTATGTACTCTGTAGAGAGCTGGTGCCAAAGGGCTATCGTGGTGCTTTAGTATGCAGGTCCTGAACAGTGAAGTAGCTGTTGCACTTAGTAAATTATGATGAAATATATTCGTGCCATTTATTTGTGGTGCCGTTTGTATTTGAGGACTGAAATTCTCTTAAAACTCATCTACTTCAAAGGAGAATGAATTAACATGGATGATTGAGGGGCTGTCTAGCTAATGGACTTTCGGTATAGTTAGTGCCCAGCAATGAATTCAGTGTTGCTTTGGATTTACAGAAGAGTTTGGGTTTTTAAAATAATCGGGCTTTGGTAATTGAAATTCACTGATGTGAAAATATATTGCACATATATGTTTTCTCTTTTGTTTAATATATAGTGAACTATTAATTATTAAGAAGATAGAGGCATGACTCAGTACAGTAAAAACCAAAGATTTGATTCATGTAAGTTTATTTTTCCAAATATCGCCTTGTGATGGGATAAGGGGACAGAAAAGTGCAGCTCTGGATATAATTGCCAGAGCTTATAAACAATCCCTCCCTTTCATTTCATGACAGCTGCAGCAGCAGAGACAATATCCAGGACTGTACAGAGAGCAACTGCTGCGGTAGCACCCCTGGTGTGTTTATCCAGCTCTCTGTACTGGCAGTAAATGTTCAAAATGCAGCAGGAGACAGCCCTGAGTGCCTGGCTGATGCTGCCCCTGCTTTGAGCAGGGGGATGGACAGGAGGATCTGCAGAGGGCCCCCTCCACTGCGGCCGTGCTGTGCTGACACGGGTAACACATCTCAGGAACATCCGAACGTGCTGCCCAGAGGCAGGCGGTGACACAGTGCCACAGGTGGGACCCTGGCTGGTGGGATACAGGGTTTGTGGCTCTTCCAAGGTGACTCACTGAGACTAGTCTGGGCCACCACTTTGAAGGAAGCAAAGGGATGTGTCAGCAGATCCAGGTGGTTTCCAAGATTGGGAGCCTCAGGGGGCTCTTTGCACTGCCTATCTCTGGGCACTAAACTTCAGTGCAGGAAGCTTTTCCCCCTATCTTATCTGGGGAGGGAGATTAGCCCAGGCAGAAAGAAGGTGACTCAGAGTATGGATTTCTGCTCCAAATCACCTCCAGGGACATCTCCCCTTTGAGTGTAAAGGCAGTCAGCTGGTACTGAAGGAGCAACTTCCCTACATTTTGTACTTAAAGGTGTCAAATCACCTGACATGTCAATGCAGGATGAGAGAGTTGGGATTGTTCAGTCGGGAATAGAGAAGACTTTAGGATGACCTAGCCTTCCAGTACATGAAGGGAGCCTACAAGACAAAAAGGGAAGGGTTTTTACAAGATCATGTAGTGACAGGACAAGGGGGAATTGATTCAAAGGAAAAAATAGTAGGTTTAGATTGGAAATTAGGAGAAAGTTCTTTGCTGTGAGGATGTTGAGGCACTGTGACAGGTTGCCCAGAGATGCTGTGGATACCCCGTCCCTGGAAGCATTCAAGGCCAGGCTGGATGGGGCTCTGAGAACCTGGTCTAGTGAAAGGTGTCCCAGCCCATGGCAGGTGGGGTTTGGACAAGATGAACTTTAAGGTCCCTCTAACCCAAACCATTCTATGGTTCTGTGATCCTATGATTCTATGGTTCATTATTAAGGCCATAATTAATAGATAAGCATTTACAAACTATTGCTATGAGGAGAAAATTATCGATCAAATTTCTGTACACAACCCAGGGACAAAAAGTGGGCTGAATGGCACACAGTTGAACAGAGAATTTGTTGTTCTCCTAAGGTAGGCACATTGACCATCTTCTGCTTGAAGCCTTTAATGTTAACAAAGGGGTAAAGGCTGTCCTCTTAACTTTAGGGTGGAGTTTTTTTCTTTTTTGAGGGAGACTGGAGTTTCACAGCAATTTATTAAACGGAGTTACCGCAAATATGCATCCTTTTTACGTGCCTGTTTTCAGGTTAGTGACCTGTAAAAATACTCACTCTGCTGAATCTTTTAAAGCATGCAATAAAACAGAGTTTTATGAAAGAGAACAAGGGAATGTGTATGAGCCTGTCAGATTTCAATGAGCCAAAATGTTCGTCGTAATTTTATCACAGGGTATCAATATGAGAAGTGACAATTACCTGTGATCAGCAGGGCTTGAAGCTGTTTCCACCAACAGATGCTTTTTTAATCACTATGGGCTGTACTTTTGTCTCACAGTTTCAGGCAACAGCCTTCTGCGAAGCTTTTGTGCAAGGCGTGAGATTTGACAGGCCGATTCAGTAGTGGTTTCAATGGCCAATGTAATTTTTCCTCCTTAGTCCCAGAGCTCTGAGACCATAGAAGTCTTCATTTTTTCCCACTGAAAGATGTTATGTGAGCAGGGGATATTACAAAGTTTAGTTAGATGCTCTAATATGTATGTATACTGCTGTCTCATGCAGGTGTGCTTGCTGGCTGCTGGACTGAAGAGAAAAGCGCTGAACTCTCCCTGCCTCTTGCTTGGGGAGGGTTCAAAGAAGCTTCTTGCCCCCATTCCCTCAAAGAAATTTCTTTGTGCCATTAATGATTTAATAAACAACAACAACAAAAATTAGGGACATTACTGTCTCTGATTTCTCCTCCTCTGACAGCTTGGCCAACTGTTTCAAAAGCAGCTGAAAGAAAACAGGTAGATAGATCCACAGACAGTGAGATGATAGAAACTTAGTTTCTCTAGGAAACTGGGCTAAAAAGAATTCCTAGGCTTCTTAATAACAGAATAAACATTCAAAATATGATTTAAGCCTCCAGTGTTGACTCAGAAATGAAAAGGAATGGATCCCCCATGTGCTGATTATTTTTAAAATGCTCACAAGCTCCCATAAAACCATTCAGTTTTATGATTATTTGGTGACTTGCTCCTGGAACTGAAAGTTTGATACTGGGTCTTACATACATATTGTGTATTAGAGGTCTCTTAGGTGATCATAATGGAGAAACCATGAGTTAGTTACCTTTGTTATGGTATCCCAGTGCTGCCACAGCATTTGTAGGTATTGCTCCTATTATTCCTGTGAATGATGGGTGTTCCCAGCTCCCCAGTACTGAGCATGCTTGAGTGAGTGTGTCTGATAGCAATTTGCTCTCATTGACTGTTACATATGATGCACTTATAAAAATAGTTAGAAAAATTCAGATGGGGAAACAAAGGTCCCCATATCAAACCAGACTGGTGAGAGAATAGAGAATAGCAAAGGGCAGAAGAGCACAGCCGCCTTTGCAGGCAGAGCGCAGGGCCATCCTTTCCTTCATCTTTCCATGCCTCTGGCACTGGATGAACCCTTTTGATCCTTTTCATTCAGGTAGGAACTGAAAAGGGCAGTACCAAAGAACTTACTGCCTTTTACAAATCCATCTCCTAGTGAAAAGTTTTATCGAAATAAACCATGTGAAGCAATCTGAAGATGAAATTTATTTATCCTTCTTTTTTTCTCCCAAGCCTATTGCTGGGAACTTTTCAAGGTTTCCTCCCCAGAGACTTACAGACTCTTGTCATAACAGGTGCAGCCTAGGGGACGATGGGGAGTAATTACCTTTTCCAGTTTCCCTCATCTGCTGCATCTCTCTGGTAGCACTTCTGCCAGGAGCTGTGCATGTAATCCATTCAGCAGAGGGAGTCAGATGCTAAAATCTGCAGTAGCCCCTCCAGACCAGGACCTTGTATTTGCATGTGGGATCTGAAACACATGATTCTTTGCTGTCTGCTTAACCCGGGTGTCTGGGGTGTCCTGGTCTCAGCTGAGCTGGCTAAACTGTGCTGTAAGGACACAATCACAGCAGCAACAACAGCAGTATCGAGGCATTGCGTAAATGCTCTTCAAACACTGCGAGATCCATCTCAGTGAGCGTGGGATCTTTTCCTACACCTGTGTAGCCCCCCTGCCTTACTGGTGGACATCATTTGCAGCAGTGCTGACCAGTGCAGAGTTGGAGGGACATTTGATTCCATTTTGTAATGAATTTTCCTCCCCTGAGAGATCTGGGACCATAGCACTGCCTGTAGGCACCAGCTGCCACTTGTTTTCTGAGGAAGAAAGGGGAAAATGACCCAGGGAAGGGTATGGACTTGGTGCACAGAGGCATGTAAGGAACTGTGCCTCCCAAACTTGGTACGTCTCTTCAAAAACAGGATGTTACACAAATGCCTGATGTGAATTTGGTATAGGCATCTTCTTGAATTGTAAAAACAGCTGTACAGCCCCCCTCTCCAGCATCTCAAAGGCTTTTTCTGAACAAAATCTGTAGAACCTTGAGTGGCCAGGGTGGGAAGGTGTGGGTCACAGCAGGTGCCATGGGCCACGGCCCATCCCCAAGAGCAGAGGGAAGGATGGCAGGAGGCTCCTGTCCCTTTAAGGGACACCTCAGAAGAAGCAATTCAGATGTTTGCTCTTCAGATTACTCAGCTGGGCACTGACTGACGGGGTGGGGGGGGAAGGGGAGAGCAGCAAAATATTTCACACAGTTGTTCCAGCTGATCAACAGAGAAGCGAAAGTCAGCTGCATGTGCTAAAATGATGCCTGTAAATACATTGTGAGAGGTCAGAGATGGTAGTGACCAATACTTCAGAGACCGACATGAAGGGGGAACCAGACTCAAACTGATGGCTGAAATTTGACCTATTTGACTTCTCCTGTGTTATCCCAATTATTTCATTACGAAGTTTTGAATCAAGAAACACCGTGGGATGCAAAAATCTGCTTCAAACGTTCATTGTGAGAATGGTAATTGAGTTTTAAATATTTATGGCAGAACCTGGAGTTGTACTAGTGAATGCATTATAGACTCTCCCTAGTGGTAAGCCTGGCTTGCTGGAGACCTTGTGCTGCAAATAGCCCCAGTACAGCGAAGAGGGGAGAAAGTAATTTTATTTTGTGAAAATGATTTATTTAGCTGATTATAGAAGGCTTACTCCTTCACAGGCTACACTTTCAGTGTGGAGCTATAGGATACAAGGAGGAGAAGGGTGTTCTAACCAAACCTGGCACCTGGATAACCTACAGGTCTGTTTTCACACCACTTGCAACTGTTTGCCCCCAAAAAACACTGGATCCACAAAAAAGATAAGGCAGTGAGGAGTGAAAGACTCCTGCCTACTGTTGCCATTTGTAGCTCTTGCCGCTTGGCATTACTGATCCCATGTGAGACGCTAGGAGGTACATACGCATTTTTTCTTTTACTGCTGATGGAAATAAGATTGTTTTCTCTGCAGAGAGAGCAGAAACGAGTCCGTGGTCCTATGCTCTGTTGCCAGCATAGGCCTTGGTGCAATGGATAAAAACGAGGCCTTATTCCCTCGCCCGGCCCTGGGTCTGGTGTGGTAAGACCACACGCCACCCGTACATTTTACTTTAATGTGCACTAATACAGCTCTGAGCCTCCAGCTGAGATTGATGGTCCTCAAGGCACTTGAGGCAGAGAACCTGCCTTGCGCGGGGTGTCCGGGAGCCCGGCGTTCCCCGCGGGAGCAGCTCCGGTGGGTGCGCGGGGCAGGCGCCACTCTGTCCCGCCGGGAATGCGCTCAGGTGCAGCTGTCCCTCACCCTGGGCCAGGTGCCACAACGAGCTGCAGCTTAAAGCTGCACAGCCCTTTCTCAGTACTGAGGAAGCCCTCGGCCGCTGTATCGTCCCTCTCCCCGCTGGCGGGGCCGGGTGCACCGTGCAGGGCACGGGGTGTCCGCGGCTACCGCTGCTGCGAGGCCGCCCCGCTCCGGCCCCCTGGGCAGCCTCGCCCGCGGCGGCCGCGACGGAGCAGTGACCGGCTCCGGCTCCGGCTGGGGCGGGGTGGGGCGCACCGGGGTCCGGGGCGGCTCCGGCGCTCCCCGGCGCCTCGGCCACGCCTCGCTCAGCCCCGCACCCCGGCGGGGCGGGGGGGACGGGGGGCGGCGCCGGCTGCCGGGGCGAAGGCGCCGGCTGCGGCGGCGGGCGCGGGGCTGCCATCCCGCGGGCAGGCTCGGCGGCGGCGGCGGCGGTGGATGGCGGCAAGGTCAGTGGGCGCCCGCTGCCCGCCGGCGGGGCTCCCCTGTCGGCCTCCCCCCGGGGCGGCGGGCGATGCTCGCGCGCGGTGGATCCAGCGGCGGGGGCGCCTCTCCCTCCTCCTCTTCCCGGCGGGGAGCGGGGCCGCCGCGGGCGCGGATGCCCCCCGCCACGCCTCCCTCCTTCCCTCCCGCCTGGGCGAGGGGCAGACGCGGGTTTCGTAAGCGCCTGCCCCGGCCGGCCCCGGCGCACTCGAGTGGCCGCGGCAGAGCGGAGCCCCCCCCGGGCGGTGCCGCGGCGCGATGCGCGGTGCAGGTGAGCGGCCGAGCAGCGCCCGCGGCCGCCGCCGCGTCCCGAGAGGGCGCCGAGGTTACTTCGAAACCCGGCGGGGTCGCGCCTGCATCGCACCAGCGCTGTTCGGAGCGGAGGAGGCTTATCTGTGTGCTTTGCGAGCAAGTAAATCCAGATAACTTAGACACGGGGTTTGGTGGGGTTCTTTGTTCCAGCGGGAGGTTCGGTGGTGGTTTTGCGTTGGTTTTTTTTTTTGGTTTGTTTTTTTTTTTTTTTTTTTTTTTTTGGGTTGATTTCCCTTGCTTTTCTTATGCCGGCAGTTAGCGGAGAAGATACGCCGTAACTCGGGTGCTGTCATTAAGTGCCAGACATCTCACCGGGGTTTTAGAAAAAAGCTTTAATTATTTTATTTAACCAGCCTGGAGGAGAGGCGTGAAGCCCCCTGCCCGGGTAGGACCCGCTCTACAGAGCGGCAGCACTCAGAGTTTCTTACGGCATTAGATGCCGTCTCCCAGCTGAGGTCGAGCTGCCAAAAATGTGATTTACGGACCCTGCTGATATCCGTCACCCAAGCGCTTTGTTCCGACACGCCGTCCGGTGGAGGGACTTCTCCGGGAGCAGCTCTGCCTCTCCTGAAATGTGGATACACTTCGGATACGTGCACCAGGGTGCCAGCCGGGGAGGCATTAAGTGTGTGTTTGTGTAATAGGTGTCTTAAAAAAAAAAGAAAAAAAAAAAAGAAAAAAAGCAAACAGGCTTTTGATAAGGTTCCATTAATTGAACTGTAAACATAGTAATTTCTCTGCGCTTGTTTGCTTACTGAAACTCTTCCTGCTTCTCATCGATACGGCCCGTGGTTTGTTTTTGCTTGCTTTTTATTTTTGTTTTCACCTAGTACGTTTTAGAGAGCTTTTGATACAGATTTACTTAGATTTTTTGGCTGATTTAGGCTGTTGGAAATTATTTGTAGTCTTTCAGCTTAGGATGAGTATGAAGGTCCTGTTCTCAGCCGTTTTGTACCACAGGCCTTTTTGAAATGCCCAGCGAGTCTGCACCAATGTAGAGCCTATGGGATGACAAAAGTAGCAATTTAGGGAAAAACCCTTCTGCTGAAACCTCTGTTTTTGGCTATGTAACAGTGTACGACTGGATTTTAGCTTCTTACGAGCTTCATGAAAGGGGAAACATAAAAGTAGTCCTGGCTGAGAAGTGCAAAGCTGGGATAGCCTCGTGCTGTTGCTGGCTGTGGCACTGGTGTGCCCATGGCTGTCGGGACGGGGCTCTGTGGAGAATTCCCGCTATGCACAAGCTGGCAGTACAGTTAAAAAGCCCAAGCCTCTGGCTCAAAGGTGTGAGGCCTCTCAGAGGGTTTGGACAGCTGGCCAGGTATGTGAAAACAAATGAAAACGATACCTGGTTTTTTGCTGCTTTTCTGGGGGGAAGAAAGTTGGCTGGACCACACCTGATAGAAGTTTTATATGCGTGTTGTGAAGTCTTCTTGGGAGTACTGGACAGTGCTGTGAGATACTCAGATTAGAAATGCCAGGAAGATAATAAATATTATTTTGGCCTTTATATAGTGTGTTTAAATTATACATGCAACTGCAAGAACTCAGAATGAGCCTCTCATCCAAAGATCTGCTGTGGCTTAGCGCAGTGCCCAGGGAATGAGCAGGTAGATGCTTCTGGGTGTTGGTCACCCTTCCCCAAGGGACTCACTTGATCCTTCAGATTTGCCAAAATCCGTGGATATGTTTTTGTCATACTTGTTCCTGGCTCCAGTTCGGGGTTCTCACCTTGACCCTCGATGAACTAGATCAGGAACTCCATCAGCTGCAGTCCGATGGAGGCTTCAGCACAGTTTTAACTTCAGTCATGTGAGTTGCTGCAGTGAAATTAGAGGGGTACTTGGAAGCAAGCTTGCACATAAAGATTTTAAGCTCAGGGCTGCCTCTCATAAGCTTTCCAGGGTGTGAACTGCACATCGTTTTTCCTTGCATAGGGCTGAGAACAAATGCCGTACCGTGTTTGGGTTCCATCCAGAACAGCTGACCATACCCGGGACCAGTACTGGCAGAGTAGGAGCAGTGGTGCTTCTCTGCTGGAGTTTTATGGAGCATTAGTTTGTGCTTGGGGCTTGAAGTCTTGCTGGAAGCTAATGAAGCTTTTACTCCTAAATGCTCAAGTCATCCTTTCAAGCAGAATTTAGTTTTCTAACTCAGTGAAGTATTCTTCAGACTGTGACCCCAGTCAGTTGATGGGGCCTGGAGGATACAAATCTAGAGGTATGAATGGATCTAGATGATGCCCTGATCAGTTGATATGACTCTACCGAAGACTTGGTGGTTTGTGGTTCTGGTCACATGGCTGTTGACTTTGGGACCTGGCACAGGGATCCAGCCTTTCTAAGAAGAGTGTTCTTACACTGCCTTTTGTATACCTGTATTTATTTGTCAGCCAGTTCTGCAGCCCCCTTCCATACATCAAGTAGAAGATATTCAGGCAAGTAATGTCACTGACTTGAGTGTAGTTATTCAGCTGAGTAAATGGTGTGCAATCCGAGTTCAAAGCAGTAGATTTTGGGTGTGAGTGCTCTTTTTGTGCAAATGTGGGAAACTAATTTCCAGAGGCTGGGATCTTGCCATGCCTTAAATTTTCTCCTGTTCTTATTCTTTGCCTCTGTCCGGTGGGTGGGTGGGCTGGAAGTCAGATGGGAGTCTGGGCTTTCCTCTCCTTCGCAGAAAGCCGCTCTTCAGAGAAATTCCACAGCTGTTTCTGAGTCTGTCTGGAGTTGCCTTCTTGCTTTGTCGCTGTTGTCTCCTCCTGCTGTGCTGTGCCCTGCGAGGGGAGCAGAGGAGCCCTTGGAACTGCTGTAGCTCTGTAGCATGATCTGTCACACCGAGCCGGGCTGGAGGAAAACCTCCCAGCCCTCATCAGTGCAGCCTCTCCCTGTGTCCGGTACTGTCCAGGGCTCAACATTTGCTGGTGTGACTGCAGCAGAGCTGCCCCCTGCCTCAAAGGCACCGGTGGGGGCCAAGCACCAACAGCATGGGTTAAGGGACGCTGGGGGTGGCAAGGAGAAGGATGCTAAAGTCTCTGGGATGAGTTCATTTCCAGGAGAAGGAGAGATGAGCCTCAGCTGCTTTCACACTGGATCTGAGTAACAGTCCTTTAGCCCTGACAAAGCATTTCACCCCTTTCAGATGTAAATCCCCTTGCTCTGTCTGTTTTTCTGCTGCAGAAATTACCCCTTCAGAGCAACCCCCAGATGTAAATAAGTTTGAAATTTGCCCCTTCCTGCTCCAGATGTATAACATCTGGGTAGTTACAGAGCTGAACTGCACTGTGTGCTATGCAGCTCACAGGCTGGATTGGGCAAGGCTTTGTTTCCTGAGATGTAGCAGAACATGGAAACACCACTAATCAAACATCATAGTTTTCATCTGGTTTTATTTTACTTCATTTTAACTTAGTTTCCCCAGGAAATGAGTGCTGTTTGTCTTCTCTTTGGCCGGTTTCAACCAGATTGCACCAATGGTTGGCAGTCTGGAAGATCGCTAATTTCCCACTTGTGTTTGTTAAGAGTAGTGGGTGGCTGGGAAATCTTTGAAGCAATGCTCTCTGATGAAAACTAGACTGCTTACAGCTACTCTCTGTTCTGCCTGGTGGCAGCTGGCCAGCCAGGCGTTGCATGTGTGGTGGTCAAACACGCAGCGCCTCTGTAGCCCTGGCCAATGTGCAGGGTATGTGTAGGATCCAGGGCAGGGGTGGGTGTGAGGTCGCATTGAAGGGAGCGGTGGGGGCAGGAGGGCAGAGGACACAGATGTCCCACAGATGTGTCCTCTTTGTTACTCTTCTTTGTGGCATGACTACCCTTTGGTTTGTCAAGATAAAGCCACTTGAGATTTAGGAAGGCTTGTGGTCTGACAGCCATAGCTTGGACAAGCCTGCTTTCTTTGACCTCCAGGACACTTTGGGCTGAACTAAGGTGAGCATTGGAGCTGAGGGGAATGTGCCCCCTGGGCAGGACTTAGGCAGAGGTGTGTGTGCGTGGGCAAACTTGCACATGTGCAATGGCAGTATGATAATCTGGGTGTTCACTGGTGCCATCCTGTTGAATTCAGTAATCTGACACTGATAACATTCAGTGCTGTGTATTTCTCCCAGAGTAGCTTCTGTGAGTGAATCCAGTCTTGGATTCCCTCACATCTCTCCCTCTCCCCAGAGTTACTTCAGGTGGGTGTGCAGTTGGGCTGCGGTGGTGCTGTGAGATGTCAGGGGCATGCTTGTGTGTTGCTAAGCATCCCAGTATAGATGTAGCTGTGGCATGGGTGTCTTGAAGGGTCTGCCTCCAAAATCTGGACACTGGTGTACTAAGAAAAGCAGACTTACCCTCACCCAGGCTGTGTCCATCCTAGACGGTATAGCTGTGCTGATATGGTGCGCACACTCCTTCCAGACTTGGACTGAAGGAAAAGACAAGCAGTGACAGTAGAAATAGGAGTGTCAGAGGTGCCGAACATTTATGGGATGCACGTGCAATTCCTCACCCAGTGCACATTTTCATGCCCTCTTTGTTGCTGCTGGTTGTCAGGCAGTGTATACCTGCTGTCCTGGATCACAGGGCATGGCCCTGCTGAGATCACCAGTGTCAGGCTTTAATGTCAAAATACTATGTGACGCCTTAGAGGGCCAAGGTAAATCTCAAACACCCATATAGATGTAGGTAAAACCAGACGCACCTGTCAAGGTGAGGTGAAGGGAGGAACTGTAGAGCTGGCTCCCTGTCGTGGTTTACCGAGGATGTGGAGCCCCAAGTCATGCCAGTGATGCAAAATTCTATTCCCTTTCAGCACACAAAATCTCTGCCTGGGCATCTCTGGCATCCATCTGTAATTCTCTACACTATTAGGGATATGCCACTCAGTGAAGCAGAACATCTCTTGCTTCCCGTCCTTTCCCCTCCATGAGCACCATCTCTGGCCACCGGTAGCTTGGCATGGTAAAGAACTCTGGTAGGTAAGAATGGACTTGGGCTTGGACAAGGCATTGCAGGGCCCTCCTCTGAAGGTGCCAGTCACCCAAGCTTCTGTGTCAGAAATCCTGAAGCAGGCAGATGTGGGGTAAAACATTGCTGTGGTATCTTCTTTGCCTGTTCTTCTTAACTGTCTTGTGCTACCTGTATATGTTTAGGGATGGTGCAGTGCTTTCTCTCTTAGCTTTTAAACTGAACTGAGCAGGTTGCATGCCAAGAGGGAAGGACTGCAATATTTCCATCACCACAGCGGATTTTCCATGGTGGAGCTCTTCCAAAAGATGTGCACTGAGAAGAGCTGGTATGACCCAAGTGCCTGGGACACTGCAGGCTCTGACTGACTGCACCTCAGGGACTTGACAGCTCCAGGTTTTGCAAGCTCTGTTCTCTGAGGATGGGGAAAGATAGAAGTGAAACTTGCTTTGTTAGGTACAAGATCATGTAAAGCTTGTGGTAGTAGCTGCCAACACCCCACAGACAAGGTGAAAATACTGCTTAAAGAAAGAAATGGTGTGTGTTTGCAGCTGAGGACATACAAAGGCAAGTAAGACTTATTTAAAAAGCATGAAGCATGTGTAGGGAGCATGCTGTCAGACAGCACTGCCTCTTGCCAGCTAATACCATCTGCAAATAAAACAAGTTAGGTTGTTGCTATTGCAGCTGCTTCCCCTCACAAAGCAGCCTGACCCAGATGCTGAGAAAGGTGTTGGCAATTGGCCTGAAGTTGGAGGTGTGCAGGGTAATTTACTTAAAAGACCCAATATAACAGTTACCATGCAGGATGAACACATACAACTGTAATGTTTGTTTTCCAGTTGTATTTTATATGATACTCTCCCTGAAGTTGCTCATTGACTGCATCTACCAGCAAACACAGCCTGGACATGATGGGCTTCGTCCCTGACCTGCAGTTAGGAGCAATAATTACACTTAAACAAGTTTTAATGTGGAGGTAGGAGGGATTCAGTGGCTAGGGCAGAAGGCTCTTAGTGGGGTCATTTGGGATCCAGGCCTTGGGAGCTTTCCTTCTGACCTTGTGGAAAGCACATCAGCTGCTCAGCACCTCTGTTCCTAAAATCTGATTTGTGACAATCAGTTTCAGAGTAGTTGATTGATAATGGTCTTGGTTTCCTCCTCTGAAACAACCCCAAAATCCCCAAATGTTTGTGCATGGAATTGAAGTATAAAGACTCTCCCTTTACTCTCCCTGCTCAGATAAAGGTGGAAGAAAGGGAGTTGTTCACAGCCATCTGCTGGAGGCATCCATCATGTTAGGAGCACAGGCTGCTGGTTGTTCCACATGTTATTAATGATGAAAATATATAAACATATGATCACATAATTGTGTTGCATTTAAAGTGCTTACAAAATAATGACATCAGAACAGTGGCATTACAAAATCAGGTGTCCAAAAACAATGAAGTTCCAGGACTAATGTTGCAGAACTCCCCTTTGCATCTGCATTATGATACAATCTTTAATTCTGTAATTGCATCATTTTTTCCCTTTCACAGAGTCCCTTTTTCACTGGATAGGTAATTGCTGCATAATTCATTTTTTCTTCCCACATTTAGTTTCTGCATGTGTCTCTAAGTCTATTTATTTTACACCCTACCCAGACCTTGAGCTGGCTGAACAGTTGCTAATTCCTTCCTCGGGGGGGTTTTTCTCAGGTGGGGAAGTTATTCTTGCAGCATCTCAGGTACAGGTACTGTCTTTGTTTTCATAGCTGAGGAATGAAGTCAAAGAGCAAATCAATCTCAGGTGATTTAAACACCTTCAATTTTGGCTGTGTCAAAGAGATACTTGGGTGTGATTTTATTTCCTACTCATCCTAGAGTACCTGGCATGATGTAGCAGTTCATCTGCTGGAAGCACAAGGACAGCTGACCTCAGCTGCTGGTGTCTGTAGATTAGCCCTAAATGCCTTGACTTGAGGATGGAACCACCCCATTAGGGGTCACCTGAAGAGAAAACTAGTTTCAGAGACTTGGTGAGCATCTTAAAAGGTTGAGTGTGGAGCCAAGAAGGAGGTAGTTCCTGCCTGCAGGTGGTATGTCCAACTTCCTCAAGCAAGGTGATTGTCTCTTTCTTCCTGCATTGCTTTGTTCACAAATGTTTCTGACCTTCATTGAGTGAGGCAGGGTTTGAGGGACAGCTGTTGCTTTTATCACACAACCTTACTGTGTTTTTTTTGAAAGCAGGGCTCAAATGATTTGTGGTCATTGAATTGGAGACAGAGACAGTGCAGATATATACAGAGGTTGGTCTTCATTATGATACTTCCTAATTTTGAAGTGATCAAGTTTGCAGTCTTTGTATTAAAAAAATAACATAGGTTTAAATGTAATTTTATAACTGTACAAAGGGAAAAGCAGGAGAGAAATAAAAATTAGGGCTTGTCACATGAATCTGCAGTGGCCTGAGTCATCCAGAGAGCACATACCCTTGGGATGTAGCATTTATTTCTAACCCATGAGATAAGGGCCTGCTGGGGAAGCACTGTTTGGCTATGGATGGTGGTCAGTGGCTAGAGTGGGATGACATGCTCAGCAGGTCATCTGGTGCTGTACTGGGGGGCTTTGCAGCCCAGAACTGAGATACCCTCAGATCCCAGGTAAGGATGGGGTAGGCAGAGTTGTGGTGCTTCCCAAGTCCTCTTTGACTTGGCTGTGTGTGTTCTGCTATTCACTATGTGGCAGCCTAGTCATCCCCTTAAACTCGCCCTCCGCAGTCCTCCCTCCTTTCCCTCTGTTTCTGTGCTTCCCTAACAAGTACCATCTGCTTCTCTCCATGTTTTTGGGTAACATCACTTTAGCCTGTTGTTTCTGGTGGCACGTAACATTTTCCAGACGTCCCAGATAGCCTGGTAGGGTTATGTACAATCTTGATTCCAGTGTAGGTCTGTAATTTTTTGCTTGTTCAAACTATAGATGAAGGCCAGCCAGGGAAATACCTTTGAAGCATTTTAGAGGATTCATCTTCCTTACGTTTAGACCAGAGCCATTACTGTGGGATCGTTTGAGATCAAGCAATGGGGAAATGGCTGCTTTAGGCCAACTCTGTTCATAGCTTATATCTAAAGAATGTGTTGTGTTCTGCCCTGTTCCTCAGTGTTTTGTTGGCAGCAGTCTTGCTTGATCCCACCTACCTTCTATGGGGTTGAATATTACACTGAATTGTATCAGTTCATAGTGAGGAACCCTGCTTGCTCATGCTTTTATTATTTTCTGGAAATTAATAGCAACATGATAGTGCAAGAAAGAGTGTGCAGGTTCTGGAGGCTGAGTTTCCAGCTGAAATGCAAGTCGGTGAACTTGGCCACTTTCCAGAAAAGTGATGTCTGTAGTTCCAGCAAGTCATTAGATGTCTGCAAGTCTTCTGACCAATTTACAGTGGGTCTCTTCCTGCATCTTTACTCAGGGGATGGGGGGTGGTTAATACCAACCTCACACAGCAGCAAGAGAGGATGAAGCAGACAATTTCTGATTGTGTTCAAATGAGCATAACAATAGGCTTTCTTTATGTACTTTAGGATTTTTTTTGCCTTATCTAACTAGATGAGGAAAAGGGGATGTACCAGCAAGGAAAATATGCTTGCCAACAAAATCAGGTCTTGGAACGGACCAGGCTGACCTGCAGTGAAATGGTTGGGATGATAATAATTTAAAAGTCAGACTTGTGTTCTTGGGAATTTGTGATGTAAATCATGGCCATGATCACTATAATAAACCATGTCAAACTCGATTAATAAAATAATGTCAGAGTGTCTTAAAAAGTTTCAGATGACTCAAAGGATTGTACACCTTTACAAAATAATTAATAAGCCAGATGCTAAAAACAAGCACCAACCGATTTTTCTCCTTGCGTTGCCACGGTGTGTTAAGTCCAAGAGTCAGTATTTGATTGCTGAACTTCATGTATTTGAGAAGGAAAGACAATTAAAAGGAAAATGGGACTGGTCTTCATCTCTTATCTGGAAGTTCTTGGGGATCCAGGGACTTTGTCTAGCCTGTGGAAGGTTGCTGTGAGAAGTGGCTTGTATCAATGGAGACATCTACACATCTTTAAGAGGTGGGGGAAGGGGTTGGGGGGGGGATGGGGGGGCAGGATAAACAACAAAAACCACTGCACACCACTGGCCTAGGCACCTCCAGCCTGGAAGGTGGTGGTGAGCCTTGGATTTGGTCTGAGCTTGGATAGACTTCACTTAATCCCTGATAGAACCTTGTTCTCTCTATTTTGTGTGTGTGGTTTTCTTTTGGAGTAAAGCATGTTTAGGCAGACCTTCAGGCACTGTAAGTTGCCATAGCTCCCCTGGGAAAGAAGTGACTCCTCTGTGGGGTGACCCCCGTGTTAGGTGTGCCCTGCTGGCCTCTCTCCACCCCTGGTTTGCCTCCCTCCTCTCCTCTTCCTCACAGCATCTGTGGTCAGATGCTGAGAGGCAGGGGACAGGGCTTGGAAAAAGCTGGCTCAGCAGAGGAGGTGGAGAGCCAGCTGATGCCACTATTAATGTTCTTTCAAAATTGATGGATGAGATGATTACAGAATTGCAGAGGGAAGTGAAAGTTAACAGAATCCATGTTTTAATTGTATTCTGGATTGTTTTCAGCAGCCAGCTTCTGGGGTGCAGGACAGATTAAGCATTTTTTTGAGGATGTTGATGTGGGCTGCACACTGCACTGTTTTTAAAGAAAGAAAAAGATTGGGCCAGTCTGTTTTCCACACTCTGCTGCTCTCAGTCTTCTTCACTTGTCCTGTGTGATAGTATGCTGTGTCTAGACAGTAAATCAGATCTGAAAGACTGTCCTGATGCAGCTAGAGGAAAAAGGCTCTTGCAAGCACCTGTGGTGTCAAGGTACTCAAACCTTTAAGGGATTCCTCGGTTCTGGACTTGTACTTTCCTCTGTGTGCCCTTCATCCCCATGGAAAGGAGTGAGGATGATGGAGCTGTCTGGCTTGTGGTGACCAGCAGTGTGGGTCCTCCATGCTGCATGTCAGCCTTTGGGCACTGACATCTGCTGGCCTTTAACCTGAGGGAGATCCTTTTTCAGCTGATGAAGCCCTCCTGCTCAGTCTGCAAGTAGCAGTTGTGTGCTGCATGAGGTTTTCTTCCGGACAGGCGTTTTCCTTGAGTATGCTTCACCCAGGATTGGACCAAAACACTCTCTTCTAAGTTTTGTTTTTCTTCAGGCTTTAAATAAACCAATTCTCTTTGTAGTATTTTTCGTAGCTTTTCTTTCCTCTGTGACTGAGAACTTCTCCCCACAAGCTCCTTAATTCAAACATAACTTGCCATAATTCTGCATGTTTTGAAAAAGTACTTGCGTAGGTGGTTAAGAGAAGAAAGCATCAGCCTTGTTGCTTGCCGCCTCCTGCTTTCTCCCAAGTCAAAATCCAAGAATGGGACACCTTTCAGGAGTGGGCTCTTTAAATTAAAGTCCCAGTCTCAAAGTCCTGGCATCTTCATCAAACAAGCCTTCTTTTCCATCAGCTGCAGGTGAAGTTGCATAAGGGAAGGTATCCTTGGGGTCTTGGAGGGCTGCTCTGTTTCTGAAAATTAATAATTTGGGGCAGAGATGGTCTTCTGCCTCAATGCTTTAGCATGTGTGTTTCCTCCATCTCTCTCATACCTTTGGAAGGATTTCTGGGATCCAGCTGGGCTGTGAGGAGCTCCCCCATTTCTCCCTACTTACCTTCCTGGGACAGCAGCTGCAGTCCCAGTTGTGAGGTTTAGAAATTGGTTCTTCTTACTTCATTTCCTGCTCTGGAGCTGGTTGGTATTTTAATGTCTGTAAGCTAGCATTAGGGAGGGTAGCACACCAAGGAGCTGGACTGCTGTAAGAGGAAAAGTTCCTCCCATTCTCGCAGGCAGGAGAACAGGCTTGTGAGATGTGGTCGTGATCCCTGTGAGTTCCAGAGGCGCCTTAGCTGAGCAGGCGGTAAGTGGGGAAGATGAGCAGTGGATCACAGCGGCTTTCTGACATCCTAAAGGACACAAAATCTTTGCAGTGTTTACTCTGAAAATATTCTCTCTGCCTTTCCAGAAGTGCACTGTTTACACACACACAAACACTGAGATTTTGCAGTGTACGTGCTCGCGCTTTTTGTGCTGTGGGCACAGCTGGTAATGCTGATAGGAGGGTTTCTGTTGTACGGACGCTTGCTGCTTAGAAAGTAGAAATTTGCTGACAGTGGCACTGGAAGCCCAGCAATTCTCCTTCCAGTGAGGTAGGGAACTGCTGGTGGGGGCTGAGCTGTGCCACAGCAAGACCAGAGGTGCTGAAGTGCTGGCACTGTTTGGAATATTTAAATACTTAAATTCTTTAAACTTTTTTTTTTCTCTTAGCAATACTTTCCAAATCTATTTATTTAAAAGAAAACCTGAAATATGCTATTTTGCAGATGCTTGGGAGCCTGTTTTTTTCCTTTTGCCGTGGTAGATCTGTTAATGTCAGTGACTACAGCTACAGGTTGCTTGTCCAGGTGAAGCTTGTCTTTGCTTTTGTGGTACCAAGCCCTGTTTGGTATGTTTTGATCTGATTCTCACAGAATTTCCTTTTGTTTGCTGCACTGTTCTGTATGGCAGTTTCCATGTAAATATTATGAGAACTGGCAGTATGGGCCTGATGCCAAGGGTAAGGGACTAATACAAATAAATTTATTTTTATTTTGGAAGCTCTTGCAATTCACACTTCGCTGGCAGGGTGGTAATGATGTTTCACAGAAGAATGCCTTTCTTATCATTTTGATTTCAAAGTGTTCTAACAGGCTCCATCCACAGTCTCAGGCATGGCAAACGATGCACCAGGATCAGGGTCCATTCAGCAGCAGGAGATGGGGATGGAGATGGGCCTGGGGGCATAGGATGAGCCTGAGGTCCGTCCAGGATAACAGCACTGCTGTGGCATCCCCAGAGCATGGTGTGATGGCGCTGGGGGGGACTAAACAAGGTCATGTTTCCATATTTTAGTTGCCACGCCAGTGCTGTGTTGCTTATTCAGTGTTTTGTTTTAGGGGGACTGAAGATGTGTTGCTGTAGCTGAACAGCGCCTCCTCGGTGAGATCCGAGATCCCTGCCTCTGCAGTACCTGGTTGTTTGGTGGGTGCAGAGCCAGGGGTAGATGGGAATCCTTATAGTAGCTGAGGGATTGCTTTGGCTCCCGATGCGTGGCTGTGCTCAGCTGGCCGTGTGAGGTACGGAGCGTTGTTGTGCCGAGGTTCTTTCAGTGGGACATGGCAGCTTTGGCACCCAGGGCTGTGCAGTCTGAGGGTACAGTGTTTAAGCTGGAGAGACACTTGATGAGAGGTCAAGATGGTTATTTGCATTACTGACGAGATGATTAGTAGACGGTGTTCATGGCTCTCATTAGAGACCTATGGAAGATTGGGATCAAACAGAAGGATAGCTGTGTGTGTGTAATTTATGAGGCCTGCTGCTCAAACCTTCATTCGAGCTCTTAATTATTCCACAGTGGCAGTGGGGAGGAGAAGCTGGAAAATGCTAATTGTGTCCTGTGCTCTCAAATGGGAACAAAGGCAGCCATGGCATGTGGCCCACAGAGGCTTAGATGCTCCTCTATTCTGTGGATCAGGAGCGCAGTGCAGGGGATCTGATTTTCATATCTTCTGAAGTCTGTTTAGAACTGACGATTGGCTTTCTTTGTATAGAAATACCCACTTAAAAAAAAAGCTGAAATCAAAAGGCCAGGCTCCTTGGTCCAAAACTATTTGTTCCTGGTATTTGTCACATGCTTAGTTGACTGAATTAATCAAATGGAAAATGCTTTTTCCCAAACCAGAAAACTTTCATGAAAAGAAATGTATTAGACCTATTTTTTAAATTTAAAAGCAAAATACAAAAAGATCCCTCTTCTCTGCTTCCTTCTCTCACCCTCTTTGTTTTATGTTTCTCTTGGTGGCAAAATGAGAAAAGTAAAAGGTTGAAGAAAAAGTTTTGAATGTGCATTCACACATGTATGTATGGAGGAAAAACCCAAAATACATGGATGCTTTTGACTTACCAAAAATAGGCTAGTGAAAATCAGTGATTTATGTAAATTTACTTGTATTAAAAAGATGCATTTAGCAACTTGCAGCAACTTTGCAAGTTACTCCACTTTGTATTCTGGTGGTACATAAACATAGGCTTAATTTTCCACTTTCTTGCCCCTGCATATCCTTTTCTAACTTACAGCACAGTCTCTGTTCATTTAAAACTAGGATATTGAATAGCCATGTCCAATTAATTTTCTTTCAGGTTATTGGCTTTTTTTTTCTTTTTTGCTATTAATTAGTATTAGAGGTGGTGGCAACTCCTAGCTCTGAAGTGTGCAATACACTTCTTTGAGTGTCCTGACCTTCGTCACAGTTCGGGAGCCTCTCTTCTCCATTTCCTTCATGACACGTGTCTGAGCAAAAGCCAGGGACTGCTTTAAGAGGGTCTGAAGTCATGGGTGTGATATGCTGCATACTTTTGAGATGTATCAGCTTCCCCCTTTTGTAAATCAAATCATACTGCGTAAGGTGCAGATCCTGTTATATTTCAGCTTGGCTTGCTTATTCTGTGGAAGGGATGCATGCAGTTGTCTAGGCGGATGAAACTGGTTTTGAGTGTTTCAGTAATGCCACACATGACAGAAATTCTGAGCTTCTTTGTGTGAAATTCCTCTTCCTTTTCAAGAGAGGAAAATTTTAAATTTAAGTTACAGGACTTTTAAAACCTGTTGTGATATTGTGGGTTAAGTAATTACTCTAGGATCACATTAACATTTTCTTTTCTTGCCACTTTTCCAATTGTGTCAAGATTTGAGGCAAGAAAAAAGAAAAGTAACGTAAGAGAGCAGTTAGTTTGTTTGGGGGTTGTTTGTTTTACTTCTTTAGTACATCTTGTCTGCATCTGGTTCCTGGCAGCATTTTGTGACCTCCAGTGGATCTCATGAGTGTTTTCCATTGGGAGCCCCGAGCAGGCAGAAACCTACAAGCCAAAGCACTGAAGGTACTGAACTGCCCAAAAGGAACAGCTTCTTGTATCAACTCTTGCTCTTTTCTCCTGTGTTGGTGAACATTGAGGCAATTGTTTAAACCAGCTGAGCTTTACTGCTAAAGAAAAAAAGGAAAAAAATCACAAAACTGTCAACATTTGGAGATGAGTACAAAGAGGACTGACCACTCCTATTCCTCTGCCAGCCAATCCCAAATTTATTGCTGGCCTTATTTCAGTACATTTGAAGATCAACTTCATCTGAAAACAGAATTGTGGTTTGGTTATAGTGGACCTAGGAAGTGGGAGTTAGTCTTTTGTGTCAGGATACATGCGTTTAGACTCTAAGAGCTTGAGTATTCTTGGAATATTCTCAAAGTGAGAACTGGGAGTCATCTAGGCTGAAGAAGAAAGGGTCTAAGCCACAAAAATCATAAACAGAAGAAATGTAAGTTGCAGTTCTTTAGTGCGGTATAAAAGGAAACTGCTAAACATGTTCATTTGGTAAGCAAACTGGTTTATGAACTGTATTGTACTGCTTTTTTTTTTTTTTGTAAATTCCCCCAATTCATCAGCTCCTGTTCTGAGATAGATTGCTGGCACATTACCTTCTGTAGCCAAAAATCAAGAAGAAAGAGGTTTGTAGGAGTAGCAATTTCAGTGGACTGCCTGGAATCTCAAACTGCTCATTAGGTTTCTTTGAATTATCAGGTGATGTATTTGGTAGCTGGTGTTGTGTATCAGAAGTACAGTGTAAATAAATTTGATTAGAATAGTGTTCATACACTTTGTTAGTCTTTGGACTGGATTTTTCTAGCTTTGTAAAGCACAAAACTCCAGGTATTGGCAAAATGTCTTCCTGTGAATGCCTTTCCTGTAAAAAGCAGGTGCAGAGTAATTCTGTTCTGTCAAAGGGAAAGACTAGTAAACGTGCTGCTCCTCCCAAAACCATACAGATCTCTGTGCTACTTTGAGGAAGCATGTTGATGATTTAGCTCTTCCTTCATCACAGTTCAAGCATCCCCCTTTCCCTGTGCCTTGGCTGCTGCTGCAAGGCCTCCTTACGGGTCTTGCAGCGGTAGAGGGAGGTGCCCCTGTCCTTACCTGTTGAGACAGGGTGCTCGGCATCTGGGAGACACAGATACCATATTGCAACCCTTCCCAGGAAAGCTGAGGTGAATTAGAAAGAAAAGAAGAGAAAGAGAAGCAGGGTCCTGCAATCCACACACTGTCTGCTTCCTAGGTCTTAGTACAGTGGCTTTTTGAAAGCAATGAAATTAGATGGCCATGTGCCCAGTGCAAGAAATTATTCACTCCAGTGTATTTATTTTTATAGTGAAATTGCATTTTCATATCTCCGTGAGAGAGACTGTAGCAGGATACAAACCCAGTGAAGCATTTCTTTTTGTGGACATAGCGAGTTTGGTGCAGCTGTGCTGAAGCTTGCTTCTCTCTTCATGAAAACATTCTGAGCTGGATTTGCATCCTGCTGGTTTGCATCCTCTCCGAGGACATTTGGTGATGCAGTTGTAGTGGATGGAGATTGTATTTCGTCACACTCCAGATAGACATGGCTGTGCAGGAAAAGATGTGCCAGACAGGCATAGCTTTAGTAAAGTTACGTGACCATGTTTTCATAGTGAAACATGGGATTAAGAACTACCCAGAAAATAATTTAATTTTACTTTCTAGTGACTCAGGAATGCAAACACTTTAGATTTGAGGCACATTTCTTAAAGGTGTTTCACATTTCAGTGCATTGAAATTATT
Source organism: Coloeus monedula (assembly GCF_965178545.1). Classification (NCBI taxonomy): domain Eukaryota; kingdom Metazoa; phylum Chordata; class Aves; order Passeriformes; family Corvidae; genus Coloeus; species Coloeus monedula. The sequence continues at coordinate 75,586,234 of NC_138781.1, forward strand.
ATGCATGTAAAAGCTTGAGAGTATGAAGTCTGTGCTTGTGAATTGGGCAGTTAGTGGCTTGGCCTACCTGCGTTTTGTGTTTACATGCAAAGTAATTTACATTAGCAGTAGAGCATTCCATGTGCATACAGCATGTGTTACAACTAATCCACACACAAACAAAGTAGTTCTCAGAAATGTAGGAGGCTGTGTTGTTAAGATGGGCTACTTTTTGGAGGTCACTAATTGTGTCTTGTCTTGAAAACAGAAGACGGGGAAGAAAAAATTGAGGTGAGGTGGTAGGGGTTATGTGAATGTTGTAGTTAGGATCCAGTCCACTTTGAGAAATGCACTGTTGATCTTAAAGAATTACTCAGGGCTCTGTTTCAACTGGTCTCCAAAATGACTCAGTGTAAGAACCAAGGTCATGTGGATTTTTTTAAAAAGACCTATTGGACTAATTAGGTTATGTTATGTGGCTTAGTATTAGTTAAGCATGCCCAGAGTTCTTGGTAAGAGTTCAACCTTTAATTTTCTGCTGGAAGCAACTTCCCTTCAAAATCCAGAGATGTACAGCAGTTGTGATTAGAGATCGTAACATACAAACCCCAAAGCATTGTAGAAAATACAGGAAGCTGTAGAAACTGGAAGGGGGAGTTAATTGCATGACAAGGGATCCACTGAACAAGCAGATGGCTTAACACAGTGTTGCAGGGAGAAAATAGGTTGTATGAGTGTTAAGTAACTACTTTGACTGAGTCTGTTCATGTGCCTATAGTATGTAGAAAAAGATTTGTGGCTGCTGTGATTATGTATAATGGATTATTATGTAGTTGTTAGAACAAGGCAACAGAGAAGTAAGACTTCCAGATGTACTTCTTTTGCTCATTACAAACATTCAGTTCCTCTCTCTCCACCTCTGGACACTCCAGATGTTGCTTGCATGTTATCTGTTGCTTGCATGTTCCCCTTTGCTTCCTGCTCACTCTCCGTCCCTACCCACCTCCTGCCCCTGTCCTGACCTCCAGCTCCCACAGGGAGTCTGGTGTCTTTTCTCCTGCTGCCTTCTCCAGCCTCTTCACACACTTCCTAAACTTCTGGCAGATTTTTAGTTTCCCCTTAATTTCTGTAGCATATGTAAGTTCAAAAGATTTTTAAAAAATTTAATAAAGGTCTTTGTCCAGTGTTTGTTTCCAGATACTGTAAACGATTGGTGAAGACCTTAGATTATTTTTATAAGGAAGCTTTTAGTATAAACTTTGCCAAATTCTACATAGCTGAAAAGAACAATCTCTTGACCCATAACTCCAGAGGGGTAATTTTACTGAGGTTCAGACACAGGTTTTGTATTGTAGGAAGTCTGTGTCCACTAAGGAAGAGCTTTCATCTCTCACATACTGTTTACTGTCTGGAGGCAAATTTCAAGTCTGAAAGTGTGAGGCCATGTGCCATTGGGAGGGTTCTCTCAAAATCGGGTCTTTGTATTGCCAGACCAGAGAGCAATATGATCAGATGAGCCAGAACGTGCAGTGGGGTGTTTGTAGTGATTTTCATCAATTGCGGGAAGACAGAGAGCTACCTGACTGTTCACAAGGCCTGCTGGGCAAATGCACTGAACAAGCAAAAAGAGACTGAAGCAATGCTGTGTTTTGTGCCTGTGGTATTCATGGATGAGTGTTGGGTGTGTCAAGACTATCTTTGCTTTTGTGTGACACGTTGACTTTTTGCTGGCAAAGGTTACAGGGTGGCATTGGGCCCCTGTTTGTCCCTGCATAATGTTCAGCATGGTGTGCTTCCTCCAGTACAAGATTGGCTTGTCTTTCTGGTTGGATTTTGATCCGAAAAAGGAACCCCTGCCATCAGTGAACCAGAGTGGGTACAGCGTGGATGTTGTACACACCATGTCACTACTAGGCCTGCCCAGTTTAGTGGTGGCCAGCACTGAGTCCAGAGGAGTTCTTTCCTTTTCAGCTGTGCCTGGTGTTGGCACAGTGTAAGCTAAACTTAAGCTGCCTGAATACCAGCTTAGCTAACTTGTTGTTCTTTGCTATTTGGTCTTTCGAGCACAGACAAACATAATTTCTCCTCTTCAAAGGCTGTTGTTACTCGCTGCTTTACTTCTTTCTTCCCCCCTCCCAGTGACACCTCCAGTAATGTTTCATTGCCATGCAAAAGGAGGAGAGCACTTTGTCAGCAGCCTACTTCAGACAGAGAAATTTATATCTTTGAGAAGCATATGTACAGAACAGCAATTACTCAGATCATCAATATTTATATAGCAGATAATAGACATCATGGACAAGATGAATATTGTCACAGGAGCAATAGCTGCTGGGGAGGAGGGGAATGCAAAATGTAATTGCCAGATTTCTTTAAATGGGATAATTATTTAACTTTCAAGTGATTGGTGAAAATAGCTTAGAGTCTGAATTAACTATTGAGTGGGAGTTCATCCGCTTCTAGAAAGTGGAGGAAATGCCCCCTCCTGTCTACCCTCAGTTCACACAGTGAAAGCTGCCTGGTATGTTGTCCCTTACATGTGGATTTAGCTGGAGGCAATAATGGTGCCACTCTCTGAATGAGGAATCATATAAAATAACAAAAAAGTAATCAAGCAGCTTGTTTTGAAAATTAATTTTTGTTGATGTCTGCTGTGGATGGACACGTGTGGTTGAGATGGAGACATGGTCGTCGTACATGCTTTGATTTTAAAAGCCGAGCCCCAGTGTTCAGGGAAAGGTGGCCATGGTAGGGCAGGCTTTTCACCAGAGCTTTGCAGCATCCTGCCTCCCAGCTGATGTGCTGCTGGCTGCCTTGGTACTGCCTGATTGGACAGGCAGCCCAGTGAGTCCCTGTCTGGCCTCCTGGCCGGAGGGACAGCCCAGGTCATGGCTTCCTGTTTGCACAGGAGATGCAGCTCCTGATTTCTGCAAAGAGAATGCCTCCTCCCACCCACCCTTTTTAACCTTTTTATGGCAGTGTGATTATTTGTAGGGTTTTCATTCACTGGCAAGAAAATCTGCTAGCTTGTCCTGGTTTTGAGATGTATTAAATCAAAAACTAACTGCATGTGGGCTGTTTGCTGCAGATAATTTATTTGCTTTTTTCTCCTGCTTGTGAAATGCCTCTGAATAGCTTCATTTTTTCTTTATACTGACTAACTTTTCACATGTGACTTCAGATGAGTATCTGAAACTCTGCACCCTCCTGACTTCTTTCAGCTGAGGGGGAGCACTGGATGGGAAGGTACTTGATGTTCAGTGTTTACTTCAGTTGGGTTGGCTGTCATTTGTAATCACACGGTTTTCAAAACATTAAAGCAACTTGGGAACATTTGCAACAGAGTTGGTCCACAAAAGATTTAAAGTACTGCGATACCAAAGCTCTGGGGACTGTATTCTATGGGATGCATATAACAAGGCTTATTGTGCAATGCCCAGAGAAAAGTTGGCCCAGGAATGGGATTTGCAAAAACTGGCATCCCAAATCAGGAGACACATGAACTGGCTACAAGGGAGGATCAAGACGAGGACTTCTAAGTCGGTAGCCCTCTTTCTGTTGCATGAAAATCTGCTGAACTGCTCCTTTGTATTCCTTTCTGGAGTTGGGTACCTTCTGCTGAGTTGTAAGCAGTGGAAGAGCTAGGGCTTGCTCTCTCTGAGTTAGGTCTGATACTCAGCCCAAAGAAGCTAAGGCTGAGTTCCCACCTTTGTCTAGCAGCATTTGATCACGGATCCTTTTCATACGTAAGCCTATTAGACTGCCTGGATTCTAGCCCTTTTTCAAATTAATTTTTAATACAAAATAATTAAACATTCATTGGAGTAGGGACAGGAACTTGCTTCCCCTCACACTCCCTTTTCCTTTGTGACCTGGGTATTGAATTATGCACTTAAAAGTGGAATGGGGTTGAAGAGGAGGCATTGGTGCAGCTCTCCTGAACTCCTGAAATTCCTGGTACTTGAAACTTTAATCTGGGAGAAGGGAAAAGGAATATTATAACTTAGTCAGATTCACCCCTGGTAAAGAAAAGTTTCCTTCTTCTGTGAGCCATACCCAGGTTCTTGTGTGGGTTCACTGAGTCTGCCACTGGCATGTGGCTTGGGGAAGTTTTGACCCTGTTGTGTGCAGTTTAATTTGAACTGAAGGCTTGTTTGAAGCTAAATTTAGGCCAGCTTAGATCTTGCTATTGCAGGTAAAGCTGAGATCTCCAGTAACATCAATATTAAGAGTTCAGATGCTCGTTCCAGTGCCTAACTGTATTAATAAAGGCGCTTTCTAAATTGCAGATCACAGACCCAGTATTGCAACTATGCGTGCTTCAGCTTTTTCTTAAGTAGTACTCCTTCAGCTTTTAATGCTGGCGGTGTACTCTTTGCTCAGAATATAAGCTAGCAGTCAACAGGCTTACTTTCTTAGTTACCTTCCTCAGATCTCTTTGAGGCAGCCACTCTTGAGACTGTGTTGAAAGACTGTCTGCAAAAGGGTTAATTTGAACATTACCTTCTGTGTGAGGTTCTGCCTTGAGGAAGGTAAGCACTAGATACCCCTTGGAGAGATTACTGCAATTCTCAAGCCAGCCCCTTACATAGGTGAGCCAGCCCCGTGACAGATGCATGCATGACACATTCATTGCTCCTCCAGGTGCATTGCAGCTTGGAATAGCTTTTTTTCAGAGTAAGAAGAAGAACAAGGGGCCATTGACGAGAGCAGGTTATCAGCACTACTGATATGCTAGATTATTGGATTGTGTTGAAATAATGAGTTTTTTCATCAGGCTAGATTGTTTTGTGCCTAATTGTCTGAATAGTTTTTGCCTTTTTTTTTTGGTTTTTTTTTTTTCATTGCAGTAACTTGTACAGGGATCCTGGAGATGATGAAAAGGATTGCTTTCCCCTCATGTTTAATGAGGTACTTGCTGTGTTTTGGTTGTCTTAGTGCATTGTAAGCCCTGACGTATTTATATTCTAGTTTGAGGATGAGGTGTTAGTGGCATGAGGAAATGGTGTGTTTGCAGCATCCAGAAGCCATGAGCCTCTCTTAATTCCGTTTCCTTTCAGTGTCAAGCACTGGGGCACCACCATGAAGACTATACATCAAGGTCTTTCTGTCAGGCTGGTGCAAGCTAGCTAAAGCCTTAAGGCATTTTGGTGAGTTCAGCATGTAAAGATCCAGTCCTGTGTAGTGGTTTTCTTTTAAGCTAAAAATGGGAAGAACTGCATGGTGCAGGAGGGAGTCAGGGATATATTGGTACAAAGATTCAAGAATGTTCTTACAAAAATCCCTCTTCCTTAGCGTCTGAGCAGTACAATCTCAGTACAGTTTGCCTCTTCTGTGGTTTCAAGCTGGTTTGAAGATTTGTCCTGCATTGCCTTCTGGAAGAGTCTGCATCCTAATTTTGTCAAAGTTCATTGGTTTATTTTATGGAGGGACACCCCCAACCCCAAGCAAATCTCCTTTCACTGAAAAACAGAACGGAAGGGTTAGGTTTAGGAATGCAATCACCATATCCCATGGGAATTGCAATTAGCATACTTTATTTTCCCATTCTTGCCTTGGGGTTTGGCTTTATGGCTGACGTCCATCTCTTCTTTTAAAGTTTATTTGCTGTTGTGGTTATGGGAGATGCAGTCTAGCTGGGAAGCCCAGTCCCTGTTGGAGGTTGGGAACAAGGGTCATCCTGTATGCAAGTACCTCGAGCTGGAGTAAGCAGCATTTCACAGTTCTGAAAATGGATTGCCGAATTTCCAGCATTCAGTAGTAAGGCACCACTTCCCTTAGTACCGGTGACATAGCTGTTCATTTCATATAATCCGTAAGGTCTTGAAACCCTACATTTTCATGAAAACTCACTTTTCTCTATTTTTAAGTCATCATCTTGGCTTAATTTGCAAGCACAAAATACCTTTTTTAGGGACTTGTCCCACACTAATGAAGTGTGATACTAGGATACTGGAGTTAGTTGTAAGTTCAAAGTACAGCAAGTATACCGATATGATTTGCCTGAGGAGACCTCTTGTTTGGCATAAATATTTCTGACATGTGGAACAGAGCTAGACTGGGAACAGGAATAAACTACTCTTCAGACTTCAGATTTTACTTTCTGAAGTAGACAGATTCCCTTCTGAAAATAGAAATCAGCAGAAATGCTGAAATTGTGTTAATTGAACAGACTGATATATAGTCAGTCTGTGGAGTAGGAGATGTCAGTGTATGAAATTTAAGGATGTCTAGAAGAGAGAAGCTGGTCAGCACTAGCAAATTAGTTAGAATTCAGTGAAGTTGTATTACTCACAAATTTGCTTTCAATAAGCAGTGAGCTATTTTTACAAGGACTGTTTACAACTGCTACTTTTATGGTTGGCTAATTAGCAACCCCCTTTGGAAAGAAAAACGACCCTCCTGAAAGTCTTCAAGCATACAGAAACTTGGATTTTTTAATCCTCTCAGTTTCACGGTGTCTTCTGCCTTTCAGCTTGTGGTCTCTTGCAAGCTGCCACTCTCCCTGTTTGTGTGACTTCTACAGAAAATACAAGTAATAGTAGCTGAAAGGGAATTTTAAAATAGATCATGAAATGTAGGGTATGTCAGGATGATTTTGAGGTGGTCTTAAAAAATCCAGTGGTTGTCTTTTTTGAAAGCTTTTGCTGAATGTTTGAGATTTAGCCTTCCTCCTCTTTTTCTAAAGGTTGGGAAGGTCTGTTCCTCTCAGACAGCGCATGTCACATATGTTGGCATTTGGGAATTTGACCAGGACTGCTTCTCCACTGGAAGGATTCCTGGGCACGCCTGGCTCAAATCTGCTCTTTAGAGCAGTTACTGTGAAAGGAGCTTCACCCAGCTCAGTGGAACTGCTTCATATGGAATGGTCACTGGCAGAAAGAAATGCTGGCAGAACTGGACCCAGGCTGGCTTTCACAATTTTAAAGAAATTGTCTGTCCACCTAAAAAGTGTCTGTGATACATTTTTTTAAAGCTCATGTATAAATTTAAAATTATTTTCATGTGTAAAATAAATTAATTCATGCTATCCTACTGGTGCTCCTGAACATCTTTGCAAAACGGCAAGGCAAACAAGTGAAAAGTGTTTTGGTAACAAAATGTGCACTTAAAGAGGGTATTTTGCGCTTGTTCAAAAGCAGTTTAGGGAAGAAACTCCCTCACACTGACTTAACTCTTGGAGTCCTGATTTACTGTGCAGGTTGGTTCTGATGCAGCTGTATCCTGACACAAGAAGGTGTGAGCTACAGGGCTACTTACGATAGTGAGGAGTTATTTGAAGAAAAGTTAGGATTGTGTGTCATGCTGGCTTTCCTTCCTTATGTCTTTCTTCTTGGAGTTAGTGTGACCCAAAGATAAGTGGCGGTGTTTGGTGAGGGGCAGTGGAAACATAATCGCACAACTACAGGAACTTTATGGTTGTAGCTCTTGGAGGAGCTACAGCGAAAAACCCTTGGTATTTTGAGGAACCTGGCTCATTTTTTCCTGTGCTGCTGCTTCCTCTGCCGGCGGAAACTCCTTTATGTGGTCTATTGGAGAAACTCTTTTATCATCTGTGTTAATGGGTGGTTATGAAATGAGAACAAAAAAAGTAAGATTACGCACTGGCGATTTTTAAGAATCCACAAATTTGTCCTTTAATAAAATTATAATACTGTTGCTTTTTCAAATGAAGAGGGACACAGAGGTCCACAACCTGTACTTGTACATTTTAAAATCAGGATATAATGCTGAGTTGGAATTTTTCAGCTCACTCCTTTAGAGGTCTCATTTTCTAGCATTCATGCTGATTTCTTTTGTGTCATTTTAAACAATACACAATAGCATTTTTCCATCAGCAAAGGCCTGTGCATTTCAGTGACCTTCACTGCTTTCTTTTGAGGGGTTATGCAATCAACATATGAGAATTAAAATATTTAATGTTATTTTTTCTTAAAAAGAGGTCTTATGCCTTTATTCTTATGGTTGTACATCCCACACTTGTGTCTTGCACCTGCAGTCTTTATTTCGAGGAGCCTGAAAGTCTGCTTGCAAAATCTGAGCTCATTTGCAAAAATCAAGCTAAAAAAAAAAGAACATAGGTGGATAAAACTATTGTCTTTAAAGCAAGACATTCTAATGTTCCTCCTCTGGTCCCCCACCTCAATTAAATATATGATATTTTATTCCAAATTTAAATTCAGAACTTACAAAGGGATTGACCCTTTTCATATCTATTGGCTAGTCAATGCCAGAGAATTTTGTGTGCCTTTCTGAACCCACTTACAATGCACTTGCCTACTTTTTGCTGCTTGGCAACATTAAAGCTCCTGAGAGTCCACACTAAGTGCAATCTCCTCACTAGAGCAAGGTTGCTCATTAGAGATGGAGGTTTATTGCACTTAATAGCAAGGAGAATACTGAAGCCTCACCACCTTTTAGTTGTGCTTCCCAGTCAGGTGGGTGGAATATCAAGCAGAGCATCCGTGCATCTGTTTGGGGACATCCATGGAAACAGGAGATCCACGTAAGTTCTTAGAGCAACAGCTGTGTGACTTGCGAACTTGGAAGTACTTCTGGTGCTTCACGGTAATAACCAGATGGTTACACACTTCATTGCTGCTCAGAGTATGGTTTACAGTTATGCTTCGTGATTTGTTTTTCCACAGGTGAATATTTTATGGTCCAAATCCACAGTAGGATAGCAGCTAGGAAGGTGGAGTAAGCATGAACAGTTGTCTCATTCTTCTTTCCATGCTGTCAGCCCATCTTTGTGTATTAAAAGATACTTAATCTAAAAACATGTTTTGAGCAAACTTATGTGCAGCGCATGTAGTACGTAAACCTTGAGCTGAATTGTGCCTCTTTCAGTGGGTGATAGTAGTGAACCATCAAGAAAAAAGGTGTTTATATCTTGTGAGGAAGTGAGTTCGGAATTCTAGATACAAAGGAATTTCCTAAACACAGGGAAGTCATGGCATTGATCACGGCCCCTGTTCTGCAAGAAGGACACATTACTTTGGTTTTAGTTGTTGCTCGTATCCACAGATATGACCTTAAACTTTTCCAGTTATGTGTCTATTTATATTTGGGATCAGTTTGGAGGGAGGGGGCAGGGAAATGCCAGTGATCCACTGACATATACAGGAGAGGAAAGGAAATTACTTTATGACAGATCTTTTCTGCTATTTCCACATGAGCAGATGGATCCTATGGTACAGGTTTGCCTTTAAGGAGAGTTTAAGCAGTAAATACTTCACTTTTTTAAAGAGGGCTGGTTATTTTCCATGCTTGTATAGCTTTTAGGTAATTCATAAAGACTTCTGATAAAAATGCAGGGTGTTTTTTTTTTTTTCTTTTTTCTCACCCAGTTGTATGACCTTCAGTACTTTTAAACTGTAAATTTTTCCAGGGTAGAACGGTGTGAAAATCACATCGTTGTCAAGCAATTCATTATCTCTCTAAATCTTGACTGCTGTGCTGGATGCCTAGAGTTGGACAAAACAACTGTCCTTCACAGTTTTTCTTTAAAGTTTCTTTTTCTAAGAGAATGGCACAATCCTTCTGGGTTTAAGGATACCTCCTTCTATCTCCCTCAAGTTGCACAGTGTTTTAAAGGGTCTAATTTTGAACATTGAAGGATTGGGGGTGTTTTCAGCAGGAGCAGAACAAGGAGTTGCTGTTAATGAGAGATGCAAAGACCAGGTGGGCCACAGCTCTTTGCGGTGGATTTATTTCTTCTGGTTGCTGAGACATCTCAATAGAGGCTTTACTGGCAGTCACTGGTCGAGTGGAAGAAGTGCTGGTGGGACTGACTTTGCTGTGGGAGGAGTGCAAGTGTGGGGCAAGGCAGAAGGCTCAGAGCAGTGTCTTCATTGTGCCCTGAGGAACCATCTGTAGTGATGTTTCCTAACCATGCAGGTGAGCGCTGTAGCTGTTATGTGTGTATAGGGCATAGCTAAACATATACACAAAGGAACTGGTTTCCTAATTGCTGGCGTCTGTTTTTTGTTGGTGGTGCTGTCTTAAAGCAGTAAAAGCCAGCATTATTTCAGCTCTGTCCTGTGTTTGGAGGAGTGTAGGAGAGTGGTGGGAGGCAGTAAGATGCTGCCACCTCTCCATGCACAAGGTGAGAAAGCAACTCTCCCTGCCCTGTGGGAGCTCTCCCCTCAGTCAGGGGGCGAGTAAAGAGCTCAGTGCTTTGGGTGTGCTGGCACCCCTTCCTTGCTTTTGGAAAGGACCCATAAGGTGCATATCAGCTTGCTGGTGCATCCCATCCAGCACCAAGGTAAAAGCTGGGACTGGCAGCATTTTTCTCTGCCGTTTGGAAGAGGGAAGGAAGGTGGAGACTATCATCCTAAACCAAACCTCCTGAAGGAGGCTGAAGGGGTAGTGGGACAGCCAAGCAGAGCTAGCTTCCTTGGTCCTGTGAGCTCTGGTGCTTCATGGTTTATATTCTGGAGTGCCACCTGCTGGCACTTCTCTCTTCACTCGCTTTTTTCTAGAGGCAGCTGCTCCAGATGATGGGAACTCAGAGCAAAGAAGCATGAATGTTAGTAATAAGAATAACAGTACTAATTATTTGTATTGATCTTTACATTATTTTTTTAATCATCATGGCACTTAAGGATCCTGTTTATTGGCAAAGAACGCACTCTGGCAGGTGTTCTGCAAACTTGGCGTGAAAGAAACTGGCAGAGGCTTCACTGCTTAGAAAATAGCAAAGTGTGAAGGAATGGTTTAAAAAATAGAAAATTATTTTTCCAATCTGTGCTGTTGTTTGGCAAAATATAAAGCATTTTTTAAAATTTATGGCTTGCTTTAGTAAAATGTTTGGATTATTTCTGTAGTTGGCAAAAAAACCTCCAAAGCAGTAATCATTTCACTGAAAGACACCTGACAGAGCAGACACTTAGGCAGAAGTTAAGAAAACACTGAGTCAACTCTGAAAAGTAAAAATTATGTCAGTAAAGTAATTCTGAAAACCTTTTGGCTGGAAAGCAAGGGATGTTGTACTTGGTGTCACAAAGGAGATATGGATCCAGAGCTGAAATTTTTTTCATCCTAGCCAAGAACTTGTTTTGGCAGTATAAAAGAGGCAGTTTTTGATTCTGTTTTTTAACACTGATTTAATTCCATCTGTGGGTCAAAGCCTAAATGGGCGTTAAGTCAGTGAGGTGCCTTTGGCATCAGTTTGGTTGTGTGCATTGGCATTGCCCATGTTCAGTGTGCCACTGTAAGACACAGATAAAATACTATAACAAAAATAAAATAAAGAGTTCAACTGAGTGGAACATGGTCAGATCTTGCAGAGATGCATAAAGCTGTGTGTATTCACACTGTGACTTAGATAATCACATCCAGTACAACACTCTCTAGACTTTCCTCCTTTTCTGCCTTCCTTGCTGAGACGTCCCTAAAGCACCTCTTTGGTTCCTAATTGCTATTCTGTGTGATGTTGCATGGAATAGAATCACAGAATTCTTTAGATTGGAAGAAGCCTTTAAGATCATTGAGTCCAACCATTAACTCAGCATTGCCATGTTCACCACTAAACCATGTCCCAGGGGCCAGATTTCCACATCTTTTAAATACCTCCAGGCATAATGACTCCACCGCTTCCCTGGGCAGCTGTTTCAATGCTTGACCATCCTTTCTGTGAATAAATTTTTTTCTAACATCTAATCTAAGCCTCTCCTGGTGCAACTTGTGGCCATTTCCTCTTGTTTTGTCACTTGTTATTTGGGACAAGAGACCAACCCCCACCTCACCACAAGCCTCCTTTCAGGCAATTTTAGAGAGTGATAAGGTCTCCCCTGAACCTCCTTTTCTCCAGGCTAAAGGCCCCCAGCTCCTTCAGCTGCTCCTCATCAGACTTGTGCTCCAGACCCTTGACCAGCTCCATTGCCTTTCTTCAAGCATGCTTCAGCACCTCAATGTTCCTCTTGTAGTGAGGGGATCAGAACTAAACACAGAATTCAAGGTGAAATACATGTTGGAAATAAGTGGTGAGGCTTGTCTGATGTAAGGCTTCAAAAGTAATGAATGATTTTGGGATGTATGCTGGAGAGCACTGGGATGAGTGTGACTTTTTTTTTTTTTTTTAAGAAATCCTTTAACCACCTGTCTTTTCCCTGTAAAATGCTTCAGATCTTTTTCAAGAAATACTTGTAAAAACCAGCAGTCCTATTGACCACATAGTCCTCTTCAGCTTCAGTCACATCATGAAATCTAACTTGTATGTTGAAAATGCCCCATGTTGTGATTTTATTTTTAAGCCAACAACCAAAGAAAGCTGAATAACAGTTACTGAAAGCACACTTCTGCAAAACTACAGCAGATAGTTGGAGTGTATTTCATTTGCCCTTGTTAGATTAGGAAAGGAAAAAAAACATGGTGTAGCACTAGACTTAAGCATTCCACCCACATTCAACAGCAGAGCAGTGTGAGAGACGCTTCTGGCTTATGCAGTGGCTGACCATATCAGAAGAAAAATTATTCCAGAGTCAGTACAAAAAGCTTTCTTTGCCCTTTACATTACCTTTTTATAAATTTCTTCTGAACGAAAACAGATTGAAATGGAAGTTGAAACGAGCTGATGTGTTAATGGAAATTTCCATTTTTGCCAAAGGAGAAGGTATTTGCATAATTTGATATGAAAACTGCCAGTGAATTTGTTCACCTCAAAACTTGATTTCTTTAGTTAGCTCTAACTCTCATGCAGAAATCACGAGACTGGCCTGCAAATCAGAGACTGAAGTTTAAGGGTCCTACCTAACTGGGATCTGAAGTTCATGTTTTCAGGCTTTTCTTCGGATAAATGGGACTAGCAGCCTTCTTTTTACTGAATATTGACTTGATTGTCCATAATCCTGTGAGCCTAGGACTCACTGTGGCCATAGACTATCAGGATTGTGATGATGTGTTGAGCATTAGCAGTATTATGCTAGTTTCCTTGTCTGTTTTGCTGTTACATTGCAAGGACTGCAGATCCAAGCACAGAATTAAGAGGTGTGAAGCAGTTTGCTTCACTTTGATTGTTTTGCTCTAATGTGGCATAACACAGCCCTTTCTGAGCATTTGCACTCCTTCATACAGCAAAATTGCTGTAAACTGTTAGTTTAAGTGCTGCCAAATGGAGGGTATTTTCACACCAGGATGTTTCAAAAGCAGATTTTGACTGGCAAAAGTATGATGGGTGATGTCTGGCCCAAACTTTCAAACTTGCTGTAAAGAACGAAATTTAACTTGACAAAGCTTGGCAGGTCCGATAAACTTCATGCAGCTACAGCAGTGGCTCTTGGAATAGACTACCATCTCTGTGAAGGAAAGCAAACAGTAGGTTTCACGTAATGTGGGCAGGAATAGTTCATCTTCCCATGCATGAGCATTTGAGCCGCCAGTTGCCAGTCTCCACCACAGCCTGTCTGTCATAACAGAAGGGGTAGCAGCTCTGAGCTCAGTGTCCCAGATCTGTAATTTATCTCAGCCCACTGGAGAGAGTTGTGGTAGTGCTAACCTGAGTTACGATCATCTCTCTTGAGAGAGAGCACTGCTTTGCTTAGCTGCAAGACTGCTGCTGGCTGAAAACAGTGCTGGTTCATGTGATGGGGAGACTTGGTGCAAATCCCCTCATTCTGTTCTAGGCTTCCTTCTAGATGTCCGTCCTTGGGAGTCTTGTTTCTGTCATGGGCATGCCCATGGGCATGGAGAGAGCCAGGAGCCTTTCCTGGTGTTAGTTTCTTGTCTCACCATTAATCTGCAATTTCACCTGGTGATGCTGGGGCTTTGTGTGACAATGTGGAGTTGGTTGGGATAGTTGATGTGCAACCAGTTTGTTAGTTGCAGCTGTTTTGGGAAGGTTGTATTGTGTTTCAGGGTGGTGCAGGGGAAGCAAAGGTGTCAGCACTTGGAGATTACCTTGATCTGCCTGTGGCTTCTGGCACCAGGTTCTGTATTGGTGGTGTTGATGGATCATGTGTTAAGTATGTAAATGCTACTGACCTCAAGAGCACGTGTCATCCCATTAACTTCCCTGGCTAAGGTAATGTCACGTGCTCCACAACTGGTCGAACTGAAGCTTGTGGAGTGTTTGTAGTCACAGGTAGAAACACATGGTTTAGAAAAGTATTGGAAGCAATTACTTATTCAATATAGCCTGCTACATCTCTTCAGAGGATTTTACTGGTGTAAAGACAGAGATAAATCATGAAATGGGAAATCATCAATATTATGCAGTTCAGGCTTGATCTAACTCTGCTTCTGATCCGTATTTCCAGTGAGAGCTGGACTGTTCCCAAAATCCAGGAAGTGAGGGTGGTATTAATATTACTAGCTGACAGAACGTTACAGGGTGAATGATTAGTTTCCAATAAGAAAGGAGCTTTTGGATCAATTCCAGTTCCTTTTGGTGTAATCTGCAAACCAGAATGACCAGTGCCGTGACCTGGAGTAGCTGTAGCGCTTATCAGAGGCCAAAACTTCATGAAGATCATGATTTGTCTGCATTATGAAATGACAGAGCCGTTGACCTTGAGGAGGCAGATTAGTTGGCTATCTTCCACTCTCTTGTGAAGATAAACTCTTGGAAGTGGCGGCTTGGCATTGGTATTGCTGTTACACATTCTCTGTTGATAAACAGGGGGCTTTACTCCTTTGTGCTGCCCACTTAGCAGATTGCAGGAGAAAGGTAGAAAGATGGAAAAAGTTCCTTGTGCCCTTCTAATCCCTTTCAGACCTTATTCTACTAATTATGATGTATGAAAGAATTTCCTTACCTATTGTTGTGGGGCTTTTAATAAAATATTTTCCAATTTCTTAATTCCATCTATTTGAAGGTAAAAGGATGTATTACTTTGACTCCTCTAGGTCTGTTGTGTTTTTCCCCCCACTTTTTCTGAAGCTAAAAAAAAAATGACACAACCCCTTCCTGTACTTGAAGAAAAGAAACCCCAGGCCATCCCAGGCCTTGAGAGCAGCCACGTGAAGGTGGGTCACATAGTCACGTCTTCGGGAAGCTGTGTTGGATGAGTGCAGAGAGCAGAAACCATGTTAAGTGGGTGGGGGTCGGGGTGGGTACGAGGTGGGGCACAGAGCAGTCACAGCAATTAAAACTCATTTGAAGGGCTTTTGTTTCCTGAGGTAAGTGTGAAGTCGAGTTTCCAGTTTTTGCATTGTTTAGGCAGTGTATGAACATGTGAGTATTGATTCCTTTCCTCACTGTTTGGGCCCATAGGCAGGTAGATTTTGTCCTAGTTTATCAAAATCCACTCAATGACCTTGGAGAGCTGTAGCACTCTTTTCTGTAATTATAGACCAGTGTCTTAATAGACTCAGTCACCCACTGACCTGTAACAGTGAGAAAAGTCTGCATTTGAGCTTTATTTAAATTTGATTTTTTTTGATGGTGGATTTTTTAAGTCTAATACCAGATCCTCAGGGGAGGGAGGGAAGAATCTTTTAATTAAGTTTCTATTTAGGTATCAGGCAAATCCTATCAATGGCAGATGAAGCATAAAGCTCTCATGGGAGAGTAAAATTTGTAGTTTGAGTGATCAGGTGCTTCATGCCTCCCTCAGTAGTTTGAATGCCACAGTATTATATTGCCATAAGTGAAAATCCCTTAGAAAGAGGATGTTACATTGCATTTGAAAGCTGTTACTGAGTGTGAGTTTAGCACCAGTAGCTCCTCCCATATGTTGTGGGATTTTGGCCTCAGTGACTTAACTTGTGACCTCACTTTAAGTTCGGGAAGCAGCTTCTAAGTCTGTCTTTGCCAACTACCTAACCCCTTGCCCCTTTGTCCTGGTCATAAATAGCTACTAGTGCTGCTTTTGTTCAGGGCTGAGAGGTAGATTTCTTTTCACACCACACCTTCCACCACTATTCATCATGATGGTGGTTTGAATGGCAAATGGATCTCTCACATGGTGGTGGAAAAACCTGGCTTTTGATTCCTCTCATCCTGGGGTTTAGAAGTGAGTCAGGCACAATTAAGAGCAGCCAATAAAAAGTGAGGAAGTGCTAATGGCCTTGCAGGCATTGTGCTCAGAGTGGGCTGTAGAAATGAGCATCATCCCTCGGGATGCTTTGAATGCTGGAGATTCTGTTTATTCGCAAAATTCGAGGAACCTTTTTATATCCTGCACTGGGAAATTTTCTGATGTGGTATGTCTTAGGACCACAGTCAGGTCTTTCATCCTGCTAGTGCACCCCTCATGGAGAGAAGGGAAACTTAGAGCAGCCGAAATGGTGAATAGTACCATCACACTCCTTTTAGCAGGGCAGAGCTGCACCTGGAGGTGCTCTGCCAGGATGGAGGGGGACTAGGAGATGTAGGGGATCACAGCTGTGGGACAGCTTTGCAATTGACCTTGTCAAAATCATGCAGACTTATCAGAGTTGGGCTGGTGAGGAGGAGATCATGCTCCCACCACCCGGCCTCTAGGATCACCTGCACAGAGGGCTCCTGAGAGGCTGTGTGGGCAGGAAAGCTGTCAGCTCTGTCTCTGCTAGTCTGAAATGGGTATATTTCTGTGGAATATTTTAATTTCAGATAATGGTTTTTACTTGTAAAGTGCCTCATGTGAAACTGTCTGATGAGCATACAGCTGTACTGTTCTGTCTCAGCACGATGAAATGTTTGCTGACCTGGCACATTGCAGGTGATTAGTAGTGTTTGCTGTTGGAACAAAGTGCAGCTTCTCCTGGTCATATTTGACCAAAATAAGGTCTTTGGAGGCAGGGAATGTGGACGTGTCAAAGTTTGCAGGTAAAAGGAGGGAGCAGCACAGCTGGTTGTGTGAGATGGAACACGAAGCAGCATGTGAGTCTCTCTCTGTTTTCTCTAAATGCCACAGTCTAGTGTTTTCACCTGATCTGTTTTTGCTCCAAACCCATAAACGTCTACATGTCGTTCTATTCCTGTAGGTGACCTTTCTGCCTCTGGCTCCTCTTCCTAGGGCTGACTGGTGACAATTTCTAAGGTAAATGCTGTGGGATGATACCTTGCAACTAGGTTCCTTCTTTGTGATCCACCACTGATTTCTCAGCTTCCTGAGAGGCAGGACAGACTGGCATTCTGTCAGATGTGTACCGTCGGGATCACCCACAGCAGGTTCTCTTGCCATCAGCATGGATCCCCTGGTGCTGGTTCATAGGATATTACAGACTCAAGTACCACAGTTTCACTCAGCTTTCTTTTTCGTGGCTTTATGCACCCAGGACTGTGTAGACCAAGATGCTCATCTTGGCAAGGGCTGGACTAAAGCTAAAGGAGCAGTGACAGCTTGCACTGGCTGAGGCTTTGGCTAAATTAAAACACTACATCTTCAATATTTGTGTGCAATTGTGAATAATTAAGTGGAAAGGATGGTGAGTGTAGGCTGCCTGGCTTACAGGAAGGTTCCTGGAAAACATGTAATTCTGAAGGGAAGAATGGATTTACTTTGTTGTTTTATTGTTAGCTTTATGTCCCTCAAAATGCATGTAGCCTCTCAGTTGTAATGTGCATGGTGGATGAACTATGCCCTTGGAGATACTTACCTTCTGGAGCACAGGCTCTCGTGTTTTTCATAATCTGTGAAAAAGCTGCTATGTTTAATGAAAGCCCCCCCCGAAATCCCAGGCGTACCATGGGGATTCTGCCAGCTGTAAGCAGTGGGGAAAAATGTGTAGGTTTCTGAGCTTTGTTGCAGAAAAGAATCTGTTACCTCTGGCCTGTGGCTCATGGGGTGAAAAGTAGAGTTGTGATGAAATTGTACAGGAACTTTTGAGGCGATCTGGGTGGTCCGTGACCTTGGACCAACTGCTTTGTCTCTCAGCACTTCTTTTCTTAGATGATGAAAGAATACAATGATGATAATACTTGCCTCTTAACATGGGTGTTGTGATGAATAAATTAATTGTTCGTTGTGCTGTTCTCAGTTACTATGGTAATTAGTGCTACAGAACAGCCTAAAAATAAGTAAGATCATTTAGTGAAGGATATTCAGGGGAAATCAGGGAGTACGTCCTGGGCATTTGCAGTAGCCCGAGTATGTTTTGTGCAAACGTGAATTTATGAAAAACATTCACCGATGCTGAATTTTTGTAGCAGAAATGCTTCCAAATATTAAATATGTTCCTTCCTCCTCATTATCTGTTTGAAGTGACTCTAGCACACATTTCCTTCCGTATCTGTGGGCACATGATTCTTGGTATTAGTTCTCCTATTGAGAACAGCACTCGCTCCTCACCCCATCTCCTTTACAGCCTAAGGGCACCTGAAATGAATGATTCTTTCTTCTTCATGAATCATACATACTCACTAATACTGCCAAAGAATTGTTAATGTGTTTGGGGAGTTTACATAATGAACCTTTCTCGGGAAAGGTGAAGTACTGTCAGTGCACCGCCCTGCTGAAATTCTGTTATAACCTTGCTGTACAGCAAGTAGACTGCCTAAATCCATGTGTAAGTCTATGCAAAGTTTTTGAGGCTTTCTCTCAGTGATCAGTTGACTACATCAGCATGCCCCAGAGCCAGTCTTTTAAAATGTTATATGATGTTTAATCATCTGTGAATTGTTTTGGATTCCACAGGCATCAATGAAGTGTATTTTTTGGGTTTTCAAGTTAGTATAGTTTTGGGCCCTAGTAAGTTAGGAAGTATGTGTTAAGGTAGTTCTGAGTTCTTCAGTGAAGGTGGCACCCCTTCAAGGCTGTGGTTTCCATTGCTTAATATCACAGGGGCTACCTTTACATGGGAAAAATACCATGTTGCTGGGTGTTATAAATAAAGACTGGGCAAGGATTTGCCATTAATTACTGTGTTCTTTGACTTTATGTGCAGCTCTGGGCATGGATGTTCAGGTAGCTGTCTTTTCTGACCTGGCCAGTTGGGGACCAGTTTGTAGTTAGTATTTGTGCAGAGCAAACCTGTGCTTTCTTCCTCTCACTGTCACAGCTGCAGCCACCTTCATCTGTTCACCTCCCACAGCACCCCCCCCCCCCCATTGTGCTGGGAAGCTGTCAATAGTAAGAGCAACACATGCCACTTCTGCTTCTTGGGGAGTAGGAAGCTGATGCCTTGGCATTCCTGGCCTCCTGCTCACCCAAACAAAGAGAGCTTGGGTCATTGCTGTGGTCTCCAACAAGATACTGGCAGAACAGATAGCAGGACTGACAGACAGCTGAAATACTTGTTTTATTCTTCAGAGCTTTACTGGTCTTGAGTCATACAATTTGAAAAACTCATGGCTTGTGCAGAGGGCAGCCCAGATCTGCAAGGAGGACCTTTGTGCCATGCTCTCAGCCACCTGGCTGCTGCAGGGGTCATCAGCTTTGCAGGTTTCCCCCTGGGTGTCTGTAACTGCTTGTGAATTCTTCTCCTTGCTGGCCAGTGGCAACTTTGTGGATGTAGAGCAGATGTACAGAAAAGGAAGAGTGTAGGGCAGGCAGAGAGCTTTCCTGATACTTCTTTGCACAGTCTGTCTCTTCTTGCTTCCTTTGCTTCTGCTGCACCTTTCTGACACACGTGTTTTGGAGCTTGTGGATTTTAATTTCCAGTTAGTTATTATTTGTGTTAAAAGTTAGATCTCAGCCCTGAAGAGCTTCCAGTTGCTGTCAGGTTTGTGCCAGGCAGTCACTGCTTGTCAGCTGGGGTTGTGTCTGTGTGTGTGGTTTCACTGTCATAGTCCCCAGCCCCCCATTCCACTTGTGTGCCCCTATCCATCCATGCCATCACTTTTGCAGAGACCTGTGGGTATCCCTGACAGTGTTTTCTGCTTTTGTTCCCCCGCCTGTTTTCCTGTCATCAGTCCCTTGCCCACCTTGGGTGTCACAGTGTGACGAGAGCAAATGACACAACAGTGGTTTTGGCTGATACTTGATGTCAGCTGTGTCCTCATGTACAGTCCTGGCTGCCTCTGCATCTTTGTGCTTGAGCCTCAGAGAAGAGTCCAGTCTGAGTAAGATTTGAATGAGCTGTTCACCTGTGACAGCTCAGTACATTCAGCTGGTGTGAGGGCAAACTAGAGCTCAGTCCCCTGTCCAAGAGGACATCTACTCCTCTTGGCACAGTTATTAAAGTGAAGTGGTAGAAGGGTAGTGGGAGCTCCCATGGATTTTTCCTTCTTAGCTACGTAGCGAAAATTTTTTTCAAATTGGTTCTTACTGTAGATGATGGCTTGACTTTCTTTTATCCTGAAATTGAGCTGTGGCAGAGTGCAAGAGGGTTGTATAGTTGGAGATAAAATTGCATTGCACCTGTGAAGCTACATGTCTAACCTTTGAACGAGGCAATGCCAGCAAAGGCCACGGGGTTAGATGGCTGTGGCTACTCTTTAACTTGTCTTTAGTTCTGAAGGAATCATACTAACCTCTCTGCTTACTGGTCATTACTGATGATCCACAGCTCTGATTATTATTTGAGCTGTTTTGGGAAAGTATGAACAGTTCATGTCATGTAGGTGGTAAGCCCTATCTTAACCTTGCAGAGGTACTGATGTACATCTGCAGAAGGAGTACCTCCACTCTGTCCTTGGGCAGAGTAGTCTTGGGATTAGGAGGAATGGTTTTAAACTGAGAGTAGGTTTAGGTTAGATATTAGGAAAAAAATTCTTTACTGTGAGGATGGTGAGGCACTGAACAGGTTGCCCAGAGTAGTTGTGGGTGCCCCATTCCTGGAAGTGTTCAAGACCAGGCTGGATGGGGCTCTGGCAACCTGGTCTAGTGGAAGGTGTCGCTGCCCACAGCAAGGGGGTTGGAATGAGATGATCTTTGAGGCCCTCCTATGGTTCTATGATAAGCCTTAATTTCTGAATTTCTAGGCGTTAGGAATTTTTCTTGCAATAATACTGCAGTATTACTATATTTTGTTCCCCCGCCTCTGTTGTCCTGTCATCAGTCCCTTGCCCACCTTGGGTGTCACTGTGTGACGAGGGCAAATGACACAACAATGGTTTTGGCTGATACTTGATTTTTTTGATAGATTTGCAGATAAAGCAGGTAAGAGCTCAACTTTGACTTGCATGGTGCATAAGTGCAGTTTTTGTATGGATACTTCTGTTTAAAATGCAAATCTGCTGGGTTGCTTGTGGCTGAAAACTGGATCTGGTGGATTCAGTGATTCCTTCCTGAGTTTCTAAAACTAATTTCTATTCTGGCCTTTGTTTCTTAATATGTTTTTTTCAGCCAGAAATTGCCCAGCATGATGGATATCTCTCTTTCATTTTTCTCTCTCAGCTGCATGCTAGTCTATTATCATGTCAGCTCCTTTCTTGATAGTCTTCCTTTGTGTGTGCCTGTACCATAGGGATATGGAGATAGTAATAGATAAGGAAATAAAGAGGATAAAACCTCTCCTCATTTTCTTTCACTTTCCCTTGGTGTGGCCTGCACACAGGCAGCAGATGTGTAGCCCCTTCTGCTGCAGCAGTGTTCAGCCCCCCAGCTGAACACGGAGTATCTGTTAATGCCTTTGTGTAGCATGGCACTGGTGTGGAGCAGGTGTCCCATGGGCTTCATGGTGGTGGGGGTCTCTCTCACCAGTGGCCTCTGTGCCACACTGAGATAAAGCATCCCAAAAGTGCTGGTGGACAGTGTATGCCAGTTCCTCCTGCAGGCACTGTACATGTTTCAGAAGCTTCTGCCTTCTTAACTGCAACCCTCACTCCCTCCTGAGTCAGGATTATCACTGCATATTTGTTGAAGCATCTTGTGAGCCAAAATCCACTGCTGTTACAAAATCAGCAGCAGGGCCAGTTCTGCCAATGTCGGTGATACCAGTCATCAGCATCTGAAGAGATGATGTGAATTTTGTTTTCCCTATTTAAATACTGCTGAAGCAGGATACAGGACAATGAGGTCCAGAGCACTGTCCTGCATTGCAAACCCCGCGTCCATGCCTGCTTTCTCTTCCTAAGCTACAATATTTGTTTTACTGACATCAGCCATTGATTAGGATGTTGCAACCTAGTTGCTATAATCTAGAGAGAAGAGCGAGAAATTACTGTATAGAAAGGAGGAAGTCCTCTGAAAGCTGTGGTCCTTGGGTGCTAACTCTGGTTTGGCAATAACATTGCAATAAGAGAAGATCAAAGGTCACCCTGCAAATATTTTGGATTTTCTTTATTCTCTGGATGCAAATGCAGGCTGATACTTTTTCAAACACAGGAAGGAAGTAAGGGTAAAATGTTGTAAAACTGTCACCCCCCTCATATTAATTGTGTTGGGAGTGACCAAAATCAAACAAAGCTAAACTACGCACTGTGCAAGTAAACACAGATGCCTTTTTTTTTGGCAAAGATGTAAGTAATAAGTGGGAAAATGCGAATTGTAAAGGGAATCCCTTTGTAAGGAATAATTTAGAGCAAGATTAGTAACAATTTGCTTTTAATTCAGTGCATTATCTTTCTTTCTGTTATTTTTCGGTTTTATTTCTGTTCTTCAGGGTGTTCAGTGGTCCTCGGTCTAAACAGAGCCTTTTGTCACAGGTGAGGTTTTCTTTAGTGAGAAGGTTACGTTTCAGAGGGCTGTGTTCAACAAGCTGCTTGTGTAACTGGGCAAACAGTTAATTTGACTGAAAACGATACCGTTCTTTTTCATTATGTGCAAATGTAGGTGTTGCAGTTCATTTGTGCACAGGCACAAGTTCAGGAGCCTGTGGAAAAGCTTCCATTTAAACATGCTTTTTCTTTCCCTCACCTTTCATACAGACTTAGCGGTTGAGCCAAATAGCTAAAAGTCCTCAAGGATTTAAAGGATTAAATGAGAACAATTGTTTTGGCACAGGAAGGGCTGAAAAGTCCTGGAAATATGACAGGAGGTAGTTGCTGTGGGACCTGCCTAGTGAACTATACAGCCATTCCTGTTATGGGCATAAATGGAACTGTGAGTGGTGGACTGATGGGGTGATGGGGGTTTGATTGCTGGGAAAATTGGGGAAAAAAAAGAAATAAAGGAAACCTGATGATAGTACTGATGACTGACCTGAAGCTTTGCCACTGGGCTGTTAGCTGAAGCTGGTGGGAAGATGCTTTCTAGTGAAGGATCGCTAATTTGTTTCTCCCACCAGATAACAAAGCCAGTGTTAGTTTTCATTCCCTCTTGGCTGGACTGTTATGTTCCCACTGGTTCCTGTGAGTAACCTGTTCCTTCACGTTTTTCTGTTTGTCTCAGGTACTGAAAGTTTCAGGCTGGAGGTTTTCCTGTGCTCTCCGTAGCTGCTGCCCAGTGCTGCCCTGAGGAGAAGCAGTGTTGCGAAGGCAGGTGCTGCCCTGAGGGGAAGCAGTGGGAAGGCTGCTGCTCCTTGCCTACGGGGTGTCAGGGCCAGGCTCATCACAAGGCCTGCTGGGCTTCCCTGCAGCGGCCACCATGGAGACCTTATCCCAGGACTCTCTGCTGGAGTGCCAGATTTGCTTCAACTACTACAGCCCCCGCCGGCGGCCCAAGCTGCTGGACTGCAAGCACACCTGCTGCTCCGTGTGCCTGCAGCAGATGAGGACCAGCCAGAAGGACCTGCGCTGCCCCTGGTGCCGTGGGATCACCAAGCTGCCTCCGGGGTACTCTGTGTCACAGCTGCCTGATGACCCCGAGGTGATTGCTGTCATCGCCATCCCCCACACCTCAGAGCACACCCCCGTCTTCATCAAACTCCCCAGCAATGGGTGCTACATGCTGCCCTTACCCCTCTCCAAGGAGAGGGCGCTGCTGCCGGGAGACATTGGCTGCCGCCTCCTGCCCGGCAGCCAGCAGAAGTCCCTGACGGTGGTGACGATCCCCACAGAGCAGCAGCCGCTGCAGGGCGGCCTTCCCGCCGAGGCGGGAGCGGAGGAGCCGGACCGTAGAGGCGCTGTGAAAAGCTCCACCTGGTCGGGGGTGTGCACTGTGATCCTGGTGGCCTGCGTCCTGGTCTTCCTCCTGGGCATCGTCCTCCACAACATGTCGTGCATTTCCAAGCGCTTCACGGTGATCTCCTGCGGCTGAGGCGGCAGGGGCTGTGCTCCCCTGGGGGTCGGGTTGGGTTGGGTCGGTGGTGATGGTATTGAGCGAGACAATTCTGTGCAGCTTTCCCCAGTGACTGCAGGATGCCATGCACCAGGGCAGTGGTGCCTGTCTGGCTTTGTCCCCTGGAGGGGTGGCATCAGGCCTCTCGGCAGCCTGCGGAGAAAATCACGTCCCGTGTCTGGCAGCAGTGACACTGAGGAGGACTGCATGTGTCACCGTAACCATTTATCAAAGGGACTGCAACTTCACAGTGATCTTTTTTTATTGTGTTACAAGATTAAAGACCTCTGTGTAGCTGGTTATACTGTGAAGTATACAGTACGGGCTCTTCTTTAAACACAGTATATTAAAATCAAAACTGCTCCACAGAGAATGAAATGAGAACTGGCGCACAACTGTACGAGGTGTTCAATACCAGTCCACACACACATTATTTGTTAATGAGGGGAGGGAGGGAGACTCATGAAACAGAGAAATCATTTAGGTGGTAAAGCATTTTATATGTTTTAAACGGCGCATTAATTAAACCAAGTTAGGGAGTTGTACAATAGTTTTTAAAAGGAGGCATTTTACAAGCAATCATTTCTTCCCTTGGTATCTGTTTTTTGCTTCTGTTTTTCCCCATATTTCCCCATTTCTTTCAACTACAGGGAAGTGGTATTTCCAGCATCTTTTATGTGAAGGAGCTTCCAAGAAGGGAAGCAAAAGTGGGCTAGAAGGAAAACCTAAAAATGCAGTCAAAAGAGTTCTGCCTAACTGGCTTTATGGAAAGGATGGCTTTGCATGGTAAACATTGGACATGCTGTTTTACCTCCAGTCTGGCCGCAGACTTCCTGATGACCTGGCCTTCATAGCCATTAGTGAAGAAATGGGTCATGAGAAGTCCTAGAACCCCTGTGAGGATGTGATAACATATTGCTCTTAATTTTCTGCAGGTTAGGTTTACTTAATTGTTTTTGAAGAATTTAGACCCATTTTGCCTTCCTCTTTCCTAGGAGTTGCAACTGTGCACCCATGGCTGGTGTGACAGAGATGTTGCTCTAAGAAAGCTTCACCATCGAAACTGAGACCAAGGACTCTTGTATACCATCATCTAGTAAGAGGCAGTGGCATATCTTGGAAAAGAATCCAGGCCAGCCTAACCTTTTACTGGGTGGGCCACTCCTCCTAAACTGCTGTGGCTGTCCTGGTATCAGAATGTCTGGGCGAGCATAACAGAGCCTCTTCCCATGTTTCAGTCTTACTAATGTTGATGTTCATAAGGACAGATTTGAAAAACAAATACAGGAAGTGTCTCCCTCTACCTGTGACTGTCATGAAACCCCAGTCATTTGCAGGTGACTTCTTGGGAAGAGCCAAATTCCTGAATGTTCACTGCAGTAGCGCCTTGCTCTAAGCAGTCCCACTAGCTTTAGTAGTACTGCTTATAAGTAAAATAGAGCCCAGTGTGAATTTGGGTATTTGGCAAGTCTGAAAGCTGAAACTTAGGTGAGATTTAGGGATTGGATCAAGGGGCACATGACAGACCTTTAATGAGACAGAAAAATCTGTTAATTTGCACTGCTGCTTCTTGTGGGAACAAGGCATAACCTCCCTGGAGCGAGAGTCCTCTTGTTGTCTACCAACTGCTCTTTCTAGTACTTGGAGATTGCTGAATGCCATATTATAACATAGTTCTGACTATGCAGTGCCCAAGTTGGCCCCTTAATCGTCCTTGGTTTTCTGGTTGTGTCACAAATCCAGTTGCTGGTTCATGATAAATATTCTCAGCTCTGACTTCTGTCTGGAGCATACCTCTGACTTCATGCTGGATTTCTTTCCTTCCCTTTTCCTAAACCACCATTTTCTTCCTTGATTCCCATTAACTGAAGAATAGAATATAGGGTGCTTAGTTGTGATGATGTGTATTTGGTCACACATGGAGAGGAACCATTGTGCTGATTTTTATCTACTGTCATATGTATGCATAGCACAGCAAAAAAAAAAAGTCTTTAGATAACACACTCAATGCCTTTTTTGTGCGAGGCCCATGTGCAGAATGCCTTGATCCTGGTTTGCAAATGTTGTAATTACATGGACACCTCTCCGCAGCATGTTTCATTTGGTTGCAGTAGGGAACACCAGGTAGTCCCAAATGTGTCTTGTGAACGTGCTCGTCTCTTGTTGCCAGTAGGTAGCCAGATTTCTACTGACATCCATGCTACTTATTGCTGCTTATAAAAATCCTATAAAAACTCCTGCCTTTTATAAGACTCTTGAGGAACTGACCAGACACAGGACTTGACCCTCTACTGCCTTATCCTGTAGCAATTGCTGGGTGTGCCAGAAGCTTATGGCGTAGGTGAAAGATGCTCCGAGAGCAGCGCTGGTGTGTTTTGCGCCAGCTTCTGCATTTGTTTATCTGAGTCATCAGTGAATGCACAAAACCAACCGCGAGGCAGTGAAGGAGCAGGTCCTGGTGACACAGGTAACATTACCTCCTTCCAGCCATACCTGCCCGACTGAAGCTCTTGAGGCCAAGGATTCTCTGGCATTGCAAAGAAAGGCCCTCTTCATCTCCATAAGGAGAGCGCAGAATAAAAGAGGAATCAGAAATTAGGTTAAAATACCACGCTGCATAACACATTATACAACAGGCAGCCCTGGAGTTTATCCGGAATTAATGATGTGTTATATTAGCAGAATGCCATCCTGTGCTACGTAACACAGTACATTGTTTCATTAATATGAATTTCCTGTACTTTTGTGCCTGCTGAAGTGCATGTTTGACCTAATTTCTGATCCAGACATTTGCCTGCTCACAGCCTTGTGTAAGAGCAATAAGTAAAACCTCAAGATTTTTGCCTGCGTGTATGCGCATGGTGTGTATGTTCATTCCTTTTTATAAATAGGAGTTCTTGAAAAGTTTTTGTTCTGGCTTTAGACTGTGACTAGAATTTTAAATTTACAGCTGTCATATATGTTAGATCACCTAGCTTTTTTGCTGACTTGTGTAGAAATGAACTAAATAGTTTGTTGTAATGTACAGTGTTAAAATGTTTCTCAAGTATGTCAATAGTCATACTACTTTAAAAATGCAGTGCAGTCTGTCCCATTCCTTGGTTCAGTACCTGGCATTAAAAAGTGATACTGCTAATATTTTTTTAATTATTATTTTAAAAAACAGCCTTGTCTTTGTAATTTTTCCTCTGTGGAGAAACACGTTTCGGCTTGTGCCAAAATCATCAGGTTCTGGGTTAGCTTTTGTTCTCTGGTGTCCAGTAAGAAGTCACTGCCCAGTTCCACGAAAAAGAAAGACAGAAACTTACTGTGACACAGTACTGTTAGAGAAACCAAAACTTCTGCTAAAATGTGTGGGTAATTATTCAAGCACCTGCATTTTTAGAGCACATTACTTTGTATGAATGTGTATTTATTTGCTTGTTTAATAGGAAGGATGTGTGTGTTGGGGTCCAGCTTCAGTTTTTCTCCTGGATGGTCCCAACTTCCATTGTTGGCTTGTGCTTTGCTGGCAAACAGAGTTTAGGGTTCACTCTGTGAAATTTTGTTTAGTGAATTTTAAAAATTCAAAATATGCAATTTTGGTATGCAGGATTTTTTTAGGAAATTGTGTGTTCAGTGATTGTTCATGCTTAACCAAGGTGTAAAGGAGCCTGTATGTTTTGTAAACATGGAGCAGTCATGAGTCCAAAGTTTCATCTTTATTAATGAAGCTCATTCTGAATAAAACGTTAGCAGGAAAAGAATGATAGCAAGTGAATTATGGTTCCTCTGTTATTTTGCCATCAAATGAAGAGCATGGGAGGGAATTTGGCAGAATTGATCCATATTTTATGGGAGGGTGGCTGAAATTCATCACTCGGCATTTTAAGGCAATGTGTAAAGTATGGGTTGTGGTAAATAGTAAAAGGGCATTCATGTTTTAATTGGTGTGGAATACAGAATTATAGCTGGTGACTATTAAGCCACAAAACTTTTTATATGTTTTAATCAAATTAAAAATTTTAAGTAAGTGTTTTGCTTATGGAAGTGAGGGATTGTTGGCCTTCACTTAAGCTTGCATTGTACAGACCGATGCACTGGTTCCCTGTTCCCTTGAGCCCCCCTTCCCAGTCACATGACTGCTGCAGCCATGGGCAGCCAGCGTTTTTTGATAGTGCAAGTGCTTTTCTGGAGTAGACATG
Organism: Coloeus monedula; assembly: GCF_965178545.1. Lineage (NCBI taxonomy): Eukaryota > Metazoa > Chordata > Aves > Passeriformes > Corvidae > Coloeus > Coloeus monedula. The sequence goes on from NC_138781.1 coordinate 75,614,363, forward strand.
GTCAATATTGCACACTGGTTTTGTTACATTCACAGCAGGACTGAACCAAACCCAAACAATTCATACATGGTTTGAACTCTCCTGTAGGTGTCCCAGAATCAAAAGCTCCAGGAACCAGTGTATTGCATAAATTGAGCCAAGCCTGTGTTCTCTGGATCTTCTCACAACAATGCCAGGGAGTGGAGGATGTTGCTTCCTCACACTCATGAGAATGGATGTGTACCCACCATCCGCAGCTAAACTAGCCCCAGGGAATGGGGCCTGTTGGCATGAGACACTTGCATGAGTACTGCAGGAGATAATACATATCGAGTGAACACCTCTCTAGTAGATGCTGGGGTTGAAATGCTTCTTTATCCCAATTGTACAGAAAGCGTGGCTTGAGGTTTGTTTTTTCCAGACTTTTTCTGTGTGTGGATGGAGGGGGGAGGGAGGGAAGAAGCAATTAATTAAAAAAAAAAAATTGTAGCAAATTAACCGCAGCAGCATCTGGGAGGCTGTTGAAAGATCTGCTGGCCCTGAAGGCAAAGTTTTTAAGTAAGAGCTTCAGTAGGACAAGAATGCCTGGAAATGCAGTAGATTTAGAAGATTTAGATGCTGGTGACCTTTCTGGTGCTGTACAGTGTTTGTAGGCCTGTCAGATGGGCTTGTTGTGTTCTCTCTCTTTGTCTCTTTACCTCTTGCATGCTTGTGTCAACAAGCAAAGCTTCTTGCTTCAGCCTCAGGTAGAACTATTTTCAAGACATTTCTTAAGTTGCCCTGAGCAACTCTAATGAAAAACAATTAACTTTCCAAGCTCAGTGAAATTTAATGCTTAATGAATGTTCAGAAAATGCATTTTTCAAGCATTTCCTTGTGCGTCAATATATTTTTATTGTAGTTCTAAATCCTGTGATTTTTTTTGTGCTAATCATGTTCCTGAATATCAATTCAAGGGATTAGTTAAGATCCACAGGCAGAGGAAAACATTTCCCATGCATCCCAAAGTCCCCCTTCAGACCTACATGAGTCTGTTTTCACTCTCCTTGTCCATTTCAAACTGGAGCACAAAGGCTTGGAGATGAAATGGGAGTTCATGGGCATGCACGGAGCGCCTACACAGATGAGCACAGGGAGGCATTCCCGTGCTCGGGGAGGGCATGCACACAGCACATGCTCATGTATAGTCAACAGGGGTCAAGAGGGCTGGTAAAAGAGTCTCAGGCTCTTCTGTGTCAGGAAGGCCATGTACTTTATGGTGCTGGGATAGTTCGGTAACATGAAGCTTTGTTACGGCTGTGTGGATTTCCTGTGGGATTGAGTTGCCACCCCTCTGAGCTGTGACTCCTCCTGCTGTTGGATGGAACTCTGCTCCATGGGTGACGCCTCTTCTGGATTTCAGGTGAGGAACCACACATTCCTCTGTCCCTTTAGGCTGGAATAGCCACCTAAAAGGGAACAACCAGATGCCTGGTCTTTTAGTTTATAAGGAGTTTGTAAGACCAGCTGAAGTTCTTCTGAAACAGAACTGCATAGAGCACTCTTAAAAGCTAGAAGGCAACATACAGACTTGGCGTAACTGGTTTGAAAGAGTGAAGACTGGAGGGAGAAAGAAAGGACACCTGAAAATGAGCACACGGTTAGACACTAGCCTGGAAATTCAGATCTGTATGTGCAAAAACATCCACTGGGCATGTTTTGCAGTGGCCTGCTTATGTCATTTTTGTCAAATTGTATCTCAAGAATGTCACTGAAACTCCAGATCTTGCTTTTCCTTCAACACCTTTGATCTGGGAAGCAGCCTATTTCAAAAGTGCAGTTTTTTACCTCACTGAAAACACTTAATGGACGTACAGAAATTTTTTAGGGTGCTGAATCATCACTGAAGCTCAGGACTTGGACTAAAGTTGAACAGGAATTCAGTGCGGGAGAACTGGGATAAAAATGCAAAGTCTTTAATTCTCAGTGTGTGCAGTTGAGTCACATTGTTTAAAATAAAAACTTTGCATGCGTGTCTCCCAGGACAAATAATGAAGTTGACAATGCTGATAATGCCAAACATCTGAAGACAGGTCTTAATGAACCTAGTAGATCTGAGAAGCTGAAAACAAAAGAAGTCGCTGTTTGGTACAGTTACTGCACTCAAAAGAAATAGTAGTATTAGGTTAGGGGTCTGTAACTTTCTGGCTTGATTTTCAAGATTGAGTAAAAAAAACCCTGAACTGAGAAACCTGAATGGTTTCAGGCTGAAGGTTATTTACATTTTTATCTTGAGAGTTACAAAAAGATGATGTGTTGTCACTGCAGTCATCAGTTTGGGAAGCATTGCCCCACAGGTGCCTGCATGCCCTGACTGGGTCTGAATGTGCTTGAGAAAAATCTGGGTGTGCCTCAAGATCTGAAAAAAAACCAAATACAAAAAACCAAGAAAAATAATCTTCTGCAAGATGGTTTGAATTCAGGTGTCATTGTAAAGTGTGTGATCTCACTGAAGAATTTAAATATGGTGGTGAATCTTACAAGGCTGTCGAAGCAGTCTGTCGTGGTGGACACATGGGGCTGGCTGGCTACAAGCATAACGGGGAGATCAGTTCCCAAGTAGGGCCAATTTGCTGATTGAATTGCAAATTAATAATTTCTCGCCTAAATTTTTTTGAATAATGGTTGCAGATGTTTCTCGAAGATTTGGTAAGGAGTGTATTTAAATACTTGGGACATGATTCAGAAAATATGCTGAGAAAGCCCTAAAGTATTAAATCTGAGGAAGCCAAAGGGATTCAGTCACAGATGATTAAATGCTTTCTTGAACAGAGGTGGACTTTACATTCAAGTGTTTGTTTCTTGATGCTTGGCTAGTCTGCACAATTCTTAAGAAACATTTGAAGTAAAAAGCTGTGCTTTGGGGAAGGCTTTATTTTGAAATTTGAAAGTATATTGACTAGGAGAGGCTCTTTAATACCCCAAGGCAGCTGTTTTCAATCATTTGAGTCTAAAAACTTGTATTTCTGTAGCTCCTGTTTTTAATTGCTTATTACGACATAGCTGTGAATTCTTAATTTATAGTGGAAAACCCCACAACCTTGCAGTTCAAACCCACACCAAAACCCACCTTAGAAATCCAGAACAATCATGATTTTAAAAACTTGGGAGAAATAAACTGAATTCTGATCACTTCTTTTCTGCTATGCTGAAATGTTGAGGGATTTGCTAAACCTACAGGTTGATAAAACTGAATCCCTGCTTAATGGTATTTGCTAAACCATCTAACAGCAATGGATATATAGTGTGTTCTTTCTTTTTGACCTCCCCTGGTTTAGAGAAGACAAGATTTGGACAGTTGTAGCTGGATTGAACAGCGTGATAAGCGTTGTAAAATGTTACCAGCAAGGAGCGTGGTTTTGTGATAAACAAAGGATTGCAACACTGAATGTCTTTTGGCAGCCATCCAGGCGGAACAAGCATGCAGCAACTCCAGCAAACAACCTCTGGGATCGAGAGAAATGTCAGGAGTAGTGCATAAACAAGGATATTTTTAATACCATAGATACTGTCTGTTATTGTTGATACTTGACATCTTTGAGTTGAGGTTCTTTCTTTTGTCCGTTGTAACAAGCAGCCTAAAAATCACTTTGTGCTGCTTCCTTAGGAGCCTGCGGTCTCCTGATTCCTCTTCTTCAGCCCTTTGTTTGGGCCGTGCTGTTTCCCTACAGATTTGCAAGGAGAAACTTACCTTTGTATGTGTGAGTGACTGCAAATTCCTACTGCATTTTCAGTGATGAAAATGGTAACAAAGTCTTCACAGAAACAGGAATTTCTCCAGGGCTCGAAAGTCCTATTTGCAATACCTCATTACTTGCTATTATCATAGGTCCTCTCTAAATCAGTATTTTGGATTATTGTTTCTTTAATATAGTCCAAATATTTTTGAAAAAAGCAATAGCAGAACAAGATAAAGCAACTTGGAGACTAGAAATTATTTGCACAATCTGATTTTTAAGATAGGATCATTAACATGAATGGATTTTTTTGTTTGTTTGCTTGTCTTTTCAGTGGTTTTCTTTTTTTTTGTTTTGTTTTGTTCAGTGTATCAGTTACATTAATTTTGAGATTCCACTTCCTTTGGTGAGGGAGGGAGATAAGGAAAAAGAAAATCCATATTCATGGCTCGGATTAGATCTGCTGAGTTCCAAAATGTGTGTATGTGCTTCTGCTTTGTAAAACCTCATGAACCTCCTAATAGCTGAAAACTGCTGTAGAACCAAAATCTTAACGAAATGTCACGTGCTGCCTAGTAAGTTTAAAATGCCTGCTGAAATGTGCAGAGCCTGGACTTTCTGGCTGTCAAGTACAGAGAGCACTGTATGTGGAATTACTTGTGACTGTCAATTCTCTGAGACTCAGCTTGAGTCTTATGCCTCATTTAGAGCCGTTAGCACACTTGGGCTCTGAGGCTCTGTCACATGTCCTAGATGCAGTGGCAGCCCTAACTTTAGAGATCTAAAGCAAGCAGCCTTTGGTAAGGAGACATTTACTAATTTTGCAGGCAAATTATCCACCTCCTTAAGAGATTTTTAAATCCTTGATTTGGTCAGTGACTCACCTTTTGCCAAAGGAAATGGAAATTTGGTTAAATCGTCCAGGTTCTGTCCTACCCTGCTGTTCTTGCTTGGTGGCCCAGAGAAAGGAGGTGTCCTGGGAGGGGTGCAGAACCAGGTGATGGGATGTGACCCACCACAGATCTCTGTTGAGACAATGGCCCCATAAGTACATACCTCAGATAATGCTCCTTGCTGGAATGGCCCAACTTGACATCTCTGGTAAGAGCATAGGGTTCCTCTGCTGTAGGTAGGACTTATAAGCTTTAAAGGGAACGGTAAAATTCTGCAAGATTCCTTCAACTGTCTAAGTTGACAGAAATGTAAAGATCTGGCCATCAGGTGTTCTGCAAACTGGAGGACCTGCCCTTTTAGTCAGCTTCATGTGAGGAAAGTCCCAAAGTAACCTGCCTCGTGGCAGGGCTCTGTGGCTGATGCTGCACTGAGAGTTAACGCGCTGCTCAGATGCTGTTTTGTGTAGCCTCTAAAAAGTATTTCTCATCCTTCCCCTCCTCCCCCACTCTCTTTTTGCTTAATATTGTTATGGAAAAAACAAAAACAGACACTAAGAAAAACAAAAAGAAGAGTAAAGCTGTTATTAATTCAGGCCACGTTTATACCATCTGTTCTGTATCTATTTAAACTCTGTTGGGAGAAAGCAGAGGTGCCCCTGAATTTCAGCTGTGCTCCAAATGAATCCCAATGGGCTTCCTGTTTTGGAGACTAAACCTTGCTAAGCAGAGGATCTCTGAGAAGAAAATTTTTTTTTAAGTCCCAGGAGTGAGCAGATGCGGTTGGTGGTTGCTGGAAAGGGCAGAGGGAGCAGTGTCAGTCCTTGCAGGGAGGCATTCTCCCTGTGCTTCGAGACCAGCAGGATGGTGCAGCACAGGGCAGCAGCGGGAGGGCAGGACTGGCTGCACACACACAAGTATTCTCTCAGGGTGCTGCTTGACAGCTTCCCTATGTGTATTTTGAGCTGCTTGCAGTTGGTATCCGTTTAAATTACTTCAGCTACTCTATCTCTGATTGCTCCAAAGACAATGCAAGTGAGCTGTAATCTAAAGCAGACATGAAAAGCTCATCCCACAGGGCCTGTCTGCACTATCCCCATTAGCAAAGGTTTCTGTAGTACTAGGGGAGATAGGGAGGAGTGAGGATGGTTGGATGGCTGGGGTTTGTTTTCTTTTTTTGGTGAAGGTAAATAACCTTTGACAGGTGTTAAAACAAAAAGGCGAAGGAAAAATACGGAACAATCTTTATGTCAGCTGAAGTGTCCTCAGCACAGCTTTGAAGTGAGACCTAGTTTTCTATCTCGGTGCCAACTTTGAAGATGTGTGTATTGATTCACATAGTTAGTGTGTTAATTAAAACAAGAGCTGAATGAAGGCTTGTCTCTTATTTTAAGAATAGTTGCATAAGAAGCTGGAAGGTTGAGTCTAGCCTCGGGCATGCGGGTATTACATGGCTCTCCTAGAGCTCTACCACTGTCTCTGCTCCTTGTTTTACACTCTGTTTTACATGGTCCCTTGCCTTCCCCAGGCTCCCTCCCCGGTCCTCATTAATTATATTCTAGCTAAATAAGCAGGCTGGCAGTGTTCAGTGGCTGTGAGCTGAAGTCCTTGATGTTTCAGAAGCAAGAACAAGTATCACTGGTTTAAGGTAACTTTCCCCTTCTTTTCTTGTGAAGGGCCAAGCAGCCATTATAGATACAGGACCTGCTGGGCCACCATGTCAAACCCTTGCCAAATATTTACTTTATAAGTGTGAAATCAAAGTGCTGGATAAATCAGAATGTCTGGAGAAGCATTCTTTGCTTGCTATGTCTGCCCTAGTAGGTGTCTCAAATACTGCTCACTTTCTAACCACCCCCTTCTCCCTGCCTCTCTTTTAATACACGGTACTTTTGTAGGTCAATCTCTGTAGTCTTGTCTTTTGTATAGGTGGGAATGCCTCTTTAATGAGAGCAGTTCAGACACATTGGCTATGATTAAAATTCTTAAAAACTATTTTCAACAGACTAGAGTGTGCTTTTTTTAAAATACAAGAAGTAAAATTGGCTGGAACATTCACTCATTGGTTCCACTGAGAGCTTTAACAGAGTTGCACAGTAATTAAGAAAGACTGAGATCCTCAGCCAAGTTTCAGAGGGGTGGAGGTGACATTCAAGTGGTCCATCAGAAAGCCACTATTGCAAGCTTGTGAGAGAGAGGGAGAAAAATGAATGGCTTGCACTTCCCTTCTTTCCCTGGCCAGCTCTACTTCTACAAGTTTGATACAACTTTGGTCTTGGCTTAGGTACAAATCTCTGTCCTTTGGGACAGGACCTGTTGTGACATTTCACTGTGAATGCTCTGTGATGCCTGAGTGCTCATGCACACTCATGTCTATGCTCATGTGTGTAGATGCTCTCTTACCTCCTTAACTTACATACATCCTTACAAATATGGAACTAATGGGCTACTGGTATTAATGAATGTAAATCCAGTGACTTCAGAGCACCTCTGAGGAATTGCAACACCCAGAGAGAAGACCAATAGAGATAGATAACATTTTATATTCACCAATCTCTGAAGTTTAAAGTCAGTGTATTATTCTGAGCAGAAGTGCAGCTTATTTTCTTTGTAAATATTCCATTTTTTAAAGCCTGATTTCCTATGGAAATGAGACATGCTCACGCGTACTCTGCATCTGTATATCCCTTTCCACTGACCTTTCAAACCAGATTTAACAGTGATAGCTATCCAAAAGATAATTAAATTTCTGTTTTGATGATGTGTAGGTAGAAGAGCAGAGGGAAAAGAGAGACAGATCCTGTTAGTCCCAAATATTTGATAAAGCTGTAGTGTGTACTTGAGTCTCATTATAAAGACCATGTGGGAGATGACCCCCAATAAAAGACTCAAGCAGAAGAAAAACTCAAAGTGAAACTTGCAGTGAACAGTCAGACAGTACAGGAAATTAGATTTTATTTTTGCTTCTTTTCATGCAATTCCTTTCCTTTTGAAATGCAGCCTCTTCTAGCATTTTATACATATATTTTAGTCTTGAGTGATGAATTTAAGTGGCACTGGTTGGCAATATACAGCCCAAGGCAAATGGAGTTTTTCTGTGACCAGAAGCTGAATCTCTTCATTAGTAAAGTCATAACACAACTTTCATGACATCACTTTAAACAACTAAGCAATTTCACTGAGATGGGGACAGATACCAACTGGCAGAACTGTAGAGGCACGTCATCAAAGGGAAATGCCTGGTAATGATGCATCTGACTGGGTTTTATTAACAAAAGCAAGGAAAAACCATACAGTGCTCTGTCATTTATGATAGCATAGTAAATAGGGTTGGTTTAGCTGGGATGAACTAGGAGTGTAAAATAAGTTAGGGGAGGTAACATGTTTTCCTACTTGAAGCAATAGACAGAAAACTAATGAATTATTGTGCCCACAAGCTCCCCTTCTTCAAGGCTGCAATAAGAGTAGCCAACATCAAAACTAGATACAGGTGATTTAGTTACGCCGCTTACTCGGAGTACTGAGAGAGTAAGAGAGATACGATCTATGGAGGAGAGGAAATTTTGTTGAAGGCCAGGAGAGTTTTTAGCCAAACAGAACAGGTAGAGAGTGCAAGAGACAATTTCACTAGTGAAAAATTGAAGTGGTTAAGGGAGAAAAGGCCTGAGGGAGGCTTATAATTTGGCATGAAATACAGATATTCAGTAGGTCTCAGATGAAGAAATTTCAGGATCCAGTACAGCTGTTAATTCCAAAGCCAGATGGAAATATTCTCAAATAGCAATGTATTTTTTCCACTGTGCCATCAACAGGCAGGCATAGTGGACATTTCCAGTGTCTCTAAACCAAGTAATACCAAATAGGGCTTCTGAGTAAAGCTTGATATAAGGGCATTTGGTGTTTTCGGTTGTGTAAGTCTCATATAAGGCAGATTTGTTCAAAGACTTGATACATTGCTTCAGTGAATAAAAGCCTTTCATATGTCTTCGAGTTATCTAGAATAGCTTAAAGAGTGCAAAGCAGTGAAAACACATCTGGGGAGCAGAAATTGTGTGTCAGCAGTTACTGCTTCAGACAGATGGAGAATGATTAAGAGAAAGAACAAAAAAGACTGAACTGGGCTTACCTAGGGGTTGAATAACCATTAGGAGATGCAGACTCCCCTGAATCCTGCTCTCGTGTCTGTCCCAGACTGCAGTGCTGGAATCAAGGGCTGCATCTCCAGTGTGAGAGTTACACGTGCAATGTATGTAAGCATCTGGCAGCCATAACTTGCTCCGTGTTGGTGTAACAGGCAGGTTTACTCTGCTGAGCTCATCTTTTGGTGGGATGTTTCTCTACTTCTCTGAGTAAAAAAGGAAAGCGAAATAGGGCCAGTTGTAGTGATTCTGCTGCTGGGCTTCCTCTCCATTGCCAGTGCAGGAAGCTGGGAGGAGGCTCCCCACAAGAAATGGACTGAGGCAACAGCTGCACACAAAGGTATGAAAAATGTTGTTTCATCAAAACCACCCCCTTCCTACCAGCTGAAGTCATTATAAAAGATTGCTGGTAGCTGAAGTCTTACACAGGAAGACAGGTTAAATTATCACAGTGTTCTTCATGGCCTCCCAGGCAATGAATCAGTGAAGCAGTGAAGTGGGTTGTTGCTTTCACCATGGAGGAATTCATCACGGTAGCAAAATTAATGACTGCTTTTCAGAAGTTTCTCCTGGTATCTGAAGGACTGATTTGCTGTCTGCTGTTTGTTATCTGTGGCAGTTTTAAGTTTCACCTAGGTGAGTATATTGCTTTGTGTGTTTAATGCCTGAATCCAGCCTTCCTAACCTTGATGGTGTTCACTGCTTTGCTTTCTTCCTTCGCTGGGCTTGGTGATGATATCACAACCATTTACCCAGCTAAGAGCCAGTTCCTCATTTTGCCTTGTGGCTACATTAGAGTGATTGCCTCTGCCCCTTTGAATGGGCACGCTTGCAAGTTGACCTTGGGGTAGGAGCAGTAAGGCTGTAGTGTTTCACTGGTATTTTAGATGCTGTGTTTGAAGATGTAGCACAGGGCTCTCGGTGGCCCTAGGGAAGGGGAACAAAGCGAACAGGTTGGAGGAATGGATGCAAATGAGCTTGTGAAGCCCTGACTGGAAGGCACAGCACTGACTGGCTGATTTGCACACATCCTGAGCTGGGCTTAGATTATTGCCAGCACTATCCTGGCCTGGGGCTCTCACTTGCAATTTTTTTCTCTCTATGCTGCTATCACCTGCCACAAGCTGAGACCTGTGGGGCTGTAGTTGAAGGCTGCCAGGACAGGGGCTGCCTGCAAAATGCAGTGGGTCAAATTAATCCTTCAGGAAACCTTACTGAGAAGAAGGGTGTTGGTTGTGTTCCCTGGCATGGCTGAAAAATATATTAGCAGAAGAAATACAGTGGCAAGGCTGACAAAGTATATTCAGCAGTTTTCACTCTGACACTATTTTTTACCTAAATATCAAGTCTCCTAACTCATACAAAATAATTTGAATCTTTCATCAGCTTTACATACAGCTTTTGCTGCTGAGGCATCTGGATGAAGGGACTTGTCTCCAAGTCTGCTGTGTCCAGGACAAACAAGAATCCCTAGACTTCAACAATGAGGTGTCTCCTTCACTCAGTGACCCCCAGCTCTCCATCCTACTGTGCTGGTTTGGACAAATTTGGAGGAAAATATCTTCTGATAGAAGGCAGGTTACAACCATCCTCCTCCACCAGGTTTGGGAAAAAAGAAATTTTCTTCGGAGGAAAGTGAAAGAGATAAAAAATATCTATTTAACAAATAGAAAACACAGGAAAAGGATAATAATGCTATATAATAAAACCTCTTGCTGTGGAGAGAAACCTGGGAAGATTTCAGAGTCCTTCTGTAGGTGTGGTCTCTCTCCTCCTCCTCGGAGCTGGGTCAGTGTGGGCCCACTTTCAGGGCCTCGGTGGAAAATTCTCCTGGTGTGTTCTGATGTTGTTGAAACAGTCCAGAAGAGAAGGGAAAAACTGAAGTCCCAGGAAAACAAAGTTCAATTCTCCGTCTCCCTCCAGAGAAGAGGAGCCAAAAGCTGGCTGAAAAGCAAGAAGGGTGTTTCCTCTGCTCTTGCTGCTGCAGAAGAAGAGGAATGTATATCTGTGTCCTTGAACAACTGCTTTGAAAAGTTCTCTCGGTTTTTTCCTCTCCCCCTCTCAGGCTCAGTTTAAAGGCACAGAAAGACACAGAATTAATTTCTGGGCATAGGGCAGCGATAGGGGATACACATCACAGAGTCACCCCAAGACACCTACCTGTATCTGAGAAGATACAAAACAAAACTAACCCAAACAACCCAACCAAAAATGTGGAGGCTGTAATATAGAACATATTCAGGGGAATCAAGTGACACAAATAAGTAAACAAATCAGCATTTTCATCCACTTCTGACCTGGTTAGAAAGCCAGGACAATTGTCTGTGGCATGCAAGTAGCTCCCAAGATGCTGTTCAGCTCAACAGCCTAATTAATGTGTCTCCAACCTAATTGGTTGGTCAGAGGTGTAGATGAACACTTTATTTGCACCAATGTATCATCACTTTTGTCGAATCCCAGTCATGCCTACACAAGGAGAACAATGCAACTTGTGCAGATTTTTGTGGCGGCTGCACAAGGAAGGTGGATAAATCATGGAGGCCTCATTCTGCCACCCCTGTGCTCACAGAGCGAGATGCCATGTCAGGAGAGGGATTTGGAACACTGGGGCTAACAGTGAGTGAAATACTCTCAGCATGGGTGAGTGTCCCTGAACAGCAGATTAGCACACCGAGCCAAGCGCTTATCTAAAATTAAGCCTTTTCCTCTACTTACACCCTGACATTCTTGTCTCCAATTATGTTTGTTTTGTTTGCTTTTCCTTTTTTCTCTGTGTATGCAAATGCTGATGAGAGAAGTCTACACAGAGACCAAGGAATGGGTAAGGTCTGAGTAGCGCACTGAAATAAAAGCTTGGGTGGAGTTCAGTTGTTAAATATATATACTTTAAATATTATTGTCTCCAGCTGGGTTTGAAGTACTAATGTACCTAGGCAAGAAAACAAATTTATAATGGCTTACTTAGAAGTTCCTTCTCCAGGAAGATCTAGAATAAGCAGAACATAGCTTGAAACAAGGCCAGATTCCCTTGGAACTTATTGAAAGGGATCTTGTTGAAATCAAAACAGTTGTGTTCTAATAAATTAATGCAGATCCCGTTTGGCATGGGGCTGCTGAAGGCAGCCCACAGGCAGACACCCAGTCCCAAAACTGCATTGCAGAGGTCCACAGTGCTGGCACCCCAGCAGGACCAAATTCACTTGTGTGATCACTGGTTTTGTGGGGGCAGCAGCTGCTGACATGGCACCTCTACGTTGGTCTCCTGCCACACCATCCAAGCAGGGCTCTTCTTTATCGGACTTCCCAGAACTGGGAAATCCTGTGTCTGCTGGGAGTGTGGTTGGAAAAAAGGAGCAGGGCTGAAGTGTTGGGATGCTACAACTGAAGCAAAGGGAGCGTGCAGACAACTGCTGGTGTAGTAGCCCCTATGTCAGGGTCCCTCTTCACCCTCTAGCTCCACAGCAGCTGGATTGGTTTACCAGGAGTCCAGTAGAAGCAAAGTAGGAAATGAGGCTGTAGGTGTTTTCCTGTGGTTGACAATCTGTTGCACTAAAAGAATTATTATTTGCCTATGTTAAAAGCCAGTTTTGAGGGGAGTGTTAAGATTTCAGCTTTCTCTGCTGGCATGTTTGGAGGAGGGGAGGTGACTTCGTTAGCATATGTGGGCACCTGAACGCTGCAGAGGAGCTAAGGCTAGCACTGCTTCTTGGCCTTGCTGATAAGCATGTGGCATTTTTTGTAGGCACAAAATTGAATGGAGCAGCTCGCTGCTGGCACTGAGCTTTCTCTGAGATGCCTGATGACCATGCCCTGCTCACATGCTTCTGGCAATGATAATCAATAATGCTAAGGGCAGCAAAAATATTTCCCTCAAAGGTTAGATGGGTGTTGGTGTTCTGTCTCTTTATAGGCAGAGAGGTTCAGCTGCTGGGGTCACATGTCTGCCAAACAGGATCAGACACTGGAGAGCTGCCAGGTGAAGATGATGCATTCCTCCATCTTGTTTTCCATGAGTGCTCCATACTTTTCCTTTTGAAGCAGCAAGGCATACCTGTAGCATCAGGATATTTGGATGAAACTGAGAATCAGGCTAGACGGTCTAATTATCCCTGCTACCTTCTATAAGGCTCTATAATGCTGCATTTTAAGATGTAGCATAGGCTACTTGTTCAAACCTGAAAGAAAAACCCACCACTGCCAACCCTCCATATGGCACCTCCTGAAGACCTTGTGCAACAACTATCTTAAAATACCTTTTTAAAAATATGTTCAGGTGTTGTTTTAAATGAAGTCTCTGACCTTGATCACTTGAGAATATATAGCTGAATTAAAAATGAACTGCTAAAAAACTTGTTTTAAACATTATCCTGCATTTCAGAATATGGCTTCTATGAAAACTGCATATATATTCAAAATTGAATTGTACATTAATGTATCAACATCAACCCTGTATATTAATGTAACTAAAACAACCCTTCAATTGCTTTGGAAATTATTTAACAGTTGACAAATTCAAGGCGAAAGAAAGTAAAAATTTCAGACAAACATGGTTTTGTCCTTTACTTTGGTAATGTAGTTATCAGTGTTAGTAAATTGTTCCTCTTGTATGCCTGTATGGTTTTAGTCAAACAGGAAGTATGATGGAGGTATCATGTCAGAATTGGGTAAATTTGCTAATAACATGTATTCCTTGAAAGTTTGTGAAATAATAATAATGCCACAATTAGATGTTCTTTCATGTTTATCCAAAATCTATGTGTAAGTTCAGATATAGTGCAAGCTGAAGCATATTTTATAAATGTCCATGTGTATAAACAGACATTGATATATGTGCATGTGCATATATACGTGTGTTTATTTTTAATGCTACGTATATTGAACAATATCACATGGCATTGCTTGAGAAGCCTCTGCAATGCAGAATATTTTCTGTAAGGTTATAAAAGACTCATAGGGAAAAGCTTGCAAAATCCTTTCATCTAAAATAATCACAGAATCATCATAGATTCACAGAATAGTTTGGGTTGGGAGGAACCTTAAAGATCATCTTGTTCCAACCCCCTGCTGTGGGCTGGGACACCTCCCACTAGACCCAGTTGATCAGAGCCCATCTAAGGTTGGAGATTTTACTCTTCAGTGCATCTCACCTCAACATGGAACTTTTCAGTTTTGCAAGGAGCATTCTCTCTCTGCTCTTTCATTCCTTCATGCATGCACACATATGGATGGATATACCTTCTGATAGGAGGTGACTCCAAATTACTGGATAGCTGTACTCCAATGTTAAAAGAGCACCTCCTCATCCCTTTCATCTTGGAAATAATTTCATGTGAATGTCCTGTGAAAATTGATCTATATAATACACCGATGTAATATATGCATGTGAAAATCTGGTGGAATGCTTCGTAACAAAGCTGGATGAACATTACTGTAGACCATGTACTGCCTGTGAGTACCCCACTGTATTTTCAACCATCCTTTTTTTGCTCAGCAGGAAACTATTCAGAGGTATCTCAAAGCCAAAAGTGTGGTAAGCTGTGGATCAATAGAAATTCATATTGATCATATGAATCTCTATTGAGAGATCATATGGATATGCTTTCTTTTTTGTGATCAATTATTTTTTTTTAAATTAAAAAAATGCATTTGTTGGTACTGCACTCTTAAGATGATTGTTTTTGCTTCTATTCCTTTGACTAAATATTTGAGGGAAGCAAGCACAAATAGATACTCCTGAACTCATTACGTATTTAAGAGAGTGTCCTGGTTTGGGAGGACAGGGTTAATTTTTGCAATGGCCAAGAGGGGCCATGGCTAGGACCCAGAGGTTGTTCTGTATCACCTCAGGTCATTTTCCAGGGATGGAGAATGGGTCAGTGTAGTGTGGTGGAGGGAGAGTTTGGGTATTGTCAGGGGTGAGAACTCACGTGCAAATCCTCTGTTTCTTGCATAGCTTTGTTAGTAATATTGTTGCTGTAATTGTTCATTTTCAGATCTCACTGCTGTTTCCAGTAAATTGTTCTTTTCTCCACCTATGATCTTTACCTTTTGTGGCTCCAAATCTCCTCTCTATCCTGCTGCAGGGGAAAGGGAAGAGGGAGTGAGTGAAGGGCACGTAGTTTGGAGAGTCTCAGTGGGAGCACTGGATTGGGGAGTACCATCTCTAAACCATGACACAGAGCAACTGGGGTAGTTTCCACTGCCAGCTGAATGCAAGTGACACTCTTGCACATTTCTGTTGTTCTGTTGGTTCATGGAATCTTCCCCTTAAGCTACAACACTTGGAGTTTTTCCCCTCAAGCTTCTTTAAAGTACAGGTGGTACTAGAGCACCACATTTTCACACGTACAGCCCATAACCCCTCAATAACACTCGAGACACTGTAGAGGAATAACTGGCATGCCCAGGTTAGTTGCATTACTTGTAGCTGGGACCTGAAAATACGCAAAATGTTCTGTGGGAGACTTTATACTGGGGTCTCAACAGGTAAAAGAAATTAGGCTGTGGGGTTTGGAGACAGGGAGATTGCTGGAAAAGGGCACTGCAGTAAATCCATTATGCACACAAATGGTTACCTATGCTTGTAACCTAAACTGAGTTGCTGGCATTTCTCACTATAGGAAGTTGTCTCTATCCTCTCTGTGGGTCTTTCATTATTTTCCCTTCACCTGCAGCATGACAGTTCATTTTTCTATGCTTATGGTTGCTACCTCATGCAAGAAGAAAATACATAATTTCTGGGGTAATCTTGTGTGGAGGACCTGGCATAAGCAGATAAGCATGTTTTATTCTCAAACATTCTGACTGTTGTGAGAGGAAAGTTGTTAATGGAAGAGAGGGTCCTGTGGAGATGGAGCAGCACTGTTCTCAGCCAGCTTCCTATTCTGCCTTGAGGCTTGCGCTCAGCATGCCTTCACTGACTTCCCCTCACCCCAGCTCTGTTCCTGGAGGGCTCTAAAGGGCTTTCTGTGCATGCACAAACAATGTAACGTGAATGGTGTGAAAAACCTATTTTACGTAAGAGGTGTGCACCAGATAAACTAGAAAAGAAAGTGGACTGGTCCCTTTCTCTCTTTCTCTCTCTCTCTGTTGACCCCAGACTTGGACCAACATGGGATCTCAGAACTGGTGAGTTTTTCCTTCTCTTTCTCCCTTTTCCGTCTTAATTTCTCTCCTCCCTTGCTTTGTCTTGGCAAAGTGCAGCTATCATATCCTTACCCTGTACTCCGTACTGAAGTTTGCTGTGAGGATTGCGAGCATGTTAAAGGTAATTGTAAAAGTTGAGAACTTGTTATTCAACACTTCTCTGATTACATATTGGGCTAGTTTCTGGAGTTAAGGCAACTATATAAAAAAAAGATATGAGATCCCTGACACGTGGGCTGGTGTCTTTGTTCAGCCTGATGAGTATTTATAATGAACAGCATGCCCCCTCCTGAGTGAGCCGTGACATCCTGCCCATGCAGTTTTGGCCACCATGCAGAACAATCCAGGTCCAGATGGAAAACCACCTGTAAACCAAATGATTGACATCCATCCAGTGACATTTCCCACAACAGAGACTGTCAGCTGGAGAAGTGCTATGCAACTGTATTTTATCCTTGGAAGGATATCCTTGGGTAGAGTCCTGAAAGCATCCACAGCTGTGAAGTGGAAGCGAATGAATATTGGGCTCCTCCTAAGCACTGCTGTGTTACAGGGCTTATTCAGGCTGTGCTTGCAGCCTGTGTGGTTTCACCTGACCAGCTGGAGCTGTACTGCCTGTTTTAGCCATAGGCACCCAAGCTCTGCTCCTTTTGTAGCCTGCACAGAGCAGTCCTACTTATGGTCCATCCAGAAAGCTGAAGGATCAGATAGCACCTCTCTCAATCCTTGCTTGTAAATCATCCAGGAGAAACAGTGTTTACCTCTGGGTTTAAGAACTGATCTTATTATGGTGTCTGCAGATGGGACTGATTGCAAAAGCAAGCTGGATGTATAAAACCAAAGATGCCCCTCTGGCCTTTAAAAGCAACAGAGAAGCTGCCACCTAGAAACCATCAGGGAGGTGTACCTTTCTCTCCTGTTCTGAAATAAAGGACAGGTACTCTCCTATTGACTTTTCTGTGAGATGACTTTCTGTGTATTGATTTTATAACCTTTCAACTGCTGTCTCTCAAGTCTTCTACACTGACAGCATTATGAGGATCAGCTGGATGGTCGGAGCTTGGAAAATATTTGTATCTTTGGTTCTTTCTGAGTCAGATGGGTTCACAAAATCCTTGGGGCTGAATGATGATATAATTTCTCACCTCTGTACTTCACAGGTCAAATTATTGCAGCTGCTCAGAGAATTGGAAGAATTCAGGCCAGAGAATTAGCCTTTAGCATCCATTTCTGCTCTTAGTGAAGTTAAGGGGAAATTCCTTCAGGATCGAAGTGGCTACCTGTTTGTGCACATTTGCTCATGTACTCATCTGCTGAAACCTGGCTGTATGCCACTATGTTGAATTCTGCACCTAAAAATAGATTTCTCTGCAGAAACAAGGGGTTGTGTTCACATTTATTCCTTTTTTCCTGACTGATTGTTTCTGTCTGTCAGCAGCAACAAAGCCTCATTGTTTTGGTGCTCCAACTGGGACGCATTACATGGCTCCTGTTTTCAGAAACTGCTGAGACTCCAAGTCCTTGAGATATTTGCCCATTAGAGTGCTTCACCCTGGGTAGCCCAAAATGGTGGCAGTTGCACCTTCCCTTCTCAGTAATATTTGCTTTCGATGCAGTTTTCTGCAACTTAATGATTTAAGCCCACCTGGTTTGTGATTGCTGGGGAGAGGAGACAGTAGATTGCTCTTCAGATACTCATCTTGGCATCTTGTAGAAAACACTGCCACTTTTTAGCCAAGTGATCTCTCACTTTTGTTCATTCTCATCCTGCTGACCGTTCATTCTCCATTCACCAGGCTCACAAACAACCTCATTTTTCACACCTACTTCTCCATTTGTTGACACTTTGGGCTCCTGCCCATTGCTCTCCCTTCAGCAGCAAGCTCATTCACATTCCTTATTCAAAACCCACAACATGATTCATTGAACAGCAAAGTGCTTTTGCTTTGCACTGTTTGTCTGAGACTGACCTGAAGGATGACATTATAAATGAGCTCTTACATCTGAATTGCTTTGTCCTGATTAGCAAAGTCAGTAGAAAATGGCAAGGAGCGTTTGGTCTTGAGTGGGATCAGCTGCTTTTCCAAAGTTTCTCTACTCATTGATTTTATGTCTTTGCTTCCCTCTGTTGCATGGGGTGTGCCAGTTTCAGTTTCTTAGGCTCCCGAGGGTGATTTTTGAAAAGGACAGTTTACTACAGATGACTTTCACAAGAAAAAACCCCAAACAAAAACCCCAACCAAATCCTAAACCAACAGAACTGAAGTGGCATTCAGTATGATAAGAGGAGGATGAGCTGGACACTGGAAGTGTTGTAAACCATGAGAATGCTGCAACTTTAATTTTGCTGATTTGAGAGTTTCCAGACTGTGCATTTATTAGAACATTAAAATTAACAGGAATATTCACTCCTCAAAGTAGAATTCAACTTTAAAAAGTCACGGTATTTTCTAAATTCTTTGTTGGTCATTCAGACCAACATTTCAAATCCAGGTATGTGACTAATTTTGATGCATGTCACCAAAAGGGAAGAACCAAAGATTTTTGTCATCCACAGATTAATGTGAACATATTGCCCCAGTGAGCTGTTTGTTTTTCCATATTTACTCAGTGTATTGGGTTGACCCTGAGTTGATGGACAGTCTTTAAGACCAATTACGCTTCTCACAATTTACATATTTAAACCGCACAGAAAGGCGGGACTTCCCCTTTGGTCGGAGCTCGCCTGCTGGGAGGTGGGGGGGGGGCTCCGAGCCTCCCGGCCCCGCCGGGCCGGGGCCACTGCCCCTTTCCCCCTTTCTCCCTTTCCCAACACCGCAGCACGGACCCTGGGTGGCTGGGGGGGGACTGCCTCAGAGCCACAGGCAGCTGAAACCAGCCATGGACTGCTCACAGCTAAACCCATCCAGCGCGGCTTCTGGGGACCGGCGGGTCCCTCTCCTCTCCACGCGGGGCCGGCGGAGTCAACGGGAGCCGGCAGAGCCTCCTGTCTGCAGCCAGCACACTTCGTGCTGAACTGAAGAAGACACCACGCAGCCAGCAGCACAAAGGGAGCGAGGCTTTCCCCACCGTAAAGGCCGAACAAGAACACCCTTCAGCATGGCGGCGTCAGAGTCAGAGAGAAAGAGAAGTGAGTCCCGTGGGACGGAGCTGGAAATGGCGACTGGGAGAAAAGAGGGCGGTGCCGCGATTCTGGCGCGCAGCTTAAAAGAAACCTTCTTGCATGCCGTGGTAAGAAACTGTAATACCACAAACTGTTTGTCTCTTTAATCCATTTGAAGAACATGGGGGGATGGAGTATCTTCGTGTGCCTGTGAAGATTGTGAAGAATGCCGATGTCAGGCTTTATAGTAGTAAGAGGCTGCTAGAGACTTGTGGCGAAGAAGAGCCTTTATGTGCAGGCCAAAAGAACTTATCCTTAAAAAGATGAATAACCCCATGTGATGGCCCATGTTTTGCAGTGTGAAGGAACTGTAAGATTTTTCATGGGAGAGATGTTCTACACACAGCAGATTGTTTGTTTCCGGGCGGATCTGCTGTTGGTGGCAGTTTGGGAACCACGTGCAACTGAAGGAAAAACCCTTTTTTCCCTTAAGCATAAGAGAGAGACTTTTCAAGAACTGGAACACTGACTAACATCCCATGTTCTGTTATCCCTTGTGTGAGCTAGGTAAAAGGAGAGAAGTGCTGGCTGGAGGGGGGGGGGGGGGATTTGTTTTTTTGTTTTGTTATTGTCTCTTTACTTTTAATTCTATTAGTAATAAAACTCTTTCATTGTACTGCAACTGTTTAAGGTTTGTGCCTGCTTTGCTTTTCTCCTAATTCTTATCTCACAGAAGGAAAATAAGTAAGTAATGAATATTTTGAACCAAAACCACTACATTTAATTGGTGTTTCTGCCCGGTTTCGAACTCAACCCGCTACACTCAGCTTTCAGTTGTATTCTGTATCCATGCCATCGAAATCTCAGTCATGACCATTGACTACTGCTGATGTCAACATCAAGATATATAGAGCTGCAAAATACTACTGTGAGGGCTTTTATTTTGAGACATGATGAGTCTCAGTAGACATCATAATAGAGATTATTAAGTGCTTTATTACATACAGTAATTATTGTTGTGCAGATCATCTCTGCTTGTGACATAAAAGTGGTGCTTTTTCAGACTAACATTAAGGAAAATTAGTTTAAATTTGAGATCGAGAAGAAAACCGTTCTTAAGAATGATCAGAACAGCTCGTGAGCTTTTCTAGCACCTGTTATTGTTCACTGATATGAATGGAACTCCGGAGTAATACAATTGGCTGATGAAGAACAAAGGTTTTTTCTGTTACAGAAAAAAGTGAAAGATGGGAGTTGAAGTAGCATATAAACATAAACATAGGTGAAATAAGTATTAAACTTGTAGTGTCTTAAAACTGTTGGAAATTGGTACTTTTTTGGTTTTAATAAGCGATAGTTAAGGGTATAACCAGGCTTTGGTGGAGTGGAGTAATGGCCTCCAGAAACCACTGGCATTCAGAAATTAGAATCTTTCTCAAAGGAAGTGAGGAAGGAAAGAGAAGGATGATATACAGGAAACAGGACTTGGTTTTACTTCAGGGGTGGTGAAACATATGTGAAATATAGGTAATACTTGTGACTGATTTACTGATTAGTTAATAGTTTGTGACCTATGTGTTAATATTTTAAACTATAATTAAGCTATTAGTTAATAGTATGTGACCCATGTGTGGCCGCAGTGAGATTGTTACAGTCTTCCAGTGTCTGCTGTTTCAAAAGGATTTTTTGAAACATAAATGAAGTGAATGTTTTTGAGGGCTTAGGGATCTGGTGTTGAAACAAGACTTAAGTATCTCAGTTTATTTTATCAGCAATGAGAATCAAGAGGTGACAGGTTTACAGTGGAGAAGTTCTTTCAAGGAGAGAGAGTAATGAGGTCTAGACAAGCGTGTGACATGATCTTATAGCTGGAAGCTAAAATTATACCAGTGGAGACAGCAAATACAGCACAGATTTTGAACTAGGAGCTCTGGTAACAACATAGCAAAACCCCCACAAATTTCTTCCTCATCCTTCTGATGTTCATATTGCCTTCATACTTCATACTTCAAGTACAAGATGCTGGTACCAGTACAAGACTAGGTAGATGATCATTAGCCACTTTTAAAATACAGAGAGGCATACTGGGTCAATTAATTCCTGCTTTTTGTGGCCTACAGCTCTGCGGATCTATTATGCCCACTCCTTTCAATCACAAAGTATTCAGAGACCAAGATAATTCTGTATTATTTGTTCAGATGTAGTATCCTCCCTCTGTGTCATGAATTTAGGATATAAAAGTGATAGATACTCTCCTTGTTCCTTTAGCATTCAGGTCCGTCTCCCATCAGCTCAGAGTTTAGGACTGAGATTGCAGATGCTGCTTTGTCATGCAGTCTATGGCTTTCATCACTGTCTTATCATTTAAATGTAGGATTTCAGTTTCAGATGTGGATGTTATCACAGGATTTGGACATAATGCCCTCATTGATGTCATGCAGACGTAGGCAGCATGTTAAACAGTGCTTAACCGAGTGTGGTCTTTTTCATGGCTCATACAATTGCTGTCACCTAATTCTAAACTCCCAGACCTTGGGCACTAACCTTGAGGCACCATTGTCCTGTGGCTAATGAATATAATGTGATAATTTCTGGAACAAAATGACTTGTCACATTCTGTACAATACAAACTCGTTTGAATATTACAATTTTTCTTAGAGGGGAAAAAAAAATCTCTTTTCAGAACAATTTTCTGCATTTCTATTATTTACTCATTTCTAAAGAATGATACAGTAAAGAATGGGAAAAAACATTTGAAATTCTAGATATGAGGTGAAAAGATGTAAACAGTGGCTAAAAGTGTAAGGGGAACAGAAAGTGGGTACTACACTCAGCTGTTCTTTGGTTCTGGAAGTTTGAATGGAGTTTGTGAAGCTTTCCTCCTAGATGGGTGTGGGATGGAGCTGCTCTTTGCCTGGTACACAGGAAGATAATTGTAGGGACAAAGGTGTCCTGGTCTCAGGCTTGGCCATTATCAGGTGTTTACCCCAAAGTGAAATCCGGTAACTTAGTCCTTGCAGAGGAAGGTGTGGAGGAATTAGCATACCAGGGTTTTCTCATCAGGATGCTGCAGGAAAAGTTTTGGCCAGGGTGATGTAGAGCAAACAGGTATTTGTCAGCAGGAGGTTAAGTGGGAAGAGGATACAAGCATAAGATGTGAGGAATGAAGTCAGAACGAAGGACAGCTGATTTGAGGGGTTAGGCCACTTCATATAAGTGCTTTTTCATGACTGCTGGGCTGAACCTTCTGCTGGTCAGGCATCAGAGTGAAAGAGCTGCCGAGTCAGTTCAAGCAGAGCTTGTGTAAAGAAGGCAGGTAGCCTTGGCTGTGCAGTGCTGCTCTTGCAGTAAGCCTGCACACCAGGAGGTGCAGGCAGACATGAGCTGCCTGGGTCGCAGCCTTGAGCTGGGAGTGCTGGGAGGAGTGGGCAGAGACCTCTGAGCTGTGGTGGCACTGAGCTATGAAGCCCACTGTGAGGATGTGCAAGCACTCCCAGTTCAGTCCTGGGCTATTTTGTCTGCTTGGTTTTACAGTCTGATAGCAGCTCTCCCAAAACAGTTTGTATATGTGGGATATACGTGTTTTGTCAATTTCTGTGTGCCCTTTTCTCAGAGAGTAGGCATCTGTGAATTTATGGCACTGTGCTGCTTGAGCTGTGCCACTTCCATCTCCCTTCTCTAAACTGGGAAGTTACAGGTGTAATAGAGCTTATGCATTTAACCTGAGAGTTTTCTGAGGTAATGGGGAGAAGAGGGGAGAATCTCTTTGTGTGTCTTGATATGGAGCCAATTTAAGCCTCGAGGAAAGATTTCCATTGATTATAACACAGTTTAAATCTGGTCTGTAATATCTACTAAACAACAAATCATGTTGTGATCTTTTTAAGTCATGACTTTTATATAAAATCAGGAGAATTATTCTTATTTATTATCCCTTTCACTTAAACCTTTTGGGGATAGAAATGCATTGAGTTTCAGTGAGAAAGAGAACACTGCAATCAATGGCTTTGGAAAATTACTAAAAAGAAAGGGTTTGTGCATGAGATTGACTCAGTTTTTATCCTGCTAAGTACCTATTGTGGAACAGGAGTGATTTACTGAAAAATTGTGGAGAAAACCAGAGCACAGTAGTCTTGATACTTCATAGCTAAGTGGTGGAGGAAAAGTTTTAAAAATAATACAATGATGTCATAAACTTTTCATAGCTTGTAGGGTTTTCCCTGCTAGAACTTAATTTCAATATGAACACAATTACCTGGAGTAAGCCACTCTGGGGAGTAGAGGGGGGAAATCCTTTAGTGTTTTTGAAATTGGTGATAGAAAGAAAGTAGCTGCATTTTAGCTAAGACTGGAGCTTTTTTTTCTTCATGCTCAGATTTTGCCTTCTCCACTAAGACTGCGACATACTTGAGGCTGGTACTCTGCAGTCTCATTCCTCATTGTCATCTTAACTGCCTAAAACTGCCTCTAACATTTGAATGAAGAAACACAGGAACAAATCACGTAGAGTTTCTCATATTTCTCAGTATATTCTATTTTCAGTATATGCTATTATCTGAAATACCATTAATCACAGAAATGTTTGTTGTGTTACAGTTACTCCTCAGGACAATTACAGAAGTAAGTAAACTATCCTCTGTATTTCAGATCATCTTACAATATGAAGGGCTTGGCTGTGCCTCCTCAGCTATGCAGGCCAGTTTGGCAGTAAATGGCTGTGTGATTAATTTATTTCTCAACCAATGTGGTTTAAAATGCACAGACATCAGAAATAGTGATATTACTGCAGATAACCTCCTTGTATGGGCCTCATGCCACAATACCTAAGCACCTCATTTTTTTTTCACCCAAGTGATCTGTTTTGTCCTCTAGTCCCAGGCTTGGAAGTTCTATTCTCTTGCTCACAGAGGCTGGGATACAGCATGGAAGTCAGACCAGAAAGTCCTGGGTCAGCACACTGCCCTTTAACTCCCTGCTGGCTTAATGTGGATTTGTATCTTGATTATTTGCTGCTCATCTTCCTTCAATACAGAGTTTAAAGCAAACTTTGGATACATATCTATCTCTGAGGGCATCAGAAATTAATTTTTCTATGGAATGATCCCTCTCACTGAACTGTTTTCTGAATTGAACATGCAGAAGTTACCTCTCAGTTCAGTAGCAGCCTGCATTGGCTCTGTACCAGCTCAGTCAGGTGGTGCAGGCAGTGGAGCAAGAAGCACCTTCCGTGATGTGAGACCTCTCTCTGGCGTAAGGAAGACCTAGCTTTTTCTAGAAAGCTAGCACTTGAGGGTAATTTTTTGTGGGTTCCTTAAAGACAGTTTCCCAATTATACATATCCAAACATTGCCTGTAAACTCTTTCTGTGCGAGCTTATATGATTGGAAAGGAGTCAGCTAGATCAATACCTTTGGTTTGCTTCGAGTGACTGCCTCCTAACTTCTTTGTGGATGAAGGCAGAAGCATTTGTGCTCACATGCTCTGTCTAGATTTGGTAGATATGTCCTTTGGCCACTCAATAGTTTTCCGAGAGGGCACATCACAGCTACTTGTGAAGGGATTAAGCGCATGCAGGTTTGGGGTGTTGACAGGTGGCCCTGGTGTGCAAATCATCTCCCCTCAGGCAAATCCATTCTCTTCAGCAGAAGCTGCTTTATAGTTTTGAGTGATTATATTTCAAGGGTCGATGAAAGCAGCAACCCCATGCTGTTAGTCATGTGTGAACACTCCTTATGAATTACCTTTCAAAACAAGGTTTGAAAGGGGTACTTAGGCAAAGCAGAGTCTTGCAGTGAAAAAGGGAAGGTTCTTTTAAAGTGCACTATGACTCAGAAGACTCCCCTTGATGCCTTGAGGTAAAGTATCACCCTTCTCAGACTCCTGTCAGTGTGCAGATGTGTCTCCAAAATGGCTTTTCTTACTCCCTGCTCAGAAATCCTGTCATGTTCATGCTTCAGAAGCATACTGGCTCACTGAATACCAGGCTTTTACTGCCTGAGGAGAGGGCAATATTTCTCCCTTACAATATAATCTTGAAGCCTTACGGCAAAGCTTTTCTTTGACATAGGCAAAATATTATATTTTGCCTGACTAAGGGACCAGGACCTTAATATATGCAGTCTTTTAAACTGGCTCAGTTTTTAATGCTCACAGAACTGAAGTGCCTTATGAATTACAGACTGACATCTCCTTTATCAAATGAAATTACTGTGTTGGACTCATTCGTGGAATATTTCCAAGCACAAAACTCACTCTGATTTCTATTTCTGTTAAGAACTTATCCACAGTATTCTGGTTTATGCTCAATGGTAGCCATTTAACTCTTTTTATTATAAAAACTTTGCACGATGCCACGTGTGGTTGAGTAGAAACATTCTCTCCTGTGCTACAGTGACAGCTTTAAGATAAATAATGGTATTTTCAAAATAATTTGGATTTTGTTTATAGCTTCATCTACCACTTTAGTAGTAATACACAGTGCTTTAAGATACATGAAATCATCTTTAGGTTCCTGGAGTGGTGAATTTAGAGAGTGCCTTGAAAACTCATTTGACAGATTTACTTGTAGCAAGAAAGTAAAGCAGATATAAACTGTCATAAGTAAACCCTTTTATTAAGAAGGTTCATATTTCAAACCCTTTTGAAAAATTACTCTGCAGACCGTCAGTCTGAAATTCAGCTGATTTGAGCACCCTCCTATTGCTGCACAAGTAGATGTGGGGTTTTATACCAAGTCTTTTCCCACATATCACCTGCACAATCTTTCTTCAGAACATGCATATGTAATTCCATTCATTTTTTATAATTTATGTATAGTCCTTGCAGCCCCACATCAGAAATGACAATGGTTGAAAGTACTGCTCATCAGAAGCAGTTGGAGTTTAATGTGTTAACCCCATTCCAGCTTACTTGGGTCACTGAACCCTGAATCCTTTTCCAATTACAAAATAAATATATGAGCTTGCAACACACCTAAAATTTCGCTCTTAGATGCACACAGTTCTCACCTGACATTGACCTGGCTTGGCACAGGTATGTCCGTTAGATTTCACTGCATTTTAACTTCCAGGATTTTATCCATAACGTAGCTAATCTCAACACCAAATTGAAGAATTAATTTCCTTGCTTTTTGTGTTTTGGACAGTGATAGAAGTGCAACCATCTTGGCACTGATGGTGAAAATTTGTCATTGTGATTCTTCTTTAAGGTCACTTTCTCTCCTATGTCTCACCAGCAAAGGCTCCCAAGGTTTCAAACAGTCGATGGCGTAAGAGATTTACTGCACAGGTACCAGCGAGGAAGAGCCCTGCTCATTTTAAGCTGTGCTGCAGTCTTATCTCATGTATTTTTTTCCAGACCAGTACTTCAGGTCTAGTATTTTCCACATTTGGGTTCAGATCATTTAGTATTTTGAGAAAAGTTCAGTTTTTTTGAATTCCAGGAACTCCCACCTAAACTAGGAAAATAATTCTACTTTCAATATCTTTGCATACCTTCACCTCAGATTTTTGTTGTTTTTGTTGCAGACAGAGATATAATTCAAGGTTATGAGACCAATTTTTTTTTCTTCATGGTTGAGGTGTTTTATGGCAGTAAGAGCCAGAAACAGAAGAAACTCACAGACTCAGGGCAGTCTCCTGCCCTTCCAGCACCTGCAGCCAATAATCACAATCAGAAAATCGTCAATTTCCAGAGTATTCCATTGTGAGGTAGGTGCTGAAGTAAATTGGTTCTGCAGGTAGGCACTGATGGTGGAAGATTGTCTTAATCCAGAAGTTCCAGTTCAATTACAGTGTGAATTACTGAGATACTTTGATATGGTTATGAAAATTGTCTCAAACAAGAAAACAAAGCATAGGATTACTCGCAAATGCCACATGGGTATATTTTGCCTTATGAATGCTGGACTACACTGTAATGAGAAGTATTTCAAAAGTAAATAAGAATGTTGCTTCTGCAAACATAGGTGCTTAAATATTAATCAGAGTTCTACCCCAATCCTGCTGAAATACTTAACAATTTTCTGGCTGTCACTCACTGTAATTCTGACAGTGGTAATGAAGTGCTGGTGTCAGGTCTGCTTGTCGGTGCCCTGCAAGACTGCAGCAGGTGTCATTCCTGTGTTAAAAAGTACCAATTTATTCCCATTTTGGTGGCGAGTCCTGTGGAAATGCAAGGAGCAAAGTACAAAGAGCCCGGGTGAGCCATCCCTTGCAGGCAAGGTGCGTGATCCCCTCTCTCCCTCTGCTCAAGGCAGCCTCTAGAAACAGTGATGTGTGGTCTAAGGCTGCCTTCCAATCCCACTCCAGCCTAAGAATATTTAATGCCTGAAGTCTGGGATTTTCCCTTTAAGGGAAAAAGATGGGACACAGGCTGTTGGTATGGGGTCTGAGTAGGAAGTGTGTATTTTCTGTACTTAGATGACATTTCGATGTAACTACTTCTGCAGCCCATCTAGACTTTCTGCAAAATGTGTGAATTTATTTTAGCCCTGAAACTTTATCTAGAGATCACTTTACAGACCTGCCAGGGATGAAAAACAAACACAAAAATGATATTTATCTCTAATTCTATTTGTATTATTAGACCTTGAGCACAGAGAGAGGAAGTAAGAACACCATTTAGGTGTACCGCCCTAGCCAAAGGAATACATGTGTGTATAAACAATAAAAATTCCTCAAGTGACAAGTCTTTAACCTTTCACTGGGTGGGGACTAACTTCCTGTGTTTTTTTTTTTTTTCCCCACTGAAAACGTCTTCCTTTGAGAATGCCATACTCCCTTTAATATTTTTAGTACATTTGAGACTGTGTTAATATTAAAAAAAAAAAGTATCTATAATTCAATTTTGCATGGTTTCAAAATTAAATTAAACCCCACATATTAAAGGATAGCTGGCTCCTTTTTTTTCCCAGGTCTTAATCTCCCAGGTAAATTTTCTGGAAAAAGCACTTTAATTTTTAGCCAAGACTTACAGTATATGAAAGTACAAAGGTATTAAAAGATTTTTCTATACTGCCTGTAGTATTACTTCTGCCTTAGAGGGGCTCAAATACTTGTATGCAATAATATATGAGTAATTCTTTTCTGCAGCAACCTCTCTTTTGAAAGCCTGTTCCATTTATTATTGTGAAGTGGAAGGTATATTTTAAAAGTAATGATGAAACATTGACTAGAAAATTGGGTGTGCCAGCTGTGGGAGCTTGTCCCTCAGGAGAAGGAGCTAGTTTGTCAGGTTGCTTAAGTGTGGCTGACATGAAGCACCTGCATTTGTCAGCTCTTTCAGTGCTGGTGTAGCATCCAGAAACCCTAAGTGAAGTGGGATCACCAGCCATGACAACACCTGTCAGTGACTTTTACATTCTCTTCTACTGTCCCAGGCTGGACTCTGGACAAGCACATTGCAATTCCTCTGGGGCTTCCTTCCAGGAGAAATGCAGGCGCAGGGAAGTTCCTCTGTGCCCAGTTGTCTCTTGGATATGAAGGCAAAGTACTGCTGGAGCAAGGGCCTGTGTGCCCCAGCTGAGACATGGCCCTGGTATACTGTGCAACGTGGATGCAGCCTGTCATCTCTGTTACAGACTGGCAAAGGCAGGACCATGTCCAGTTGGCTTTTGAATATCTCCAAGGACTGAGACTCTACAACCTCTCTGGATAACTTGTCTCAGTGCTCGGTCAGTCTCAGAGTGAAAAAGTGTTTCCTGACATTCAGAGAAAACTTCCTGTATTTCAGTTTGTACTCATTGATTCTGATCTGCCTCAGGTCACCACTGAGAAGAGCCCAGCTCCATCCTCTTTGCACCCTCCCCTCAGGTATTTACACATATCATGAGAATCTCCCTAAGCCTGCTCTTCTCCAGGCTGAACAGCCCCATTTCTCTGACTTTCCTTGCAGGATACTCCAGTCCCTTCAACACCTCAGTGGCCTCTCACTGGACTCTTTATCTTGGACTGGGAAGCCCAAAAATCATTACAGGCAGTCCTATCTTAATGCTATCACTCTTAGAGCACCCTTGGGCCAAAACTCAAAGTGATTCAGACAACCAGCCCTCTGGGGCTCCTTAACCCTTGTGCTGGCAAGTTACCAAAGGCAAACCCTGGGGGCAGAGTCTCTCCTGTAGCTATGGGGAGATGAGGTTGGAGAGCAGTTTGTGGTGCTCATGCTGATGGCTGTGTGGGGCAGGATGGCCCAGGAAGACTGCTCTGCCTGTCCTGTCCGCCTGATATGAAGGCTGGATCTTGGGCAATCCATGACTGTCCACCACTGGACAGCCCAGAGCGGTGCCGGGATTGCTGCTGCCATTGTTTTTGAGCAAGGGGACGTGCCATGGTGGCATCATTGGAAAGCAGCTGTGTTTACTCTTTCCTTTTTCTCTCACTTCTTCCAACCTCTAGAAGCATCAACAGCAGTATGACCTTCCGTGCAGCACCATTTCTTCATTCTTCCTTCTCTTCTGCCCAACCTCTTGACATGTCTTTGCACCTCCATTTGTCCAGGAAAGCAATTGCCACCACCCTCTCTCTGGTCCTCCCATGTCCTTTCCTTCACTCTTCTCTCTCCTAGGGACTCTAGATTTTTTTTCTCCAGGATGGGAAAGATGTTATGTATAATTAAGTTAGCACATGGATTCTACATTTATATATATTTATGAAATAACAAATAATGTTTGAAACAATAAATAAAATTAATGCACACAAAGTCTATTGGGTGGCAGATAAAGCTGAACTGCATACTAAGAGATATTTGCTCATTTTTTTCTCTCTCTTAATATAACTCTATAAAGATAAAAGAAATACACATTTCTAGGGGAAAATACCCTTTCAATAACAAATAAACCAGCATATTTTATCTTAATGCACTAACCCAACAGTATGATGTTGAGGAACAGAAAAAACCTTGGATACATTCTCAAGTTTAATAATTAACAGCTAGCTTTGAAATTACGACTTGCTGATACTAAAATGTCTTTGACAATGTAAGTTTACTTTAAAACCTTATTAGTTATATATTCCCTTAAAAGTGTATATAAAGATATAGAACTTATTAGTTGTAGAAAATATGCCTTCCGCAGTCAATGACAGAGAGAGTGTTTCAAATAAAAACTTTTTATTTTCAACTGAAACTCTATAATGACTTCTTTTTCCATACCACAGTTTGGAAAGCAAAGGACAGATTTTTCTGATTCCTCTCCTCACCGTGCTCTTCAGACCTCCTTCAGGTGAAAGATGCCGCTGGTTAGGTTTCCTCTACGAGTTGCACCAAGCAGCTGATGCTCATGGTGAGTAAATGAGGGGCAGAGGTAGGGAGAGAGGTGAAGAGCCTTAGGAGATGGGGAGCAGAGCACAACTTGATTTCCTGAAGTTGACTGGTAGGAATCATTACTCCTTTTGAGATGTTGTGAATATGGATTTCTGTGTGGAAAAAAATGGGAGTAACAATGGTGTGCTACCTCAGTCTGGGAAGAGGAAAGTCAAAGGCAATGTGTCTGGTTGAACACAACTTTGTCTCTGGACTTCCTGGCTTCTTATGAATTGTATCACCTGGCTTTTCAGAACTGTGGGGGTGTTTAAGCTTTCAGCTTTGTTCACCCACCACAGGTATTCACCGTCCAGTATGGTCAGTGCTTCCTCTGTGCTTGATGAGAAGTGCAGCCCTGGCTGCCCAGCCTTGAGCTCAGAGAAAGCAGAGAAATCTTCAGGGCTTTCTGACTAAGCACAATATGGAGGCATGGCCTTGGGTCACCATAAGCAGGCTGTTGAAATGGGGAAAGAGTCTCAAAATCCAGGTTTTCATCCTCAAATCTGGAGGCATCCTGGCCTTGCAGCATCACTGGCAGGAAAAGTAAATAAGGGTTGGCATGAACTGGTGTTGCATGCCTTTCTCCAAGCAGAGAGGAGTAATGTGGAAAGTCCTGGGACATTTTGTAGGAGAACTATGAACTTCTGACAGCTTGATGCTGAGGTGGAGCCTGGTCAGAAAAGTTCCATACTGCAGAGCTGATTGTTTCACACAGGAGAAACCTGGAGTCACAGATGAGCAAAGAGAAGAGATGTGAAGAGGCAGAAAACCACCCCATCCACCCACTCTGAGATAGCTCTTAAGAGAGGTGGTTGCTAGGGATGGGGCAGTTTCTACTCTGCCCCATGTGCTGGGTAATCTCTTCTGCAGACACCCTTGCTTTATCTAGGGTGAGTGGTAGGGCAGCCATAGGGAGGAGAAGGGACTTGCTCTTCCATGTGAGACTGGGGAAAGAAAGCAACAACAAAAGCACTGAAAATTGAAATGAGTGAGGAGGTGGTTTGTGTGCACTGTGTGCTCTGTCCTTCCAGGGGCTGCTCTGCTGCCTTTCAGAAGTGAAGCAGAGCTCATGCTTTTAAACAGGAGGAACACAAGATTGAGGCTGATAGCTTCACTTCTCAGACAGTGTCATACCTTTGGATGTTGACAGGTTTTAACATGAATTATTGTCATCCAAGTTCACTGCTTGGTTGAAATGCTTTGCCTGTCCCAAATGTCCCTCCGATGTACTTGTTCCACAAGGCTTGTCACCTAAGCACCACTGCAATCTCTTGTCATATCCTCTTTGTTCGTAGTCAAGACTTGGCACTGCTGTTACTCATCAATTTGGTGGCTTTAGAACAGCTGCTAAGTACACTTGGGAAGGACTTTTCTCAAGGTGCGCCTGAGCCAAGAAATGTAACAATGAGAAAAGCTGATATATCAGTCTCAGTCCCTCACCTTTAGTAGGGATGCAGTTGCAATGTTCTTCCATTACATTTGTCAATATTTATTTAGAAAAAGAATCAAAACAGAACAGAAAAGTCTCATTTTTTGCCCAGTTGTGTTGTTTTGCCTTTGGCCATTTCTATTTATGTGTGGATTGTGTGTTATCATACATCTGTTTAGAATTCTGCTAAGACATCTGTGTTATATTTTAGAAATAGTATTCCCTTTAAACGAGAGCTGCATCCTGTGGTGATGACAGGCCTGCCATTCCAAGTCTCAAGTGTCCTCCTTGATGACAGTAGAAGGCAAATAACACCAGATCTCCCCAACTTGCTGTTTTCCCCTGGATGAACTATTCTTTTTG
Organism: Coloeus monedula; assembly: GCF_965178545.1. Classification (NCBI taxonomy): domain Eukaryota; kingdom Metazoa; phylum Chordata; class Aves; order Passeriformes; family Corvidae; genus Coloeus; species Coloeus monedula. Next base: position 75,646,426 of record NC_138781.1, read on the forward strand.
TGTTTGTTTAGTATGTAATATTAAAGTGGTATTTAGTCTGTAATCTCCTATTAAATCAAAAGAGATAGGACTGCTGATTTTGTTTAAATCTGGTGGTGAGAGCCGCTTGCATGAAGACATTTCTTTGCAAAAGGGACCTGACTAAATAATTAATTAAACAATGATTAATTTTTTTTTTCAGGCAGCAAGAGAAAGAGCTCAATAGGATAAACACCCAGGGTATTTCTCATTAATTTAGAAGTCACTTTCATGAGAACAATAAAGAAATCACTTGTGGGAAGATAATCTGAAGTTAGTTAAGCCTTGATTCAGTGGTGATGGATTTGCTGTCTCCAGTGGTTCATATTATGCCTTTAGGTCAGCAGCATTGTTCTTTAAAGTTTGGTCTTGGAGTTTGCTTGTATAAGAATTTAACTTTCATTTAAAAATAAAAAGAAGGAGCTTTCTGCAGTCTAGAAAAGGAATTTAAAATGCCACCGGAGCCAACTGTGATTAGGATGACTTTACTTTGTGTGAAGGGGGGTGAAGGGAACTCAGCAGTATTTATGATGTGGATAAGCCATTGGCTGCTGCTGTGGGGATCCATGCAGGCACACAGATGTGCATCAGAACTGGCAGCAGAGCACGTGCTGTTTGTGTCCAAAAGCACAATATTAAACCATGAGTGAGCCTGTATGTGGTCATGGGTCATACCATATTAAATTAGACCTTTATTTAACATGGTGACATTATGGCATTTGTTCAGTGTGATTGACCACAAATTATTGCCTGTGCTGTTTGTTACTGTCTTTTATTTGAGGTCACAGTGCAAGTAGACCGACTGGCTACTGGGGGTACTTTTCCCAGTGGATAGCCAACATGTGATACCTTAGATATAAAACCCTAGTTGAAACAAGACCTCTGTATCTCTTACCCTGTGGTAGGAAGATGAGCTCAGCATTTTGTGCCTTACCTGTGGGGTAAACTTCTAACTTGCCTAGAAGTGAAAACTACAGGAGCTTTGTCTTCCCTAGCATTTTATTGAAAATAGCAGATATCAGCTTTTTAGTTTCTTTAGTAGTGAAGACAAAACCAGTCTTGGAATACCACCTGAATACTCCCAGTATCCTTTTCCACTGTGGTAACCATATCCTTCTCTGAGCGGTTTTGTGGCAAGTCATGACTCTTCTGTCAATACCACCGCTGTTTATACTGAGATCATACCACAGTGTGTGAGAGGGAGAAACTCATACCTCTAAGGAAACCAGGATAGTTAATGTCTGTATAGAAAATTCCTGAAGACTTTGCATCACTGCTAGCATGTGAAAGTAGGGAAGGGGAGTAAGCAATGGGAGGGAATTTACAGCAAAAGTGGTGATTAGAAATATTTCTTTAATGAGACTAAAAAAAGAGTCATGAGGAAGCATTGCCTGACAGGGAATATCTTCCCTCCCATGTGAGGAGGCTTTAAAATATAAACAAAATTGAGGTGTGTCCATGAACTGTCAATTACCATTACTTCAGTAATGATTATGCAGTTCTTTGGAGAAGGAATGGAAGGTGAGGCTTTGCAAGCCTCTAGGGTCCCATTTATGCACCAGGGGGTTTCTGCCCAAATGTCCTGTTGCTCCCTGATAATTATATATGCTTGGCTTTACACCTTAAAAATACCTTGGCCTCTATGATAAGAAATTTCACACATGCACTGGCTTTCCAAGCAGAGCTTGTATTCAAACATGCAAATTAAATCACATTCTTTTCCATAACGAGATAGAGTTGTGCTCATCTACTTATCATGGTTTTTATCACATGGCTGTAAACAAAATAATGAGCAATGAAAAATATTTAGGCAGAGTTAAAAAAGATAAGTCAACAGATATTTTGAAAACAAGTATTTATAGTTACATTAATCTCTAGTCTGTACAGATTGCATGCCATAGAATTCAGTGAAAAAGCAAAAAGAAAAGAAACAAAAACATTTCTGGTGTGTTTGAATCAAGTTTATTTTGGTGATGACTTCTTGCTCAGCTGTGCACATCAAAACAAAGCTATTGTTATGCTCTCGGTGAGAATTTTATTTATGTGCCATGACACTACCAGTACTGAATCATGATGTTCTTCTAACTCTCCCCAAAACAATAGTCTGCCTAAAAGTATTTAAGAAAACACAGCTATTATTGTTTTCCTGCCCGGTTTCATACGCTGAATATGGGAAGTCCAAAAACACAGCCAGAGTCTTGCTGACACTATTGTTTTCATACAAGTGAAATGTGCTGTAATTTATTTTGAAAGGAGGATCTCTCTCCCATCAGGGAAATTCAGAGGTGTCTAAGGCATATCATTAAAAAAAATAAGATTTCCATTCTTGTGGTCAGTTGGTGGGTTGAGAGTGCTTTGGGCTTGCTTGGAAAGATACTCAAAGCCGTGATCTGCTCTGTGTTCTCACAGCAACACAGTTAGCAACACGCTGTGTTTCCTGCAGGGCTTTCACTGAGTTCTGCCCCCACCAGAGCCAGCTATGGATGCTTTCATTGCGGTGTTCATGTGACCTTATAGCTTTCCTGACTCATCTGAATTTGTTTCATGTCAGGCGACCACTTTCATTGGCATCTTGCCTGCAACCAAGTAACTCCTCTCAAGGCTTTGTCAGAGTACTTTGGGGATATGTCACTTTTCTTCATGACTTTCTTTCTATCTATCTGTCTGTTTAACCAGCTAAAGGCTGTTCATACGCTTTAAATCTAGATAAGTGCCTGTTTCTTACCAAGTGGGCCTTTAAAGACTTTTCTTTCTGTTGGCCAGCTGTTCCTTCCTAACATCTGCAGCCCCACAGGAGGAACTACAGCTGCAGTGGGGTATATGATTTTGTAAGGAAGCTGAGAAAAGGGAAAGAAAGCCTGTTTCATTCCTTCTTCTTGTGACTATCTAATAGGAAGACACCCACCAACAACTGAAGTGTGATAGATATTTGCTGAACAGAAATTGCTTCTGTTTAAAACAGTCTGTAGTAATGTTAAAGTAGGAGCAGCTTGACAAACCTTTCCCCCTGAAGCATATGAAGAACTGGAGAAGAGATGGAGGAAGGCTTCCTCGATTCCCATCCTTAGTGGAAAGTGCTAATCTATATCCCAGCCTCCTTCATAAGAGAGAGCAGTGCCTTTGAAGGGCAAGCCCAAAGAACAAGTAACTGGTGAAGAGGTGGAGAACGTCTTCCTTGCTTCACTCCCACTTCATGTGCTGAGAACCCGTACTTGCAGCTGCAGATGTGCTAAGCATCCT